>NW_027517992.1:0-1200000 GCF_048772815.1 Callospermophilus lateralis | reverse complement strand
TCAAGTTGAAATTGTCAGTATAGTTCATTAGCAATTGGTTGTGTAGGTGGGCACTGGAGTACAGCAAGTGATGGAGTATATCAGGGTAAATGTGTGAATTGTGAAGGTTGTGTGGAACTAGGCAAGGGAGACTGACATCCTCAGAGCAAGTGTAAATGAGGTGTTATTGTTTAGGTAAGCAACATGTCATAGGTACCCTGCTCACTGGAAAACTTGGGTCACAATTGCACACTGTCTTCATAGAGAGACACTAGGCTTCAAATTACTGAAACAGTAATTAGTAAGTCCAGACATTATGCCAGAATTCTGTTGTTCTGAAAATAACCTGGTTATAGTATGATAGATTGTTTATTTTAATGATGCATTCTAAGGTAATTCCATAGTGCTTGTTGCCATTAATTTGCTTAAATAATTCAGTAAGCATCAGAGCTGGGGTGGAGTGGGTTTGTGTTTAAATACCTGCCCTCGAACATGTTAACTGTGTGATATTGGGCAAGTTCTTAAACTTTACAAGACTTAGTTCCCTTATATGCAAAATCAGGATAATAATTTCTGTGCCCATTAATATAAAGCCTGACACACAAAGGGAATTCAGTGCTTAACTGATCATTCATTATGCTAAAGGAAGTATTGAAAGGGAATCTCCATCTTAATTCAGAGACAGAAATGTTCACATCCAGGGTATTCTCATAATGAGGCCTACTGTAACTACACTGAAACATTTTACATGAGTCCTTTTACTGTTCTTAAACATTCTGCAAACTCTTAACAAAGTCTTAAATGTTATTTCATTTATACACACCTAAAATGCTTAAAATTTCAAATGAGAAAACAGCCAATGATAATTTAAAAGCCAATTTACTACTGATAAGTTTCTATTTCTTCTTTAACTACTCGAATGCTCTTTTTAATGACATCCTACTTCTCGCTACCCTACAAGGTCTGCTCTACCTTATTCCTGTAAATGACAGTCAGTCTGAGAAGGGAAATGCTGTAAGTTAACAAGCAGAATTTAAAAATGACTCTGAAGAGCAGCAGATGAATTGCTCATTAGAATTATCACTGTTGCCTCAATAATTCGGTTCTGAGATCTGAATTATGTCAGGACATTAAAAGTAGAAAGTTCATTAGTGTTTTTAATGCACATCTACTATTTAAAAAGCAAGTATGAGCTTGGAATATAGACATGAGTATATTACCTGTTTTTCACTGCCTTTGTCCAAGTTTGCTATTTTTCCATCCAGGGAGAAAGAGTAGAACAGAAGTGGACTCTATGTCTAATAGGTTGAGGTTTAATACCCAGGACAAGCATGCATGACCATGGTCACTTGTATGACCTTGAGCAGGAGATTTAATTCTTTGACCTTCATTTTCTTCCTTTGTCAAAATCTAGGATAGGAAATACCCCACTAGTTAAAAACTTGAATGTTTGGGGTAGATATTCTTTACATGGTAATGATCATGTGCCTATTGCTATTGTCAGAGTTTCTGTTTTTCTATCTTCATCTAAATCAAAGATTTTTCTTTTCCTATTGAGACAATGCCAGTAACCTCTCAGTTAAAGAGATGAGAGCTCTCTGGTCTCTCTTTTATGCATCTTTGAGCAGGAAGCTGCAGCCACCTGTCAGAGCATCAGTGGCCCTGTTAACCCACATCACCAACATCTTTACGACTTAGTCTTCATTGTTCATATATACCAAGCAGATGACAAATGACTTCGTTTCTATCAACATACATGTGTGTTTTTGCATAGAGAGAAAAATATTTCATTTGTCTATAGCAGTATTGTAAAAAAATACACAATTAAGATAATAAACCTGAATTTTCTGATATAGTGAATGTACATTAGCTTTTGTAGATTTACAAATGAAAGAATTCATACTATTCCATGAGTTAAAATTAGTGAGGGAATGGGACAAGTGGTTTTTATCAAACTTCTAGAAAGTAATGATCATCTCAAAAATCATATTGTTGCCTCAGGATTTTTCCCCTCAATGTGAAGTGGCACCCCCTTTCTCCACAGAAAAGCCCTCTTCACCATGGCTGATATTAGGACTGTCAGCAAAAGAGTCCATTGTAGATAAATTTCCTATTTTCATGTCACCCTGTTTACTTGGCCACTGGTCAAGAGGATACCAGCACTCCAGGTGCTGGACACCCCCTGACTAGTTTTTCACAAACGTATCCAGTATAGTATTTAAAGAAATGTACAAACAAGGCCTCTGGCCTTGATCTGGGCTTCACAGAGATGTCTACATTTTTAAGAAAGTTACAAATGGGTTCCAAGGTAACAGCTGGCAGGGGGAGGATAGAAAAGGGAGAAGAAGCTCTCCCCTTCTCAGGTGTTGTCCTTGAAGAGTTAACTTGCCCTGAACAGTTAAAGAAAAAGCTGCTTTTATGTGAACTTCTGCAGACTGTGAACTTCTGAGCCCCTCCCCTTACATGCTGGGTGTAAAACTCTGAAAGTCCCTGAACTCGGGGTTCAGGGGATTGATTGATTACAGCAAAGGCTGTACCCTCTGAACCTGGCTGTGGCCAAATAAAACTGTTTCCTGCAATCTTCAGTGCCTTGCCTCATTTGTCCCTACAACATATGATGCTGCGTGAATGCTTTTAGTAGCAAATAGCTGAGGATTTTTAAATTTTATATTTTTTTTTCTTTTATATATGATGGTCAAAATTGATTGCCAATTAATCATTTGGAAATAAGATCTATCTCTGAAAGAAAGATAAACTAGTCCAAGCTTGAGTATGGCTGACTTAATTAAAACTCAATTACCATTGTTATTGTGTAACTAATGGCTTGAAAATGGCAATGTCATGAGTCATTAATTATGGATTAGTGTAAAAAGAGTAGGTGCTATTGACTGGAATGTCACAATGAGCCTCAGGGTGCTTTTCATAAAAAATATGTATTTATCTAAAGTATATTTGTCAGATTATGGCATGACATTAGAGTAGATTAAAAATGACAAATATAATGTCACTAATGAAATGTTTTCCATTAAAACAAAACAAAACAAAACAAAAACACAAATATTGTCTATATGTTTTTAAAGGATTAGGGTATTTTTATCAGGAGATATACATATATATATCCTGAATAGTTCATTTACCAGATTTTTACAAATAGTTCCAGAAAAAAATCTGAGGTCTCAAATACTTAGAAATCTCTTATGTTCCTTATATATATGAAGTTAAAGATTGTTTTTATATTTGGGGTAACACTATTTATGTTTTGTGAAATGATAGTCTAGTCTGCCCTCTTATGACAAAACTTCCAAAAATTCTGTTCTCTTCTAAAATTATTTTTCTTTTCTTCCTATTTTAAATATATTTGAATGTTGATGTTTCTTTTATAAGCCCTCCTCCTTCAAACTCTCTTGACTAAAGAATCACACACTTTGATTTAAAAATTTTGCTCTTTTGCCTTACAGAGAATTTTTTCTCTTTTCCTCAATAAATTATAAATTCTTCAAGAATTGTATATGAACCATTCTGTTTATAATCCCCTCAATGCTTTGTGTACACTATACAAAATGCATAGCTAACAAATGGCCATTGGAGTACATAAAATATCAAACACAGATGAATTAAAATATTTTATTTAAATTCATATTAAGGAGTACGTTCAATATAACCATGCTTCTGTGAAAAGGTCAAAGTTCAATATCCACTTGTTTTTGCAAGGGAAAATAACACTTTCTGCTTTAGTGGATCTTTTTGTACTGAAGAATATTCAGTTATTTAAAGTCTAAAGTCTAAATATTGATATAAAGTATAAATATAGCGTTAGACTTTAAATATGTCATGGACTCTCCTTGATGTAAAATAGATCTTGTTTTTTCAATAATATTCCATTTCTTTGTCTTCAGTTTGGGATTTTCCTGTTTTTGTTTTAAGGATTAAGTTAATTTAACTCTTGACTTCTGCTTGATGCATTTGTACTGAGAGGTTTCCTAAGGCAGGCAGATAGCTGTATAAGATAGATGGTCCAGCTTCTCCAGAAATCTCAGCTGGGTACATTCACTTGACAAATCTTTGTGCTAATAAACAGGCAATTCAGGGAAGCACGCTATGAAGCAAATTTCAAAAGTTGTCTTTCCAGGTAAGAGCTTATACCCCTTGGCAAAGTCATCACCTAGAATTCTCAGATACTTCAAATGCAAATAGCCTACTTGAGACAAGGGTGCACCTGTTGTTCTGCCTTGATTATGTCCTCAGGCTTCAATTTCAGTAAATGAGAGAACAGAAGGAAGGTGTTCTTTTGATGAGCTCTGCCCTTAGGATAATAAAGGCCAAGGAAGAATGCTGGTTGGTATCCATTCATAATGGCTTCCTTGTCATAGGTAATTACAAACCACTTGCTGTCATTTTGTGAGGTGTGTAAGGGATAACTTCTTCTATGCTCCTTGCTTGTCCATAGTTGTTAGCAGTGACAGAGAACTCAAAGAGAGTTCATTTGTTGTCTCTGGGAAAAGCAGAGAAGAAAATATCTAGGAAGAAATTGTCACATACACATATGGTTCTTGAAGGAAATAGAGCACCAAAGAAGGGTGGACAGGATGGCTATCAAGAGGGAGTAGGTTCTAGCCCACAGATACTTCAGGCCTACACCACGCAGAAAATCATCAGGAGATACTAACTTAAAAATATCCAATGATGACCTAATTCATGCAAAGGACAAAAGAGGGATCCATCAATGATAAACTGTTATGCTCAAATTTGAGTCCCCCAAAGACCACCAGAGACCCAAGATTGATGCAAGCAGCAAATAGGTGTTTATTGCGAGCTAGCTCAGTCCTCTGCAGGCACACACAGAAACTGGTGACTCTGAGAGGCCCCGAGCCCATGGTTTGCAGTATTTTTATATGTTCTTTGGAGAGGGCAGGAACTTCACATACATCATAGCCTCTTTTAGCAAATCATCACACACCACGGGAAAATCAAATAACAACTCTAAAACATGATTAGCACATTCACTGGTGGGAACAAGTTGGGTAAGGGTGATTGGTCAGTACAAAACGGGTATTCATTTGAACTGATTGGTTTGAGCCAAGAGGGGTGTACATGCTGAACTACATGGTTTCCCAACTTGTTATCAACCACCATAAACCATTGGGAGGGTTATCTGGCATCCCAGGTATTTCCCTGTCTCATGCTGATTGGTGGCTGCTAGGGGGCTGCTATGGATCCCCACCTAGCCTGACATAGTCAGGGACACCTGGCACAGCAGATCTCTCCTTTTATTTGTAGATAAACAACTTAGAAGGGTGGAAATGTGCCTAGGAGTGCTGTGGGGGTTTTTCCAAGGACTAAGGTCATGTCCCTTCCTTGGACAGGCTTTGCTCTGAGGTAGAGGCTGGTTTTTCAAAATGGTACATATGTCATTCACATTATTTAGTATTCAATACTATTCATCAGTAATTTTGCCTCTCCTTGGATAACTCTCACATTTCTCTGAGTTTATCATCCATTTACCTACTTCTTTAACACATATTTGACTTGTTTCTGAATCCAAACCAAAAGAAGAATTTAATTAATGTATTTTGGTATAAACTAATTTAGTTTTTGTCTTCCCCATTTCAGATGTATTGACATCTTGCTTTATTTCCAACTTAGCTGTACTTTTTTATCTCATTCACAGGAGATGAAGTTCTTCTTCCCTCAATCAAAGCTAATCTTTTCACATTTACATTTGATCTCATCCCTTTTCTGGCCAACAGATACTTTACTCTGTCAATCTCTCTTCCTTTTCATTTATCCTTGACCTCTAACTCCACCAGTCATCTCTTTCATTCTAGCTCTAAAAAATGCTATCTTCCTTTCCTACATCCCTCTCCCAGTAAAATCACTGTTTTTAATCATATAAACCCTTACTGTACAGCCTTCAATTTCTTCATTTTTACTTGATTCATGAACACACTATAGTTCATTTTAATTCGCAAAATTCTAGTTAAACACCACATAGACATCCATAGTGATCCCATATGGTCAAATCCAATGAGAGCATTTATTTAATGTTACTGGGCCTCTCTATTGTATACTGTTTGTTAAGCACACCTTTCTAGAACTCATTGCACTCACATTCTGTTTTACTATTTATATACATTTCACTTGTGCCTTCCCACTCTGTGTATTCTGCCATTTGCTTAAATGTTGAGGTTGCCCACAGTTCTGTTCCAATTTTACTGCTGTATTCTATCTATGTGTTATCTCCTCTATTCCTGGTTTTACACATGAATCATGAATGGCTTTAATGGTTCCCAAATCCACATCTTTCATGCAGGCTTCTTTCCTAACTTTCAAATTAATACATCCACATATAATTGGGTATATCCACTCAGAGTTTCTCTGCCCTCCACTTTTGACCTATTTTTTCAACCCTTGACTTATTTCACTTGATCATATTTTTATTGGGTTTCTAGACCATGAATGATCTGACTTTGAGTAGTCCTAACAAACCAGGTTTCATCACTTACCCCAGAAACTAATAGTGAAAGGCATAAAAGGAATTGATTCAATACAGCTATTTCAAGAAACAATGGGGACCAAGTATTCTCAGCCCCATCTAGCAGGTACTGACATGAGCTTCAGGTTTGAATAGGGTAAGAATTGGGGGATAGGATGAGAGGGGTGTATTAATAGCAGTCTTGGTCAAACTGGTCTCTTTGATAATTTATCTCCAGTTTGGGTCTGCAAGATGGCTCTGAGAAGTCATTAGTGCTTGAGGGCCATGAGGGCCATATGAGTCCCCATCTTGAGATGATTGCTCCTACTTAGGTGGGCACCTCATCCCCATCATGGAATAATTGCTCCTGCTTTTTTTTTGGTGTGAGTGTGGTAGAGTCTCATTATGAGAGATCTGCCTGTAGTCTTGATTACTGGCAGGTGTAGGACAATTACTAGAGATTTCCAAGCACTGATTCACGGGCCTGGAACAGGACATTGTAGAAGCTGGCAGTTGAAAGTCTAATTATGATATCCTTGAAAATACTTTAGTTACTCTTACTTTGGTGATTTCTGCCTTGAAGGTGACAAAAGAAGTTAGGTAAATCCAGAAATAATTATTCTTAGATTACCAGTTTTTAGACAGTCACTTCTTTAGAGATTAAAATTTCTATTAAAATTTCTATTTATAACTCTTTAACAGGAATCCAGCTCAAAGTTTGAAGAAGAAAAGAGTCAGAAACAAAATGTATAGCTTTGTTCCAACTTTTAGCTACCCACTAGGCATCTAGGCACAAATGAAAAGTAAATGCTTTCAGCAAAAGTAGTTTCTGAGTTCCTATAGTATCACCTAGATAGTCAAGAAAGACATTTTGGTGTCCTGTATAAGCACTCTGTCCACCTTCATTATCTGGCTAATTCATATCCACTGTGGCCCAAAATGTATCTCTCTTTAGGAATA
This sequence comes from Callospermophilus lateralis, assembly GCF_048772815.1. Taxonomy (NCBI): domain Eukaryota; kingdom Metazoa; phylum Chordata; class Mammalia; order Rodentia; family Sciuridae; genus Callospermophilus; species Callospermophilus lateralis. The sequence continues at coordinate 1,192,589 of NW_027517992.1, read as the reverse complement.
ATCACTTTCAGACAACTTTCCCGTAAATATCAGATTAAACTAAGTGGCTTCCTCTATTCTCCCTTTGTGCATTTAATATTGCTTTTACTTCAACAAATAATACCTTTTTCTTATATGTCTACCTGTCTCATAAGAGTGTTTTTCAGGAAAAAAAAAAAAACAGCATTGACTTGTTATCTTCATACCCAGTAGTGACTAAAACACCTTTAATGATCACAAATATTTATCAAATTTACTTGGATTTATTCCATATAAATTATGTAATATTTCCTTGTTTTTTTTTCATTCTGAAAGAAAAATAAAAGTTTCTTGTCAAATTAAATAAATTGTTGATATTTGTTTATTTTTTTTAGAATCTTCATGTTTTAAGGGGATTTTCCTGCCAATAATGACGAGAAATTGTATTTTGACTCAGAATATGTATTCCCTTCAATTCGTGATCATAAAATTTATGTTGAAACTTTTCATGCTGTTATTACTTTACTTAGCTTAAATGTGTTTAATAAAACTTACTTGCATTAATCTGAAAATTGCAAATATAATGACATCTGTGAGAATCAATTCCAACATAGTAATGGTTCAGAAATTGATGTGTTTTTTTTTATTTTTTCTGAAGAAATGTGGTAAATTTTAATGAACCAAATTCATTGAAGTAATTGGTAAAAGGAATTTTGAGTATTTAGACTTTATTTAAATAAGTCATGTTTTTCCATGGAAATACATAATTGGAACAAGGGGAAAAAAAAGCTCATACAAAATATCTTCAGCAGATAATGGGCAACAGAAGGCAAATTTAATTTGACCCTCTAAACTCCTTTATTGTTTGTTTGGTTTTGTTCATTGTATTTGGAACTCTTTGGGTCTAATCCCACAAATGTCATTCATAGTTACATGTGATCATTATATTTAAATTTTATATTTATTATAGGTAGTGTCAGAGCAAAAGTTGTACCAAAGTTAAGTAGGTGAGGAAGCCTTTAGTCAAGATGGTTGCATTAAGGTAAAGAAGCCACATTTAAGTTAAACACAACTCCATGAAAAAAGAGTGGGAGGTGTTTTAAAGGTGTGTTGATGTGCGCTATTGGCAAAGTACTGGAGGAGAAGTTGATCGATGGAAAATTTTGAGCACTTAGAACTCTTTCTTGAGTTTATAAATGTTTTCCTCTGAAATTAAGCTAAGAATGTTTCCTGGTGGGAGCCCATCCAATTTAGGTCCCAGAGACTGGGAGAAAAGGGCAGCATCTTTCTTGCTTATATTGCAAAGAACGGCTCCCTGTTCCATCAGAAAGAAAACCCTCCCTTGTAAACTGGCAAGAGAGTTTTAAAAAGATTTATATATATTTCAAAGGAGTCCCCAAAGAATTTGTAATTACATGTTTGCTGAAGAAAATTCTCCAAGAAAACAGGCATTTGAACCAAGAGTCAGCAAGAATCCTGCCTGAGTTTAATCAAGCTAAGAGAAACATTAGGTCTTCTTAGTCAAGGAGCCTATAAAGAATATCCAAATTCACTGGAAACTTGTTAAATGGAGGAATACGCCTGTGGCTTCATTTTTTAAACTTTTCAAATTTGAGCCAGTGTAACAGAACTCAAAATGTTAGTTCAGAGAAAAGCAACATAATGAACAAATTTATGTTAATGAAGAAATGACAGCCTAACATGTCACTTGAGTTTTCAGATTAAAAAAAATGTATATATATATATATATATATATATATATATATATATATATATGACACCTAATGAATGTGACAAAGTAAACCCCCCAAAAATAAAAATTTTGGAGAAAAACATAGATTTTACTATGTATATTTATGTATGTTCAGGATGTTAAGTAGACAACGTTTAAAATTTTATATGTCCTTTAGCAAAGTATTGTACATTTAAAAAATGTTCTGTTATTTTTGTTTTTGATTTCAGCTTGGTCTTTTATTTTATGCTACAAAATATGCTGCCATTTTTTTTTCATTTTCTATTTTGTATTAACTATATATAGCACAGTGTTAAATTGAAATATTACTCTGATAGTTATTATCTTTAGTATTTTTTTAAATTTACACCATGTCATAGTTGATGAAGCATAGTGGCATATTATGATAAATTTGCATTATTTCTAATATAAAGTTAATAAACAAAAAGTGAAGTATAACATTTTAGTTTATTATTTATGTTACCTTATCTCCTTATATTTCCTGTTTGTTTTTATTTTTAGATCTTGGAATCATATTGCTGTCAGTTATTCTGTTAATTTCTTTTCACTAGTGTAGAGAAAAAGCACCTGGATCAAGAGTTTAAAATCTAATTTTATTATGCAAATAGCTATATAGTATGTGCATGCATTGCCTGTTATTTGGATAGTATCTGTCAAGAATATTATGATTTTATTATGCATTATACAGGGAGATTCAGAGTACATTATTTTAAAGGTTGATTCTTAGTAGATTCATGATGAGTGACATAAATTGACAACATTGCAGTATTTAAAAAATACTAGTATTGGCATTTAGCATGGTAAATCCATTTTAAAAGCATAATAAATAAGATAAAGCAATCTGTATATTTCTAATGTACAGAAAACATACATACAAAAGTATACTTAACATTTAGTAGACCTACTGAGAGAGTTAGGTTCTTACAATGGCATCTTGAAGAACAAACTACATATTCCAGTTAAATCTGTTGGAGGAATATCTGGACTTGTTGGAATCTGTGTTATTGTAGATGGCCCATAGTCGAAAATTCAATATCATGATTGGCTCCATATATTTTAGATATTGACTCAGAAAGGAGAGTGGGTGGTTTCCCAGCCATCTTGGATTTTCAAATGTCCTAACAATTTGTCCTGAATTGTATATGAATTTAATAATATATTTAAAATTTACCCTGTAGAAAATTAAATTATAATTCTTTATTTTGAAATTCCTTATGATTGACACTGCCATATTGGGCCTTCTATTTTCATCTTCAGATACTTGTAATTATTTTATGCTTACTTTCATATATTTTCTTGGGTGCTATATAATCTTTAGGATTGTTTTAGCCCATGCCTTTCTCTAGGAAAGTTGCTCTATGAAATATGTTCATATTTTAAACACTCATTCAATTTTGATACATTAATCATAAGTTTTCTTTATTAGACTCATCCCAAAAAATGTGGTCACGTACCTTCTGTAGTAGTACTATTCATTATGGTATCCACTAGAGTTATGTGACCATTTAGATTTAGATTTCATTAATTAAATTAATGGATTTTAAATTAGTTTCTCAACCATATTAATCCCATTTCAAGTCCTCAGGAATCATTGGTAGCTATTGATTAGGTTTGTACATTATGCATGAGAATATTTCCTTTGTTGCAGAAAGTTTTCTTAAACAGCCCTTATATTTTTCTTATAAATAATGAAACTTAGTTTTCAAGTCTGCCTAATTTCCCCCACAGTGCTACTGACTAGCAAAGTATTCCAGATCTTCTTATACTAAATGTACTTTTTCAGAGTTCAAACAATCAGGAACATGGACCATGTGTAATGACCAATTTTCAATTTTAGGTTTTTCCTTCATTAACACTGCAATGTGAGAGAAAGGTGTCAGTTTAATTCATTTTTACAGTGAAGATAATTCTTTGGAACTCCTAAGGTTTTTTTTTAAATATATAAATTTACCTAGATTCTTAGATGTGGTCTTAATATGTGCTTGTGCTCCTTAAAATATCTGCATAATTTTTAGTATCTCTTTTGAGCTTAGCAGTGAAGGATGTAAAGTATGTAAGCAGAATGAGTTTAATTTGTGCCTCAAAGTTGTTTTTTTAACTATTCTTAGCTATATTGTCACCAAACAACCTGCAGATGACATTTTTAAGACAGATCACTTACAGATAAAAAAATGTATGATAGACTTCCTCTTCCAGTTTTCTAGTTCTTCCGATTTGGCATTAGATCTCAAAAGGTTTCAAAGATCTATAGACCAGGTAAATAAACATGCTAAGCCTAAACTAGTACATTATATTGAATCTTCAGTAAGGGAAAAAATGAATTGCTGTGAGAAATCCAAGCAGAATTTTAGAGGAGATCATTTTGTAATGCCTATTTATTTATTTGCTGGTGCAGTAGAAATTACATACTGTTCATCTTCTATATAATTTCCTTCAAAAATTGTGATTTTTCAAATTATCCATATGAGGTAGTGAGATAAAAAAATGAATATACTCATAGATATGCAGATCTCCCTGTGTACATGTTATCATAGCCCTAATTATTTTTTCCTTTTGGAAAATGTAGGCTCACTTTCTCATTGACATAGCTAAATATACACATCCTCAATGATGTGTTTTGCAATAGTGACACTTATATCTGGCCTGTGGCCAGTACATCCTATTGTGCCTTGAACTATGGGAGACTATTGGGTAACTCAGCAGAGCATCTGGGAAACTGAGCTTTTTACCTTTATGTTTCTGGAAATGGTGCTCCACTTCAGTTCAGACAAAACAGAGGAGGGGGGGAGGGAGAGAGGGAAATAGAGGAAGGAAGAAAGAAATTAAATAATTCAACATATATAAAAATCATCAATTGTTTTTAGGATTTTTTTCCATCAGTGCTGATTGTTTTACCTTTCTTTACTGCATAATAAATGTACATTTTTATTTCCTTTATTTAGGCAATTTTATATTTTAGGAAAAATAGCCCATATCACTTTAATTTCTTCTTTCTTTGCTATAATTCAGTAATTTCATAGAAATACTCCAGAATGCTTATGTTACATTAGTAAAAGAGTTTGATTCATACTGAACTCACATTCAAATCACTTATTTAATATCTTCTTTTGTTCATGTGTCCTCTTTACACAAGTAATTTTTGATCAGTATATGTATTCTAATCATCTGATGAACCTCAAAAACCAAAATATTAGTTTGGATTACCCCCCCCCATGCCAATTAATAAAACCCTCTATCATGTATTTTTATTTGACCACACTTCTCTATTTTTCTGAAATACACTATACTTACAAACTTCACGTAATTTATGTTTGTTACAAAGTTAGTATATACACATATATACCCATGTTTGTGTTATATTACGCAAACTCTAATTACTAATTGGGGATTATTTAAACAAATCATAGATCATTAAGAGTTTAAGCAAGTTTTTTTCCTTCATGTCTTTCAATTATTTAATCACTTCATTATGTGATAAGTAAGAACCAGGTTTCAGAATGTACCATTGTCTGCTTTAAATGGGAAAGGAATGAGAATTAATATATTTAATGTGAATTAGTATAATTAATATATCAGTTTACATGAGAATTTGGGAAGTATCTCTAAATTTACATCAGTTATTCTCAACTCTAAGATTGAGTTGAATAGAGAGCACACTTTTTTAAGGACTAGCTCAGTTATACTGGTGTTATACACTAATAATTTTATATACGAACACATCCTTATTTATGACCCTTCCTCTCTAAAAGAAGTCAGTTGATAGCATTAAAGGATAAAATTAACACCAATTTATTGTTAAAGCATGCACTTTTATTACATCAAATTAACATTAAAGACAAAATTATTAAAATATTATCAAATTATTGCAACATTCCACTGTTTAAAATTGGTGTTCATCTTTTACTTTTGCAGTTACAATATGAGTCATGTACATGTTGGATATGTAATTGGATGTATTAATTTCAATAGATTGAAATTGTATTTTTGATGAATATTGAAATGGTATATTCAATGCTTGAGAGTATAATCTGAAAAATAATTATCCTAGACTCTTAATAGATTTAGTTTTCCAGGCTGGCCTTGAACTTGGAATTCTTCTGCCTCAGGCTCCCAGATTTCTGGGAAACTCTTTTTTTTTTCACTTGGGAAAAATACTTTGCATACCATCTGTTCATTGAAAAAATTATAATCCTTGTTTTTCCACAAAAACCCAACTTTCCACTCTGCTTTACTTCCTCTGGTTTTGATTAAACAATGTCTGAAATTAGAACAAAGAGGAAAAGGTTATATAGACTTTTATTGAAAGGTCATATTTCTGAAAACTAGTTCAATCTAATTTATAGCACCTTCATTATACAGAGAGTTAGGTGACTCTTTTTGATGTATTATAAGCATATTATTTTCCTACCTTTGGGTTGATTGCCCTGTTCAGAATTTTTTTGAAACCAAACCAAGTTGGTACTGCTAGAAGAAAATTTTAATGTATCTCCCCTAAAAAGAAGATACTTTAAAAATACAGTTTACTTTAAAATGCTAAATAGATTAATTTCTCCAGTTTTACTATAAACTTACCATTGTTTCAAAAAAAGTCTTATTGTCACAAAGATGAATGGATTATGTCCAGGAAAATTTGCAACTATAGAATCAATGGAGTTTTTCAACCAATCTTTTTTAGCAGAATGTCCAAAGTTTCTAATTAAGGTCAGTCTCTGAGTAACATGTAAATTTATTCAATCTAATTTTGATGAATTTAGATACTACATAATGATTTACTATGCAGTGCTTCTACAAAGTTTTCAAGTTAAAGAGATTAATTGTCACTATATAAAATAACTGGTTATATGGAGTACCTGGTTGAAAATAAGTTTCTTTAGTCCTAATAACACAGGGTACTTCAATTATGAAATTATTAAAACGATTGTTACTATATGAAGACTTTTATCTTCTTGTTCATTTTAAATTACTAATAGAAATTGGAACTGTTGAATAAATTTTATTGTAATTTTTAGCCAACTTATATGAAGCATTAGATATAGCATTATTGTTTGCTAATTTTAACAAGCAATTATAGGAATTTAATTTAAATGTTTTCAATTATATGCTATTAAAATTTCTACAAGGGGCTAGGGTTATTGCTCAGTGGTAGAATGTTTGCCTAGCACATGTGAGGTCCTGGGTTCTATCCTCAGCACCACATAAAAATAAATAAATAAATAAATAAATAAATAAATAAATAAATAAATAAATAAATAACATGTAAATAAATAAATAAATACATACATTGTGTCCAACTATGACTAAAAAATAAATATTAAAAACATTCAACAAAATTTAATAAATGAAGAAAATTTTAAAAGAATTAGAAATGCTCTTGATTCTCAGCAATTGTTGAATTTTAAAGAAACTAGATAGATAGATGCATACATACATACATACATGGTTAAAGACTGTGATAACATGCACATATCTTTGTACCCCAAACCATTTGTCCAAACAAGAAGACATTTTTATTCAAAACATTTGCTCCCTTTTTCATCATTTATTGAATTCTATCAGCTAAAATATTATAAATTTAATTAAATTTCATAGGAATGTCTAACGTCATAATGTCATTTCAAAGGACCCACACTATACCCTGAGATAAAGGAGGAAAATATTTTTATATTTATTTTTAAGAAAAGAAATAGAGTGAACAACAGGCTCTATTTCGTGACTTCACACGCATCACCATTAATAGTCTCAATATTCATGAGAATATAAATAATTTCTAAGCATGCCTCATTGCATCACACCATAATGGTCCTTTTAAAAAGTGATGACTTCTTACAAAGGAATTAGTAATAATGTTCTTATTTTAACTCACTATTTATCAAATAATGTGTTTCCTGAATTGATACATTGTGACTACAGGAAATATCTACAGACATTGCCATATTGTTGAATTCTGTTAAAAAACTAGGAAATCTGGGTTAACAAAGTGGCTACTTAAAAGGCCCAGGGCAGTCCAAACACACAGAAAATCAGATAAATTGTTTCCATGGTACAAACACATAGATAGTACCTTAGAAGAAAGTTTGAAATGATATAAATAATTTCCTGTATATAAGAAAATAATTCTTGAAATATGATTTTGTTTTATTTAGTAACATTATTTATGATAAAAATGCTTTTCTGAAACTGGAATGGTATATTTATTATTCATTTTTAAAAAATCTTATTTTTACAAACAATCGTTCAAGGACATAATAAATTATAAATCATGCTTAAGTTCTATTTGACTTTTATTCAGAAAATATGGATCTCAAATTTTTAGTAACTTGACAAGTCTCTTCAGTCTTTCGCTGGTATTTTGGTTAGGGCTGTAGCAGCACCTGATCCTTGACTATCAGCTCAGTGTGCTCTGTGACTGCCAGAGAAAATTGACTGACTGCCAGAGAAAACTTATTTTAAGAAACTTCCCAGACATATAAAAATGTGTTCTAAAAATACCACCTTTTGACATTTTGTAATCATGTAAATTTGATTCAGTGTTCATGGTAGCACCATTAGCATGTTGCCATTGTCATAGTTCACATTCTGTACATTATAAAAATATGCAAATAACACACTTCACAATTAGTTCACAAGAACAATTAAGTAAAAATATATAGATATCTCTTCTTAAGATCCAACTGTGTATTATATTGGGGTATTATAACATGAAAATATAAATAAGTAATTTAATCTACCCAGGATGTCTTTGGGAATTATTTTTATTCTGTTTTCCTGAGGGTATGGTGCATCATTAAGACAAAAATTAAATCAATTAAGTGAATTATTTTAATGTATGTCCTCAAAGAAATGAATGATTTGTATTTTTCTTAGTTTCTAAAACAGAAAATTTAGTTATTTTAGGACCTAATAATTACAAATAAACTATTCTAAGAAATTTGCATCTTTTTACTCTCTCAGGACTTTTTTATTGTTGTAAAAAAATATTATTTTTCTACTTTCACAGTGGTTTAGAAGAATGTACTTAGTGGAAAAAATTAAACCACAATACTTTTATACTAACAAGCTTAGCAACACAAAATATTTTCACAAAATATCCATATTTTTCTTGGAATTTTACAATGTAAAACAAATTTTCACTAGTAGTTTTCTGGTGCTTGTATAGATTTTATAGATATTCCCTTTCTTGGAGATTTAGTTAAAACACCTGATATTTTGATTATGTCAGGATATAAATGGTAATAACTTCCTGAGTTTCCAATATTTTTACCAGTGAAATTTAAATATCTTTGAACAACAGTCAAACTGTAACAGAAATAATTTTACTGATTTATTTTGAAGGCATTTGTATTAAATCTTGTTATAATTCTATTCTTGGAAGAATTTGATATTATTTTAGAATATAAAGAAATTTTTGATAATTTCCTACTATACAATGACAACAGTTAAAGTGCTTATGAATGTATTAGGGTATATACTAAAGCATTTAAATACACCTTATAAAATGGTAGAATACAGAATTACTGGTGTTCTGATTCAAAATATTTTATTTTTATATGAATTCACATTTGTAGAATTAAATTGTAGTAGAGGGGATGTGCTCAATGTTGATCTCATTCCACCTAATCAGAAATAATAGGCTAAATTCATTTTATGATTCATAGGGTGGAGCACATTTTGGTTACTGGTAATTGAGCAGGTAGAGTCAGTAGTTTTCAGTGAGTCATGTCATTGTTTCCAGCTGTTCATTTCCTTGTTGCATTCTGAGCCCAGCTGGGAAAACTGCACCTATACACTTGATTGGCAGTGTCATGAAATATGTTCTTAAACTTTTGCTCCTAGTGTTGGCTTACACATTTTTCTCAACAGTGAGAAACATGCTGCTTTTAGAAAGGAGGTAGAACCTGCAAAAGCTGAGACAATGCAAACAGATTAAAAACAATGTCAATATCTTACAAGATATTTCTTAATTTTTCAATGCTTATTTTATTACATAGGATGCAGCTAGTATCTGTAGTTACAAGTGTATCTTCCTATACTTATAATTCCAATCATAAAACCAAATTTGGAGATATCAGTAATATATCAGTAATAACTGGTAAAGATAATTTTTGAAAAATAAATGGTAAGGCCTCACTAAGTTTCTAAGGCCATCCTTGGAAACTTAGTGAGGCCTTAAGCAAATTTGCAAAAGCCTGTCATAAAATAAAATATTTAAAAAAAATCAGGTGAGAGGCTGGGGAAATATCTCAGTGGTAAAGTATCCCTGGGTTAAATACCCAGTACTCTCCCACCCCCAAATCTGCTTTTCTCTAAATAATGTGATGTCTCCACACAAATTCCACATCTTGGAGGAAACAGCATAACCTGATGGACTACCTAGGTTCTAGGGTTTGCTCTAGCTTTGTTACTTTGGCCACATATTCATAGTCCCTTAATTTTAGTGCTTTACTTAGAGAAGACATAATTAGGAAGCTATCGGGTTTCTAAAGCCAGTGTAGAGTTTATTTCTTCAATACACACTTAGGTAGTGAATGGAAAAGTTGAAAAACTGTAGGAATCATGGAAGCATTGTGGAAGTACCAGTTCTGCATATTGAGCTCAGTATAACAAAAGGCCTGTATGTTTTAAGTTTGACTATGAGGAATGGGCCCAATATCCAAAACTGAAACTGCTGCTGTTTGAAATAGTGGTACTCCTGTTGATCTTTCAGAAAATTTTACTTCTTTAAAAATCCTGAAATCAATTAATAAGCTCCTTGAAAAGGAGCAGGTCATGAAAATTCTGTTTGTGTTTAAACAATGACAAAATGTACAGATGTACTCAATATATAACTTTCTCACATGAGTCAAGAAAACATTTTTGCAAGTGTCTTGAATTTCAAATGTCAGATCTCCAAGTATATCAGTTGAGACAAGATAATTGGAGATTTAAGAATTTTATCAAAATGTCCAATTTTGACTTTGGGGTTCTTTCTTTTCTTTTCTTTCTTTCTTTTTCTAATATTGGTCTGTTATTTATTTGGTTGTAGTGATATTATATCATTGTACATATTAACTTTTTTCAGTGTACTTGTGTTTCATTATCTTCTATCAATTAATAGTATTTTATTCATTTTTCTGCATTTACCATTACAATAATATATTTGTTAATTGAATTGTGTGTATATTACACATATATTTTATTTATCAGAGCTATCGATCCTATAGGTTGTCATGTAAAAACACTACAAAGAATACTAAGAAAATAACAATATGAGCTATATTAGAGAATATTCAATGGATAAAAATGTGAGTTGGGCTAGGATGTCTAATGTTCACTAGTGAGTAATTGCATGCAGTTTTATTGGATTTGAAAATTTTAACATTAATTAGAGACATTTTAGGGGCTCATTTTTCCTTGTGAATTGAGAGGTGATTATATTTACCTCCAAAAGTGTTTTTTCAAGGATCAATTATCTTGAAAGAAAAGAGAAAATTTGTGGAGTAACATGGGAGTACTATGTAGGAGTGGGGGGAGGCTGAACAGAGAGATGACAAAGCCAGGCTGGACTTTGAGACTCCTAGACAGGGAGGGCTATTAGCAGATGGTCACAAATATATAATTTCATAATGATGACATACTACAAATCTGGCATATAGCTAAGTTTCAGGAACCTGAAAGAAATGAGGTTCAGTAATAATGTGGAGAAAGTAAGTTTTCAGAAAGCTACAGATGGTTTTTGGTTTTGTTTGGTTTCTTTTTCTTTTCTTTTCTTTTCTTTTCTTTTCTTTTCTTTTCTTTTCTTTTCTTTTCTTTTTGTACCAGTGATTGAACCCAGAGGCACTTACCTTCCAAGCCATATCTATAGCCTATTTAATTTTTATTTTGAAATGATGTCACTAAGTCATGGAGGGTCTTACTAAGCTACTGAGGCTGACTTTGAACTCGCAACCCTCCTGCTTCAGCCTCCCATGTTGCTGGGATTACAGGAATGCACCACCAACCCTGGCTACAGATGTATTATTAAAAGGACTTTCTTTGATCAGGTTTTATAGGGTTTTGTGCGATTTATTCATATATTTATTTGCAGCATGTATGTGTAATTATCTTTATCTCATGAAACTGAGATTCACTAATTTTCTTTGAGATGTGAAACTATAAAATGTATAGTTAGTAATTCAATTCAAGTTAATATAAATTAAATTATTTATTAGCAAACAATAACATTTGTCACGACCCCTTGCCCGCAAGGAAGACGCAACTCAGGAATCTTCTTTCAGCAGTTTATTCAGGCCCTTGATATTTCTTCTAATTCCTGGTCGGATGCCCCTCCCAGCCTTAATAAAGCATCCCAAGCCCCAATGCGAAGCTGCCACGTGGAACTTTCTCACAGGGTGCTGAAAAACCATGCACCAACTCTCCCAAACAAGGAGTTGTTTGTCACAGACCACAGTGGAGCCAGCGCCATCCTGCAATGGCGACCATAATCTGCAGAAGCGGCTCACCACAAACATTTCCCATAAAAAGATTCTAAGAGCAAGATAGATGTGGTTTTTTACAATGGCATTTAGTAGGTAGTCAAGAGCAAAGTAAAACTGTGAGGAAAGTGGAAGTAGCAATATAACTTGCATAACTTAACTTGATAAAGTGGGAGTGTGTCTTAGAAAAAGTATCTAAACACAGCTGTATTCTCAAGCACCATTTAACATTGTCCTTAAAAATCCTCCCATAGCTGGTAACGCACCTGGAAGTGTCCAACGCTTTGCCACCATTATCTCACTTAATTCCACATTGATCCTGAGGTAGCATTATTGTCTAGAGTTTGAAGATCAGGTTTCGGTGGCTTAAGAGGTTAAGTAACTTGCTAAAATTCACACAGCCAGTGAATGGAAACTCATTTAACAGGTAAAACGTGGACTTAAAACCAAATGGTTTCTCTGGGTCATATGTCTTTATAGAACTGTAGCAGGTTCTAGCTGCATGCCAGAATATCACAGCTTGTCTTTAACCTGGCAAGATTCACAGTCCTTATTTTAATTAGCTAATTATAGACTTTCATTTTCTAAATTAGCTGTTCTCACTCCTTAGGGGTGTGGAACCCAGAGAACTGTCACTGACCCTGCTCTGGAGACCACCAGGTGCCTGCTGAAAAAAAACTTACACAAAATTTATCATGTTTAATCCTCTTCCTTTAACTATAATTTCTTGACAATGAAGGTAAATTTAGGCAGAAACTAAATACATGATGCATAATGTTTTCTGTGTCATTTGCTTCTATCTGACTTCATATTTTGGCAAAAGCCTGGGGTTCATGTCAGACCAGGTTATTTTATTTAAGATATTTGAAAGAAATTAACTGTGAATCATTACTGAACAGAAGTACATTACAGTTTTAAAAAGTACACACTTGAGTCAGACACCTGGGTTAAAAATCTCATTTCTACCAATCATTTCGAGTGTAACTTTGGACAAACTACTTCAATTGTTTATACTTCAATCTCTTAATCTCTTAAATTAGGGAAACCCTTTTCATAGGATACATGTAAAGTGCTTAGAAAAGGATGTGGCATATAAGAAGAAATGTAAAAAAATAATACTGTTGAGTAGCAGTAGTAATAGTAGTAATTTCATTAGTGCAATTAGTGAAAAAAATGCATTCTAGAAAGTACTTGTATCTCAATAGTAAACTCTATTATGTATCATATTTCAAGTATAACATCATCACTACATAATTATTATTATATAGACAATTATATACTATAATATTTATGAATATATTATATATACTTATGTAATATAACTAATATTATTATAAACAACAAGTTTGTGCTTCAACAAGTCAAACAACTCATTCTAGCCATGCCCCTAAAATCTTAGTGATTTTACCAATGCAGATATAATTATTGCTCGGGCTGGACTCTCCAGTGTGGGTTGGAGAAAGATAGCTATGTAGGTTCCACCATGTGCTTCCACATATCCTTTGTTCTCCCTCAGAGAAAGTACAAACATGTGAAGTTTCTAAAGTTACCAACAAGAAGAAACTTATCACTTTATTCAGGTATTTTTGTCCCTTTGCTTTTGCCAAATCAAATCACATAGTCACACCTTACTTCAAAGAAGAAAAGGATGACATTCAGTCTATAGCAGAAGAAGGGCTTTTGACAAGCAGCCCTATGACCTCACCCTGGGAATGAGCTGATCTTCTTTCTTGCACTGTGATCTTAGGTGCATAGCCACTGACATTTACCCAGAGCTTTCTAATGAAATTAATATATACCAGGAACCAGTTAAAATGCTTCAACTCATAATTTGAATATGTGATTTTTTAAATGGTCAGGTTGCTGTAACTGAACATGAAAATATGAATGGAAAATGGAAATTCTCCAAAAGGATTCAGTACTGGCAGAGCACCTCTTCGCACTATGATGGCATGAGAAACCTTTCCCCACCCCCATTGCTTACAATATGTGCATAATTGCTATGAATATTTTTGGATTATTTTTATTAAAATAGTTTAAGTGGGTATAGACTTACAGCTACTATGAAGAAGAAAATGAACTAATTATTCGCAATGAGTTAATATGAAGATAGATTGCATCAAATTTAGATGATGATCTACTTTGCATCCCTGTAAAATGAAGAATCATAAGCTACGCACCTGGTAACTGAATCTCTTCATGGAAAATGAATAGGGCATGGCAGAGTCAATCTGTTCATTTCAGCTATATTAACCAGCCATGAGAATTCCTAGACTGTCTCTCGGAGTCAATATACATCAAGACGATGACCTTAATGAACAGATTGTCCAAAAGTTAGTGAGACTCACTGAAGTGTAAATGCAAAGATTGTGTTTTGTGTGTTTTTAAAGTAATTATTTTTGGAATTTATTTTATTATCACATTTGATAATGTATTTAGAGAAAATAAAAATTCTTTTAGCACAGATATTGAAAATTATAAGGAAGACATTAAAATTACTGGTCAAGAAATATTCCAACTGGTCTTAAGCAAGTCAAAAATATAAACCCAGTCATAGAACAATAATTTAAACATTAAGCAAACTTTTTATTTTTAGGATTTATTATTGTAGAATATTTATAAGGAGAGAGTAAACAAAGGTAAGAATAATTTCATTGTGAAAATGAGTGTATATTTGAGAGAATTTTTAAGACCTTTTATTCTAATTACTAAAAGGTATTGGTTTGGTAAATTTCTAATGGCATGCTGAAAATACTTGTGAGAATTATGAGACCATGACCTTAAAATAAATGAATCTCTGAACTGTTTCTGTTTCATGAAGAGTCCAAGGGAAAGCTTCTAATTCGTAACTCTGCGGTTGAAAATTTAAATTTCCTGCATCTCTATCCTGAAGTATTGCCCTAGCTCATAATTGGTCTACTTATTTCTACTCATCCCACCTACAGTTCATTTTCAACACTGTAGCCCCAATTTCTCTGATATATAAATTAGAGAATACAATTCCACAACTCAAGCCTTCAATAATCTCCATTTCCCTCCAAGCCAAAGTCTTTCTCACAATCTACAAGTTTATACACACCCTGACTCATTCTGTCCTTGTCTCCATTCATGCCCCTACTACCTCTCTCTGCTCCAATCAAGCTGGCCTCTTTGCTATGCCAGGAACATCTCTTCCTCAGCATTTGGTGTGTATTGTTGATTTCCTCAATACTTTGTAATCCATATTGTTTTCTACTGCACCAAAATATGTTTCAGTCCTTTCTCAAAAGCACAGATAGCCCTTTACAGACCACCCTCCCAAAACATTTCCTAGTCTCCTTACTAGGTTTGTTTTTTAATAGCACTTTTTACCATCTAAAATAGTCTATGTATCCCACCCACCCACTTCCAATCTCATTTCCCTAAAATATAAGATCTATAAGAATAAGATGTGTTGTCTATGATGTTCAATGCAATCTCTCAAACTTGGCTAATGCTAATATTCATTCTTGAATAAATGTTTTTGCTTGAGATTCAAGGAGTTAAAAATATTTTCTTCACTAGATTAAAAAATTTATATTTTAAGTGAATAGAGATATCAACTTCAGATAGCATAATTACTGTGAGAGTTGTAAGATAGATAAAAATAAATACAGAACTCTTAAGAGACAAAATAATATGAAAACATGAATGGTGAGTAAGTCTTTTAAACCATCATAACAGAATTTATCAAGTCAAGGGCCCTGTCACCTGGAGTGTACAATGTGATGGGCCAAGTGTATGCTGAGCCTTATGCTGAGCCCTAGGGTATACCATGCATGTCTTTCCAAATTGTCACTTTAACCCAAAGATATGAGATTTTGCTTAAAACAGGCCACTGGAAGATAAGTTCTAATCGTTCTTGAATGTTTTCTGTATTAGGGAGATAATTTTTTGGAAAGATTAGAGAGACACTGCTTTAGCACTACCTATGTTTTAGAGCTGAATTGGATTTACTTCATTAAATGTTTATTTGATTACTTACTAAGTGCCACAGTACGGCTGCAGCAAAATAACCAGGGGGTGATGAGCAACTTGTGTACAGTGATATAGCAGGAGTGGGAGCCATTTATTGTAGGACAGGAGTGGTATATATACATTCCACACAGCTTATCTTAATTAACATAAACTAGATACAGCAGTCAAATAATAAGGAATCTCCACACTTACTGGCTTGCTGGTGCCATCTCACAAACCACTCCCCCTGGCAAAATGCCAGGCGCCATCCTGACATTTCCCCCTTTTGTTTAATTTAAATAATTACCATAGTGGTTTTTACACAAACACCATAAATAAGCAGCTACAAGCAGAGGGGAGGATACAAAATGCCACAATACCAAGCCAATTGATGGCTCCATGCAAGAAGCCCTTGGAAAAATAATACCAGCAATGACACCATTAGCAAAGATACCGAGTTACAGTTTGTTGTAGATTACAGTTTGTTGTCTCAGTCTAGGTAAAGCATTGTCTCAATAGATTAACTCACAGTCCAGGTAAGTAACAGTCAAGGTAAGTTCTGCAGGCAGCTAGCTTGATGCGAAGTTTCGTCTGGTTCTCAGCAACACTGGAAATTCTTCCACCTTTGTCTTCACTGGCACTGGGACAAAAGCAGGAACTCTGGATGGCTAAAGAAAATCCTGTAGTATTCCAGCAGGCGCTAAAAAAACAACCTTCTAAACAATTTAGTACATTATCTCAAGTTTTTTTTTTTTTTATATTTGAAATAAGCCTTAATAGTGCTCTTTACTCAACAACCTCCAGGTGTGGGAGAACCATTGTAGCTTAGTTATTGGCATTGAAAATGACCAAACATCAGGGATGCTTGTAGCGTCTTCTGCTGGCTGTAGTGTCCAGGGCAGCCCCAGATGGCCCTGGGGAGTGTCCCGGACTCAAACTTTTTCCAGGCAGAGGGAGCAAGAACCCGCGAGACTGTGACTCTAGGTCAGGTTTGGATTTGGGCTCTAGCAGTGGCGTCCCGCTCCCTGAGTGGGGGGTGATTCTTGGAAAGTCCTTGCTATGCCATGACCGGCTTGTGCATGTGGCAGCCTCTGAGCAGCTTCACACATACTCCAGTAATGAAAAGTATTTAGTAGTAGCCTTTTGTAATTCTTTTTTGATAATCCTTCCTCCTCTGAACTTTTTTCTTCTTTCTGACTATAATTCCTGAGCTTCCATCAACACATGCCCTAACTGCTCTTGGTTCCACTGGGGTGCCTTCTTCCCTTAGTAATTTATTTAACACCCCTTCCATATTTTCATCACAAAGACAATACAATACACCAAGACAAAACAAGACACAAATATACTGCATCAATCTTCTCCATTTTCTCAAAATGGCCATTTTTCCTTTCACCCTATCTGCCTAGGGACGAGCAGATTTGCTCCCATCCTTTCTAGGGACAGGCAACTTTGTTTTCATCACTTACCCCCGAGTGTCCCAGGGCTCCCAGTATGGGACAAAACCTGCTGCAGTCCGGCTGCAGCAAAATAACTGGGGGGGTAATGAGAAACTTGTGTACATTGATACAGGAGGATTGGGAGCCATTTATTGTAAGACAGGAGCGGTATATATATACATTCCACACAGCTTATCTTAATTAACATAAACTAGATACAGCAGTCAACCAATAAGAAATCTCCACACTTAATGGCATGCTGGCGCCATCTCACAAACCACTCCCCCTGGCAAAATGCCAGGTGCCATACTGACTTGTTTACAGACTCTAATAACTAAGGGCAAGAAAACCATTACTGAATTTGCTAGATTTCTTTTATTACTTCAATTCCTTGTATAGCATTTGTTAAGGATAGATTGGCTTTAATTTATCAAGTTCCTAGAACAATGTCATACACATACTAAGCAATAAATGTTTAATTTATCTTTCCATATCTGTCTGCCTTTCTATAGTAGGATCCCTATGTTTCAAACAAATATTTTCACTTTTTCAGTATCATATTTCTGTTACTGTTGATGTATAGAACTGCATAGAAATCGTTTATTATTTGTAATTTTACGTGGCAAAATAGGGACTTTGTTTTGATGTTCAATGCTTTCAGGCTTATAAGAAAGTTTGAAAACTATAGAGTAGGCAAGAAAATCTAATAAAAGTCAAAGACCATAAATATTTTATATAGTTGAGGCTTTAACATCCTGATGTCAACATGGCAATGGTGGAAACCCTGTGCCAAGAACATCATCTAGATAAATCTTAACCCCCCCAAAAATTCTTTCAGGCAGTTTGGCATAAAAGAGTAAGTATAGACAATAAAGATAAATTCTCTGAGTTCCAGCTTTGTTACTCTAACCATATTACTTTGGGTAAGATATTTAATCTTCCTATGACTTGATGTCCCTATCTGAGAGAGATTAATGTTTATACACCATAGGATTTCACTGAGTAAATATCTGTACACATTCTAAAGAGTGTTTGCATGTACTATGTTAATAAGTAGACTTGGCATTCACAGACTCTTATGGCTCCCAAATTACCAGATAAGGTTCTTGTTGGCCTTTTGTAATATTAACAGTAATTGTATTATAATATCTCTTTGGTTTGTACTGGAGTATAAATTAACACATTTTTATGGTGACTCTTGTTGATAAATGTCTCACCAAAGCACCATTATTCTTTCTTTGATTTTTAATGAGGTCTTAGTTTTAAGCAGTGGCAAAAAAAAAAAAAAAAAAAAAAAAAAAAAAAAAAAAAAAAAACAAATAGAATTGATACACCCAAGCAAATTAATTTTAATAAATATTTTAAATCTATTAATTTTTTGGCTTTTTTTCACATATCATGATAATTAAATTTTAAACGTCATTTCAAGAATAATGTTAAATATTCTTCACAAAAGTAATTATTGATTCATAGAAATAGAAGTTACTGTGTTGTCACATTCTTCATTATATTTGGAATTTCATTTACTTTCAAGTAATGTAGCTAAATAAAACCCAGATGTAAATTGCCAATTTTTCATTTCTGTGAATACATCATAGTACAGATAGCTTGTATGGGATTTTCAACCCGAGAAAAATAAACTATAAATAAGTGGTTTTAAGGCATCATTTCACAGAAATTGGAGACTATATTCTGTGGAGTTTTGAATTTATATCCATAAGGTTTGATTTGTGAGTTGTTATTTCTTATACAGCACCTTGGAAGCACAGAATTGAAAGGCAATGAAAAGAACTTGAATAAGATAATGCGTTGAGAACCAGCTAATGCCCCACATGTGTAAGGAATAAGAAATTTCATTAGAGGGTTATGGGACTGTTTAGGCAGTGATAAGCAGGTTTAGCATTGGAAGGAAGGAAGGGAGGCATCTGCACTAGAGAACTCAAGTTCTGTCTTTGAAGTAAAACTCTTCAGTTATTAAATCATGTAGGTGATTGACCTTAGAAAACTGTAGAGTGCTAAGCACTATTAGTATTAACATAATAATTGCTTATGTTAATTTTCTCTTTAACTTTATGGTATTTTTTTAATCCATATTGGTTTTCTCTCCTTCATGCTGTGTATTTTCATATGCAATTTTTGAGCTGTTCACAGCCTTCAGAGATAATTTATCTATTTGACATAGTAAGAAAACAATATAGATCAATTGAATAAAGCATCAATACAGCATTGATGTCTATTTATCTGTCTATAAATATGTCATGGTGCTGAATAATTAACAATTTCATGTATGTTGATTAATTTTTACTCTATCCATTCATGTACTTAGCAGCACATTTTAAGTATATGATAGAAGATATAAAAATAGGGATAAAAGTTTTGAAATTTAGAAATATTCTTTTAATATGTTTAATATTAATATCTAATCACTGGGTATAAACTAAAATATTTATATGGTGGTAGAATGGTAATATTATTAAACCAGGTACTACAAGGACATGATTTTATAAATATATAATCCACCAAGTTACTGTCACTTGAGCCATGATCATACTTCAAAGTTATAAACTTAATAAAACAGATGTTGTAGTGCTCACAATTTTATTGTTGGAAACATTATTGACCCAACTTCATCTAGGCAGGTCATTTGATAAAAATTGCAGAGTGTAAATAGACATGTCAGGTTCAAAAAAGCATTAGCTTAAAAATGAGGTCAACATAGGTTGATTCTCTCAGTTCTTTGGGCAGCTGAGCCCTCTCCAGATTCCAAAGCCAGGTGAAGCAACAACAGGGCAATTTCCCCCATCAAAAACTGCTTGAAAGAGGGGTAGCACCTGCTTATCCTAAGATTTATGAAGATTATGAATTTAAAAAAAAATTTAAAAATTAAATACTTAAACTTTCAGATATATGTCATGCATTACTTTCCGTGTATACTATATTGTGCTCTGTGTATCATTCATAGATTATAATTGTTGAACACAAATGCTTAATGTTTAAAAATGCAGAGCACTGTACTTTCCTTTAACCATGTACTTAAGTGAAAAAAATGTAATATCTCAAAAGCTAAAAAAAAAGCCTTACAACATACTTTTTGTGACTAATATCTTCTCTCAGTTGGTGGCTGTCCTTTAAATTTCTTGTTTGATGAGCACAGGTTCTTACTTTTAACAAATTTATCAATCTTATAGCTAGTTCATTTTTATATTTTGTTATAAAATCTCAAGTTAGATTTTTTTTCTAATATTTTCGACAACACTGGGTTTTTCATAATTAAGACTTCAATTCCTCTTTGACATTATTTTCATAAAGTGAGAGATAGGATAGTCTTGTTTAATTTTTGTTGTTGCATTATAATCACACATACAGCAAACCACACAATTTAATCAGTTTGATTCCTCAGTACCGCTCCTCATCCCCTTTCTCTGTTTTACTGGTCTCTCTTCTATTTTCATCAGCATAACTACTTGTTCCAGACTCAATCTGTGAAAAGTTCCCTTTTTTACATTCAGCTGCGGGGCAATGTCTGTCATGTATTCATTTGTGTGTTCTCTCAGGCTTCAATTCTACTCTACCAGACAGTACAACTACCTCTTTGCAAACACGACAAACTCTAATCACTATAGATTCTTAGGAACTCTGGACATTTGCAAGGTGATATCTTTGCAAGAAAAAAAAAATAATCCCCTAACAGAAAAAAAGCACTTCCTTGGTTGTATTTTGCTTATTCTTTCAGAAGTCTGGACTCTATTTTTTATGGACTCCTCTCTACTCTGCTACATTATGAAGGGCGGTAGAGCTAAGAGTTTCTATCCTTGATGGTCCTTTGGAAGATCAGCAGTGCCTTGAAACAGTTGCCTACAATTACTATGCATCTGGACAGTCTCTTGAAGCATCCAGTAAACCAAAATCATTTAAATAGATGTCCATTTTTCAAATAGTATATTGTCCAATATAATCTTTTAAGATAAGGCACATAAATAATTCATAAATAGTGATATTATAGATATTTCTACTTCAAAAACTTACCATTTAGTCCACCTCATTTAAATCACTGTGAATTATCTTATAATGATACTCTCAGTCTCTTAAAACAGCAGATGAACTCTTGTATCTACTATATCTTAGAATCAAAATTTTCTCAATCATACACCGTTTCCCCCTGTAGTTTCACAACATCTTAACAATGGACGTTGGAAGGTTGAGCTTTCTGATAACTAGAAAGGAACTACACGGTCTTTTCTGGTACACCAGCATGTATATCCGAATGAAGGTTAAGGTTAACTTAATTTCTCACTTCAGTTGAAGATCAGTTCTTCTACCCTTTTGTCATAATCCTATCAAATACTTAGAGAAGCTGCTCTATTCTTGAGTTATATTTGAATTTGCACAGGGAATTAAATTTTAGCTTTCAGAAACTGAAAGGTTTTATAGGATGACAGGACCTTTTTGTCTGTATTTACCATAATAAGTAGTGACCCTGGAGTACTAAAGGGGTTTTCATAAGGGGCCTTCAAAGAATAAAGGGGAGTCAGAGCAGGAAGGTGTGAGTGGATGGTGTTTCTGCTGCTGGCATATGGTGTACAAAAGGCATTGCTAAACTCATATGGGCAAAAAAACCAATATTGTATTTAAAGAACATTTAAAACCTTGGTGTTAGCATAGTCATTTACATTGATGTAGTTATTCTTGAGCAGTTGATGTTTTTCCATTTAAACATCAAACACTGTCCTTATCAAGTTATAAAAAAACATGCAGGAGCAATAAATTGTCTCTACTACATTCTGAGCTAGAATTTTTAATTATTTTGCTGAAATTCAATCCATTAAAGAAAGTCAATCAGATGGCAAAGAAACTTCATGGAATGTAAGGTAGTTGGCCCATATAATTACATGAAAGGACAAATTTCATTTGTTCATTGGAGCTTTTTTTGAACTTTGCTTCTAAGATCAACGAGCTGAGCATTAGTAGCCTTGGAAACAGGGACGTTCATAAAGAATGAAAAGTTCTGAGTATGAATTTGCAAACTTGCCTCTCCCCAATTTGTAGGATCAGAGTTGATCTGATTTCAAGAATGCTACAGAGATTCTTCAGCCTATGACACACAAATTCTCCATACTTCTATAATTCTGAGCTTTCATTAAATTGTACATCAGTATATCTGACACCCTGCTCTCTTCCAAGAAGCACTTACCTTGGAAAATTTCCTTGTGAACGATCATTAATTTTTTATTTTCACTCCTGCTCTTACTACTAAAATATGCCCCGTTTCTTGTTGCAAGTGTCATAATTACTGGAAACTTAGAGATTTGCATATGGTGAAGAGGCTTTTGTTATTTTATCCAGAACAGAAAATGGATTAATTCGCTCTAAGACACTAAAAACATTATAGGTTATGCTGCAAACAGATATTATCTTCTCAATGCATTGCCTAGCAGCAGCTGATCATTGGAAAGCTCCCCAAAGTCAACCACTTTGCTTCATCCCCAAACCCAGGCCATGATAAATACCTTACATTTGCATTACTCTTTTAAAAAGTTTTAACTATTATAACAAAATGCAATAGGGTGACTTATTATGAACAGAAATTTATTTCTCCCCATTTTGGAGGTTGAAAATTCTAAGATTAAATCACCAGAGCATTTGCTTTCTGTTGAGGGACAGCTTCCTAATTCATTGTGCTTTAATCAACTTAGTTGACACTGTGACCAAAATAGCTCATAAGAACAATGTAAAGGAGAAAAATTTTATTTTCAGAGCTCTCAATTTATAGACTGCTGATTCCATTGCTCTAGATTCCAGGTGAGGCAGAATATCATGGCAGAAAGCCTTGGTGGAAGAAAGCAGCTCAGGATATGGCAATGAGGAAGGTGGTGGGGGAGAGAGGTCAACAGTCAACAGGTCACAAGGGACAAAATATATACAAAGACATGGGTGACCTAGCTCTTCTAGTCACATAATACCTGCCTAGTATTACCACCAGTTAATCTATATCAGTGGATTAATGCACTTATTAGACTAAGGCTCTCATAAACCAATCATTTCACCTCTAAATTTTCTTGCATTTTTTTATACATGAGCTTTTGAGGGATACCATATGTATATAAACCACAACACAAAAGCCTCTTTTTTTCCTACATCCTCAAGACTTAAGGAGGTAAAGAGCTCCTCAGGGCCTTTACTATGGGTACTAATTCCATTTATGAGGACTCTATCCTCATGACCTAATCAACTCCAAATGGCCCTATTTTAAAACCATCTCACTGGGTAAGTTTTTGAAATATGAATTTTTGAATGGAATATAAATACTGACTCCCTAAAACTTATCAAAACTCTTTATTCATCTTGGAACCTCCCTATGTTACATATTCCTAGTAAAGTTTTCTTTTGGTGAATTTAGGAGGAATACTCAGGCTTTCTCCTTGCTGTTTCTGAGTTCAATAGCTGTTACAGTTGGTAATAGAAACTCAGAAGAGATTTTTGCATAGAAGTAATAAGTTTAGACACGAAGTAGTTCTATATTACTATTTAGTTGTGTTTCATAAGGCATAAACACACATACCTAATATAGAAAACTTGCTTTCTATACCAGATCCTGGATAATTTCTTCACAAACAGGATTTCATTTCCCCCAAATAATAATTTTGTCACTTTCTAATAAGTCCCTGTTTTGTATCACAAAATATCTGAGAGAGGTTAAGAACTAGCCTAAGGTACTGGAAAATGCCTACAGATTCCATAGCCTAATGTATTTCAGCCACTCTGGAATCAGAATTACCTTGTGATATCTAAAGTACTAATAACTTTGTACAAACAAAATTTTAACTTACCTCTTTAGACAAATGAAATAAAAATCTCTCTCGGACCTCAACACTAATTTTTAGATACTATGGGTCATTATATAGTTTCTGGGAAATGTTTAAATGTTTAATATTTTATGCATTATTAACTTACAGAATTCAACTGCTTGAAGTAGTATTCTTTGGTATCAGTATTAGGATGTTGGTATTTTTTAATGGAAGCATAGGATTTGGTAAGGATAGCTTAGAAAGAAACATTTTTTTTTCCTATGGAAGAAACTATTTCTTGTTTTGCATAGTAATATAAAAGGAAATATTCTGAAAGTAGCCAATATTAATTCTAATTAATTATTTTCTCTATAAACTTAACAACTGCTTTCTCTTCATTTTCTCCATAAGGTGTACTACAGTGTAATATGCTTTAAATGAATTCAAAAAAGCAGACTGACTTACATGTTGCAGGTTTATAAGTTAGAACACATCAATTGAAGTCAATTATTCCAGTACTTAAAACTTTGCTTATGCAACACCCCATCAACCCTAAGGAAAATGAGTAGAGTGTATAAAGAGTTTTTAGATCATTAAATAGTATGTTTTGAAATTTTTATTTTCAAATGTCTGTTAGTGATAATTTTAATATTTAACAAATTCTTTAATATGTAAATTTTTATATACTTCAAAATTTAATTTATGACTGTCCTAAATCTTATTTTCTGTCTTCCCCTAAGGACAGATCACATAGTGACTGTTATCTGTATAGTATTTCACCTGTCAAGTTTTTAATATCAGTCTAGGCTACTCCTATTTTGTATTATTTAATGCTAGTCTACTTTCATACCTATTTTCCATATTCTTAATTACTTTTGACATTTGACTGTGCCTGTGCTTAAGTATGAGTGTGCCAGGCCAGTGAATATATGCATATGCAAGGATTTCTGGCCAAAAGGGACTGTAGTTATAATCACCTCCATGTGGGCTCATCATCCTACTCCATCACTCTGCTTTTGATTGTATCTGTGGGGACTGAGGCAATTACATTTTCCTATGCTACATTTGCTTGAAATGTTTTATCTTGTTCCTCAGAGCAAGTTTATCTGTAATTTCTTACAGACTGTGCAGTTTTTAGGTCATATCTTCCCCTAAGCCCCCAAATTCCTTCTTATATCTTTTGCATTAGTCAGTTTCTTACAACTATAGCTAAATAACTAAGGCAGATTAATTGACAAAGAAAAATATTTATTTTGCTAATCATTTTTTAAGCAAGTCCAAAGAGTATGGCTTAGTTTCTGTCCCCACCCTTGGCTTCCTCACAGCAAAGATATATCTTCCTGGGTGCCCTGGTATTTCTACCTCTCCTTAGAAAGCCATCAGTAATTCAATTGTGGATTGAATTAGAGAAGTACTCTAATAATCTAAGTGAATATTCACCTAATGATCTAATTGAATTTATTTACTTACTGAAGGCTCCACCTCTAAATTCTTTAGTCAAATTAAAGTTTTTTACCTCTTAATACCATTACCAAGACTTTATTGATTAAAATGCTTCCTGAGTTCTGGAAAACAAACCATATTCAAGATTTTGCTTTTCATTTAGGCCCTGTAATCCATGTCTTTTCATACAAGATAGAATTATTACATGCTCAATAACTCCTAGATGCTTAATTTATCTCAGCACTAATCCAAAAGGGCAGATTCTTATGTGAGACCATAGACTTTTAGCTATAAGTCCTTCTGAAACCAAACACAAGTTACAAACTTTGATGATCTATCTCCTTCATGTATATGTAGAAAGTACCAATTAAGATTAAATAAAGGAATTAAAGGAAGATCAGTAGAGGAGGGGGGTGGGTGGGTATTGAAATCAAATTACTTAAATGTATATTTCAGTCAAAAGGAACACAAATACTATGTATAAATTTAATGCTCTAATAGAAAAAAAAAACCCAGTAGTAGGACAGACATTGGGTATACATTTCTATTTTAAAAGGAAGGAATGAGTAATTAGAAAAGGGTAATTGAACCAAAATAAGACTGAAACCCAGCAGTCCTTAGAGGGTGGACAGTCTGGGCCTGCTGGCTTTGCTTGTTACAAGCCACTTGGCCACTCTTTGGGGCTTGTTCTGCATGCTGCCTGCAGCTTTCCTTGAGGGGTGTATCCCAGTGCTGTTTCAGTCTCTTCCCTGGGGTGTCCTCTGTAGTTTCTTTCTGACAGTTCCACAAGGCATTGCTGCCATCAGAGGCTCCATGCAAAAATCCCAGCACTGAATTGCACTTCTGCCTGCTCTTCCAAGGCTTCTTGTGAAGTCTCTATGAAATTTCCATCACCCCCTCATTTTGCATTCTGTGTCCCTGCAAAACCAACCTCATATGTGTGACACAAAGGTGTGCTACCTTCATGTGGTATATTTGAGTCCACATGAACAGTGGCTGCAGCTCTTGAGTGCTTTGCTGACCAAATGCAGGGAAACAAATCCCCAAACAGTCCTGCATGAACCTGCAGAGAGCACCTCAGTTTCTGTGAACCATTTCTGCTCTTTCAGGATTCTGAGCCTGTGATGGTAATGGTAGCCACAAAGATTTCTGAAATTAGGCTTTTTCCAAATTGTCTTACTAATGAGCACATGTCATTTAGAAAGTGTTTTTTCCACTCTACCCTTCTGTTATAAATGTGCTTTTTCTCACTCCTACCCTAACCAGGCTGTGAATTATCAATATTTTTCTTTTAAATTGTACATTTTATCTTTAGATTATCCCATTGGCTCCAAATTCTATAGAATACAATTGAAAATAACCAGGAAGGAGCCTGAATGGTGTTTTGACTACATATTTTCTCCATTAGATATTATAGTCCATCATTTCTAGATTTGGCCCTCCATAAGCTTCAGAGCATGGACATAGTTCAGCCATATTCACAGCAGGGGTGTGACAATTGTTGATTCCAATTTCCAGTAGAATAGTCTTCATTTGCATCTGAGTCCTTATCAGCATGGTCCTTACTGTCCGTATTTCTATCAGCATCCTTTTCATGGCCATTTATCCCATCTTTGAGATATTTCAGATCTCTACAGGTTTAAGGCTCTGAGAGGAGTCCCTCTTGGATGCATCACAACATGGCAGGCACCATGTTGTGTATCTCTCAAATCTATATCCTATCTCCTTCTCCTTATAAAACCACCAGGACTCCATCAAAGGGGCTTCATCCTAATAAAGTAATGAAACTTAATCATTTTTCAAGGGCCCTACCACTAAACATCATAGGTCAGTTAGTTTCTACCTTCTTTGATATCATTGACATAAGATTTTTGTGTTTAAATTCTTTCCTGAGTTCAGAGAGACAACCCATTTTCATACATAGCCTCTGAGGTACTCAATTCATCATGAAAGAATTATTTAGATAACCTCTGTCATACAGTCTTCCAACAATCATTTTATTAAAAAGTGGAGAAGTTTTTAAATATCTTTCAATTAGCATTTTGAAAAACAAAAACCATACATATGATAATAAATTCACCTGTATTTTTAGTTTAACAATGCTTGTATTTTACTGTTTTATTATATATCTGTAAGTAAGGTGTGTTTATGAAAACTTCTTTTTTAATACAAAAATAGTGTAAATTTAAACTTACAGGCTTATGTGCCTATATATGACCAAACACCCAATGAACATATTTTATACTTTTTTAACAAGAACATTTGTAATCTAATGTCTCTCCAGGTCAATAATCTTCAAAGATAATTAAACTATTTTGCTGTATACTATCATAGTAATAAGGTATAAGATATTAACTAATAGATTATTATTTATAATTCATACAACTTAAATTATAGAACACATTTTTATATAAATATTTAACCTGAATATAAAGAATGATTTAATTGGAATTACTAGATCAAAAGTATACACTTTAATAAAAGCACACATATACTCCAAAATTTTGGCAAATTTTTCTTCGGAAAGTTTAGTAAGTGAAAATTCTCATATCAGTTTAACTTTATTTTCATTTTCTTTAATGATGGTTAAATAGGTATGCATATACACACATATTTATATGCATATATAAAGAACAGAAAGTTGATAGCTGAAAATGGCATCAAAATATTGTTTTACTCAGTGGCTCAGGAGGCTGAGGCACAATGATCACAAGTTCAAAGCCAGGCTCAGTGACTTAGTAAGGCCCTAAGCAACTTAGCAGGATATATATATATATATATATATATATATATATATATATATATATATATATATATACACACACACACACACATATATCTATTTATTCAAATAAAATATTTATTTATTTATTTATAGGTTTTATATAGTTAGATGGATAGATAGATAGAAAAGTTATAGAAAATGACATTTATATATGTCATTATCTATAATTTTCATTTTTTTATTTCAAATGAGTATGTTCAGTGATTCCAATGTTTTATTATTTATATTGCCAAATATATTAACTTGTGAATTTCTTCTCTATTCCTAGTCTTACAACCTTCTTCTCAATTGCAAAATTAGTTAATCCAAAGTTAGTTATCCACATCTTTTTCTTTGATTTCACTTCTTTTATTCTAATTTTCTCATCTAAGTGTTGAGTCTGCTGGATGCAGTGACTCACACCTTTAATCACAGCTGGTGGGGTGATCCCCCCCAAAAGTTGAATCTATCTGTGATTAATTATGGTATGTTATAAAGGTCCAATTTAATTTTCCAATGAAGCAAATTTGTTCATTGAAAAAAATCTTCTTCTTTGTATTGAATTGCAATTCTCTTTATTTATTTATGTATTGATTCATGTATTTATTTTAAATATTTTTTAGTTGTAGTTGGATAAAATGCCTTTTTTTATGTATTTTTATGTGGTGCTGAGGTTTGATCCTAGTGCCTCATATGTGCTAGGTGAGCACTCAACCACTGAGCCACAAACCCAGCCCCTGCAATTCTATTTTTTACTGTGTACATGAACATGTGTCCACACTTGTACATGCACATTTGTATCCACATCTACAGTAACATCTTCTTTAAGATCATTTGTTTGTTGCCCATTTTTTTTAGGTTTTTAAAATGAGTTGTTTAATTAAATGATCTAATTCAGAAGCCCTCACAATTTAATATCTCTTTTCTGTATTTCAAATGAAATTTTTACTTTCAGTAAAAAGTCTCAGTGAAAAACAATAAACTCTAAACATGTTGATCTCATAAAAGTTGTGAGTAGAATAGTGGTTAGGCAAGGTTTAGAAGGGGTAGGGAAGTTGTCAATAGGAATAGTTTTATAGTTAGAAGGAATAATTTCTGGAGTTTTATTTTAAAGTAGAGTGACTTAGCAATAATGTATAAAGAATTGAAGAGAGAATTCTGAAGGTTCTAACTTTAAGAAATGACAAATATTTAAGAAGGATTTGTTGATTACCCTGAATCTACACAATGTATACAAATGTTTAAACATATTATATCAATCAGAAATAAAATGAAACCTAAAAAATTCTCAATTGTTATTTTCTCCAATCTTGCACAACTCTTATAAATTAATTCTCAAATAATTGACATTTATACAATAATTAGTCTTCCCATGTAGGAATAACACTCTGAGAAATTATGTAATTAGATAAGAAACTTAATAATTGCAAGAGTATTGCATCTATGGGACACAGAGAAAATAATTATTACTTTTGTCCTCAATTTAAAGTAAAAATTATGGAATATTTTATACCACATCTGTGACATGCACCTTAAATTATTAGACAGTTTTCCTTCTCTGTGAACTAAGGCAATCTCAGTGGCAATGTGAGCTTGTAAATCTTCAGGACAGATTTGTGTCTTGATAAAAACATTTTTGAAAAAATCTTAGATCCATCAAATATAATATAGAAAAAAACATATCCTTTCTATTTGTCTTCATTCTGTTATGCACACTATACACTCCCTCCCATTTTCTAAAATTGATCACTTTAGTTAAACAAGAAAACATTTTATACCATGGAAGTTATTGAATCATTTTGCTGAGGTAAATTTTAGTTTATTCAAGTTTTGAATGTTTGCTTTAGAACTGAAGGGAAAGGCATTGAATAGAAGGTTTCAAGAACTTAGCTAGGAACATTGGTTGGGCAGTGATGTCAAGCAGAGCTCATTTTTCCTGACTGAGTGCTTCTGTAGAGTCCACCAGGAGGTCAGTACCTTCTTTGGTTTTCATGCTAACTGAGTTCAGGGCTGCTACAATTTCAGTTCTCGGGGTTCATGTGGCTTTCTAAAACTTATACTGGCAGTAATTTTAGATTTAGTGAAGAAAAAAAAAGTCAATGAGGGTGTAGGAACCTGGAAATAGGATGCATTTTCCTTCTGAAAGGGATCTTCATGCGATAAGTAAAAGTTTATCTGTGAAACACTATATTGATAGAGGTAGGAAAGTTGATAAGGGCATGGTAACTCAGGTTGTTGAACAGAATAAAACTGAAAAGTAGTGTTATAATACAATCATCAATTATTTAATAAAAAATATTTTTAGTTATAGATGTGCACAATAACTTTCTTTTATTTATTTATTTTAATGTGGTGCTGAGGATTGCAACTCTATCACTGAAAACCCCAGCCACACCAGTTATTTCTTGCAAAAGTTATTTTTGAGCTCATTAAATGAATGAGGTACATTCTAAGTGCCAGGTATTTAGCACTTAACAAGCAAGTTTTTTCATACATCTGAGGGTGTAAGTGGTTCTTACAGTTTCCTGATTTATAGAAGATGTTAAAATAAATGTCATTATAAAGAAGAGAAAAATAAATGTAAGATCAAAGAAATTTTATCCCAGAATATGTGTGTGTATTTACATTTGTATTTGACTTTTTGCAAATAATAATAAGAGTTAATCTAAAGTGCTTGCCAATTTTTTTCTGATCTTCATGCAATAAGTGATGGCCATGTTTATACTAGCAACATGTCATAAAATATCTATAGGTTAGAATAAGCTTATGCTTGTTAGTATTTTTCCTAGTGTAATGATTCTGGTAGCACCAGATTCAAACTATAGAGAGCATTGCTTTTAAATAAGTGACAACTATGAACAAATTTCCATTAGACTTTTAAGTTGGTTAATAATCATCTGCTATTTAAAACATCTAGCTCAGATTTGTGTTTCTGAAGTTAACTAGAATGGTCTGCACACAAATCATTAAGAATTCCTGGGCCATTTTATATTTTTTATTCACAGTATATTTTTTAAAATTACTGTATCATAATCTTACCTGGAATTTACATTTTAATTTCAGCTTTGCTTATACACTTAAATTATCCAGTTAAAATATTTTACAGAACATTATCAAGAATATATTCTGATATAAATCATATGTCTTGTTAATTATTCATTAGTAAGCAAATATTACCACAATAATATTATGTAATATTATTTAGAGTGTGAAAGAACATAGAAATATTCTGAATAACATATATTCAAAGCTTGAAAAAATAATTTAGTTATCTATTGGATAGACAAATGGAAATTCAAATAAAATTAGCCTCAAACTTGCCATGTAAATTAGAAATAGTTATACATAATACTGATTTACTTGTCATTTTCTGTGAAACATAGTCATGTTATTACATGTCATATTCAATTATAACACTATTAAGTTTGTAAATAGTATGAGCATATCATTAACAAAAATCAATAATACATTACTGTATTTCTGTGAGTGTAAAAATCTCCAGTCCCTGTTAAAACCACTTACTAAAGGCTTTGAAGGGTTTTATAAATTCAACGTGTTACTGCAATGTGCTGTTGGGGTCCATTACTAAGAAAATAGATATTTTCTAGATGGCATTGAGATACATCTCTAAAACTTTAATTAAAGTGTGAAATGCAAGCTGGGCAAAAAAATAAAAACTACCTCAGTCATCAAAAACCACAGGAACACAAGCACCAAAGCAGCAAATTGTTGAATGAGCACTGCACAGTGCATCTTAGCCAAACTAATGATAACCTGAGGGTTCATAGATATCAGTCTGAGGGCAGATTGAATAACAGAGAGTTTACAATTCATGTTAAGAGTCAATTGGACCCAATTAATGGTCTGCCCTCAGAAAATTAATGTGTTTTTAAGGTACATGTACAATATTATCCACAAATACCCAAAATGAAAATTGCAATTTGTTAAAACACAAAGATTATGAAAGTCCTGTTACATTTTCATTTTTACATTTAATCATTTCATTTAGTTTACATGGCAATCTCTAGTCACATACTAGCTTACATATTTTGATGTGTTGTCAAAATCTTTTCATCAATTTCAATACTTAAAGTTGAAACTAAATAATTCCATTATTATATTTTAAGAAATTACCACCATGAAGAAAATAGACAGGAGATTCATCTTGTCCTCAGTTTACTTTGCTTTCTTTGTGTATTCTCATGCAGTGCTTTTTATTTATGATCTTGAGAAAGCCATGGGAAGGTGAATTAACCTTGTTTAAAAAACCAGAGAAATGGTATTATAGAATGTTTAGTTGTTTCCTGGTGGTGTCTTTTTCAAAAGGTATATGAAAATGACATTATAGACAATATCAAGCTACAATTAAATATTTTTCTGTCAAGGAGAGAGGAGATTTCAGAAATATGAATCTGCTCTTCTTTGGGCCTATCTTGAATTCTGGCTTTTATCCACAGCCAACTGTCAGGCATAGATTTATGTAAACATCAGTTCCTCACAGGTGGGCCTGAGATATTTCATTTCAATCTTAAAGCTAAAGTTTCTTGACAGACAATATTTTAGGAAGACATCTCCTGAGATTTGCTCTCAGTGCAATCAGGCATGTCTCGATTTGTATAGGCAAATCTCTGCATTTGCTCTATCATTTCTTGTGAGAGAATGTGCTCCCAATAAATACACACAATAAGATTTGCCTTTATAAAATGTTTATCCATCACTTGTTTAAACATGATATTTATGCATTATTATTTTTGTGGGATAATAAATTCAACATAAAGTATTCATTTCCATTTTAAAATTACAACCTTGGTTTCAGACTTGATAAGGGTATGTAAATTGTCTCAAAAAATATTTTATATAGAAGAAATCGTGTAATACCTTGAATTTCAAACAAGTTTCACATTAGTCTGAAACATCATATGAAATAGAAAATATCTGAAAAGTCCAAAGTACAAATACTACATGATAAAGGGTCCAGAATATGTAGGAATCTAAAACTATTTGTTTGTATGAAATACACTTATGGTCTCTCCAATTTTACAAATTTATTGCTAGCTTATATAACAAGAACTAGGGAATTACATTTACCTTTGCAGATGCAGAAAACACACAGCAAAAGTCAGACAGATATTAAAATATTCCAGCCATCCCATGAGATGATATAATTTCCATTAACTTTATAAAGCAAAATTAAATTCTTCTCTAATTATACCTAAGTATATTCACAAATCTTTAAAGATAAATAGTGATTTAAGAAATTTTTAAGAACTTAAGTATACACTTAAGAAAAAGGTCCTGAGTTATTTATAAAAATTATTTTAACGCTGTTTTGCTTTAGGTTTTATATAATAAATTTACAAGAGAAAAATAAATGCTTTTTCATATTGATATACTATGTACTTAAGGATGTGCAGCTTAATATGTGTTTCTTTGTAGTGACATATTTCTAACAGTAAAAAAAATTAAAAATTTAAATACTTAAGTGATTCTGTTCTGGTATGTCTTAGGAAAGAAATAAATGTGATGAGCTTATAAGGGATATTATCTCTGAAGATGAAGTTCATATCCATGAAGAAATTACAACTAAAAAATATGAACTACTTTGTAAAATGTCCAAGTTTCATATTCAAGTTTCATTTAAAACTTTATTTTTCCTTTCTCATTTTCTGGAAGAGGAAGTGATCCAGTATTTGCCTCTTAGGAAAATTAAATTACTAACCAGTAATTACAGTTCTCTGAATTTAATATTCTCAGTGGATTTGCATCAACTTTCTTGGGGCATTTGGGTATATGAGTTCTAGCAATGTAACATTGTGATTTTAGTAATCCATGCTCTCATTAAAATGAGGCTTTGGTAGAAGAATAAGATAAGTGTGAGTTTTGCATTTTGTGTCCAGAAGATGATGTGATGAAAGGAATACATGGAGCAGGTAACATCCATATTTCTTCCACCATGTCTAGGAGCATGTTTTGAAACCCTATCAATTAGAGTTTGTGGATAAAAATAGGTGTACCTTGGTTTATGTATATAGAGATGATGCATGAATAGACCATACAGTGAATAAAAAATATAACAGGTTATCAATATCAATTCAATCCATTTTAAATAATGGATTGAATTGATATTTTAAAAATACATGAAATCTGCTATTCACATACAAACATTCAATCCAAGTAGTTATACATGTAGTGGCAATATTAGGGTTACTAATTATAAAACATGGTGTTTTAGTTTTGCTTTGAAAATTATGATGGAAATCAAAAGTTATGTGATATAAAAGAAATCTCATGAAAAAGCAAGTAAAGTAACATGGAGAAATACATGGGATCTGATACAGGGAGTGAATGAAAGAGAATCATATGCATATCAATTTGTGAATTGTAGATGAAATGATACATCCTATGATGTATATATACTGAAGAAATAGAAATATAACAATTTTGCATGAAAATTTAATTCAAAATACACATCATGTCCCATATGATTATACTTTCATTGATGTAAAACTGGGTCACTTACTGTAGAAATAATAGAGTTAGTACTCAATATTCACTGAAGTTCATTTTGAGTATTCAGAAATGAATATGTATGTCAAGAAAATGAATAATTCTGAAAAATATCTCGGGAAATGTTGATTATAAATCCACACAGATTGACATGAAACAATCAAGGTAGTATAAGTATATGACACATATATTTCATGTTTGCAAATTCATACTATATATATATATATATATATATATATATATATATATATATATATATTTAATACTTTAAAATGTAATAGTACGTATGCCAATCGAAATTAATAAGGGGATATATATCTTTCAGATATGTACCCAAAATATTCATTTTCCTCTACATTGTTTCATGTCTAAACTTATTGAATTATAAAACTCAGCACAGCTTGGATTTTCAGTTACCTCAGTGTATTGGGGGGCAGTGATCTCTTCATGAAATTTGTATTTTCCAAAGTGAGAGTACTCTCAGGAATATACTTGTGATGGCAGTAGGATCATATATATATATATATATATATATATATATATATATATATATATATATATATATAAAAGTATACATTGTGACCCAGGGGACAGAGACAGGGAGTCAGGAAGTTACATATTTGTTAATTTTGAAAATTCATGGAGAAGTAGAATGAGAAAAATGTGTCACAGGTTTTATAATATGTATCTCTGATGAAGCAAAAGGCAAGTCCAAGTATACACCCTGCCTCCTATCAAATGCCTCTACTTCAATTTCTTTAGGATTATTTTTATTGATGGTAGGATAAGTAGTCAGAGCCTAGAAGGTTATGGGGGGTTAGTGTCAGAGATTCAATATTTCAAATGGCAAAACGGAAAATGAATCTAATATATATGCTAACACGTGGCGCATAAAAACCTTCCATTGTCATCCACCACAATCTCTGGACATTACTATCACCCCAAAGAAGACACAATGAGAGGAGAAGAGGAAAAAAATCTGTGAATACATATCTGGAATTGGAAATTCTGAGGAGCTCACAAACTTGGGTGTGGCAGAAGAGATCCCAAAAGTAGAGGCCAGGGTAAACATTTCACAAACATGGAACTTTGCTGGCCTAATGACTTCTTGACTATCTGCCTCTGACATTCGTCCACTAGAAATATAGCTTTGTGGTTTAGCTTCGTTTGTAGTGAGACCATGAAAGCTTGGTCTGAGTCTATGTGAACAGGAGGACATGGGTTCATATTTTCCAATAGGAACAGGAGGCAGCAGAGCTGAATCCTCTCTTTGCAGGTAACTGTGGCTGTTGGGGTATGAATATCTCCCTGGCTGGATTGTGAAGCCTTTGGCTCACTGCCCAGTTTTAATGGCATTTCTTGCAGCTTCCCTGGAAAATTGGTGTTTGTTTTTGAAATACAAAAAGGTCAACCAAGACACAGTGCTGGAGGGAGCTCTGTCATGTGGGGTGAGTCAGGGTCTCAAGGAAAAAACACAAACTGGGATGCTACCCCATATATCTTTCCCACTTGAGCATAGCAACTTGTTTCTGAGCATCACACCAAATCCTCTCCCCACAACAACATGCCGTTATATTTTCAGTTCTCCTGGCTGCACCTTGTCAGTCACATGTCATTTGGAAGCCAATGACAGAACCACAGGGGCCCACCACAGATGTTGGATCACACACCTGCACTCCATTGCTCCAGGCCCAGTTCCCTGCTGGCTCCTACTCACTGGCATCTCTGTTCTTCACCATGGTCATGAATTCCACACAGTCAAAAATGGCAGTCGCTGGTTCAGTTATAATGAGCAACAGGAGATCTAAACGTTCTCCAGGGATTTCTGGTCATGGGATTCTCAAAAACTTCATGGTATTGGACTAGCCATATTTCAAGAATGAAGAAGTTGACACTGTCGGTTTTGATTCATTCAGGAGTCATTAAGTGTTGAGGAATCTCCTTTCAGTAAAAGCTCTGGAGATCGCATGCAGGGAAGGCTTCCCAAGGAGTGGCGAAAGGTCACAGGAATCCAGGCCCATTGGAGTCTAAAACATGAGGTTCCTGTGAGTTTTGGCTCTCAACTATAGCTGAAAAGGCTTTAACAGCAAAATCATGTGAAATCCTGGCTGAGACTCTCAGTGCTGTGGAGAAAGCCACCCTCAGCCTAGATCTCAGTTTCCAAAGGCTCCTCTAATGCCTGGCCTTCTAAAATCCCAACATAATTCATGGCAATAGTTCTCTGAGATCAGTTCCAGAACTCAGTCTCTAATGGCATCACACCAGAGTTCAAGCTGAGGTGGACCCAGTCATCTTTTCCAACCACCACACAAAAGACCACTATTCTAACAAAAACAGACCCACATCACCCTCATCTTCTTCCATACAGACACTCATCATAACATTCTGGCTGAGGGTTTCCATAGGGGGAGAAGACTAAGATGGTAAGCAAAGTAAGCTCTCATGCCCATCATATGCCAAATGTCATGGTGGCCTGGACACCCTTCCTGAGAAACAGGATAGATAAAATGGGCCTGTAGTTAATACTGCTCTGCTTCTCAAATTAGAGGCCTCCTGCCTGCCAGGGGTAGATTCTTTATGTGTAGTGGACTCATGAAAAAACACAAACACCTGTGTGCTAGTTACTGGAGGGCTTGCAACAACTCATTTGACCCAGAGGATTCCTGTTCTGACTTCATAGGAGTCAGGGGCCTGACCAGAGGAAGTGAAGAGACTTCATCAAATAGTACACTTCTTTTCCATCCTTTTAGACTTGGATGGACACATGGATTTTTTCTTGAGTTTCCTGGGGTGCTGAGAATGTAATTCACAGCCACACACAGGGCCAAGTGTCTGATTCAGACACAGCTTTTACAAAGCACATTACTTAAAAGGCACAGATTAGGCCTCTTCATTTCCATTTGAAACTGTTTTCTTGAGGAGTCCCAAAGGAGTGCCCTAAGGCAAACACCTCCCTGACATTCAGGGGAACAGAACAATAGGGAAGAAAGAAGCCTGGACAAAACTTATCTTTAATTGAACACTGTGGCACTGACAGCTCCTAATCATGCAAGTTGGGTTACTATCTATCCAAGCAGGGATTCTCCAGAGAGACCCTTACCAGTTTTCTAATTTTTGAGTTTTCTGAGATGCTTGGCATGCCCTTCAGGAATCCAGTCCATGGCCATGTCACAGAGCTTGAATACGGCACACATCTTGGACACAAAACCACGAACCCCTTCAGAGAGTGGCCAAAATTCAGGAAGAATACAGGAACTTAGGATCTTGGTAGGTGTTGCCCATCTGCAAGGCAAGCAGCAGTCCATTCATAAATTGGCCATGAGGAGTCCTGCAAAGATTTCCACTAGACAGGACACATTCACTGCTGCATTCTTCTCTCTACTCTCTTCAACCACAAACCCAGTGGGATCCACTGACATAAAAAGACTCACTAGTTAACAGTGCAATTCAAACCA
This sequence comes from Callospermophilus lateralis, assembly GCF_048772815.1. Classification (NCBI taxonomy): domain Eukaryota; kingdom Metazoa; phylum Chordata; class Mammalia; order Rodentia; family Sciuridae; genus Callospermophilus; species Callospermophilus lateralis. The sequence goes on along the minus strand of NW_027517992.1, from coordinate 1,154,059 downwards.
ACCTCAACAAAACAACAACAACTAAACACGTTTTTCCTTCATGTTCTCAGAACATGAGACAAAACGACAAATTGAAAAGCACACCCACTGAGACACACAAACCACCCCTGTATTTGGTCTGCATCTATCCACTCTGTCCTCTGACTGGTGGGTGAAAATATGTTCCCCAGCAGTGGCCTGTCCTGTCTCAGCTCTGGTCTCCTTGGCCATCTCTGTGTAGTTGTCAGGAGCCAGCAATGAGCCAACACTTCTTTCTCAGGAAAGGCAGCTGTTGAGACCATTCAAGGCATTTGGCTATCCACACATCACTAGGTAACAACAAAGAATGACTCTGGCCTTGGTACAGACAAACAAGTGAGCCCACTGGGAGTGGAACTGCCTCTGGATGCCTCACCTCCTGGATCCCAAGTTCAGAGAGTTCCATCACCAAGGAAGTGAGGTGAGGTCACTTTCTTCAGGGAAGTGAATGAGGTCACTGCCTTGGCAACCATTTTGTCCTAACAGTATTTCCAAGGGTCATGAGATGAAGGCTGCCCCACCTTCCTGTAACATTTTCACAAGACATAAAAGTCTATATACCCTAGGAGCCCGGGATCAGCAATCCACACAGACCTGATTGTGTCCATCTTCCCTGCATTGAGAAGAGAGAGGCTGATTCAGCCTCATCCCTTCATCCTGACTGGGTTGTTGGCCATGTCATATGACTTTAGACCTCACAGGTCCTACCTAGCTGCCTATATTTGCTCCAGAAATCATTTCTGCATCTACCTTTGAGCTTCTCAGCAGCTGGAGGATTCCCTACATACCTGTATGGCAAGATCAACTCAGGACCTGCTGTTATGTGAAAATAGATTGAGGGAACAGAGTATGGTTAAGGGTCATATCATGTTCGATTTGGGTTAGGAGTCATTCTGCTGGATGAATACGGGTATTGTTCAACTGGGATATTTATAAGAATGTAAGGTGAAATGTAAGTATGAAAATAGAAAACTAGGTAAGATCTGAAGCACACAAGTTTGTTGGGCCCTTGATTTGGATACATAGTTTTGAATTATGTTCTGCAGAAATGAATCCTCTAAATCAATAGACAATGGCCTAAGATCTTATACCTGGGACTAATGAATGTAAAAGAGAACTTGCAGTGAAATACAGATAGTAGGCAGGATTCCAGTGTAGCGTAAGGAAGAAGAGTGAGTTTAGGATTTGGACCAAAGTCCTTATTTGCAATCCAATGAATTTCTATTACAGTGTAAATGGGAATGTCAGCACACATGAAGAGTCAGTCACAACAAGGCACTTGGGGAAATAGATATCAATAAGGATGTTAAGAGAAGAGGCAAAGTACAAAATGAGTGATAAGATCAGGGATATTCAATGAAAACCAACAGTGGGAGGTAGTACAGTAAAGGGGGGGGGGAATAATCAAAGAGGGAAATAAACCATGTTTAGTAACATAAACAAATATGGCTGGAAGAACAACCCATATCTCAATAATAACCCTAAATGTTAATGGCTTAAACTCACCAATTAAGAGACACAGGCTAGTAGAATGGATCAAGACCCAACAATATACTGCCTTCGGGAGACGCATTTGATAGGAAAAGACATACACAGACTGAAGGTGAAAGGTTGGGAAAAATCATATCACTCATATGGACTTCGGAAACAAACAGGAGTGTCCATACTCATATCAAATAAAACAGATTTTAAGCCAAAGTTAATCAAAAGGGATAAAGAGGGACACTACATACTGCTCAAGGGAACCATACACCAACAAGACATAACAATTATAAATATATATCCCCCAAACAATGGTGCAGCTATGTTCATCAAACAAACTCTTCTCGAGTTCAAGAGTCTAATAGACCACCATACAATAATCATGGGAGACTTCAACACACCTCTCTCACCACTGGACAGATCTTCCAAACAAAAGTTGAATAAGGAAACTATAGAACTCAATAACATAATTAATAACCTAGACTTAATTGACATATATAGAATATACCACCCAAGATCAAGCAGTTACACTTTTTTCTCAGCAGCACATGGATCCTTCTCAAAAATAGATCATATATTATGTCACAGGGCAACTCTTAGACAATATAAAGGAGTAGAGATAATACCATGCATCTTATCTGATAATAAACGAATGAAATTGACAATCAACGATAAAAGAAGTAAGGAAAAATCATGCATCACTTGTAGAATGAACAATAGGTTACTGAATGATCAATGGGTTATAGAAGACATCAAGGAGAAAATTAAAAAATTCTTAGAGATAAATGAAAACACAGACACAACATATCAGAATCTATGGGACACATTGAAAGCAGTTCTAAGAGGAAAATTTATTGCTTGGAGTTCATTCCTTAAGAAAAGAAAAAACCAACAAATAAATGATCTAATACTTCAACTCAAAATCCTAGAAAAAGAAGAGCAAAACAACAGCAAAAGAAGTAGAAGACAAGAAATAATTAAAATCAGAGCTGAAATTAATGAAATCGAAACAAAAGAAACAATTGAAAAAAATTGACAAAACTAAAAGTTGGTTCTTTGAAAAAATAAATAAAATCGACAGACCCTTAGCCACACTAACGAAGAGAAGAAGAGAGAGAACTCAAATTACTAGCATACGGGATGAAAAAGGCAATATCACAACAGACACGTCAGAAATACAGAAGATCATCAGAAATTATTTTGAATCCTTATACTCCAATAAAATAGAAGATAGTGAAGGCATCGATAAATTTCTTAAGTAATATGATCTGCCCAGATTGAGTCAGGAGGATATTGACAACCTAAACAGACCAATATCAATTGAGGAAATAGAAGAAACCATCAAAAGACTACCAACTAAGAAAAGCCCAGGACTGGATGGGTATACAGCAGAGTTCTACAAAACCTTTAAAGAGGAATTAATACCATTACTTTTCAAGCTATTTCAGGAAATAGAAAAACAGGGAGAACTTCCAAATTCTATGAGGCCAACATCACCCTGATTCCTAAAGCAGACAAAGACACTTCAAAGAAAGAAAACTACAGACCAATATCTCTAATGAACCTTGATGCAAAAATCCTCAATAAGCTTCTGGCGAACTGGATACAAAAACATATCAAAAAAATTGTGCACCATGATCAGGTAGGATTTATCCCTGGGATGCAAGGTTTGTTCAATATACGGAAATCAATAAATGTTATTCACCACATCAATAGGCTTAAAAATAAGAACCATATGATCATCTCGATAGATGCGGAAAAAGCATTCGACAAAGTACAGCATCCCTTTATGTTCAAAACTCAAGAAAAACTAGGGATAACAGGAACATACCTCAATATTGTAAAAGCAATCTATGCTAAGCCTCAGGCTAGCATCATTCTGAATGGAGAAAAACTGAAGGCATTCCCTCTAAAATCTGGAACAAGACAGGGATGCCCTCTCTCACCACTTCTGTTCAACATAGTTCTCGAATCACTGGCCAGAGCAATTAGACAGACGAAAGAAATTAAAGACATAAAAATAGGAAAACAAGAACTCAAATTATCACTATTTGCAGATGACATGATTCTATACCTAGCAGACCCAAAAGGGTCTACAAAGAAACTATTAGAGCTAATAAATGAATTCAACAAAGTGGCAGGATATAAAGTCAACATGCATAAATCAAAGGCATTTCTGTATATCAGCGACAAATCCTCTGAAATGGAAATGAGGACAACCACCCCATTCACAATATCCTCAAAAAAAAAAATAAATAAAATACTTGGGAATCAACCTAACAAAAGAGGTGAAAGACTTATACAATAAAAACTACAGAACCCTAAAGAGAGAAATAGAAGAAGATCTTAGAAGATGCAAAAATATACCCTGTTCATGGATAGGTAGAACTAACATCATCAAAATGGCGATGTTACCAAAAGTTCTCTATAGGTTTAATGGAATGCCAATCAAAATCCCAAAGGCATTTCTTGTAGAAATAGAGAAAGCAATCATGAAATTCATATGGAAAAATAAAAGACCTAGAATAGCAAAAACAATGCTAAGCAGGATGTGTGAATCAGGCGGTATAGCTGTACCAGACTTCAAACTATACTACAGAGCAATAGTAACAAAACAGCATGGTACTGGTACCAAAACAGGCGGGTGGATCAATGGTACAGAATAGAGGACACAGAAACCAATCCACAAAATTACAACTATCTTATATTTGATAAAGGGGCTAAAAGCATGCAATGGAGGAAGGATAGCATCTTCAACAAATGGTGTTGGGAAAACTGGAAATCCATATGCAACAAAATGAAACTGAATCCCTTTCTCTCGCCATGCACAAAAGTTAACTCAAAGTGGATCAAGGAACTTGATATCAAATCAGAGACATGGCGTCTGATAGAAGAAAAAGTTGGTTATGATCTACATACTGTGGGGTCGGGCTCCAAATTCCTCAATAGGACACCCATAGCACAAGTGTTAATAACTAGAATCCACAAATGGGACTTACTCAAACTAAAAAGTTTTTTCTCAGCAAAAGAAATAATAAGAGAGGTAAATAGGGAGCCTATGTCCTGGGAACAAATCTTTACTCCTCACACTTCAGACAGAGCCCTAATATCCAGAATATACAAAGAACTAAAACAATTAGACAATAAGATAACAAATAACCCAATCAACAAATGGGCCAAGGACCTGAACAGACATTTCTCAGAGGAGGACATACAATCAATCAACAAGTATATAAAAAAATGCTCACCATCTCTAGCAGTCAGAGAAATGCAAATCAAAACTACCCTAAGATACCATCTCACTCCAGTAAGATTGGTAGCCATTAGGATGTCAAACAACAACAAGTGCTGGCGAGGATGTGGGAAAAAGGGTACTCTTGTACATTGCTGGTGGGACTGCAAATTAGTGCGGCCAATTTGGAAAGCAGTATGGAGATTTCTTGGAAAGCTCGGAATGGAACCACCATTTGATCCAGCTATTCCCCTACTAGGTCTATTCCCTAAAGACTTAAAAAGAGCACACTATAGGGACACTGCTACATCCATAGCAGCAAAATTCACAATAGCAAGACTGTGGAACCAACCTAGATGCCCTTCAATAGACGAATGGATAAAAAAAAATGTGGCATTTATACACAATGGAGTATTACTCTGCATTAAAAAATGACAATATCATAGAATTTGGAGGGAAATGGATGGCATTAGAGCAGATTATGCTAAGTGAAGGTAGCCAATCCCTTAAAAACAAATGCCAAATGTCTTCTTTGATGCAAGGAGAGTATCTAAGAACAGAGTAGGGATGAAGAGCATGAGAAGAAGATGAACATTAAACAGGGATGAGAGGTGGGAGGGAAAGGGAGAGAGAAGGGAAATTGCATGTAAATGGAAGGAGACCCTCAGGGGTATACAAAATTACATACAAGAGGAAGTGAGGGGAAAGGGGGAAAAATATAAGGGGGAGAAATGAGTTACAGTAGAGGGGGTAGAGAGAGAAGAGAAGAGGGGAGGGGGGAGGGGGGATAGTAGAGGATAGGAATGGCAGCAGAACACAACAGACACCAGAATGGCAATATGTAAATCAATCATTGTGCAGCTGATGTGATTCTGCAATCTGTATACGGGGTAAAAATGGGAGTACATATACCACTTGAATCAAAGTGTGAAATATGATATATCAAGAACTATGTAATGTTTTGAACAACCTACAATAAAAATTAATTAAAAAAAAAGATCAGGGATATTTTCAACAGGGGGGTGGTTGAACACACTATCCTCAAAAGAAACAAGTGTATACTCACCATAGGACTGAGATTTGAAATCAATAGGCAATGCAGACGTAGATGATTTTAGTAATCCATGCTCTCATTAAAATGAGGCTTTGATAGAAGAATAAGATAAGTGTGAGTTTTGCATTTTGTGTTCAGAAGATGATGTGATGAAAGTGATACATAGAGCAGGTGACATGCATATTTCTTCTACCATTTCTGGGAGCATGTTTTGAAACCCTATCATTTAGAGTTTGGGGATAAAAATAGGTGTACCCTGGGTTTATGTATATAGAGATGATGCATGAATAGACCATATGGTGAATAAAAAAATATAACAGGTTACTATTTTAAATAATGGATCGAATTGATATTTTTAAAAATACATGAAATCTGGTATTCACATACAAACATTCAATCCAAGTAGTTATACATGTAGTGGTAATATTAGGGTTACTAATTATAAAACACTGTGTTTGAGTTTTGCTTCGAAAATGATGATGGAAATCAAAAGTTATGTGATATAAAAGAAATCTCATGAAAAAGCAAGTAAAGCAACATGGAGAAATACATGGGATCTGATACAGGGAGTGAATGAAAGTGAATCATAAGCATATCAATTTGTGAATTGTGGATGAAATGATACATCTTATGATGTATATATACTGAAGAAATAAGAATGTAACAATTTTGCATGAAAATTTAATTCAAAATACACATCATCTCCCATATGAATATGCATCCTAAGTTCCTGTATTCTTCCTGAATTTTGGCCACTCTCTGAAGATGTTCGTGGTTTTGTGTCCAAGATGTGTACCACATTCAAGCTCTGTGACATGTCCATGGACTGGATTGCTGAAGGGCATGCCAAGCATTTCAGAAAACTCAAAAATTAGCATGACTGGTAAGGATCTCTCTGGAGAATCCCTGCTGGTCTGTGGAGATGAGACAAGTGACATTTATTACAGTGCTGGTCATGGTGGTGACAGCACAGGAATTCTGGCCAGTGTAGCCCACAGTGACATCACTTCAGGAAGTAATACTTATTTTCATCATGAGACTTAGCACCTGCTTCCTCCAAGAAGACTGCTATCTGATGAGTAAAAACTTGGTGTGGTGCATACCTGTCATCCCAGTGAGTCAGGAAGCTAAGGCAGGAGGATCACCAGTTCAAAGACAGCTTCAGCAAAAGCAAGGCAGTAATCAACTCAGTGAGACCCTGTTTCTAAATAAAATACATAATAGGGCCGGGGATGGGGTTCAGTCATTGAGTGCTACTGAATTCAATTCACAGCAACCCCCTGCAAAAAAAAAAAAAAAAACAACAACAACAACCACAAAAAAAGAGAGAGATAATTTGGGACACAAACAGGAGACATATACATACTTGAGCATTTTGAGTATTCACATTGAAAGAAACAGGAAAGTCAGGGGCCAGAGCAAGCTCCTGTCATCCCAGGAACTTGGGAGGCTAAGTCAGGAAGATCATAAGTTTAAGGCCTTCAGAACCTTAGCGAGACCTGTCTCAAAATAAAAAATAAATTCATAAATAAATAAATAAAAATATTCAGAGGTGTAGCTTAATATGAGAAAAACTTTGGGTTCATTTTTTAGTGCTGGGGGTGGGGAGAGAAAAAGAGTCACCTCTTACTCTAGTGAGAGTGATTGCTCAAGTATGGTGGGGGTTTACATTCAGAGCACACCTCACTTTTCATGAGCTATAGTTCAGATCTCAACAGGACATGTGCCTCATGGCCACCATATTGAATAGCCAAGGTATGGCCCATTTCTCCATCCCTCTGCTCACTTAGTCCATTTCAACTTTCGCATCAATCTCAGCTCTCTGAGATCTCCCTAATACTCAGAGGTGACTCGCTACTGTGCTCAAAGATCTTGCATGGCTTCCCATCTCCCTGATAATCAAGTCTCATCTTCTCAGCTTGGCATTCAGAGCCCTTTTTGATGGGGCCCTAGCTGATCTCTACAATTCATCACCTCTTCTCCACCACCTGGATCACCTGTGTTCTATTGCACTTCTAAGCAAGTTCACTTGCCTCTATCTAAACCATGTGTCCATTCTTCTCTACCTGAGTGAGTCATTGCAAGGACCACTGCATAGGCAATTGTGTAATTGGTCCTGGGGAGAGAGCCAGGAAACAGAAAAGAGCTTGACCTCATTCTGTACCAGCCAGCTAAGAAACCTGGACTGGAATCAGAAAGCCAGTAGAAGCCAGTTGAGGCTGGTTGATGAGGAGTGAAAAACCATATTCCCTGCTCCCTGAAAGGAAGAGACAGTGGAGGATAGGAAACTCTGCATGCCACATTGAACACAGTGGTGCCTGACAACTGAGCTAAGTTTCCAGCTCTATTTTGTATTTTATTTAGAGTCAGTGTCTCACTGAGTTGCTTAGGGTCTCACTTTTGTTGAGGCTGGCTTTGAACTCGTGATACTCCTGCCTCAGCCTCCTGGGCCACTGGTATTACAGATGTGTGCTACTGCACCTGGTGTTTTATTTTATTTTGAGAGAGAATTTCAATAGGAAGTTGAAATTTGCCTTGAATTTACCTTATCCTCCCTAGTAGCTGGCGTTATAGACATGTGCCACCATGCTGGCTATAGCTAAAAATTTAATTTTCAGGAAGAAATTTCTGAGTTCATAATTCTATTCTCAGATCATTCTCAAATGTCTTCTAAAATAAAAAGCATTTATACTTAAAAGTTGGCTTTGTCCCTATTAAATAATAAATAGGAGTTCAAAATGAGATGGTAAATATGTTAGACAAAAATGGTAAGTTGCCTTTGTGTAGTGAGGTATAAACCTAAATTCATATGATTACCATATAAATCAAACAGAACTTTCCTGAAATAATAGAATCAAATTTCTTATATCTTAAATAAGAACTTTGAAAAACATTTGTTGATAAAATAAAACTTCTGACAACTTCTCAGAATTCTTTATTTCTTAACAAGGCATTAAGCTCAGTTGCACTTTTTTATATTTTATTTAGAGGCAGGTTCTTGCTGAGTTACTTGGGATTTTACTAAGTTACTGAAGCAGGCTTTGAACTCAGGATCCTCTTGCCCAAACCTCTTGTGCTACTGAGATCTCAGGTGTGTTTTGTCCCCAGCTGGTTTTACTCACATTAGGAAAAAAATTAGAAAATGTCTATAATCCCAATGGCTCGGGAGGCTGAGGCAGGAGGATTCTCAATTCAAAGCCAGCTTCAGCAACAGTGAGGTGCTGAACAATTCAGTGAGACCCTGTCTCTAAATAGAATACAAAATAGAGCTGGGAAATTGGCTCAGTGGTTGAGTGCCCCTGAGTTCAATCCCCGGTAACCACCCCACCCAAATTAGAAAACATTGGTGAGGCAATTGTAACTGTTGACCTAATAGTAATGTAACATCTTCTCATGCTGAAGCTTGAATTTCAAACATACATTTTTTTCTCCTTTGAAGTATGAAGAATTAGATAGGTGGAGTGGCACATGCCTACAATCCCAAGTAGCTGAGGAGGCTGGAGAATGAAAATCACAAGTTTGAGTCCAGCCTCAGCAACTTAGTGAGGACAAAATCAACTTATTATGACCCTGACTCCAAATAAAAATGGGCTTGGGATGTGGCTAAGGTTAATCCCAGTACAAAAAAATATATATATAAGGAAACAAGAATAATTTGATAAACAGTCATTCAACTGTCCAGGTAAGCTAAATTTTTGATGTGAATTTAACCCTATACTCTTACAATCATATGTCACACTATCTGTGTTCTACGTAAAATATGCTTCCAACTCACAAAGAAAATTCATATCACTTTGTATTAAATGCATATGTGTGTATAAATAAATATATGTATGTGTGTTATATACATCTATCCTAAACTATCACAAGCATATGCACACAGATGTCACCTAATGTTGTATAAGCATATTGATGTGTGAATATGCCTACACACACCATACACACATAACCTTATTGTCACAGTAGTTCAAGACTTACCAACTCATAGTTCTGTTCCTGATAACAACTGAGCCAGAGAATCACAACTTCTCAGTCAATAAGTGATAATTATTAAACAAGTTGGTAATGACTCACCTGAATAATGAATAAAAATCAAATAAATAATGAATATGAAAACATAAATCATTGAATAGGGTAATAAATGAAATAAAGCTAAAGAGAAACTGTGAAGTCTGGGAACACTGAGGGATAAATCTGCTGGGCTCTGACACCCTGAATTCCCCAGAATTCTTGGTAGGAGTTGACCTCATTACCTGCAGTGAAAATTCATTCAAAACTGAATTGGTCTATGGTGTAGCATATCCATAGAGAAATCCTCCTCTCTCCAGAACTAGAGAGCCACAAAGTTTTTAATTTTTTTCTTGGAACTAGGGATTTAACCCAGGGGTGTTTAACCCCTAAGCCACATACCCAGACCTTTTTTATACTTTATTTAGAGACAGAATCTTGCTGAGTTGCTTAGGGCTTTCTAAGTTGCTAAGGCTGGTCTCTAACTTTCAGTCCTCCTGATTCAGCTTCCCAAATTCCTGGGATTACAGGTATGAGCCATGGCACTGAACTTTTCAGATCTGGATTTGAATCTTGGCTTGGTTATGCATTAGGTATAGGGCTGTGAAGAGATTTTTCTCATCTGTGCCTTTGAGGTCCACTCTAAGAGAAGACTAATACCTGTTCTGGTGTTTCCACCAGTGTGCTCAAAGACACACATGGTACCATGGTGTGAAATCATTTTATCCCTGTGTATCAGTGGCCCACTTTATGCTTTGAATATACCCATGAAGCTCTACTATTGCAATTCATTTTAAAAATGGACATGTTTCTTTCTCTTCCTCTCTTTCTGCTCCTCTCTAATCTTTCCCCTTCCCTAATCTCAGGGGAAACAGTATTTATTCTCTTACTTCTCCATCCTAGATAGACTGATCTTTCCCTGAGTACACACCCAATATAGGAACCAAGTCATCTAGCCTTTGGACATGGCACAAGAAGATCTCATAAAAGACTATCTCCTAAATTAACAAAACAATTTCTTTTTTTTAATTTTATTTTTTTATTGGTTATAGGAAAGGTAGCAGAATACAACAGTTACTATTATGGTATTATGTAAAAATGTGGATGTGTAACTGATGTGATTCTGCAATCTTTGTAATGTTTTGAATAACCAATAAAAAAATAAAATTAACAAAACAATTTCAACTCTAACACAGAACAGGGGATGATGTAGCCTTTGAGTCACCTCTTTAAAAGCCTGTTAATGGGCAGAATCACAGACTCTGGAACAGGAGTCTCTTGGGTTTCTCCTTTTCTAGAAAATCAAAAAACATTCTTTTTTCATTTTTCAAAACTATATCTTGGTTACTGGATTGATACTGGGAACAAAGACCTAGCTTTTGGTAACATTGCCACAGTTCCCTCCAGCCTGTTTTTTTCCAGCTAAATGTGTATCTTCTATGGCTTTGTTGTGACCTTGGGCTTGCAGGAAACACAATTGCCTCCCACCTCCTCAGAACAGTACACCTGAGGAAGCTCTCAAAATTTCAGAAGAGGAGTTGCCACCCACCTCTCTCCATCTGGCTCCATTCTCATCCTACTTGGCTCAAAGAGGGTTCTCAAACTCAGCTCCTCCTCCACCTTCAGTGCCTCTCTCCTGCTCAGCCCCCAGCTCCTGAAGAATGGCATGAATGCAGCCCAGGTAACAGCAGGGACCTTACCTGGAATTGATACAGTATCTTTTCTCAGGCAGGATCCATGTTGTCATTCTAGAATTTTTTTCCAGAGAAGAATATGGTGTGAAATGGACCAAAGGAGCAGGTCATTAAGTAAACCAGTTCAAGCAACAGAGACACAGAGAGGCCTTCAGAGAGAAAACACACACAGCAGGTCAGACAGACACACAGAAAGTAAAGAGTATGACAGAAAAATTAGAGAACTGGATAAATGAGAGGCAGTTGAAAAGGTGCAGACCCAGCATGGAAGAGCCAGAGAGCCACATCATAGCAAGATGCTGACATTAGAAGAACTGATAAATCCAGAAAAATAAGGGAAAACACAAGAGGCCAGAGAAACCCTGAGTAAGCACAGAGAGAAAAACATACAGGGTCTTTGAGGTCTTTTCTGGGGACTGAGCTTTCTTGGTCTCCAAAGGCTACTGCCATTCCAGAGCTCATGTTACACTCCAAATGTTAATCCCTTTGTAATATCCCAACCCTTACACTCCAGGGATATCATGTGGTAAGGGCTCTGGCCTCAGGGATCCAGAAAATTCTTGAAAACTTTTAATCATCCTTAAGGGACTGATTAACTCAAGTTTCTTCAAAGGTTGCTCATGGTAACTTGTTTGGGGGCACAAATATAGGAAGATTTTTATTTGTTTGCTTGACTCCAAGAATAAAGCATGATCAGCCTCCATTGAGATAAGAGGCAGAGTAACAATGAGACTAGGTGGGATAAGCCATGGAGTGTGGAGGTGGGCAGAAAGAGAAGAAAGATGGAATGTGGAGAGTGTATGTCATCATGTGTGGCTGTAAAGCCAAAAAGAAAATTTGGGCACAGTGGTGCCCACCTGTCATCCCAGTGGCTCGAGAGGATGAGGTTGAGTATCACAAGTTCAATGCCAGCTTCAGCAACTTAGCAAAGTGCTAAGAAACTCAGTGAGATCCTGTCTCTAAATAAAATGCCAAATGGGGTTGGGGATGGGACTCAGTTGCAGAGCACCACTGAGTTCAAGCCCCAGTAGCACCCCTCCCCCCAAAAAAAATAGCAAGGAAAAAAGATTCTGTGTGCTATGCAGCCTCTATCCCAGGCAGGTTGAATAAAGATCCAGGCAGCTCCATGGATACTGGTGGGGCTATAGGGAGCTCTAATATTACTTTATTCAATGGGCGGGAAATTGGACGGCTCAAAGTTTCTTGTAGCTTTATAAAAAGGGTAAAAAAAAGCTGTAAGTGTGCCAAAAGTATCCTGTGATTTCATAAGAATGAATACTATGTTCTTTTTTGGGTACTAGAGATTTCACCAAGGAGTTCTTTACCACTGAGTCTGAGTTACATCCTAGCATTTTTATCTTTTATTTTGAGACAGGGCCTTCAAAGTTACTACTGTATGGACAAATTCAGGCACAGCAGAGGTTGGTGAAACATTGTGGTTTTCTTTTTGAGAGAGAGAGAGAGAGAGAGAGAGAGAGAATTTTTTAATATTTATTTTTTATTTTTCGATGGACAGAACATCTTTTTATGTGGTGCTGAAGATTGAACCCAGTGGCCCACACATGCCTGGCGAGCATGCTACAGCTTGAGCCACATCCTCAGCTCCAACATTGTGGTTTTCTAACAAGAAAGTGTATTTATTCTCAGGAGCTGAATGTCTGAGATCAAGGTCAAGGCTGATAAGACTCTAGCATAGAGTCTCCTCATTGAATGCATTGCTACAGCAGCTTGGCATACTGTGTCTTTGGACAGAAACTTTTTCAGCAGCTAGGTACCCTGTTTCTTTGTACAGAAACATTCACAGCCACCAAGCATTCCAGACATGAAGTCATTAGAGACCTCAATCCAAAACACACAATCATTACAATTTCTTCACCAGAGCATTATAGCAATGGCTTCCATTTAAAATGTAGTGTCCTCCATTTGGTCTAAACCCCCTTGAGCACTGTCCTTCTGGTCCACAGTCCTATTGGCATTCTGGTCTTCTGAGCTCCCACCAAAATTGGTCATTAAGCTCTGCTTACAAGAACCTAAAGCATTTCCATCTTGCACTGCTAAACATCTCAAAATTCTTCCAATCAACTTCAAAAAGCTCAAAAAGCTTCTGAACTACATGGTCAGGTTAGTCACAGCAACTACTGAACTCTTGGTATCAATTTCTGTCTTAGTCAGATTTTTCACTAGTGTAACTAAAAGAGCTGACCAAGACAATGTAGAGAAGGAATAGTTTATTTAAGGTCTCTTGGTTTCAGAGGTCTCAGTCCATAGACAGCTGGTTCCATCGCTTGGGGCTCAAGGTAAAGAAAAACATTGTGGTGGAAGAGTGGCAGAAGGAAATTAGCTCACATGAAAATCTATCAGCTAGATTGTTATCCACAGAAATTGTAAAGACTTCTCTTGATTTCAGTGTGTTTTTATTTTAGGTTAACTTTTATAATAGTGACCATTTAAGAATGTGTAATTTAGTGACATATCCAATTTGTGTCATAATCACCTTCATCTTGTTATAATATTTTAACCACAATAAAAAAACTATGTTTCCATTAAGCTATCACCCCTTCTCTTGTCCTCCCAGACTTCCAACCACCATTCCAGTGTCTATCCAGGAGCTTATATATTCTGGATATTTCACATGAATAAAACACAAAATATAATGGTTGGGCATTTGAATTCCATTTACTTAGATTAATAATTTTGGGATCTATCCATATTTTGGCATCAGCATCTCATTCCTTTTTATGGCAGAATAATATTCTCATATATTTTTGAGCATTTGTGTCATTCTTACCTTTTTTTTTCTAGAATGAGTGATGCTGCTATAAACATTCATATGTAATTGCATGTGAATCTGTCTTCAATTCTCAATTGGAATTTGTAGGTCCTATGAAAATCCTGCTTCACATATTAACAAATTAGCAGTTTTCTGTACTTGCTGCATCATTTTCAAATTCTTCCAGAAATGAATGGAGTTTCATTTTCTTTACACCCTTCCCTATATTTTGGCCATCCTAGTGGGTGTAGAATGGTGTCTTATGTTTATTTATTTATCCCCTTTTAGCACAGGGGATGAGTCCAGGGTAGACAAGAACTGAACTAAATCCAATAGTCCATTTTATTTTTGTATTGAGATGGGTCTCACAAGGCTGACCTCAAAGTTTTGACCTTCCTGCTTCATATTCCCAAGTGTCTGAGATGATACACAGGTACCACCATGCCTAACTAATATTCTATCTTTTAACAAAGCATGCGATATTGATATTTTTAGGCAAAAAGAACAATTTACCTCTAATAGAATTTTATTGACAACATTATCAGGAAACATAAAGCATGAAGAAAGAAAATAATCTCAGAATGGAGATTTGAGATACAAAACAAAAACAACCTAAAGAAATTCAGTTTTATTTTCATAAGCTTGTAAATGAAAATAATTATGTTGTTATTCGGTAAAATTATTCACTAAGTTCTTACCAGACAGGCAAATTAACTCAGTATGACAGAATGTTTGGAATCCTAACAACATTTATCAGAGAACAAATTCTGTGAAGTAGGTAAAATTTTTCGACTTAGAATAAAAAAATAAATAAGTTTTGTCAGAATCTGACCTTTCTTTCTTTTATACACAAAATAAACAAAAAGGGTCTTGTAGCTTATTTTTTTGAACTTATTACATTGAGAGCTAAACCTCATAATTTTGCCTTTGAATAAATAAAAAAGATGTAAAGAAAAAATCTTTTAGTTGAATGAAATAAGTCTGATCAAAAACAAACAAACAAACAAACAAAAAATCATAAACTCAAAAAAATGTAGAATTTAAAAGGCTTCCTGGCCTTTATCCTGATTTGGACCCATTCATCAGAAGTAAAAAGAGTCAAAGGGATTCTATCCTGAAAGAATTTCCTGAAGAGGTAGCAATGAAGATGGCTTCCATTGGTCTCCTGGTAAGAGCCCCCTCAGATTGTGGTCCTGTTATAAACCTGTTTGTCTGGTCTCTTAGATATTGGCCACTAAAATCTTAGCCTAGTGTTTTAAAAAATGTTTATGAATTGGACTATCACAGTTAAAAATACTTCTGGGTCACTTCCAGTAGTTGAGAAATATTCTATAAAACCTTTATATTTTTGGAGTTTTATACAAGTACCTTGACTGTCTGAGAGACAAAAGCAAAATTTCCTAGACAAAATGATGTTTTTTACACATTTTAGAAATGGTAATCTTATAAAACTCTCCAGTTTTTACCTGCTCTCTTTAGAAATCGATATTGTCTACTCTGTTGCCACCTGGCCTGGTACTAAGTGAAGGCAAACTCTAAAGTGCTTTTCTATTTTAGTTTTCACTTTTGACATTTTTTTTAGTCATGTTGTCAGCCTTTTAAATTTTAATGCAAGCTTTAGTGAGTACAGTTAAAAAAAATTAACCATTTTTTTTCCAGGTTAGTAATCAGGTCAGGTTTGTAATGGATTTCCCATGGCAAGGCTAACAAAACAATAAAAATAAAAGGAAAGCAAAAGACAAGAATTTAACAATGCAGTTAGTGTTACATGAGTCTGAACATGGTGGGCCAGCAAGATGCTGACAGGTTAGGTCTGTTAAAATAAAATAGAGTGTCTCACTGGGGAAAACAGTGAAAATAATGTTGGAAACAAACTGAGGTAGAAATTAATACAAACAAAAATTGGGCAGACAATAACAACAAACAGGAGCAAAACACAAGAAAGACACTCTTTCCTCCATATAATTTCAGCTCCTGACTGTCATCAGAATCTGCAGGTTTACTGGAGCTTGGCTGAGTCTTGACCAAGGTATCATCAGGCTCAATGTCACCTGATACACATTTGAGCTTTACAATCAAGCACTTGAGACACTTGGAAAGATTTACAATAAAGTGATCCAAACACCCCCAGAGCAGAACCACTGATACACGTCAAAAGATTCACCATCAGGCATTTGGAACCTCTAAGGATTTTTCAATCAAGTCAAAAGGAGAGAGACAATGAGATATGTCTCAGCACATGCATTTCCATCTTCCTTCAAAGTCTCAATTTACAGATGTGAGCTACACTAAAGCTTTCATGGGAAGACTCCAGTTTGTCATTACAGGAGGTCCAGACCCTTGCAAAGCATAGAGTTCTCACAACTAGAAAGAGAGGGCACATCTCTCTGCTTCAAAGGTTGCAAGAGAGTCACAGCCTAAACTCCAGTGATCATCTTGCTGAGAACTCCAAAATGTTATGAAAATATTGCAATAATTCACGAAGTATATCTTAAAGTGAGAGACAGAAACTTTATTCACCAGCCAGTGATCTGAATCCACCAGCTGATGAGTCAAGGGACAGACTGCAAGTCAACATCCTTAGACCGCCCCCCTTCCCAGGATTTGAGTACTCCTTTTATAGTCAAAAACATATTAATCATAAATGGTTGTTGCTATAATTCAAAACCATAAGCAAACATCATGTGATTTAGAGTCACAGGATGAGGGGAATTGGGTCACTTAGTGGAGTGCAAGTTGAAGAATGGTTAGTATCATTTAAATGAACATCATTTTTTGTAGTTAGTGTACATTTCCCAAGGAAAGTGGGGACTGCAGAGAGAACAATTTTACATTTATTAAGAATTGCCAATTTGTATTACCAAACATACCAAGCTAAGCCACTGTTGATGGGTACAGAGGTGGAGTGTTCCCATGGGAGAAGCATTTTTTACATGATGTTGAGTCTCAACCATTACTTCAATGTGTATAGCATGATTTTGAGTATCTCTTATTTACTATGTGGATATGCCCTTATCACATCTTTCTCTGTGAGTCTGTGGTATCTACTATGCTTTCTTGTAGACCACAAATAGCATTATTTAATGGAAAGATTTATTTACTTTTTAGAATTCCCTGCTGATTTCTCAAGAGTAGAGATGCCATCTGATTTGTCTTTGGGTCTGCATTATCTGAATCACGGATGATGGGATAAAAATTCTTCACAAAGTATATTGATGTCAAATTCAGAATAGTGTAAGAAATCTTCCACGTAAACTATGTCAATGGGCACATACTCATGGTACATTTATGGATGTTAAGAATGGTAAAAATTTAGTAATATCTATTCTAGACAACCATGGCCTTTGTCTAACCTAGGTCCTATCACTTGCTACCTTGTAAACTCAGTTATCTGCTTTTGAATCACTTAAAATCATGAATAAATAGCATCATTGGAGTAAGCTTGTAAATTTATATAAGCATTTAAAACGTTTAAATTGTGAAATCATTTTTTTTTAATTTAAAGTTCTACACATAATTGTTACTGCAATTTCTTGGAAGAGGATGTAAATTAGCAAACAGTGATTATCACCTGTGATAGGAAAGAGAACATTTGATCTGTTAAAAAAATTTGTTAAAAAATGTAATGATTCAGTTTTTGTCTCAGTTACTAACAGTACTTCAATACTATTATGAAAAAAACATTACCCACAGGAAAAGAAAATGCTTTGCATATATGAAATACTACAATAGTGCTAACTACTTGTACATTATTTATTACTACCTAGCTTTGACTTGGGAGGTTTTACGTAATACATTAAAGATTTCATAGCAGCAATAGACTACTATAACAGTGGTCTCCTTTGGTAACATTTTTGGTAAGAGTATTCTAGTTTTAAAAGTTTTCAATTTTTTCCTACAAAATATCTTTAGATATTTCCACTTTCAGAGTCCATTTAGTGAGGAAATGTGGTAGGTTACTATAATTATCAGTAGTATAAAATCCCTAAGTTTTTATTTTATTCAGAACTGTGTATTAGATAATATAGATCCTCTGTCAGAATGTACTAGGACATTTTTAAATACATGTTTTTTACAAGGTATTCAGTCATATTCTAAAA
The DNA here is from genome assembly GCF_048772815.1 of Callospermophilus lateralis. Lineage (NCBI taxonomy): Eukaryota > Metazoa > Chordata > Mammalia > Rodentia > Sciuridae > Callospermophilus > Callospermophilus lateralis. The sequence continues at coordinate 1,135,701 of NW_027517992.1, read as the reverse complement.
GATATTTATCTGGGCTGGGAATGTGGCTCAAGTGGGAGTGCACTTAACTGGCATGCGAGGGATGCTGGGTTCGATCCGCAGCACCACATAAAAATAAAAAAAAGATGTATCCACCAAAAACTAAAAAATAAATATTAAATCTCTCTCTCTCTCTCTGTCTCTGTCTCTCTCTCTCTCTCTCTCTCTCTCTTAAAAAAGATATTCATCTGCTCACAAGTAGAAACTATGTCCTCATGTCACCTTAATTTCTTATATGTATCTAGAGTTCTTCAGAAACATGGGTAAAAATCATGTTGAACAAGGGGACAATGGCTGAAATCCAGGACTTTTCCTCAATTTCTTTCATATTGACCTGTACAACATGTGAAAGTGATTATGATTTATTTCTGGATCTCAAGAGAATTTGTAAGACTGATGGAATATTGTGTGCTCATGCACGCAAACAGATAAGTTTTGCTGTGCTTAGCAAAACAAGGAGTTCTGTGAGAAAGTATATTTTTTAAATTCAACAACTTTTCGATTATAAAACTGAAACCAATAAATGGTCAAGCTAAATGTCTTTATTGTTTTTTCAGATATTTACTATGTCAAGGTGTTTGCATGTTTTGTAAAGTAGGAGAAGAGAAGACAGTGGTGTATCATTAGGAGCTGGAGAAGGAGTTCTGTCATTAGTACAATACAGAAAACAAATGGAAATGCAAATGTAAAGCCCTGATATGCTTTTATAGAAGAGAAAAATGTGGAATTTTAATAAAGAATGTTATCAGTTCTCTTGCCTGGTATAAGAGGGGAATCAGTTACAAATTCACTCTTAATATAACCAATGAAACCTTCATTTTCAAGAGATATAAAGTCTTTTAAACCTATGACTCAGGTGTTGCAAGGAGGCCCTCTCAATTCAATGAGTCACATTGCAGCTGGCATAATTATTACCAATAAGTAAAAAAGAGTGTACCTCCAAATAAACTTAAGAACAATTAGAAGTCTTCTCAGATACATGGCTACTTTGGGGATGATACCATCATTCTTTAGCTAAGATACTTTTGATAGCATATTAATTCTGGTCTCAAAACACCTGATGTCTTGGAAGTAGGCACCCAGGCCTTTGAGTCACTTTTTAAGAAATCTGTCCATGTTTCCAAACCTTATGTCATTCTGCTACCAATGCCTGGATTTACATATTTGGGAACCAGGTTGGGAAACATGTCAATTATCATGATGTAGTCACCATATTATTCCATGAGTGTGGGCTTAATTTATCTTACATGAACATTCACATATGAATTCTGTTATTACTCAAGGACTGCTCTTCTATACATACACAGCAAAATATTGCATGGGAAGGAAATGAAAAACAACAATGAAATTCAGCAAAGGGAAAAACTACACTAAGAGGAAAAACAATCAAAAGAGAAATCAAGTCAAGTAAAAAAAAGATTACTGATAATAAAACATTATTTCAGTAATTACCCTGAATGTTAATGGCCAAAACTCATGAATTAAAAGACATAGACTGGAAGATTAAATTAAGAAAAGAGACCAAATAATGTGCTGCCTTCAAGAGACTCATTTGATTGGAAAAGACATCCACAGACTGAAGGAGAAATAATGCAAAAAAAGAAAAAATTATACCACTCACATGTTCAGCATGAACAAGCAGGGATTTCTAACTTGATATCAGGTAAAGTGGACTTCAAGCCAAAGTTAGTCTGAAGGAATAAAGAAGGATATTCTATATTGCTTGAGAAAATCATTCATCAACAAGACATAAAAATTGTTAATATTTATGCCCCAAACCATGGAATATCTATGTATATTAAAAACAAAAAGAAAAAAAATAAATTTCGAGAATTAAACACACTGCAACACAACAATATGGAAGATTTTAACACAACTCTGTCACCACTGGATAGATTTTCCAAACCAAAACTAAAAAAAGAAACTATAGAACTCAATTCTACAATAAAAAAGTTAGACTTAATAGACATATATAAAATATTTCATCCATCAGTGAGTGAACACACTTTTTTTTCAGCAGCACATGGATTCTTCTCTAAAATGAACCACGTTATGCCCCAAATAGCAAATACAAAGAAAAAGTGATACTACCTTATATTCTATCAGACCATAATGGAATAAAATTAGAAGTTGATGATACAATAAAAAAAAAATAGAAGTTACTCCAACATCCAGAGACTGTATAATACACAATTGAATAATTAATGAATAGCCGAAGATGTCAATGAAGAGAATAGAAAAAAGCACTTCTTAGAGGTAAATAAGAAATTCGATACAATATACCAAAATCACATGGACACTATGAAGGCACTGCTAAGAGGAAAGTTAATTGCATTGAGCTCATTTATTAAAAGGAGGAAGAAAAATCAGCTAATAAATGACCAGACATTGCACCTCAAAGTTCTATAAAAATAAGAATCAGCATAAAAAATAGAAGACAGGAAAAAATTAAAACCAGGGCTGATATCAATGAGATTGAAAGAAAAGAAACAATTGACAAATCAAAAAGATGGTTCTTTGAATAAATAAGTAAAATAGATAAACCCCTATTTACCCTAACAAAAATGAGAGAGAAAACGTAAATGAATAAAATTAATGATGAAAAAGGAAATATTACAACAGATACTATTGAAATATAACACATATTTAAAAATTATTTTGAAAATTTATACTTCAGTAAAATAGAAAATCTTAAAGGCACTGACAAATTTATAGAGAAATATGGTTTTCCCAAACTGAATTGAAAGGACATACACACTTTAAACTCTCAATTTCAAGCAATGAAACAGAAGACACCATCAAAAGCCTACCAACCAAGAAAAGGCAAGACCAGATGAGTTCTCAACTCTGTTATACAACACCTTCAAGAACAATTACTGAGAAATCCCCAGTGCTGTGACCCCGGCAGGGTTCTGGGCCTCAGTGTTTGAGCAGGACCCAAAGCCTGAAATTCTAGCTCATGCAAGAGCCCCTTGGTATAATCACCTATCAACACATCTACAGACCAACAAGACTTGGCTCCACTACCATGCAGGTCACTCAGTTGCTACCTACCAACAGCACAATGCCATTGCCGAGCTCCCTCCACTTAACCAGACATGCAGGCACTGAAAGCAGACTGCCACCATCTTGGCTCAACATTCTAGCCATATTAAGTCAGGCAGTTTCCATATCAGATCTACAGAGACCCGTGGATTTTCACAGAAATCACCAGTGCTGAAACATCCATGCATAAATAAGACCCTCTGGGCTCCAGTAAGTCTTCGGACTCCGGACCCAAGGCCTGAAGTTCTAGCTCATGCACAGCTCATAAGTGGCTTGGCAGAAACATCTATCAGCACCTCTGCAGAAATCCAGACTGCACACTGCTCCCACACAGGTCACTTGGCTCTACCTATCCACAGCACAGGCATTCTGGTGTTGGAAGCAGCCCGATTTCAACTTGAAAAAAATTTTTGCCATTTTCTGGTGGGTATGGCTGTCAGAGCGGATCTTCATTTGAGCAAGTGCTTTATTTACAATTCCTCCCCCATTCTCCACAACATTAACTTGGCACAGTGACCACCTAACACAAGAACAGCTCTCAGTTGGATAGGAGTGCAGTGTTAACAGGGTGCCACCCACATGGTATAAGCCTGGGGGTGACAGTTAGGACCTGAAATATCAAAGAGGGAAGGAGACTAAAGTCTGGAGCATAGCAGAGAGATCAGGATTTGGGAAATGTCCAGGCAAGAGAGGGAGATGATACCTGGGCTCAAGTAAGAAAAGTGGTAACAAAAAAAAAAAAAAAAAGACACATGAGGTGCTATTTCCCTTCTGGTACTGGTGGGCAGAACTCCCTGCTTCCAAACACTCCACACCATGTCCAGTCTTCACACTCTGGTTACCTACACCATCCTGAGGGCAGAGACACCTACTGGCAGAGATGAGAAGAGAAAGAAATGGATCTCTTAAGAGTATTGTTTTTTCTCTTCTTTCTCTTACACCCTTTTCTCCTCTGGTCCTCACATCCACAACATTTGAAAAACCAAAAATTTTGTATGAAATAAGGCTTTCAGGATTTGAATCACCTGAAAAATATAATATAGAGTATTTGCATAAGCTCCCCCTTTCTCTCTTTTTTCCATTTTTCTTCTCTTTTCTTTGTTCCTCATTTTTTCTTTTCTCTTTTCTCTTTCTTTTTTTCCTTTGTTTCTCATTCTTTTTCCATTACCCTCCAAATTATACTATTTTAATATCCTGTACTTTTCTAAAAACACACGTGTTTGTCTTATATATTCTACTGTCTTCACACAAAATTGTCTACCCCAAACTACTTCATATCTATTCTTCTGCTACTAACCCTCTTCAGTAGATTTCTCCTTCACATTTTCTAAAAAAATATTAACTATATACTCTCACATCTACTCCCTTCAACATATCATCCTACACCTGACCCCCAGTTCATTTTCCACCACTGGAAACCATAAACCTTTTTATAAAACTACTGATTATATTTTAAATAATAATTGATTCCAACATTTCTGGACATTGAGAGGAAACTATAAATGTCTTAATAGGAAAAATTTGTCTATCGGTGATGTATTGTTGATATTGGGATCTATTTACATTGTCCTTTTCCACAAAGGGAGATCTTGGAACCCTAGAAAATCACTACAAATCTATAGGATAAAACAATAATACACCAGATCCACAGAGCAGGAAAGGAAGACACATGAGCAACATTAAAAGACAAGAGAAGAAATTACCACAAACAAACCAAGATAACACATCATTAGAAGAATTGGCAGCTACAGTAGAAAAAAAATGAGAAATAAAATTTTCAGGATACACATGGTTAAAATGTTTTGGGATCTCAAAGAAGACAGAAGAGAACAAATACAGACAGTAAAAGATCACTTTGACAATGAGCTACATAAACAAATCCAAGTATTAAAAGGTCACCTGAAAAGAGAGATAGAGGTTATACAAAAAAAAAAGATAGAAATCGATGAAATTAAAGAAATAATAAACCAAATTAAAAACTCAAATAAAAGCATCACCAACAGAGTGAACCACTTAGAACATAGGATATCAGACAATGAAGATCAAATAAATGATCTTGAAAAGAACACAGACCACACAGCAAAAATGCTAAGAAACCACGAGCAGAATACTCAAAAACTATGGAATAGCATAAAAAGACCAAATCTAATAGTTATAGGAATTGAGAAATGAATCAAGGTCCAAACCAAAGGAATTAACACTCTATTCAATAAAATAATAATTGGATTCCATGTTCATCACGTGGTCTGTTTTTATGCTTTTATTGTGCATTATAGTTATACATAATAGTGGGGTTCAGTTGACATAATCATACCTGCATGAAGTTTAACCTGTGTAATTACAGTCCCCAGTGTTTCCTCTTTCCCTGATTTTTCCCTCCACCTATTCCCCTTCCTCTACTCCAGTGATCTTCACTTTATTTATTCATCACTTTTAAAATTGTTTCTTCATAAATGTACTTGAAGGTGAAATTTACTACCACATGGTCTTTTTATGAGTCATCTCTTTTATCTTCTACGAGCTTTATTTTTTCTTTAAAAAATACTATGTGTAGTCTATTGCTTGGGCTCTCAGTTATTTCATATTGGAAAATGTCCATTGCTTTTTGAATGGCAGGATAACATAGCAAAGCATGAAATTCTTTGTTCACACTTTCCTCCAGAATGTTGTAGATGCTCTTGGATATTGGGCACATTATTCATGGCATTCCCTTGATATTGCAGTGGAGACATCTGACACTGATTCATCTTTCCTTCCTAGGAATTCTCTTATTGTCCAATGCCTGGGTAAGTCTTTATTCTTTAATTTCTTCATTTATTTCTATACTGGGGCTTGAACCCACGGGTGATTTACCTCACTGAGATACGTTCCCAGTGCTTTTTATTTCTGTTTTGGGACAGGGTCTCCCTAAATTGCACAGCCTAGAACTTGCCTTCCTCTTGCCTCAGCCTTCCAAGTCTGAGATTTTTGACCTACACCACTTCAACTGGAAGCCTTTATTCCTGAAATTCAATGACTTTAAAAAGATATGCCTTCATGAGATTATCCTGTATGATTTATTTCTATGTATGATTCACTCCTTCCAAGTATAGATTTAAATATTTCTTCATTTCAGGAAAATGTATTCTGGTATATGTTTAAACAAATATTTTAAATTGTTTGTATTTTCTTATTCAGAGATATCCAATATGCACATGTTGTATTTCCTTTTTCTGTCTTCTATGTATGTAATATTTATATTTTCCTAAGAATGCTGCATACTAAAAGTAGGCCATTGATTAACCTACTTTATTAGGCTAATCTTTGTTACTACATATTCATTCATGTTACTTGCTCACTTATTAGCTTCAATAGTTTCCAGCCATCCTTAGGAAACATCATGGGATTTCTGAACACAAACTCAATCTCGTTTTCCAGTGTCATTTCCCCAAGATGTCTACACAAGCTCTACTGTTCTTATTTTAGTTTTACAAATGTGTTATGTTTAAAGTCTTTTGCTCTTCTGGGACTACCCATGTACTATTGACTCAGCCTTGAGTGAATAAAATGGGGCATTTTTACTAAAATTAACATGATCATGGTGTGCCAATAGTCTTGGTAGGTTTGGAAGTCAAAACTCACAGAATTTAATAGAATGGGCTGAAACATGCACCTGATTGATTTACAGCTTTATAAAAGGGAACTATGAAGATGAAAAGGATGAACTAATAAAAGAGTCCTTGAGGGGAAAAGAATTAGGGCTCTCCCCCTCAAAAAAAAAAATACTTTCCCACCAAATCAATTCAGTATTTTGTATTCCTTATTCTGATGTTTACCAAGCTGTCTTACCCTGAAACAAAAGGCATCCTGGATGATTTTGCCTTGCTTACCATGTAAATATCCACCATTTCTTGTTAGTTAAATCTCCCAAATTTCTTCCTTTCTATTCCACCATATATCTTTTATTTAAGCACTTCATTTTTCCTTGCTGAACTCTTGCAGTAGCCACTTGTAGTATCCTCAGCTCTTAATTTTCTTCAAAACCTCTTCTATACTATTTCCCGTGTAAACTTTTTATTACACAATTCTGGCAATTTTACTATTATTGAATTTGTGTGAGTGTGTGTGTGTGTGTGTGTATGTGTGTATGTGTGCACACGTGTGCATGTGCGTGCGTGTCTTCTTCAGGAAAATATTTCAAATTTTTTGCAAGTTTTTAAGAGTTACTTTTTATGAACTATTTTTCTTGTATCTCTTACTTTAATTCTTGCCTTTCTCTCTTGCATACTTCATACTTCACCCACTACTATTTCTAGATCCTCAACTATGATTTATGATCTATTCTATGATCTCTTATTGTTCGGTCTCTGAATATTTACATCTGAGCATCAGGACACTTTTCTCCTATTTCTTTATTAACTATAATTTTTCTTTTGTGAAAAACCAAAGGCACAATGAATTCAAAAGGCAGTATGGCAAACATCTTTGCATACTTCACCCAGAATTAGCTATTGCCAATATTTCATCATAATTTGTTTATTTTATTTTAATAAACACAATAAAATATTACAAATAAAAATGCTATTCCATTTTCCCCACTGAACTTCCGATTCTGACTCCCTCCCTATTTCTTCCTTCCTCATTGGCATTCATATTTGATCATTAATTTGGTGTGCAGCCTTCCAATTCTTAAAATATTTTGTGTGTCTGTGAGTGGTGTGTGTGTGTATATGTTGTGTGTCTCCAAGGGCATAATATTGTTTTGCTTTTTATAGCATTTATAAATTATTTTTCATTATGTAAAAATTTTAAGTTGCCTTATTAAATTGTTTTGAGGTTTACACAAACATGTTATTTCTTTTAATTTTATTTTATATTTCTTTTAAATAATTTTTTTCTTTGCTTTTAAATCTGGGAGACTGTATTTGGGTCTAAAATTCTTAATACCCTGTTAGTAAAATAATTTTAGTTGGCCATTTAACATCATGACAGGATTCTAGTAAAACAATTGTTTTTTTAGAAGTTTTTCTTAGTATCTGAAAAAGTACTGTAGGAACAATAGCTTATTTTAGGACTATTATCTGTACCTTGATTTTTAAACTCTAAATCAAAATGAGTGTTATTTCATATAAGAGAAGGTTTATGCAAACAAAACTGAAGCCAAACTCTAGAAGTAAAGGAGAAATATTTAATTTAAGATAAGCTCAATTGCAATAATTTCTATGGCTCTTTGTTATAATTTAATTGTATTCTGCTGAAGACCTATCCTGGTGTATGTGTGCAGAAGTAAAAATTATACATACAGTTGCAATAGCCTACTTTATGTGAATGTGCACATACACACACACACATACACACACACTCATACTCAGTTTGTATATTATTTCAGCAGTGGGAAAAAGAGAAAGCCCAAGTCATATCTAATTAAAAATGAAACTCCCCAAAGAAATATGCATAGTATTAAATTCTAGTTTTTTATAAGTGTAATGAAAATTAAATAACTAAATTAGTATATATACTCTGGAGTTCATCTATCCATCATAATAATTGTTTTTCTTCCTCTTCATTACTTTAATAATCAGTCTCTAGTAAGTAAGTGACCTACCACTGGTAGAGCATATGCATTTTTCTTAGTCAGCTGATGGGATTTTATTGCTAATTCAGTGGCCCTCACCTAGTCAGTCCAATTAATATACCCATGTTGAGAGAGATGTCTGGAACCAGTATCAGCTGTCATGTCCACAGGGTTTTTAGATAGCCTGCAATATAAATTTCTTTACACAATATAGCAGAGCTAAGAATTCTATTACCAGAATCATACCTTATGTTAAACTTTGCTTTCCTGAGGTGTTGACCATCTGCTTCATGAATGTGCAGGTCAGGAGTGTCACTTTTATTCCTTATATTTATAGGTTTAGTCTCTTATATACAGTATTCTCAACAAGAGTTTTTCAACCTTGGAATTATTGACATTTTGGAATGAATGATATTTTGTTGTAGGTGTGGTAGAGAGGCATATCTATGTTATTAAGAATTTTGTGATTATTTTAAAATATTTTTATAGAGAGAAACGTGAATAGAGTTTAGCCTATTTAAAATGATCTCTCTGTTGACTGACTTGCATCGTTTGGAATCTCAAATGTCAAAAGTAAACAAAAGCCAATTGATTGTGCTTTACTAATTGAAGCAAGTAAATTTCTCAGTGATAGGTGCCAACACAGTTTAAAGGTCTTACAACTTCTCATCCAAATCTATTGTTTCACAAACATGAGTGTAGACCCAGATTAGAGTAAGTGTAGAGCAAATATAGTTTGCATTTACTTCAACATTGATCAGAAACAGAGTGGCTGAATTTCCATTAAGTTTTTGAGGCAGTTAGATTACCAGAAAATCTACTAGTTTGATTTACAGAAGTGTGATCAAATCACCTCTTGAGAATCCCTAATTGCAGAAGTATAGGGTAAAATAAAATCAGAGCATCTGTCTGCAGTGCTAACCACAGTCAATTTGCCAATAGACTAACATTAGGAACTTTCTTTTTATTTATTTATTTATTTAATTATTTGTTGTTATCTGATAACTAACATCAGGAACTTTCTTTACTGATAAAGAATATTGTTTCTGTGATTCCTATTCAATGGGAAATAAAATTGTTGTGAGATACCTTATTCTTCTATTTTCAAATAGGAAGTGTAATTTCAACAATTTTATTTCTATAGTACCCTGTATAATGGGCATATGGACTGTTAATTTGTCTTCTATTTATAGGTCATTGACTCATAAGTATTCATATCTAGACCTAATGGCAAGCATATTGTATTTCACACAGATATTGGACTGTGTTCTGTATACATCAATAGTATTGAATTTAGGAATTTCCTCTCTTGAAAAGGGGTTTTGTACAGATAGCAAATGACTCAGCAAGGAAACTAGCAAAATTTCAGTTATCTCCCTAATACGCCTTCTCCATTTCATTTTTGGTTTTATAATTTTTAAGTGCTAGCAGGGCACATGACCACTAGCACAAAGAATTACAGTCCTGAACTCCTCTCAGGTGACACAGAAGATGGGCAATAACATTGTGAGCTACAAAATGGTGGCTACTTCACCTCTGCTCTCCAGATACCACAGAGATTCGCTTTTGCCTTGCCCTAACCAGAAACACATAAGAAAAAGAATTCTTAGAAATTCAGGTCAGACTAGTCAATCTGATAGATTACTAATCCACTAACAGTAGGTAAAGTAACACTGAAGATGAAGTCTGTTCATCCTTGTGTCCTGGTTAGTTTTTGTCATTTTCTGAATTCTTAGATCTTTTTTTTTTTTCCCATGTACCGCAGTCTGGCTGGACACAAATCACGAGCCACTCACAGCTTTGTAGATTCAAACAGCAATTCTTTATTCCCGATCTCACACCAGCCTTCTACAAACACGTTCTGGGGAAATCCACGTTCTCTGCCCAAATCCACATCTCCACTGGGCTTCTGTGTCCCAAAAATACTGTCTGAATCCCTAAGAACTCAAGAGGAACTCAGGCAGCAGGATACTCCCTATTACCAGCAGGAATAATCTTCCTAAACCGGGAACGCCCTAAACTCAGATTATCCAAAACCGGGAACACCCTAAACATGGATCCGCCCTGGTCCTTGAGCAAGGTCACCTTCCACTAAGAAACATGGAGGTACGCTGGCAAGGAAATTGTCATACCTACTTGGCTAATGGCTCCCAGCATCTCCCCCATTCTGATTAGTTAAACAACAAGTAATGTGGCTTAAGGACTGTGCCTGGTAGGTTGTCCAATTCAACATATGGTTCTTACCTGTCATGGGAAAACTGACCTTTAGGCGTCAGCCTCCTGTCTTAGGTTGATACCACTGCAACTGGATCATACCCGTCACTGACTACCGGTCCAGCATACAGCCATACTTGTGGATAGGTCTATGCACCAGTGGGGGGGGGGGTGAGGTTCTTTGCCTCACCTCTGTTGGCCCCCAAATTTGGCCTTGGTGCCAGTGGGGGAGTGAGGTTAATGTGGCTTAAGGACTGTACCTGGTAGGTTGTCCAATTCAACATATGTTTTTTACTTATCATCAGAAAACTGACCTTTAGGCATCAGCCTCCTGTCTTAGGTTGATACCACTGCAATTGAATCATACCCGTCACTGACTACCTGTCCAGCATATAGCCATTGGCCCCCAAATTTTAGACCATCACTAGCAGAAGGGAGGAGGATACAGAAATGCCATGACACCAAGCCAATTGACAGCTCCTTTGGAAAAATTGCATCACTGGTGACACCATCAGCAAAGATATGCCAGCACTACCACAATTCGTTGCACCAAATGATAGTTACATAGTCCAGGCAAGTTCTGCAAGCAGTTTAAAGTGGAGGAATCTATCAAAATGTCCATCTCCTCCCAAAGTCCGTTTCCTCCCAAAGTAAGTTGACTCCTTGATTGAGCATTACTTGTTGAGTTATATTCACTGATGCATCAGTTTATACAGTTTACTGTGATAGCTATCATAGAAGCTGTAGTTTGGTTTTATCTTTGTCTTCACTGGCACTGGGATGAAGATGCTAAAGAGACATTATCCTGAAAAGAATTATTAAATATAATGAGAAGGAAAGGTGAAAGTAAACAAACAGATCTGTTAACATCCTTTAAAAACAATCTTTAACAGCTGTTTACCTGATTTCAATTAGTAAACAAACAGATCTGTTAACCACCTTTAAAAACAATCCTTAACAGCTGTTTACCTAATTCAAATTAAGCCATTTAAATCATGTGAATAGAAAAAAAAATAATAATTTGGATCCATTTTTCATGAGCACTCCTCATATATGAAATATGGACATACGCACACACAGACATACAACACAAAACACAAGAGTACAGCACATAAGACAATAATAAAAGCCTTGTAGCTTTACCTAGGTGAAATCTCCATTGCAATGTTTAAAAACTCCAGTCAAAAAATAAAACTGATCAGAAAAACATTTACCTAGGTTTGTATGAGCTCAAAAATAAAAATAGAACCTTATGATGTGGAAAAATGCAATAATAAAATAGATATTGAAAAAAACATCTTTGTTAATCACTGTCGCAGATGTAAGAATGGCCAAGCTGGAGTTCTGGATATCAGCTGTTATGGATTTGAGTCAAATCATCTTCTTTTTGATCTGTAGAAATTGCTTTAGTTAGTCTTTCTGGAATCCAAATCGGTTGCTGTTCTCCCTGTGGAAAAACACACAAACAGAGCCCTGACTCCAGACAATCACTGGGTCAGGACCTTTCCCTTGTCCTGTTAGAATATTTTTCCAAGGCACTTTAGGCTTATGTACATTTTTTGGATACATATGCCTTTCCGCAGCACTAAGTCCTGATGAATCCAAATTTAAAAAGTTTAGAGTAAAAAGGGTTATTTTAAGTTTATCTTTGGGGGATATATACCCCTTACCAATTCCCTTCTTTTGCTTTAATAAGTACATTTAAATCTTCTATTTTATCCAATATTTGACTTTAAACTTCTCTCTTCTACCTTTTTTTTGTCTTCAATGTCTGTATCTAATAGTTGTCTTAGCTTTTTGTATTTTCTATCTGAAATACCTTTACTTTACATTTTTAACCATTTCTATCTTAATTTTATCTTCTAGTTTTTTTTTCTAAGGTTTGTACATTCACCCTTAGTTGCTTTTTCTTCTCCTAGTTTTCTTTTGTTTCCTATTTTGTGGGTTTAAAATTTTTGTCTTCCTACATCTTCTCTATCTTCCTACTTCTTCTCTATCATTTTACATCTTCTTTACTTTTTTCTTTTTAACTTTCTATACTTCTGTCTTTAAAGTTTTTCACTTCAAATTTTTAATCTTCTTTATCTAAATATCTTTTATCCTATTATCTTCCCATTTTCATGTTTTTTTTTTTAAGTAATGCTTTTAAGAATAACTAGGCTTCGAATGATGCAATCTTTTCTCCATCATGAAGGCATCTTAACCACCTTCAATTTAACCTTTTAAAGCCTCACAATTATCATCTATACTGTATTTAAATGTACTTTTTCACCACCTACAGCTTCACTCTTTTAAACAAGGCTTAGACTCTGTTTAAATTGCTTAATGTTAGTTTACATGGCTGCCCTTCAACCAAAGGCCTTTTTTACTCCATTAAGAAGCTTTGTCTCAATCTGCCATGTACAAATACCTTTCTTTCTTTCTTTCTTTCTTTCATTCATTCATTCTTTCTTTCTTTCTTTCTCACGCTTTTAAAGTAAGTCTAGTTTCCTCAAAATCTTTTTAAATGGCATTTTACAACTTTTTTACTTTACCACACAGAGATTATCTCATCTAGAAACATTTCTTTTTCTTTTAACCTTCCATATTAAAATATTTTTTCACATCTTCAATCTTTTAATATCTCTTTTCTAGCCCTTAACCCTTTTTATAAATTCACATTCTGAAACAACTCTTATAAAATTTTTGATTTAGATAAATTACTCCACTTTAATAAGATGAAATACGTTCATGTTTTTTTATGGTACTATAATACTATAATTGAAACCCAACTGAAACTTTTTATACTCTTTGTATATAAATTACACCTGATAGAATCTTAACACTTAGTAACCTTGTTTTAGCAAAGACACAGACCAAAGCAATATCAAACTTTTTTCTATTTCTCAATTTATGAAAGCACACATAATGTTTAAATATATTACCTTATGGAAGTTAATAAGTAAAGAGTACTTGATTTTATATTTAGTGGTTGATATTTTAATACTTTAGCTTTGTAAATTAATCAGATATCTGTAAAAACCAAGATCTCAGAAAAATGTAGTAAACAGAACTAGCCATCTCTATCTTGTTGAAGAAAAATCCTTCTACAGGATACCATGATGGTCCCATTGAAATACTTTATAACTCATTTTTAAAAAGCCATGGGCTACATTTTTGTATTATATCAACATATGTCCTAACTGTTCTTTGTCTTACTGGGATGCCTCCTTCCTCTAACAATATCTCTTCCTCGGAGGCAAATAACTTCAAACTTTGAGACAATCATTTTCCCCAGTTTGCCTTAGAAAGTTCTAGGAACAGGCAACTTGAAATAAAAACAAAATAAATCAAAACAAGAACTTACTGTTTTTTGAAATGGTGACCCATTTTGTCCCCAAAATACTGTCTGAATCCCTAAGAACTCAAGAGGAACTCAGGCAGCAGGATACGCCCTATTCCCGGCAGGAATAATGTTCCTAAACTGGGAACACCCTAAACTCGGATTATTCTAAACCGGGACACTCTAAACACAGATCCGCCCTGGTCCTTGAGCAAGGTCACCTTCCACTAAGCAACATGGGGGTACGCTGGCAAGGAAATTGTCATACCTACATGGCTAATGGCTCCCAGCCCCCATCTTCCTGTGCTGTTTCTACAACACAAGAGGATGACCTCTATGCATTGCATCATGCAAACTCCTCTGCATTCCAGTTTCTGGTTGGGGTTTGGCCAGTGGAATGCACTGGTATGAGGAACTAGAAAGAGATGAGTCAGGTTGAGAGATCTCCCTGCCTAGTTGGGATCCTTGCAGTGGTTGCATTTCATTATGACCACAGCTTGACTCCAAATGGTCTGCTTTACATCTCTAGTTCTATTCAAGCTCCAGAGACAACATTCCCTCCTCTTGCCCTTTAATAGTGGGATGGGAGGAGGGGGCAACAATCCATTGCTCTTAATCCCTTATTGTCCCCTCACATTGTTTAGTTCCTTCAGGAATTTTTGTTAATTAAACTCATAATGGTGTCAGGATTTTATTTGAGTTTATTCTATCATCTCTTTGAATTTATCCTTTTATATATTTTATTGTCTTTTTGGAGGATTTATAAATAAACACATGACATTGAAATAACATTTTCTGTGCAGCTAAAAATTGGAAATTTACAACATAGTATTATTTTATTTTCTGTTCCTTAAAATATTGCTTAGTGAGGCTTGTTTATATTTTTACACTGATTCCAGATTTAAGAGAGCCAGTAATTGGTATAGTATTTTGGAGCTTCAAACTCCTGGTGCTTAAACATTCCCATTCTTTCCTTGCTATCTTACTAAATTTGGCATTTTAATTGATCATTCCTCCCCCAACATTCAGAACTTCTCACTGTGCTTTCTATAGACCACTAGCATACTTTCTTCTCTCTAATATTTTCTTTTATCTATCTTTTTATCCTCAGAGAACTCTTACTAATTGAATCTTCTCACAGTGAAACCTTAAAATAGATCTTCCTTCATTTCTGAATCTTGAACAACTGGGTATAGAATCAATGAGTCAGTGAAAAGAGGATGAAGCCCTGTGGTTCAGTTTTAGGCTTTTTAAGGTCAGAATATTTGTGTCTTTTTTGTCTTTGCTTCTTAGGTCTTCAGAATGCTAGGTAAAGCAGAAGTCAGGGATCACCAAAAACAAAACAAAACAAAACAAAACAAAAAAAAACCCAAACACCTAAATACAAAGAAACTGTAGTAATTTTTTGAAATTTTCTGAAACTAGTTGTCCTCCATTACCTGTGGCTTATATAATAGGTAGTCTATTTTTGTATTTCTCTGTGATTTCCTTTTACTCTGCTCAAAGATGGCTTGCAAATTTCCTTCAGATTGTTACATGGTCTGAGCAATTGACCTCTACTTGGTCATTTCTAAGGTGGATAGAATGATTTTGAGTAATTTGGCTCTTTCAAAAAAAAATTTTTTTTTAGAGTAAAAGAAATGAAGACAACTATTTGCAGCCTGAGTCCTAGTTGGCAAATTTTGTTGTTTTTTTTTTCTCCCACCCCACCAAATGTTCTATTTTCTCTCATTCCAGTGATTATTGAAAACATTTAAATGCTCCTGGGTTTAGTGAGAATTAGTGAATTAAACTGGGCACCTCACACTAAACTGGGAACCTCTACATTATTTATTTTTTTGTCATGTTTTCTCCCCCAAGAAATATAACTGATTCATGTTATACTTACTCTATGTCAGCAGACCAGTCTCTTTCCTCCCATTATTAAAATTTAGATTTAGGGGCTGGGGTTGTGGATCAGTGGTAGAGCACTTGCCTTGCATGTGTGAGGTGCTTGGTTCTACTCTCAGCATCACATATAAATAAATAAATAAAATAAAAGTCCAACAACAACAACAACAAACATTGAGATTTTAAAAATCTTGTGAACCTCTTTTATTATCAAACACCACTGGTATATTTATTTCCCTTTATTTCCAAATGCAAAGAGAGATGAACAGTAATTTTTAATAATGATGGTATGAAGAAAATACAGAGGCAAAATTATGTAACTAAAAAGTAATAAAACATATTAATCTAAAAATTTAAAGAGTGTGAGATAACAAAGTTATCAGAAATAGATTTTCAAGAATAGGAGGTAGGTGATATTTAAAGATATTTGCCTTACTGTTACTAATAATAGGGAAAGCAGGATGTTACATAAGCATAATTAAAACATGTCTTATTTCTGTTTTTGATAGTACCAATACATAATAGTCACTGCACACACATTTAATAAATATAAAGTTAAAATACCCAATCTCAAAGAGTGTAGTTTATAGCTTCAGGTTTATAATAAAATGTTTCTGGTTCAGTGGAGAAGAGATATTTCAATACATGATTTACATACATGTAACTGTACACTTTTAAATGAAATTTGCTATTATAATCACTTAATCTTGCAACTGCAATTTATAATATGTAATTTTTTTGTTATACAGATGAATATTGTCTTAATTTCTTTTTAAAAATAGTTTTAAATGAGCAATGTTGTAATTGCATATAAAAGTAATAAAGTTATGCTTACATCCCAATGAGAACATATTAGTTACTCATTTCCACAGTGTCTGTAGAAGACACCTCCTGGGATATATAAAGTATAAATATTTGTACTTGTCTTGAGATCAAACAGAAGATCTATGGAGGCTCTGGGAAGTGAGGATCTTTCTTTGATTTTTATACTCATTGGATAACTTTGAAATGAAACTGGAAGCACAGACAAAGAAACTCTAGGAAATTAACTTCCAGATATTCTGATTTTTTATTTATTTCATTTATTCTTTGACAACGTCTTTACTAATTTATTGTCAAGAAATTATTATATTATATGAGATAAGATGAAACCATTTATAGATATCTTAATTGTTTTTCTGATTGTTTCAAAGTTAAATTTGTTTAACCTATAAAAATCTTTGAGAACTTTAAAGACTTTATTTTCATTTGATATATTCCACTTAAGTCATCTTATGTCTACTTTTTTTATCCCACACCCTAACTCACAATTAGATCGCATTTATAAAGCCTCACTATTTTGCTCCTTCACTCCTATTATTTTTACTTGAAGGAGAAAAATAACAGGAAATTTAAACTGATTGAACATTATTGTGTAAATAAAAAGCTATATACTCTCTGAGAACATTTCCCGAATTATTGCAAAACTTCATCATGTTTCAGAATTCTCATATATTTACATAAAATAGTTCATTTACTCATTTTACAGGTTAAATACTATAATCTCTGTCCTATTTTAGGTTCACAAGTTAGATGAATATTGGCAAGAATAGGTTGCACACACACACAAAAACTACATGTATATAAGAAACTTATAGTGTCTGTTGAAATAACATTAGATTGGGAAAAAATGTTGAATCTGAATACAGTTGATCTAATTCTGTTAAACAAATCTTTTGACATGGATATATCTACAGTTTTTAAGGATTTAATCTGTCTCTGATCTTTAACAAAATTCTTGCTACTACCAATATGCTTCTAACTCCTCTTGGTTTTTCTTGGAAAGTCTTATCAGAAAGATCTTTCTTACTCTGGTTCTAGCACATGCATCCTCATACTATTCTTCTCATTTGAATCATTCACATCAGTCTTAGCTTCACTTTCCTGTCTGTATCAGGATGGTCCAGAGAAACAGAACCAATAGCATCACACACTATTTAGCTATTGTAAACAATTGTTTCACATTATGAAGGCTGAGAAATCCCATAGTCTGTAGACAGCCAGCTAGAGACTCAGAGGAGCTGATGGTACACATAATGATCTGAGTTCAAAGACCTTGTAACCAAAAGAGCTATTGGTATACCTCTCAGTTCCAACCCAACCAGAAGAGAGTAAATTTTTCTACATCTTGTTCTGTGCAAAGCCCCAGTGGATTGGCTGAGGACCATACTTGTTGAGGACTGGAGTGTGTGTGGGGAATCTGCTTGACTCAGTCTAACCAATTCAAATGCTAATCTTATCCAGAAACTCTCTCACTCACATACTCAGAACCAATGTTTTTTTTTTTTTTTAAAGAGAGAGTTGAGAGTGAGAGTGAGAGTGAGAGAGAGAAAGAATTTTTTAATATTTATTTTATTTTAGTTATCGGCGGACACAACATCCTTGTATGTGGTGCTGAGGATCGAACCCGGGTCACACGCATGCCAGGCGAGTGCGCCACCACTTGAGCCACATCCCCAGCCCTCAGAACCAATGTTTACCAAATACCTGGACATCCCATGACTCATCCAAGTACTTCCCTTAAAATTAGTCATCACAGCGCTGAAATTTATTATCCACTAGACTGAAGTGTGAGTACTCTGGGATTTGTCTTGTTTCCTAATGACAATTATAAAATTGGGTCTTTGGTTCTTCCAAGTGTCACAGATTCAGTTCATTTTCCTCCAACTTTTTTGTAGTGTAAGCATTCTTCTAGGAGCAAGTTAGGTTCCACTTCTCAATGGATGTCAGCTGCACAGTTCTGCCTACTCTGAGCTCCAAGGGTAATCTTCCACACAGGGTAGGTCTTGATTTTGTTCTATCTTCAATTGTTCCTTCACTACTGCATATACATTGGAGAAGATTGCAAACTTTTTGAAGTTGTTAAATTTAGGATGCTTTGTATTACTTTTTTATTTTAACATATCATTTGAATTACAGAAATTTAGGTCTACCTAATTAAAATATAACATTCACACAAATACTATATCATAGAACATAGAAGTTTGAGGAAAGTTTAGATACATTGGGGAATCTCTTTCTTTCCTTAAAACTAAGCTAAGTACTACAACCAGAGGATACATTCATTCTTATTTCTACCAAATTTTTTCCTTGATTTCTTTCTATTTTCTACCCAGGTAAATTAAATTATTTAATTCAGAAAATAATCTTTCTTTTCCTTAGTTCCTTACATGTCTTAAGCCCTTAATGTCAAATATCTTCCTACATTGAAGGACTTATAATGAGTCTTTTAGCTTTCTAGAGACTTAGGAGATTCAAAATTAGACCAACCTCAAAAACTGAGAAACCTTCCTGCTTTCAGCAATGAAGGCAATGAGGAGCCATTAAAGGCTATTGAACATAAGAGTTAAAGGATGTAACTGATGTTTTGAGAAGATTATCACACTTAGAAAAATCAAAGGTCTATTTTACCAGTTATAGAGTGTTCCAAGCAAGAAGGGATTGGTGTTTCAACTAGAAAATAAAAGGAGAGGTAAATCAAAGAGATCATTAAAGGAAAAGCAAAAGAACTTTGTTACTAATTTCATTTGGAGGAAAGAGAGACAAGTAAAAAATAACTTACATGAATGCATGATTCTAGGACTCTAATTTTGGATATGATTATATGATGTCATTGAAATAAATACCAGCAGACTTAATCTTGAGTCACCAAAGAATATAATTTATCTTACATATTAAATTTACTAAAAGAGTATCTATGATACTGAATATGGTTTTTGTTTTTCTTCAAAATAACACTAATGTATGCCTAACATTTGGTCAAATATTTTATAGGTTAATCAGTAGAAAGATAAGTTAGAATGTTCACTTTTTTCTCTGAACTCTGTTTCTCAGATACTTATTCTGATAAGGTTAAAAGATAGTCTAACCTATTTTTTCCTGGAATAAATAACTAACACCATCTTTCATAAACATGATTAGAGGACTTTTTTTCCTTCAGGCAAGAGAATAATTTACCTATATATATTTCTCAGGGGTAAAGGATATATATATATATGATTTTATGGTACTAAAGCTAATGAAAACAAAAATTTGCAATGTTAAAAGAGGATAATAAAGGAATATTTATGGGAATATTTTAATTACTATTTAAAACTCTTAATAAATAGCTTTATTCACATATTAGTAATTGATGTCAATACTATAACTTTACTTTGAGCATATGTATAGAAACTTCAAGCTTGAAGTTTCTGTAAATATTTTTTAAATTTATAGTTGTAGTTTCTCATTATACCTTTCTTTTATTTATTTATGTGGTGCTGATGATCATACCCAATATTCCATGCATGCAAGGCAAGTGCTCTACCTCTGAGCCACAACCCCAGCCTATGAATAAGATTTAAAGACAATCTAGAATTGTATCTAGAAATAGAAACCTGACAGATATCTATCCCTTAAGTCTAGTTTCAGGTCTAATCCTAACTCTAGATAAAACAAGATAAATATATGTGCAAGAACAAGAACCAGGTAAATAAAATTTTCTCTTCTGGAAAGTGAAGCAGAAAAATTTCTTCCATTTGTGGAAATGTGTGGAATAGGATAATAGGTTCCTTCCCTACGATTTAAGAATCATATTAAAATCTTAACTCACAGTATTCAATCAAGAGGAAAGTGACATTTAATACTTGAGAAAAAAAGTTAAAAACAAAAGGAGAGGTCAGGTGCCTTTGTGAATGCCTGAATTCCAGTGACTCCGGAGGCTAAGGCAGAAGGTTCACAAGTTCAAATCCAGCCTCAGCAAAAACAAGGCACTAAGCAACTCAGTGAGCTCCTGTCTAAATAAAATAAAAAATAGGGCTGGGTATGTGGCTCAGTGGTAACTATATCTGGGTTCAATCCTCAGTACTCAAAAAATGAACAATAAAAAAATAAATAAATAAAAGGAGATGAAAGGTTATATAGTTCTCTTTGCAATGTCTCACTGCACATTTCTCGAAGTCTATTATTTTGATTTGCCATAGAATCATGTTAGAAGTGAGACTGACATAATGAAATATCTAAATGTGCTCTATGATGTATCCTCATTCATTATAGCTTAGTATACTGATAATTTAGCTTCATGTAATACAGTGGAAAATGTTGCTTCAGATTTACCAGTTGGATTCAATTTAAGTAACTTTAATGACTTTATATAACAATTAGGCAATAAACTTTTTATATGGAATAAAATTATTATGTACTAGCTAAATTTCACATAATATTTGTATTGTTGTTATTATAATAGCTAAATTGTTTTCCTCATAAAAATTTCCAGTTTTTAGACATTATTGCCAATAATTGCACATTTTATGTATGTTTTTAAAGACTCTCTTATAAAGAGTTTCCAGATATTAGAGAAACTTGGATCTATCTACATTTTAAAGATTATAAAGCTACAGTCATATGTTTAAAATCAACTCTTTTGTTGATTCACCAAAGAAATTATGCTTTTAAAATGTGCTTTTAAGTTCACTGTTTTTTTTTTTTTTTTTTTTTTACTATCCCTGGGATAGATAACATTTCTTTTTTTTTAACAAATGGATCTTTTCCTGAACATATGCTATGAAAATTACATATAATTTGATTCATGAACATATTGTTACTAACAACTATACCCATCCTCTCTGCAAAGCCAGACTTTATGACCAACGAAATGTGATATTTGCTATACATGGGTTGAGAAATTTAAGAACTGATTAGGTTGGTTCCACAGTCAAGCTATTATGAACAATGCTACAATAAGCATAGAAGTGCAAGTGCCTCCTTAATTTCATTTCCTTTGGGAATATATATATATACACACACACAAACACTAGTGTTATTCCTGATCTAATATGGTAATTTAATTTTTAGTTTTTTAAGAAACCTCTAAACTTTTTTTTCACAAAGTTGTAGAAATTAACCTAAATACCCATCAATGGTCTAGTGGATGTAGAAAATGTGATATGTATGTACATAATGGAGCATTACTGAGCTATAAAACTATATATTTCAAAATCTCTATAAGACAGGATTTTGAGTGTACTTACTGTAAAGAAGAAATAGTAAAATTTTAAGGTGGTGGATATGCTAATGATTGGTTTGTTCATTGCAAAATGAATATGTGCATTGAAACATCACTCTGTACACCAACATATGTAAAATCATTATATGTCAATCCAAAACATTTAGAAAGGTAAAGAACAGTTAAAAAACAAAACAAAACAAAAAAAACAAAAAACAAAAAACTATGTTACCTCTTCTGGGGTCTAAGAGCCATGAACACTTCTTGTTGAAACGATTAAAGGGGCCTGTATTCACAAGCTAGTGGATGTGGGACAACTCCTTTCTAACTCACACTGGATTTACATAAGTGAAAAATAAGTTTCTGATGTGTTCAGCTATTTGGGATTTTTTTTTCATGATATTCTACATCCCTATTGTCTAACTCTCTTTCTAAATTCTGTTTCTTATTTACCACATATAGTAACTATTTAAAAGATGTCAATAATAGTGATTTTTTGAGAAAACTTGTTTAAAATCACTATTAGAATGCAGTGTCATTCATGACCATTTTATTTTATAATCTTGGATATAAAGTGCATTTATTTATTTCATCTAGCAAGTGCTTGTTAAGTGTTTTAATATGTGTCACAAACTCTCTTTGAGTCCTGGTAAAAGAGTGATGAACTAAAACAAGACAAAAAAAATCTGTGCTCATGAATATTAAATTCAACTCTAGGAAATAGACAATGAGCAATAGTACTAGGTCAAATTTAGATGCTAAGGAGGAAAAATAAAGCAGAGAAAAGTGCTCCAGGAATCCCTCACTGAAACAGTTACGTTTGAATAAAGATCTAGAGGCAGCAAGGACCTATGCCAGGTAGACTGAGGGAAAGCTTCAGGTTAGAGGAAATTGTGAGCAAAGTGGGGAGCATGTCCAGGGTACACAAAAAGCATCAGAAAAGTAATGCAACTGGGATGCTGTGCAAGAAAGACAGGGTGGGAGTTGAGAGAATCAGGGAGGGAAGGAGAGCCCAGGTCATTTAGGGCCTTGGAGACATTTTAAGAAATTTGGCTTTGATGGTAGATGGGGGCCCATTAGAAATTTTGAGCCTGGAAATGACATGATATGAATGAGATTTTTATAAGGTCAACCTGGAGCTCTGTGGAGAGTAGACTGAAGTATGATAGCACGGAAACAGGAAAGCCTAGAGAAGGGTCATTGACATACAGATGGGAGATGCTGCTGGTAGCTTGAACCAAACTGGTAACAGTGATGGAGTGAAGAAATGATAGATTTCTAAATATATTTTGGTACTCAGGACCATAAGATTTGCTATCAGATGAGATATGGGACTGAGCGAAATACTGGCCAACAATGACAACAAAGTTTTAACTCAAATGACTTGGATGAATGCAGTAGCCATTAACAGAGATAGGACAGACTATTGAAGGAACAGTTCTAGGGAATATCATAGATTCATTTTGAAAGTATTAGGATTGAGGTGCCTATTAAACAACAAAGTAGATATGTCAAGTCTCTTGAATATACAGATCATTAATTCATGGGGGAGTCCAGGGAGAAGTTACAGTTTTAGGAGGTGTCAGTATAGGATATTTGGAGACATAACCTGGGTGGCATCATCAATATAATGACTGAATAGAGAATGCCGTTCATTCTTGACCATTTTATTTTATAATGTTGGATTAAATTGATGCCAGGAAAATTCCAAACTTTAGAGGTCAGAGATGAAAAGAAAACAGCAAAAGACTATGGTGCTGTGGCAATAAAGGTAGAAGAAAACCCACATAAGTGTGATGTTTTGGAAATAAAAATTTAAAAAGGCAAAAATTTTAGGAGACAATGATTAACTGTGTCAAATCATTCAGATTGATGAAGTAGGATGAGGTGTGAAGAATGACTCTATGATTCATCAAAATGTAGGCCATTGCTGAAGTTGCTAATGACTCCTTTACCATAGTAATTGTGGAATTTAATTTAGTAAATTCAAGAGAACAGGAAGGAAGAAATAGAAAATCACTGTGCGTAAGGATTTTCAAAGAGTTTTGCTATAAAACCAAAGACAAGAAATGATTAACCTAAATGGAGAAGTAGGATCTAGACTTTTTTTTTAAAGTAATAGCTTGTTTTGTTTTTAAAAAATTGTGTTTTAAAACACAACAATGTGTTGCATGTTGATGGGATGATTCAATGGAAGGGGAAATGATGGGAATGCAGAAGAAAGAATAGCAAATTACTGGAATTAATTTTGGGGGCATCTATGAAGGGATTGCCTTAACTTTGAGTATTCAGAATACATTCATAAGTGGAGCAAAGGCAGTTCTTGGAAATTATTTTTTATTGTTTCTCTTACTATGTAAACTAGCAAATTTGTCTGAGCTGCTAGTCTTATATTGCTTATCAATCCTTTTCTATATATTTTTTTTCTTTTTTTTTATTGGTTGTTCAAAACATTACAAAGCTCTTGATATATCATATTTCATACATTAGATTCAAGTGGGTTATGAACTCCCATTTTTACCCCAAATACAGATTGCAGAATGACATCGGTTACTAATATGGCATTATGTAAAAATGTGGATGTGTTAACTTTTTCTATATTAAACAGCAGAAATTATGGAAACCAGATGATCAGAACAAGGCTGATGGAGGCTCATCACTCTCAAGAAAATGACTTTCTTATGGAATGTAGAAGTAAAAAGGCAGAAATAATTTCCTAACACTAGACACCTGGGAAAGTGGTAGGTGGCATCATCCTTATCATCTGACTCTCATTTTTAATTTAATATTCTTACTTGCTCCTTGTTTCTACCCTGTGATAATCTTATTTTCCTTGCTCTACTCTAATTTTCAATTCAGTGCTCCAATAATTTCATTTATTTTCCCCAGTAACCATTCTGACATTCTTCTAATTCTTAGGATATATCTTCATTTAAAATAATTCATCATTAAACCCTGATTATTTATTTTATATAGTTTATTTTTATTTTTTTATTTCATTTATATCTTATATATAGTAAAATATACTCTTTTTTGTTATACAGCTATTTGAGTTTTATGTGTTTTTTAGAAACATATAAACACCATTGCCATTGATACACAGAAGAATTCCATCATCCTTCAAATTCCCTTTGGCTGCCCTTTGTATGAAACCTCTTGCTGCCACACCTAACCTCTGACAACCACTGATCTGTTCTCTGTCCCTAATGCTTTGACTTTTCCAGAATGGAAATCAAATAAGAATGTCATTGGTCTTTATTCATGACAGAAATTACATTCACCCAATTATTCAGGACAGACATTTGAGAATCACCCTAAACATTTCCTTTTTCAGACTACATCTAATCAATTATGAATTTCTTACTAATTCAAGAATATCTTCCTTTCAATGATGTAGGAGAAGTAACAAAAAGAGTTATTGCAGTTCAAATTTAATCAGCATGGCTTAGATATTAACGGTCATTATTCTTCTGTTTTACTTGAGACTTTTCCTTAGAAGACAGATTTTATCAATATGTAAGCCTAATTTGGTATTAGGAGGAAGAATTGAGGAAGTTTAAACAGAAAATTTAAGTGGAAGCCATAGCTTTTATTTGGCAAGGAATGTACAAAAGAAATAACTTGGTAATGTGAAAATATTTTCTAGGGATAGTAGAGATCTTAAAAAAAAGGGCATTGGCAAAATTAGAAACTGAGATAGATTCTGGTTATCTAGTCTATTAGCTTTGCAAACCCCAATGAATTTTTTCTACTTATTTGCTGTTCATTCAATGCTGACCTATTACTGGAGTATTCTGTGTTTCCATTATAAATGTGCTATTTGATATACTTCTTCCTGATTTGCCTTCTGAACACCAAAACACCAAAATCAGAGTTAATGCAAGTATCTATATATATATATATATATATATATATATATATATATATAGAGAGAGAGAGAGAGAGAGAGAGAGAGAGAGAGAGAGAGAAAGAGAGAGAGAAAATAAAGGAATATGCATTTCTTGGAGTTTTCTATATCCTTTGAATAAAATATATTGGATACATACCTCATTAATGGAGTGACAATGACATTTAATGTTTTTAAGTTTTGTGTTGCAGCTCACATTGCTTTATCCTCCCTGTGTTGTACAATATTAGGTAGTCTCAATCTTACAATTAAGTATTGAGTACTTCTTATCCTGAATTTTGGTCTTTTTAAAATATAATAAATATATAGCTCTTTTGATTCTGATAAAAATAAAAATTTCTCCAGAAAAGGCATGAAATAGCAAAGACAGACAAACGAAAACAGAAAATAACAATTCATGAACACAAATAGAGAATGTTTTGAAATCTGATTGATTAAATTCTCACATCATGAAATTTGAGAAAACTTGAAATAATGTGGCTATAATTGACATGTAAATACGTTGCAAACTTTGGGATGAAATCTTTTTATTGATGAATCAATCTCTCTCTCTTTCTTTTGATATTCAACCAAGGGGTGCTTTAACACTGAACTACAGCCCCAGAACTTTTTATGTTTTTAATTTTGAAACAGGGTCTCACTAAGTTGCTGAGGCCCTTACTAAGTTTTTAGGCTGTCTTCGAACTTGTGATCCATTTGTCTTATCCTCCACAGTGAGGGGAATTGTAGGCCTGCACCACCACACCTGCTTGGATGTGCTGTACTCACAAATAACTAGGCCTGTTTTAGGCAGTAAAGCAGAACGACAGGAGTAAGGACAGTTGGGTAGGCATCAAAAGAATAAGGCACCTAGAGTGTCTATGAATCCTGCAGTGTTGAAGGTCTTATTCATGCTAAAGGTGTACAGATCATCTGCAACTCAGAGCTATTTTTGTTTATGAACACATAGAAAAACTATCTCTTTGGCTTAAGTATTTCCCATTGGAATGCTGCACTCTATCTCAGACTTGACCAGAGTGAACTCTGAGCACTAAGCTGTCTCTCTCCACCTGTCCTTAACAATCTTCTCAGACTCTAATCATTCACCTGTATTATGATTTGGTTGATACCTTTCATCACACAGGCTCCCATTTTCTAGTATGAAATTCTTTCGTTTATTTAAATAAATAAATACATTATAATCTTAATGTCCTTATTCCAGAATCTATGAAATTAAGTTTGAGATGAGAGTCATTTTGAATAACACAAAAATTTATAGTAAAGCAATTGTTTATTATGTTTCCTATTAAGTTTTGCCCATCAGATATCCCAAACTCTCAAATATAACAAACCAGAGAAAAATCATTCCTGACAGGTTAAAACCATTAATAGTAAAGTTAGTGTTTTCAATTCTGGTTCTGCTACCAGCTTATTTTTAACATGTTTCTTAGGGACTTTCCTACTTATGGCTGCATTCATTTTTAAATGATAGAATTGGGTTAGGACAGTTGATGTCAACATGTGAACAGCAACAGATGCCCTTCTCCAAATAGAAACATATGCCAAGGTCAAATGTTTAAAGAAAACAAGATTGTCTGTAATTAAAGTGTAGGAAAGGGGTAGAAAACTCAAAACCCTGAAAGGATCCCTGAAAAGAGTTCATTTTGAATTTTTCAAAATGACCTGAAAGCTAACTTGCACTTGTAATATTCCCTGCATCCAATTGCATGAGGTGTATGTGAGGATTTAATATATGCAGATAATATGTCTTAAAACATGAAACATGGCCAGGTATGGTGGCGCATGCCTGTAATCTCAGTTGTGTGGGAGGCTGAGGAAGGACATTTCACAAGTTCAAAGCCAGCCTCAGTGACACTGGGAGGCCCTAAGCAACTTAGTGAGATCCTATCTGAAAATATAAAATATAAAAATATAAGGGCTAGGCATGTGGCTCAGTAGTTAAGTGCCCCTGGATTCAATACCTGGTAAGAAAATAAAAAAGTGATTCAGGAAAATAGGAAAATAGGAATGAAAGATTATTAATGGAAATTTTATATCTGGGGTTTTATTTTATCCCACTTTTAGGTTTGGTTTAACATTTACACAAGGATCAATTATAAACAAGTCATTATGGCACTGTTTCTTTAAGCCTCTAAGTATGACCCCAACATAACTCTTAAAAAGGTGCTTGAGTCTTGAAATAAATGGCTTTGGAGAGCTGGGAAAAAGACAATCAGGGATGCCTGGGAATGGTTGAACCTCAGGATAAAGTGGTGAGTCCTGACTGCCAGCCCTCATTTAGCTCTACTACAGTCCCTGCCTGGGGATTGGTGAGCAGTAGTTTCTCCTTTAATTTAACTATTTATTTTCTTTTCAAGTATTAAGTGTATTCATTTCAATTCTGCTCATCAAACACTCAATGAAGGCTCACTCTGGCAGTCACTCTGCTCTGCTCTTTAGCAGAAATACCAAGATGCATTCCAGGTACACTTAAATCCTTTGAACAGGTAATTTCAAATGCAGTTTAGAGAAATTGCAGTTGATGGAACAGAGCAGGATTAAAAATTAGTACATGTCTTTTTGTTCCCTTGAAATACTGTTTGAGAAAAAGATGATATGTTAAGTATGTTTGTATTCAAGTGTTGCAACCGAGTTATATTATTTTCTAATGTTTGAGACCTTAATTTTTGTGTTTGTTTCACAGAGTACTGAGTTTTCCTTTCTCACTTCTATTATATTAGGAAAGAAATTAAAGATGAATGAGCTGGATAGGAAGTAAAGAGGAGAGAGCAAGTGTGTATATTAAAGGTTAATGAAAAAGAAGATAGGAGATTAAGTTGGAACTAAAAGGAAGTGTTAGTGGAGTTCTGAGAAGGAAATTGAATGGAGCTAGCATATGCTAAGGAAAAAAAAAAGGAGAAGAAACACAGCGAGCAAACTCCACCCCCATAAAAAAAGAGAAACTTATGTAGACACTTATGAAATATCTGAAGGAGATATCTTTAATCAGTTTTTGTTTGTAGCTAATTTTAAATGCTACTGAAAATTTACATTTAAACTTTTCAAGTCAAATATATTATGGCCTCTTGCATACTTTTCAGGAGTGCTGAAAAACAAGATGGTGCCATTTTATTTTAGAATGCAGCATACCCATAACTGGTGATATAGTATTTAAATACATTATGTAAAATAAAATGTAAATAATTCTATTAAATTTTTACATTATAAATTATTTTTAAAATTATTACTCAATGAAATTATTACTCAATGAAAAATCTGTGGAAAGAAAATTTCTTTGTCTTTGATTATACCATGTGGTAGCCATGCGCATATTGATTTCTAAAAACAGAATTCAGTACTATGACTGGTTTAGGAATAAGAAAGCTTATTTCTGGGTCTAGTATCCATATACAAGGACTGACATCTCCTATTATCCTAATGGTATAATACTAAGAATGATCTAAAGTTTTAAAACAAAGTATAAAATAGATCTTCCATCCCAGGTGACATGTGAGTGGACTGTCTCTCAATTTTGATCAGCAACTCACATGAAGAATATGTATCTGACTTGATTATATCGGACTTTTCAAGGTATGATGTAATGGTACTTTTGATGGATGAATATAAAAGATGAATGACAAGTTGATCTGCATCAGTGCTCTGCAGCATAACCCAGGGGAAAAGATGCCCTGGGTGAAAGGAGCCTATGCTCTAGGACTCATGGCAGCCTTGACTCTGGAGCATCCTGCTACTGGGATGTGCAATGTGATTCACTGACATGGTTCCCGGGCCTGGTTTTCAAGTTCCTTGTTCAGAAATCGTGCTTCAGAGTTAAGTTTAACTCTAAAAACCGGTACATTTAATCAAGTTATTTAACCTCCCTATGCCTCAGAGTCCCTATCTACAAAATTAGTATAATAATAGCAAAATTTCATAGAGTTGTTATGATTGTCATCTAAAGTGCTTAGAACACTGTCTGGGATATAATAAATGCCAAATAAGAGTTATCTAGGATAAAAATTCCATAAAAGTGTGTGTGTATTTTTGCAATTAAGATTACTATTTTATTTCCAGCACCCACTATAAGTTCTCAATAATATTTCTTGAATGAATGAACAAATTTAATATCTTATATAGCCCCTTAAATGTGAGATCATGAAACAAAAAACAATATTCTAGCCTACTTAGCATTTTAAACATTATTAGAAGTTAATAAAATAGGATTCTGCCATATGGTTTAGTGACTAATGAGATTAATTATATTGCAGCAATAAAACTAGTACCTGATATGTTTTGGAATATTGATAAAATAATTTCTGAACCTTGGAAAATGAGAAGGTGGATGGATGGAGACATTTGGATAAAAGCTGGAAAATCATGAATCTTAGATTTAACACCTGAGTAATCTTGGCCACTCTTGTTTCTCTCATGTGTATTATTGCAGTAGTAATCACACATATTATCTGAGTGAGTTCTTTTAGAGAATAAATGAGGTAATTTATATAAAGTGCTTCACAGACTGTAGAGTATATAGTAATGACTAAAAACTTTGCTTCCAAACATAATATTAATTTATTTACTAGTGCAACCAACTAACTTTATTTAAACATTTGCTAAGTCAGATATGCAAAAACACATAAGATGTGGTTTCTGTCCCCAAAAACTTTCACTACAATAATGAAGAAGAGCAATGAACAGTCAATGTGCTTTTATTGCAGAATGGCAGGGAATTTCATCAACAAACAGAAATGGAATTTAAATCAATAGTAGTAGAGAAGAAGGCTTCCTAAAACAAGACCTGTCTGATATGTCTTGAGGCACGAGAGTTTAGAAGCAGATCGAGGAGCTACAGCCATGCAAAGAATAGAGAAGAGAGAGAGTTCTTCAGCAATGTGTGATGTATTCAGTACGGCTTGAGACATAAAAATATGGAATGCTACTAATATAATCTGTGAAAAATAATAACATACTGGCATAGTTCTGTCAGGTTTATAGGGTATCTGCATATGTTCATGTGTTATATATCTTGAATTCTCTCGGGTTTATAGGGTATGTGCATATGTTTATGTATTATATGTCTTGAATTCTCAACCAAATCTCCAACAAGAGAGAGAAAATATTATTTTATGTAATTTATAGATGAGGACACTAAATCTGATTTTAAAGACTGGTTGGTGGTGATATACCTTTTTATAAAAGTGAAAATTTAGCCTTGATTCTTTTTATGCTTAACTTCTGTTGACCTCTGAGCCAAAACAGAAACAAACCCAGAAGTAACTGTCAGCAGATGTTCCTTCTTAGGGTAATGATGCTTAGTGAAATATCATTTTTGCATCTATCATTTTTGTTTTGAATGTAAGGTTTCTCATTTTCTTTCAAAATGACTTGGCTGAAGAATGACTGTTAAATTCTACTTGATATTGGCTTAAAAATATTTGTGTCTTCTGCATGATGTTTAATATGAGTTTGTTGAATGAATGAATGATTGCATGACTTCATATTTATCTGACTCCTGGATGGTAGGGTTATTCCACATACTTATTTGCATACACAATAAAATTTTTTTATTTGAAACTTATATTCAAGTGACTTCATTAGTAATACATTTTGATATTTCTGTTTTTTTTCACATTTTGCATTATTAAAAGACTAATTTTTATTAATCAATAAATTAATTCACTTAATCAAGAAACACTGTAGACCAACTCTATTATGTATAAGGTACTAAACCAGGTAAAACATTTGTTCATTGATCAAATCCTCATAACAACCTAATAAGAAGTGTTCATGTACTTTCATAGATACTTAAACAATAACATTCTTCTATAGTATCATTCATTAGAATTCCTTTCAAAAACTTAAGCGCTCTGGTTTTGGCTGCTTTCATTTTATTTAGTAGACATTTACTAGCACTTTGCATTTTCTCAATTTGAGATTAAAATTATAAATAGAATTTTCTTTTATTTAATGAGCTCAGTGTCCCTTATTATATACAATTTTTATATAAAATAATGAATTATTCTAGAGTTATATAGCTCTAGGGGAGCACCACTAAAATTCTGGTTTTAGTCTGAAAAAAGACCAAAAGAGTGTATGATCATTGAATCTTGGCATTTGAGAATGTTGACCAATGCAGCCTTGACTAAATCCCAAGCAACCCTTTCTATTTCATTTCCTTACCTTACATTTCTGCTCTATTTCTAGTTTCACTTTTTGTAAAAATGTCAATCAAAAAGAAAATACCTATAATTATAAATTTTGTTCCTCTTACATAATTCAATAAATTGTAAGAGTTTGCTCAGTTTCTTCCCAGAATGTGATCTTCAGATAAGTATCTGATGGCTTTAGGTGTCCCGTTATAGTCATTGACAAGGTTCTGTGCCTGCTTTTGCTGTATTTATATCCTTGTTATGATTGGAGGATGGGTAGAACTCTGAACATTTTCTGACCAGGAAAAAAATCGAACAATTATGAGGGTTTGATTAATACCATAATGCTTTAATGGCATATTTTATATCCTAAATGCTGGGGGGAAATAAGTTCCCTTCCATAAAAACTATGGTTCTCATGATTCACTTAGCATAGAAAGTAAAAAGCCTGGATGATCTCTTGACTCACAAGAAGAAATGGGTAGCTCTATAATGCCAGTTGCATATATTACTGAACTGCTACAGAGGAGAGGAAATTACCCAGTCAGAAGAGATACGTCTCTGTAGCCTTGTATCTGCATTCTAATAGCCACAGAGTTTATCTTAGTCTGAATGAAGCTCTAAGTTATTAATTGTTTTAATGATTTCATTGATTTCTGTTAATCTAGGTAATGTGCCTTACTAAACTCAGTAGTTTATTTTGCTTTTCAATTAACCTTTTACTTTTGTTATATCATTTTTTTATTAAAAACAAAGGTTTTATCTGCATTTTAATGATATGCCTAACAGCATATTATGAATTATATTTGGCTACCTTTTTAGCAATTTTCCTGAATACTTCAGGATAATGGCAAATCATAATGGTTCAGTTTTTATTACAGATTATTAGTGATATGAAACATTTTTCAAAAGTCTTTGAATAAATGCTAGAATTCTTTATGTGTGACCAAAGGTACTTTAAAAAATATATTAAAGACTACTACCATGTTTTAACTTGTGCTTTAATTCCTCATATTAAAAAATGTGATAGAATTTTTATTTAATTATAAATTATTTTAATTTTTAGTTCATAGGTACAAAGTGTTTTAAAACCTTTGAAAATTTGTTTAAAATAGGACATTCTAAAAAGATCAGTATGTGTATTCATACAACATTTATAAACTATTTTACTAGCTTATATAGATTATTTAATATTCAAATACATTCTGCCTAATTGTCCTCCTAATTTACTTTGAAAGGTATAAAATTATCTGTGCATTCATAAAACATTAGTAAAATGATCCCATGTGATGCCAAAGTAGATTCTTTAGTCTTTATTTCTGGAGAGTCACATTCACATATAACCTTTGTACAAATTAAAAACTGTTAATGACAAAACATTGTAATTGATTAGTCTTTGTATGTTTACAGCTCACTTTAATTGCTGAAAAACGCCATTTGTCAGCATCATGTTCTATTGACAGTGCTATTGATTTATCTGAATTTGGCTTTGTCTTGTCTCTCGTACATAAAACTCACATATGCAGTTCAAATGGGAAATGACTGTATTGTTTTCTTTAACTTGAGCCCAAATGCTAAAGATTTTTGGATAAGCTTTCTCATTACTTAAGCCAAAATCAATAAGAAAGAGCATCTTTTAATGAAAGAGCAGTTTGAGGAACGTACTTAAGAAATAGGGTCCTGTTCATTCTTTGCTTTACAAATCAATCTCCTAGGTTCCTTAAGTGAGGTCCAATTGGTTGACATTGTGGTTTGTCTTTGTGTGTAAACTTGCAGCTTGAGAGAAGGGAAGATGAGCTACACAGACAGTGGAAAGAAACTCTTTCCCTGAGAAAGAAGGATCATCCTCTAGCAGGTATAAAATCTCACATTGAAATGCTGCAAACTTACAAATATACCAAATTTGTGCTGATATGTCTAATGATCATACAATTTATGTTTTGTTTTTTTAACTGCCTTTTCTTCTTAATAACTCTATGCATATTATATGCATTTATATCAATCTTGTTTCAATATTTGTTTTATTTTTTTAAAAAAATCTTTATGCCTATTGCTGCAGTTTATGTCATGTCATGTTATTCATTGAAACATCAGGCCATTATAAAAATAGCTTTTTGTTTGATCTTTTATTTTCCTTTTTAGGTCAAATGTCCCATCATCTTTACGAAGAAGGTAAGCATTGGAACTGAGTTACAGAAATAAAAGTACCAATTTTGAGCAACAGAATGAGTTTAACATATAAAACAAGTTATATAGACAGGCTGGATGTCAGGTAATGTACTATGATAGCGTTAACTTCCGTGAACTACATAAATTAAGCTGATTATGCCTTCACTTAATTAACTGGGAATGACCTATTGATGTGTAGGTCGAGTGAGCTAGAGCCCACTTGCTGCACTGTACTTTATTTATTGGTTTTCAATTAGTTCTTCTCTTGCCTGTGATTGTTGAGGAAAAAAATATCCATTTACATCTATGACTTACGGTGTGTTTCTATGTACAGTGGGTGTATGTTTAAAACTTCATCTTAAGTAATTGTTATTATTTTGCCGAAAATGCTTAGCTTGATGTGATTGTGTGTGTGTGTGTGTGTGTGTGTGTGTGTGTGTGCGTATTTGCATTGTTACATAAAATTTGGTTTCTGGAAAGAATAAATATGCACACTTATTCTTCTTGTTAGAATACCATGATACATGATGCTATTAAATAATCTTTGTAATAATCTTCTAAAGTGATCTCACATTCATTTCGATACCTTCCTTTAACTAAATTTCTGGAAATTATTTTTTACTAAAATTGCTATTAATGTACATTTCTGAGAAGAAATTTCTTATACAAACATTTAGATTTTAAAGTTTTTTTCTCTAGAAACTTATTTAAGAATTCTACTTTAAGTAGGCTAAAGCATAAATTACCACTATCAATTTCTTATGAGAGTACTTTCAGACAAAAATTTATTCTTCAAATTTTGACTTTATATATATATATATATATATATATATATATATATATATGTTTTTGATGGTTATCTACTTTACCATGTTGCCTTTAATTATATACCTTTTACAGTTCACTAATCAAAAGGATTTTAATGCATTTTTTTTATGTTCTCAGCATCTTCACATTGAAATGCTTTATCAGATGCTGGTATTCTGATTTTCTGATTTTAGGGACTATAAATATTTAAAACTATTTACTAGTGATACTTAATGTAATAGTGTCAGTCAAAATATGAAACAAAATAAAATACAAAGATACTATGTCACCTTGCTTGGTAAATCACCTATGTCTCTGAATCTCAACATTTTCATCAAGAATATAGTTAATAGTGGGACTTTGATTTTGGTCTCTTGAGATATCCAAGAACTCTCATATATTTACATACATGTGGCATAAATTTACTTTACTTTTTTTTGAAGTTCAGAAGAGAAAAATTTTTCTGTTAATTGAAATAGTCAGGGATGGATTAAAGATTTAATTGCTCCTACAAGACATACATGAGTAATTTTATAGTTGATAATCCTTGTTAAGTTTGTATCAGAATTTAATTAATACCCTAGAAGCTGGGGGTTATATAAGGATTTAGCATTTGTGCTATTTGCCAATAACCCCTAAAGCCCATAAAGAGTTGTAGTAATGAGTGCATCTATAAGTTTGAGTCTGATGTTCTGTGCACATATCCCAGTGTCAGAAGAGTAATTTTGCAGCCACATTCAAAGAGTCATTGTTTTCCATTTTACTTTTCCAGTAACTCCTGTTAAGAATTTGGCTGACCTACTTAAGCTTTCAGTCATATTCTTCTGAATTTTATATGATACTACAGAATTTGTGAATTAGGTGATACACAAAAGATTTGGAAGTTTCAAATGACTACTATTCTTTGAAAAAACAGATTTCTATAGGAATGCAGTAAAATATAAAATGATTATGTTTTGGGAACTGTTTTAGAAGCTCACTTTAAGTTTTATTATATAAGAGATTTCTACTGGACAACAAAATAGAGATATTTATATGGGCCTTGTGAGTGTGTGTGTTTGTATGTGTTTACATCAGACTGAAATGCTCATGGTGAAGTTTTGAATTGGAGAGGTGAATTTGGGATTTGTCAACATGGGATATGAAAATTTACAGTTTTAGTGTATTAGTGGGTAAATGTTTTTACTAATGATGAGGATCAGCACAGGAGAAAATTTATATTAGATAGGAAATTTTATGAATTTAGAATCTTTGACTTTTTAAACATATGTTTGAAATGTTTAACAAAAGTCTTAATTTTTTTAGACTTGCTTCAGACTATCATCTATGGGATGTACTTTCTATTAGTTTATCACAGTTGCTAACTATAAAAGTTAACATTTTTATTTTCTTTCTCCCTGAAATAATTATTTAGAATTTGTGATTAAATTGATGCTGTAGTAGTTGTAATTCTCAAGTAGAGATACATTAAATTACTGTAATCACCTTCTATAAAACTTCACCTACAATTTTCATAGTGAGGTAAACTTAGAATTTAAAATTTCTCACATGTAACATTTTTCCTGGTAAATTTCCATATTCCATTTAACTAGAAAAAATTTACTACAACCACTTGTTAAATTTCTAAGTTTTTTTCTATTTTTAAGATGAGTTTTAGCCAGAGTGTTAGCATATTCTGCATTTATAAAAGACAATCCTTCTATAAGCATGAAAAATTGGGATATAATCTATCAAATTGAAATTTTTGATATTTTTT
Organism: Callospermophilus lateralis; assembly: GCF_048772815.1. Classification (NCBI taxonomy): domain Eukaryota; kingdom Metazoa; phylum Chordata; class Mammalia; order Rodentia; family Sciuridae; genus Callospermophilus; species Callospermophilus lateralis. The sequence goes on along the minus strand of NW_027517992.1, from coordinate 1,098,869 downwards.
ACATAATGTAATGATACAATTTCAGCCATTTGGTATTCAATATCCTGTAGTTTCAGTATAGGAAAAAACTTAAAACCATTTAATCAAATTTTTATTTTACAAACCATCAAAATGAGATCAGAGGTGAAAATGCTCTCTTGCAGATACAGTATATCTTTAAATGTGTTGATTAATATAACACTAGCATGTTAAAGTTCATGCTGTGGGGGCAGATAATTTTTAAAGAATATTGAATGTGTACAGTACAAAAATATAATATATAATTTTAAAGTTCATAGGCTTTTAGGAAAATGCTGAGTAATATGAACCTGAGCAAATAGTTTGTATAATCATTGATATTTGGACAAACTTTGATTTTCACCCCTTTTAGCCTTGGAAAATTCATTCTAAAACTCTCAAATACAATTCTTCTGAGTTTTAAGCCCAGTGTGCTTTATTTGGAACATTCTCATTGTTTGCAACCATTTACACTAGTTCATCCTATTCAATATGAGAGAACCTCTAACCTCACAATTTACACATTTACCTAAGTAGGTAAATATTTGTACTTCCTATTCCATTTAATTTTACTGAAGTAATGGCCTTTACAAAAGGTTCTAAGGTTCTTGATATTTTTTCACCTCATTAAAGATTGTATTGATGTGTCTCTTTGGGTTCGCATCCCTTTACTACCAAATATGGGCATCCTCCCACAGGAACAAGCAACCAGCCTAGCAAACAGAATAATTGGTACCATTCTTTTCACACGCACAAAAGTAAGTTAAAACAGGATAGGGCTTTCATCATCGATTGATTCTTAGAAGCCTTTTCTTGATATTTCAGGCCCAAGGCTTATATCAAAGTTGTTTCCTTCAATGTGGAAACTTCATGCTTCCAATTCACCAGTCTGCAAACCCCAAGCATCAAAGCAGACCTGCCCTGTGATCCTCGGCTAAGCACTTACTTTCTTGAAGTGATGCTTAGTGCTCTGATTCAGCATCAAGATCTAAAGGTGCTGTTATGAGAAGATAAAATTAGGGAACCAGACGATTACATCCTTTGGCCTCCACTGCGATCTTCCTGTGCAGGAGCACTTGTCTCCGATTCCTCTTTTGACCTTGCATTGTTTCCATATGGCGGCCACTGCTCAGGATTCTCACTTGACAAACACACTGTTCCTGAGAGACTGACATGTGTAGAGTCTGATTGTTTCATAGGTCAGGTAAAGCAAAAGGTCTGTACAAGTGCATATCATCTTCTTTATGGCTGCCATTTCAGTTAATGTCAGAACCCATGTTTTCTTCTTTATTTAAAAGAATCCTATGGTCATTACTCATTTCAATCTACCAGGCTGATGGTTTTGTAGTAGCTTCTCTTAGAAAAATTATGATTTAAAAACCATCGTCGTCATCATCATCATCATCAATCACCATTGCCATCATAACTATCCTTATTCATATCCAATTGAGACTTAAACAATAGGAAAACAAAATGACATATAATTTATTAACACTGTGTGCATATTAGGTTTATGTTATTTTATCCAACTTTCTTCATATACCAAGTTAGATTATGTGCTTATGATTTGAGTATATGGTATGCTAAAATATGTTTGTTTGCTTGTTTTTGGCATGGGGATCTAACCCAGGGCCTCACTCATGCTAGTCAAGTGCTCTGCCTCCAGGTTACATCCCAGACTTACCCCCAAATGTGGAATCCTGGCATTTGAGGAAACATGGCATTTGAGGAGTTGGAAGGTCATTCTCACCTTTTCTTTGTCTTCTGGCTCTAAGACCTTCATTTGATAAGTATACCCTCCCTATATCTAGAGCAAAGGATTTCCCTGCTCCCAAGAATACAGTGACCCAGAGAATCATCTGAACAACAGGTCTTACCTTGTCTCTCCAGTTTATCATCATTATATCAAGCCCCCCTTTTCCCTATCATACTGCTCCATGACTATCTACTTCATCTACATTAGCATACATAGTATACGGGTTTACCAGTTTCTGTGGGTCTCTTTTCTTTATGAAGCCCCCTATATCAGATAATAGTTAAATAAATTGATATCCTTCACTCTTGTTAGTCTTTTACTATAGGGGCCTCAGTAATGAATATGGCAATGGGTGAGGAAAACATCTTTCTTCTGCTATAGTATTCATGTATTGCTGTGTGATACATAGCAAATGCTCAAATAGCTTTTTAATTATTCTGTCACAGATTATTTAAAATAGACTTATGATAATGTGGAAATGTTAGATCTTTGTACTTTAATGATATTAATTAATATCAGGGTAGGAAGACCCTTCCTCAGTTATTTTTCCAGTTATCTTTCAGTTCTGCCAAGCACCCTGTTAAATGTCTTAAATTTTTATTTTTTATTATTTTTATTGTCATTATTATTATTTAAATGTTTTCTCCATCACTAGTTCAAATCTTCAGTGTCACTGTCTTGCCCATAAGATATCAAATTCCTTTTCATTTTCATGTGACTAGACTGGCCTTAAATCAGGCACATTGATGCACACAGAAATTTGACTGTTCACTCCTCTAATTACAATCCTTTTATTGTAATAATATTGGCTAATGGACATCTCCCAAATACCAATTTGTTTTCAGTAACAAACCTTTCCTTTTCTTGTATAAGTCTTTGAGATGGCTTATAGTAAGTGTTCAGGTTTTATTTACATTATTTTTTTCCTGGTTTGATTGGCCTTTGGTGGCTTGCTGTCCTTAGGAAGCATGCATTTGCTCCATACACAGGTTAAATAACGCACCCACACTTCAAAACTTGCTCATGTCCTATCTGTTCAAAGACACTCCTGTGATCTCACATAATTAAGAACTACAGTAAAACCTGTGTGAAACCATGGAAGAGATACAAGTGGCAGGAAAAACTGTGAATGAATAATCCTATTCATAACAGAATGGTTCTCCTCTTCTAAATAGAAGTTTTAAATGAATTGATCTGCTAGATACAGTGAAAAACCTTGTGAGAAAAACCAAAAGCCTACAGAGCTTCTTCTTGATGATCTTTCAGTCTATTTCATGCCACTCTGTGCTGAATCTCAGAAGTACTTGCAGCAAAAGAATCATAACAGCTTTATTTGTGTACATATTTTCTTCTGTTTTGCTCTATCTCTTCTGCCTAGGATCGAGTTCTCATCCTGGATTTCCTAGCTTATTGCTATGTCTTCCTATCCCCAGATAAGAGATTTTTTCTGTCTGCAATTAACAGAACTCTAAATCTTGAAGCCAAATGATTCATGTAACATAGATAAATGTATTTCACCCAAGCAAAAACAAGTCCTATTAAAGTCTGTAAGAACATGCTGCTGAGATGGGTTTTACCCAGTCTAGTTCAAGAATGTTGATTAAAGTCTTTAAGTTGGATTTACTTATTATAGGTTTAATATATAATACTTCCTAGGAGAGGTAAATAAGAAGAGTGGTAGAGCCTTTATAACCATAATTTATATAAAACAGGTAATAAGTGGTGCTCAGTAAAGCTCTCGTACTACTTCGTCTTTGGGAATAATTAAAAGACTAAGACCTTCTGTTGGTTACATTTAAAACTCTAACAAGTGTCTTAGATTATTTCTTGACTCTACTGCATAACACAGGTATGTTAATTTGTCATATCAGAAATTTTATTATTAATTTCCAATGTATGTACCTGTTCAAAATATAGATATGAAATAACATATTTAACCACTTACATGGGAATATTTTCTTGGATGACACAGATCTACCCACTAGACTGCATCCTTTGATCCTTGCCATTTAACCATTTGCATTGTATCCATGCAGTCAGAACTGGGGCATTTTGTTTCACTGCCCCTGTGAAGAGTATTAACTTGGGGTCAAAGATGATCATGAATTTGCATGGGATTGAAATGTGGGTGGCTATAATATTAGTTAAGTGAAAATTGATTTGACAGCTCAGCTCCAGTTTAAATGTGTCATACTCATTGTCTTATAGGGGAGAAAGGAAATTCAATCTGTGCTTGCAGAGAACTTCTTTTCATGGAGATGGAAAAAAAGCAACACCAGAGATGTGCTGAAGTCAGTTCTCACTGGATCACAAAAGCAGAATATGGACATTTATTTCTGCTTCTAGATAGATGTTCAGTTATATTATGTTGATAACTTAAAAATAATGTTGTAGGAGTGTTTGTACCTTGGAAATTGGCAAACACATCAGAGCAGAATTTCTTTTCCAGAGAACTGGATTACTAATATATCAGAAAAAAAGCCTTATACTTTTGTGTATATTTTATATTGTTAACTTATAAGATCTATGCAAAAATTATATTATCTAATTCCTGAGATTTTGTTTTTTGCTGTATTGTCTATTTTTTCAACCTAACATAATTGTATGACCTGGTAATACATTTTTCTCAATTTCCCCCCCACAATTCTGGTCACATATTTCTAAAGATTCTAAGGTTATATATTCCAAAATTAAAATAAGTTCCTTGCTTATGTTTATAAATTTTATATTAAAATAATATGAATAAACATTTAAAAACTGCTTAATTCCAACTATTACAAATAATATTTAAAAAATCTATAGAATTTTCTAATATATGCAAAAAAATAAATTGGCTTAGTTTAAAAAGATTTCCTCTCTCTTTATATCTGAAAACTAAATCTAAATTTCTCTCTAGACCTAAATCTTAAAAAAAATCATGTGAATCATTTTTCTGTAAGAGTTATTCAGATTGACTATTTAGAAATATAAAAATATAAACTTAAATATATATTATTTAAGAGTACTTCTGCAGCTATAGGTAAAACTGGAAACAAAGACAAAAATTTTTTATGATTTTGGAAGCTTCTCTGATCTTATTTAAGCTGTAGTGCTGTGCCACAAAACATGTAGCCTGGGCATGTGGATTTAAAATATTTATTCCAGTGTTCAGCAGAGCATTCAGTGGTCTAGGCCTTTACAAATCTTTAGAAATATAAATTAATATTGTTGGGAGAGAATCTGTTTCTGCAAACCAGCGAGAAAAATTTATCATTTTTATATACAAAAACTCAAGAACTAAATAAAATCATTTTGTCATTTTCAGAAATGTGATCCATAGTGATTCCTGTGTCAGGGTTTTGTGCACTTATATTTTCTTACAATTGTCTTCTAAAATTCCCTCCCTAGATACAGTAGCATGCTTTCCTACCCTTTATTCAGATTATTTCATAAAAGATGAGATGAAGATTGTGGCATTTTGTTATGTTACTTGTAGCAATTTGATTGAGCCCCATTTTCTCCGTTTGCTTGGGGAAATAATACTACTTACACTGTAATGTTGCTGTGAAATTCAATTAGAACATACTCTTTACACATCTAAGGAGTGCCTAGTGAACAAGTTATATTTATTAAGCAGTTATTCACATTATCTTTCACAAACCACGTTCTTTAAACTTTATCTCTTAATAATCACTCATATTTTTTAATATTTGGAGCATTTCACTACACTGGAGTGCTAATATTCTCATTATTTACACAATTTAGATTGTAAGGCTCTTGAAGACAAGATTTTTTTCTTATTCTTCATAGAATCCAAAATTTAGAAGAACCCACTGTCATATTCAAAATGGATTTAAACCTGTGTTGGTGATGGTAAAGCTATCAATAGAGGCATAGTGAACAGTTACATGACTTTACACAGATGTATTATGTTCAGAAAGATTTCAGACTTGTACCTGTGCTCTCTCTTGCACATCACCCACAAATATATGAGCCTTATTTCTTGTGTTTGTCATGTTCAGTTAATTCTCAGAATTTTTGGTAATGAAATCATGACATTAAAATAAGTTAAAATTAATTTAATCAAAATGGACACTGATCCACTGGAAAATATTATAGAAAGAGACAAATTTAGGAGGAATAGTTAACTGTTTATAATAGACTATTCTTTAATTTCCAAAAGTTTTTGTGTTTTTAAAAACTATTTATTACTTATCCATTATATGTGAAAATTCTTGCCTTTTTAAAAGTTTGTATATCATCAATTCTTGAAACACTATAATTTGAACTCAATAAATATGCACTACAGAAGAAAATACACAAGTCAGTAAAAATTTTTAAAAAAAGGTGAGTATTGTCCACTAGATGATCAAAAGAATGGAAGCCATTGATGTCAAGGGGAGTGTTTTAAACTTGCTCACCTCTAATCTTGTGTTAGTGTTTTGCTCTTGAAATGATTCCTGAGATAAGTAGAGAGCCAAGCTAATTTTCTACATTTGTTTGCATAATTCCCATCATAACTTCTTTTGTCTTCCATTAATATGCAACTAAAAGCTCAGAATGATCCTACAGTTATTATTATTTTTACATTCTTTCTAAAGAATTCTTGATAAAGGGTTGATGGCTCATCCATGTAAAAGTTAACAAAGAATAGAACAAATAGGTGTCTTCATAATATGAACACTGTGAATGAATAGGGAAATAATTTGAACATGTATTATAAAGAGGAAAATTTATTTTAGGAATTCATAATGACATGTTTTAACTAGATGTGAGTATATAAATAAGATTAGAGATCGTGCAAAATAAATAAAAATAAACACTTTTGACTTATTTTGGGGAGTGATTTAAGATGCTTTGAAACTAAAATAAAAACTGAATGGAAGACTCAAAACACTAATTGTCAAATCTTGACCAAATTCTGGTATATTTACTCCTTCATATCAAAAATAAATAAATAAATAAATAAATAAATAAATAAAAATAATAAATAAATAAAAATAATAAAGCATACCTGATCACAACTTGATGGATAGTTTAATAAAAAGTTTGAATTAGGTATCATTTATAAATCCCACTTCTAGAATTTCTATGTAAATTCATTTATTTTAGTTATAATATAACAGAGATTTGACTAAATGTTATTGATGCAGACTAAACTATAATGGAAAATAAACTACCTAATACAATATGAAACACAAGAATTTCTGTCAGATTTGCAAATGTAACTATTATAAAGAAATCAAATAAACCCATATTGAATATTTTATATCTGATAAACATTCCTCTTTTATCGTATGCTCTTAAATACATGCAATTAAATTCATCCAATGGTCATCAAGGCATGTAAAAACAAGAATTCTTACATTGTTCTAGTATTTGTTATATAGGCTACATAGCAAAATGAGACTTCTAAGAAGTATTTTAAAATAAAATAATTTTATTTGTGATTTTTCCATTATTTTGTAGTATTTTAATTTGGTTTATTTAAAAATATACATTTTACTATTTAAAAATGAAATTAGAATAATAATGTTTATTATATGTCTATTATTATCTGATTTATATATTTTTTATATAACTCTCACAAAACAGTACAAGGTTATTATTATACCTATTAAAGATGAGAAGGTTTAGATGCATAGACATTAGCTCACTCTCTGAAGATTACTCCTAGTGCATGAGAAACCCAAGACGTAAACCCTTTACATGCCATGCTGATTCCATTCTAGTATACTAGGGCTCATTTCTCAAAAGCAGTATTGCTTAAGAAATAAATATTCATACATAAATGGTATATTGTTAGGATGAAAATTACAAAATTTAAAATTAAAAAAAAACATATAAAACAATCCCCCCAAACCAAAGGCAGAAGATTTTCTCTAACATGTGGATGCTAATTCACAATAAGGAGAGGGAGGTTAGGGAAGAATAGTTATTTTGGATCAGCTAGAGGGAAATGGAGGGAGGGAAGAGGATATGGAGGTAGGAAGGGGATAAGAAAATGAATCAGACATTATTACCTTACGTACATATATGACTACATGACGGGTGTGATTCTACATTTTGTACAACCATAAGAATGATAAATTATACTCCATTTATGTATCATGTGTCACAGTGCATATTACTGTCATGTAAAATTGATTAGAACAAATAAAAAGAAAAAAGAAAAAAAAGCATATTTAGATATATAAATCTCAAAAAAGTGTGTTTTTGAAACTTACCACTCTTTAATGAAAGCAAAAATAACACCTACTAATTACCTCTCCTATAGTTTATATAAGAAAACCCAATCTCCTTGTGCCTTAAATTGCAAAGTTGGGGTAGTTTCCTACAATTTAAAGTATGTGGTGTTTTGTTTTGTTTTTCCCACACAGCCTATTTTCATGGGCTCAAAGATCAAGGAAGATGTGTTGTGGCAGTAACTTTTTTCAATGCTATTGGTCCGCTAGCAAAATGATGCTTCCTGTTCCCACAACTTTGTGCTTTGTTGGTCTACTGGTCTTAGTCTTCAAAGATAAAGCTTTTGCACCATGGAACACACAAAGGGTTACCTTAAACTAAAACTTTAGATGTCCACCTGGCTATTTTGGGTTTCTGATGTTAGTAAGTTATTGGCAAAGTAATTAATTTTTACTGGTTGGATGATTGTGAATTTCCAGAGGGAAGTATCTGCTATATGCAAAGTTAAGGAAAAGAGGATTATGTTTGTAATGTGGAAGATTCCTTGGAATGCCTCTTACTACTCCCCATCTTGTCATTCAAGTCAATACAAATCTACAACAATCCAATTCAAATAGGACTGGACAATGCAACAACTTAATTCAGAAAGTATATAAAGTTTGAGTCACCCAAGTAGGCAAGGGTCTTTGATCAGCTGATAAGGTACCAGGAGATATGGAATGGATGGAGAAAGAAAACAGTTATATATCAGTAACAATCATGTTATCAGATGTAGAAATGAAAATTATATCAGCCCTGTGTATTTTTTTAAATTTTTTGAAGACATTAATCTTTCAGAATCTTATAGTTGTGTCAACACCAGATTTATTAGTATTAGCTAATTTATTGTTTCAATATTTAAGTCATAGAATATCAAATGGGAGACTGTGACTTATCAAGAAGAAAGAACATTAATTAAAAAGGGATAGAATAATACCATTTTTTTTTATGCAAGAAGGGTAGTATGCCTTTGCTTACATGCAATTTGGTGTACATAGTAGATCAAAGCATGATTTTTTCCATTCTCTTTATTTGAAAGTTAATGATGGTAAAAAGAGAGGTGTTTTGTTGATTACCTGATGAGGAGTAACCTATAATGGTTTTGAATGTGTTAACCTAACTAAATTGAACTAGTTTAGTTAGAACTAGAATTTTCCTGCTATGCTTTTTCTCTGATTGGGTCATGCTAAATAATAACTATAGAGAACTGGACTGAGGTCCAATGCAAAACCAACAAGGCCAACCTAAATGGACTCATGATTGCTAAATGCAATGTAATTAAACTGACAAATTTTAAGGAAGCACTTATCTTCAAACAGATCAGCTTTATCCTAGAAAGAGAAGATTCCATTCTGAGCCAAATAATTAAGTTCCCTCTGATTTAACTCTTAGTAAATAATTACCTCAAGTAACCTGATGTTAACCAACAACCTATGGTAGTGGTGGGGTTCTCTTTCCTGTTTTTCTCACTTTAAAAAGCTCCTTTTACTACATTTGCCAGTGGAAGCTCCTATTCTATTTTGTAGCATGGAGACTTGATTCATAAAACACACATTAAAGCAGTTAAGTCTATAACAAACATATGTCTAAGACTTACAATGTGAAGATAACACAGAAATTCATGTATCTCATGTTGTGTCAGGTAGTTTATTTACTTTGGGAAGGTTGGTGAGGATTGGCTGTTTTTCAGCTCATGGGAAGTTTCTGCAGCTATATTTACTACTTTGCTGGCACAGGCAACAGCCTAGCATAGGAATTTATCTCTTATTGGAGGTCCTCTATCAACGTCTCATCTCTGAGTCAGGGTCAAGTTCAATTTTTTGACTAGAGTGACAGCTTTTTTTCAACAAAAAAAGAGATTGGCAACTTAGAGATGTGAATAGGCTAATATCCTTTCCCATGTGTTATAGACCCCGCTTTCAGTTGTCATGTCTCATCTCTCCTTCTTGCCCATTTGTCAAACCTCAACTGATATCTTGTATCTTCACCCTCAGTGGAAAATGGAGAATAAAAAGTAGATGAATACTCTATTATCAGCCACTACAATTGCAAAAAATCAAAACCCCAGAGTAAATCATTTATTATACATCATGCCTAATTTTGTCACTTTCCCTTTTATTACATACCACTTCTCATTTCTCAATAATAAGAAATACTTAGAAAATCAATGTTCACACAAAGATGTATGGTCAGGACAAAAAGTTAAAATTGAAAAATAGAAAATATTATACATTGTCTTTTTTAAGAAGTATATATCAATTTTAACTATTGTTTAAGGTAAATCAGAAAAACTCTCTTGAACTACTCCCTCCCTAATTTGTTAAGTATCACCATTTCATTATCAGGAACCAGAGTATTATGTGCTAAAAAGTCTGATATCAATTTGTGATTTCATCTAGTGGATTACAGTTGTGACCTAGAATATCAAGTAAGTGTTTATCCCAATTAACTCAATTATATACATTGAGGCAAACTGATGTGAGGTTTGTCTGTAAAGACTAGGAAAGGCGATTGTTTTATCTAATACTCAGAAACCAAAACAGAGATTCAAGGGAAGTGATGAAATTGTAAAATATATTCCCAAAAAAAGAAAAAGATAAAACCACAAAAAACAAACCTATTAAAATAAAGATTTATGATTAACCAGATAGAATTCAAAATAATGTCCTAAGATGCTAAATGAGGGGGAGGAGAGCAATGCATGAACAGACTGAAAATTTCAACAAAGAGAAAATGATTTTTAAAAGTACCAAAGAGAAATCATAGAATTGAAAAATAACGTAACATAATAAAAAATTTAGTCAAGGGGTATTACAACAACAGACTGGGTACAAGCAGAAAATAAGATTAGCCAACTTGGAAACAGGTCATTGAAAATAATACAGTCAGAGAAACAAAAAGAAAATAGGAACATAACAGAAAAAAGAACAATGTAAGGAATTTATGGGACACCATCAAGTGGATTATCTGCACATGGAATTTACAGAAGAAAAAGAGGAAAATAAAGAGAAAGATTACTTAACAAAATCATGACTGTGAAATTCTCACAAGCCTCAAGAAAGAAATATACATCCCAATCAAGAAAACTCAAAGAACTCCAAATAACACTGCTCCAAAGACACCTCTATTAAAATATAGTTAAGTATAAAAATTAAAGGCATAGAGAGAATTTTGAAAGCATTGAGAAAAGGGCAACTTGTTAACAAGATGGGAACTCTCACAAGAAATCAGAGGTTTTTCAGCAGGCAAACTAGGGTTTGGGAAGACATATTAAAGACATTATAGAGGTCAGGTGTGGTGGCGCATGCCTATAATCCCAGCAGTTAAGGAGGCTGAGACAGGAGGATTGCAAGTTCAAAGCCAGCCTCAGCAGAAGCTAAGTGCTAAGCAACTCAGTGAGACCTTGTCTCTAAATAAAATACAAAATAGCGCTGGGGATGTGGCTTGGTGGTTAAGTGCCCCTGTGAGAAAACTGTAAACTAAAAATACTATAGCCAGTAGCCAGTAAACCTATTCTTTTAAAATGAGGCATAGATAAAGACTTTCTCAGACAAAAAAAAGCAAAAAAAAAAAAAAAACGGAAATTCATCAACACTGTGAAAACTAAGAAAGCCAAAATATAATCATAACAGTCTCAGTTAAAAAGGAAGATATAAAAAATACAAATACAAATATATATGCATTTATTCTTAGAGTCTTTTATTATAAAAATCAAATATTAATAGGAGAAAACGACAGTTTAAAATAATAGTATAAGTTTTCAATACTTTTTTTTTGGTACTGGGGTTTGAACCTAAAGACATTTTTTCAATAAGCAACAGTTATTTTATTTTTATTTTTTATTTTGAGGCAAGGCTAAACTTGAACTTGCTATCTTCCTGTTTCAGCCTCCCCAGTCTTTTACAGGCACATGCCACTTTGCCCCCAAAATATCTCAGTTTTAATAATAGGCAGAACATCAAGACAAAAAATCAATTAGGAATCAGTGTACTTGAACAACAATATTGAAATACAGAGAAGTTTCTACCTGATGACAGGAAAACACACCTAAAGTATACATGAAATATTCTCCATGGTGGGTCATATGTTAGCTCAAAAACCAAGTCTTGACAAATTTAATAAAATTAGAATTATAACATCTATAATTTCAGTTCACAATGGGATAAAACTGAAATAAATAACGCAAATAAAATATACATTTATAAATATATGGAAACAACACAGTCTGGGACAGCCTTTAATTCAAAGAAAAAAAATCAAAAGGGAGTTTAAAACATATTGTGAGAAGACTCCATGTATAGCTCAGTGATAGAGTCTTACCTGGTATGTATGCAGTCCCATGTAAAGTCCCCAGTATCTCCCCAAAAATGTTTTGAAAGAAGCAAAAATAAAAATAAATATAGTAAAATTTACCAGGTGCAGCAAAAGCTGGATTAAAAGGAAAACTTAAAACAGCAAGTGCCTATATTAAAATAGAAGAATGATCCAAAGCAACCGTCTTATGTTACATATTAACAAAGTAGAAAAAGAAGAACAAACTAAGTCCAAGTTAACAGATAGGAAGACATGAAAGCCAGTGAATAAATAAATCAAATAGAGAATATGAAAACAAAAGTAAAACTCAACAAAACGAAGAGGTAGATTATTGAATAGAAACAAAATTGACAAACTCTCAGCTACGTAAGAAAAAAATGAAGACTCAAGTAAATTAAATAAGAAATGAACAAGGCGACATTACAATGGATTCTTGAGATATAAAAAGGATTCATAAGAATCTATTATAAACAATGATATGCCAGAAAAATGGAGAGCGCAGAAGAAATGGATAAATTCCCAGAAACATGCAACCTAGCAAAGGAAACTGAAGAAAAACAAGGCAAGCCTAATAGACCAATAACAAACAGATTGAAGCAGTAATCAAAAATCTCTAATGAAGAAAATCTTAGTATCTGATTATTTTATTCTATCAGACATTCAATCATTTTTTTTAAAAAAACTCTTTCAAGAAAGAAAAAACCACTTTTAAACCATCACCACACAACCAGTTAAAGAAAGACACTATCAGAAAAAAATTATTGGCTAATATTTAAAATAAACTTTCATGGGCAAAATTTTCAGCAAAATGCAAGTTAAGTGAAATTCATAAGAGCATTCATAATGGTAATACTGAATGACCAAATGGTGTTTGTCCCTAGAATGCAATTTCACTTCAATATGTGCACATTAACATAGGGTATATGCTACATTGACAGAATGAAGGATAAACACATGATCTCAATAGATAGAGGAAAAGCATGTGACAAAGATCAAAATTCATTTACAATAAAAACTCAAAACAGAATGGATATAGGTATGAAAGCAATTTACCTGCACACAATAAAGGCCATTTGTGGAAAGTTCCCCACTAATATGGTCATTAATACAGGAATAACTGAAAGCTCTTTCTCTTAAAGCACAGTGCAAGTGAAGAGGCACTCTTTTCCCACTTCTCTTCAGCATAGAGTCCTTGTTGGAGCAATTAGACAAGACAAAGTAATAAGTTTACTAAAATTAGAAATAAATCAATAAAATCGTCTCTTTACAGAAGACATGATCCTCATGTCGAAATCCCAAGAGACTTCACAAAACCGAAAACAAAAATAAACCATTTTTAGCACTAATAAACAAATTTAACAAAGTCACAGGATACAAAATCAGCATACCAGAATCAGTAGCATTTATTTACACCAACAATGTAATATTGAAAAAAAGAAATGAATACTCATATTTACAATGACATTAAAAAGATCAAAATACTTGGGGATGAAAACTGAAAGTTATGAAGTATTTATGAAAGAAACTGAATAAAGTATGTAAAAAAAGAAAAGATATCCTATGTTTATAGACTGGAATAATTAATATTGTTAAAAATATCCATTCTACCTAAAGTTTTCTACAGATTCAATACAAGCCCTGTGAAAATTTCTATTGGCAAATAGAAAAGAAAAAAAAAAAACACTACAGTTCTTATGTGTATTAGTCAGGGTTCTCTAGAGGAACAGAATCAACAGGAAGAATGATTATAAAAAAGAGATTGTATTAGACTGGCTTTAGGACCAGAAGCTGGATAGTCCACAATGGCCATCTGCAGGCTGGAGAGATGGAGGAATCATTAGCTGCGCAGTATAAGAGGCTGAAGCCTCAGAACAAAAGGGATCAATGGTGCTACCCCAGTCAGAGACAGAAGGCTTCTGGAAATTCCCTGGAGAATCACTGGAAGAGTCCACTTTGAGGTATGAAGGAGCTAGAGTCTGATATCCTCAGGTGATTGCAGCAACAATCAAGAATCCATTCAGGAAAAATCAAGTTTGCATCTGCTGCTGCTTCCTTGTTCTTCCAACATTTAATCTATCTAAGCCAACATCCTACCGAATGGCGCTGCCCACTCTTAGAGAGGGTCTCCAGTTCATTATCCACATGCCAATCATTCCTAGATACACTCTCATTGACTTACCCGGAAGCCCTTGAATATTCAGCACCTCTTAATCCTATTAAGTTGGCAATTCAAATTAACCATTACAGTATGAAACAACAAAAGTCCCCAAATAGCAAGAGAAATCATAATAAGAACAAAGTTGGAGGCATCTCACTTCTTGGTTTAAAATTATACTACAAAACTATAATGAAAGGAAGGGATGGGGGGCAGGATAGGAAAGACAGTGAAATGAATCTGCCATAACTTTTCTATATACTTATATAAATACAGCACAGTGAATCTCAACATTGTGTACATTCACATGACTGGGATCCTAATTAGAATAAAATATATTCCATGATTCCATGCTTGTAAAAATATATCAAAATAGATTCTGCTGTCATGTATAATAAATAAAAGCAAATATAAAAAAGTATAATAATTAAAGCAATGTGGTTAAAAAAGTAGTATGATACTGGCATGAGAAAATATGTGTAGATCAACTCTCTTCTTGAATATATAAACAAAGGAAATTAAATCACTATTTTTTAAAAATTCCATCCACCAATGCTTTGTTTTTGCAGCATTATTCAGTATACATCCAAGATGTGAGCCTAAGTGTCCAGCAACAGATAAAAGTATAAAGAGAAAGACAAAGAATTTACACAAAAAAATATCTTAATGAAGAAAAAGAAATGATACCACTAAGTGAAATAAGTTAGACTCAAACAAAATACTGCACAATCTCACTTTTATTTGGAATCTAAAAATTTAAATTAATAAAGTAGTGAATACATCAGTAGTTGCTTAGTAGTGGGTTGTGAGAGGGAAATTTGGAGATATCAAAGAATACAAAGATTCATTTGTCTCTCAATATAGAGCATTTTTCTATGCTTAAGAGTACTGTGTTTTGTACTTGAAATAAGTTGGGAATAGATCTTAAGTGCTCTCTCCACACATGCACAAGATAAGTATCTTGTAAAGAGATAAACATGCTAATTTGCTTGATTGTAATATCTAAATTAATGAAGTATATCAAAACATCATTATGTAAACCTTAGAGTTTCTTTTTTTGTGGGAGGTGGGTAACGGGGATTGAACTCAGGTGTACTTGCCCACGGAACCACATCCCCAGCCCTATTTTGTATTATATTTAAAGACAGGGTCTCACTGAGTTACTTAATGCCTCCATGTTGCTGAGGCTGGCTTTGAACTTGTGATCCCCTGCCTCAGCCTCAAGAGCTCCTGGGATTACAAGCATGTGCTACCGAGACTGGCCAAACGTTACAGTTTCAATAAAATATAATGAGTAAAAACTAATTTAAAACGTCACCATCAAATATAAAGTTTTTAAAATTTCCTCCTATATTATCTTCTACCATTGTGGTTGTATTTCAGTTAAGTCTGTAATCCTTTTAAGTTAATTTCTGTGATGTACATAAAGTTTTTGTCAAGATTTTTGTGTGTTTGTGAATGTTGAATTGTTCCAATACCATTTTTTGAAAAGACTATTTTTTATCCATTACATTGTATCTTTGTTCCTTTGTCAAACATTAGTTGACAACATTTACATGTGTCTCTTTCTGAACTCTCTATTCTGTTCTCTTTTTCTTGTCCTTTGTCAATATCACACTGTCTTTATAATTGTAGTTTTATTGGAAGTCCTGAAGTTGTATTGTATTATATTTCCAATTTAATATTATGCTAGTTATTCTGGGTTTCTCCCTGTCATGCAAATTTTACAGTCAGTTCATTGATATGAGATTTTTATTCGGATTACACTTAATATATAAAGTTGAAAAAAATGTACATCTTGATAATTTTAATTCTTTCTATCCAAGATGTGGAATATATACTCACTTATTAAGCGATTTATTTTATTTCTCTCATTAGAGTTTTGTAGTTTCCATCATATATATTTTTTTAATTCAAAGTAAGTGTCTTTCTTTAGTGTGTTAATGCAAATTGCATTGGGTTTTTAATTTCAAAATTCACACATTCTTTGCTGGTATATAAGAAAGTAAATTACTTTTGAATATTAACCTTGTATCATGCAATCTTATATAATTATTTATTAGATTCAGGAAATATTTTTGTTATTTTTTTCAGACTTTATTCATAGATAACCATATAGTCTATGATCAAAGATTTTTGTTTCTTCTTCTCAAACTATATAAGTTTTATTTTCATGTCTTACCACATTAATAAGATGTTGAAAAGGAGTAGTGAGAGGGGACATTGTTGCCTTGTTCCTGATCTTTGCGGAAAAGGTGGTTTCTTACCATTAAGTGTGATGTTAGCTGTTCATGAGAGATATTGATCTGCAAACTTTTTTCACATTTACATTTCTTTTGTCTGGTTGTGGAAATTAGAGCAATGCTGGCCTAATAAAATGAGTTAGGATGTATTCCTAACTTCTGAAAAAAAAATATAAAGAGAAAAATATTATTTTCTAAATATCTAGTAGAATTCACCAATGAACCCATCTGGACCCTTGTCTTTTCTTTTCTGGTTGGCTATTAATTACTAATTCAATTTATTTAATGGATACAGGAATATTCATATTTGTTGTTTCTTATTCTATGAAATTCAACAGATCATGCTTATTGAGTAATTTGCCTGTGTCAACTATGTTATCAAATTTGTGGGAATAAAGATATGCATAGTTTCCCTTTTCCTATTCATCAAATCTCCAATGACAACCTTAGTTTCATTTCTAATATTACAAATTTGTGTTCTTTCTCTTTTTCTTTTCAGTTAGCATGGATGTAGGCTTATTGATTTTATGGGTATTTTCTTAGAACCAGCTTTGGATTTTGTTGACTTTTTCTAGTGAGTTCCTGTTGTCAATTTCATTACTTCTACACTGATTTTTATTATTTCTTTATTTTTCCTTAGGATATAATTTGCTTTTCTTTTTCTCATTTCTTTAAGTGGAAGGTGACATGATTAACTTTAGATCTACTTTCCTGACACATACAGTTAATGTAGATTAAACCTAAGGCCTTTGGCATGCTATGCAGGTACTTTTCCCACTCTTCCATAATCTTAGCCCCAATAACCCACTTTACACATAAATAATACAAATTGTTTTTCTATTTTATCTTAGTTTAAAACATTTTAAAATTTTTCTTGATATTTCTTATTTGACCTGTGCATTTATATGTGTATATTTAATTATCACATATATTTGGATTTTCAGTATTTCTAGTTTAATCCCATTAATATTGTATGGTTTCAACTCTTTTACATTAGTTAAGGTCTATTTTATGGCCATAAGTGAAGTCTTTCTTGGTAAATGTTCCATGTAAGTTTGAGAAAAAATTTTATTGTGCTGTTGTGGTTAAAGTAGTGTATAGATGTCAATTATATCTAGTTGATTGATGGTGCTGTTGACTTCAACTATGTCCTTACTGATTTTCTGTCTGCTGGATCTGTCCATTTCTGATAGAGAACTGTTGAAGTCTCCAACTCTAATAGTGGATTCATTTATTTGTCCTTGCAGTTTTATCAGTTTTTGCCTCATATATTTTGATGTTTTATTGTTAGACACATAAACCTTGAGATTATGTCTTCTTGGAGAATTGATCACTTTATCATTATGTAATTCCCTTCTTTAAACCTAAAAACTTCATTGCTGTGAAGTATCCATCTCCCAGAAATTATTACAACTCTCTCTGCCTTCTTTTGGTTAGCATTTGCATATCATGTCTTTCTCTATTTCCTTTTATTCTATATGCACCTTTATAGTTAAAAAATCAGTTTCTCTGGGCTTGGATTGTGTCTTAGTCGGTAATCAACCTACATAATATGTACAAGTCCCTAGATTTGATCACCTGCAATGAAAGAAAGAAAGAAAGAAAGAAAGGAAGGAAGGAAGGAAGGAAGGAAGAAAGAAAGAAAAAAAACCAAACAAACAAAGAAAGAGGGTTTCTTATAAACAACATGTAGTTGTGTCTTGTTTTTTGATATACACTAATAAACTTTTTTAATTGGCACGTTTAGGCCATTGACATTCAAAGTGAATAGTAGTATAATTGGATAAATATTATCAAATTTATTACTGTTATCTATTTGTCTACTTATTTTTATTCTTGTTTTTATCTCCCACTCCTTTTTTTCTTTTTTGTGGTTTTAATTTAGCATTTTATATGATTTTATTATCTCTCTCTTTTCCTTGCACTGTAGGGTGCTTGAGACATTTTTTTTCTCTGATATTTACTCTGGGGATCTGGTTAAGGTACTGGAGGAAAAATTCACAAAAGAATGAGAACCCATTTATGAATACATGCCTGAAGTTGTAACTTTTAGATTTGTCCACATACACTTTCCAGAAAATTTCATGTTAATTCAAGATTTTCTACCCTAGCATGAGTTCCCACAAAGGTCTCTGCTTCAGGACGTGTCATTGTCTTTATCCTCCAGTCTGTTTCTCCATGTTTGGGTACTGTAGCTCTTCTTGTGATCTTACTTCCCGTAAGACCTAAGCAGAGTT
Source organism: Callospermophilus lateralis (assembly GCF_048772815.1). Taxonomy (NCBI): domain Eukaryota; kingdom Metazoa; phylum Chordata; class Mammalia; order Rodentia; family Sciuridae; genus Callospermophilus; species Callospermophilus lateralis. Next base: position 1,079,963 of record NW_027517992.1, on the reverse strand, counting down.
AAAAACTTCTCAGCCGAAGAGGAAATAGAGAAATGAACAAAAAGAAGATTTGAAAAAAATAAAAAGAAAGGAGTGGCAAATTCCAAGTCCCTTACATGTGGATCCATAAACTGTAATTTTATATATATACATATATATATATGATGCTGAGTTTCAAATTAAGTAGAAGAAATAGTTAATAACAAAAAATTAAAATGGTACACTCTCTCATATCTTCTTATGCTGTGTCTTAAATTGATATTCTTTACTTCTTCATGTGAATTCAAGCATATTTTTAAATTTCAACCTCAATGATTTTTTTTAGTATTTCTTATAGGAAACCTTTATGAGCAATGAATTCTCTCAATTTTTATCTGAGAAAGTCTTAATTTCAGTGTTACTTTTGAAGCATATTTTTGCTGAGCACATAATTAATAACTTGCCGTCTTTTTCTTTCAGTATGTTGAATATTTATCCTACTGCATTCCCTCCAAGGTTTCTGGTGAGAAATCTATTTTCAACGTAAATGAGGATCCCTCCTAAAGATGCCCTTTCTTTCTGATGCTGTCAATGTTTTCTTTTTCTTTGTCTTAACAATTTGATTCTTGTGTATTTCTTTGAGCTAATTTTATTTCATATTCATTAAGCTTCTTAGATGTGTTGATTAATGCTTTTCATCAAATTTAAGAGGTTACATGCCTTTATTTTTTCAAATCTTCTGTTGTCCGTTTCTCTATTTCCTCTTCTCTGTAACTTTCATATGCATATGTTGGTATGTCTGATGGTATCTCATAAGTTTTTGAGGATCAGTTAAGTTTCTTCATTCTTTTTTTCCTATGTTCTTTGGATTGAATGATCTCCATTAAACTACCTTTAACTTCAGCTCTTCTTTCTTCTGTGTAAATATGCTACTGAGACCTCCTGATGATTTTTATATTTCTTCTATCCTACTTCTCAATGATAGAATTTCCATTTGATAGTATCTGCTAATTTCTGATTCTTTATTAATATTCTCTCTTTGACATCATTCTCATATTGTAGTTGGTTGGAAGGGACTCCTTTGGTCTCTGAAAATATTTAAAATAATTTGATTTAATGCTTTATGAGTCTGCCTCAGTCTTTACTTTCTGCTTGTGTAGAAGATCAAGATTAGTCACAGATAAGAATTGAGGGCCTTCTCAGCCTTTCTAATTGAGATTTCCAAAAATAAAGTTTTCAAAGTTTCTGTGGACATCTCCTTTTCCAGGTGTTTAATGGTCTATTTCCCACCCCAATTGTTTTCTATCACCTGCCCACCTAAATATTTGTCCAAATAGTTTCAACAAATGCCCTTAGGGAAAAGTCATTTGAAGATGTGTGAGCTCTGAGTCAAGTCAAATAAAGATAGCCTTGGAACTGGCATCTTCTAGGCAACCATCTGACAGGTGTAAGAATGATAATTCTCGGGGAATAAAGCTTTTAAAAAGCTTCCAATCCATCCTTCCTTATCAATGGCTGCCAGGGTGCTGGTTTTTACTTTGGTTGTAGGCAATTAGTTTTTAAGCCTGCCATGGACTTAGAGAGGGGGTAATAAGTATATAGCTTGGTCATTTGCCACACTGAGCTGTTTTTTGTTTTGATTGTTTTTGTTAATAATAATTATCTCTTAGCTTTTCCTAACTGTCTGCAGACTCTGTCTTGGGCTCCCTACCAGCAGGAATAAGAAAATGGCGAAAACCAATATCAGTATATTTCTGAGGATTAAATTTAATATCAGGTAAATTGGAAACTACTTTTTCATCAATATTCTTTGGGAATTGACCAGTTTTGGTTACTGGAAACAAACATGATGTAATAAAAGCACTCAATAAATATTTGTTAAATGAGTAAATGAATAAATATCCTTAGGCCTGCCTTGTGTCCTATTTTTTTTCAGGTACTATTTGTAGAAATAGTAAGTGAATGAATAGATGATCACATAAATACAAGGTTTTGTTGTTTACTTGTGGTTACAAAGTAGACAATTATTTCATACTATGTAATAATTAGGGTTATGTCCTTTTTCCTTTAGAGAGCATAAAATGTAAAGTAGTAGGCCTCCTATAAAAATATAGAAATTATTTTTATTTATTTTTACCCTTTTACTCCTTTTGTGTTTTGTAATTCTTCTCTTTTGATGTTATAATAAAATAAATACTAATTTTAACACTTTTAATAAAATAGTTTAGAGCCCAGTGATTACTCTTTATAGATGGTGTGTTTGATATCATCAAATAATTAACAATAATACCATTTCCCCCATTCAAATTAATAGAACCATTTCTACTCAATTTGAAGGAAGATAACCTGAGAATTTTTCAGCTGTTTTATATTTTAATATTTCAATTGAATTAAGGTCACATGATTTTTCAACTGCTATAAACTTCTGGATATAAATATTAAATACCATCTGTTGAAAATTAGATTTATATTATGATGAAAACAAGAAAAAATCTTACTCCTCAGGATTTTTAGCATAAAATTATAATGGTATGGTCTATTATTGCTCTTGATAGTGCAATTAGGTGGCTGAGTTAATATATTTGGTTATCATCTTTTTCAAAGTTTTAATTGAGAAAGAAACAATTATTTCCTGGACAATTCTATTGGCTATTCTAAAAAATAAGGTACCATTTTGCTAAGTATTGCAGACCATCACACACAAATAAAACTGCTGTGAATACCTAAATAATATTCAGTAGTGCTTTATTCACCCAGATAATTACAAGATAATAATAGCCTCTTTTTTTGCTATTATTATCTTGTATGAAAGACTTACATGTACAGAGGAAACAGTATTTTATTTTTTCAGTCAATTATCCATTGCCAAAAACATGAGAATATGAAACACAGGGATCTTAGATCTGGAGTTACACTGAAGTGGCTAGGCTCTGATGTTCCAGAAAGTCTTATAGCTTATGTACATATACTCTGCAAGGAAACTGAAAGAATTTCTGTCTTTGTTTTGTACATAGATTTCACCCTTTGTCTTGTTCATAGATTTCAACAGTGAAACTTTTTTTCTAATATCTCTTATCCTAATTAAAATTCTCCAGTGTAAGTGTGTATAACAATAGTTAAGAGATATAAGTAATCATTTTCTGGAATATTGTCTGGTATGCATTCTAATGTGTATTTCAGATAAGATTTATCTTGGATATAGATGGAGTCATTACAGTATTTTATTGAAGAACTGTTTTAAAAGTAAATTACCATAAAAATAACATAATAATATATGTGTATAAGTAGTGAACATTTCAAGTTCTACATGAAAGTTTTACAATACTCTCTCACTTTTCCTTGGAGAACTCTTCTGTTTAGTTCTTATTCCATGTGGCAAAAGTCACTCCATTCGTACCCAAAGATGGATTTGTGACCCAGGATTAGCCTTTTAGAGCTTCCATTCTTCATACCATGGTGATTTATTCAGGGAAGGACACAGGCTCATGATTAAACCACGTCAGTCAGAGCCAGAGATGCAAATCCAGAGCTTTGCTCAAACTGATGAAAAAGAGGAATTTGTTTTATTTATTTTTTCAACTGAATTTAGAGTTTTGAGGGTTTATTAAAAGAGTTTTCCTGAAAGTGAAACGAGCCTTAAGGAAATCAGAAATTAGACATATCATAAGTTCTCAAGGTATTTGCTGAATGCCTGCCTAGCCAGACTTGAAACCTTGCAATTTTTAGATATGAGATGCATATCCCTTATTGTTCATCTGTGCTATGTATCTCTACATGTGTATATTAATTCATTTTTATATCAAAATAATAAGTTATATGTACAATGTGAATCACATTGTCCAAACACAATTCGACTAAATTTTACAATTGCACAAGGAGAAATGAGAGATGTGAGCCAGTACCAGGCAAAGGAGAAGCCAAAACCTCTTTCCAGGAGATAACCAGAGAAAGTAGGGTCAGCTCTCCTTAACTGGTGCTATGGGGTTTAAATAAAAATTTTTTTAGAGGGGGGAGAGAGAGAGAGAGAGAGAGAGAGAATTTTAATATTCATTTTTTAGTTTTCGGTGGACACAACATCTTTGTTTGTATGTGGTGTTGAGGATCGAACCCAGGCCACACGTATGCCAGGCGAGCGCGCTACCGCTTGAGCCACATCCTCAGCCCCCAAATAAAAATCTTCATGTTGGGATCAAAGATACATTGAAAATAGTTTTATCTTCTTCTACAATTTGGATTGGATTTCAAAAGACACTTAATTTCACATGTATAAATTATCTGATGAATGTAAAGATATGGCTGGATTAAATGTTCTATGAAGTCATTTTTGTATAATACTATGAGTAATGTTTCAAGTGCACATAAAAGAAGCCAAAGATTATCCTGGGAAATGTGAATTGTGGAATTTGGTATAAAAATAAAAAAATAAGTCAAATACTAGATTAGAGTATAGGGTGTATGTGTAAAAATGTATAGGGTATAGAAAATATGGTGACATATCTCTCATATAAAAGAAAAAAGACACCTAGGATCCAATCCCAAGCTTATATCTAACCAATTGTGTGTTGGAATTTTCAGGACCAAATACCTTTTTTAGTGAATTGAGAAGAACACAATCCCTTTAATTCTCTGAGCCCCACCCTTCTGGATGTTTTACAAGCTTTTGCTTCTGAGAGCAAACCAAGCCAGATACCTACCTTATTAGTAGACCAGCTTGGAAAGAAGGTAAAGAATAGTTGATATGATTTCTTGATCATTGATAGTAAACTGACATGAGGTTTGGTTGCCCCTTCACCTGTTTTCCTGAGTTTACACAGAAACTTTTTTATTGAATTTCTCGGTAAATCAACACTTCTCCTTTTCACAAAACGTCAACACAATCTCCTCTCTGCTGGTTCTGGCCAATATCTCACTGGTCATTCCCTCCATCCTCTTTATCTGAGCTATTTCTTTAGTGGGATTCCTTTTAGTCCATATTTTCTCTAGTGTCTATAACTTTTTTAAAAATGACTCATATCAGCTATCAAACTTTCTCAAAAATCTTTAATTACTGAAAATAGAAATATACTAATTGGCTAAAATATAGAGCACAAGATATTCAGTTATTTAATTTCATGAAATTTTCTAAAATTTGTGGAAGTAGTTTCATCTTATGCAAGTATTTTTTTTCCTAAGCATAACACAAAAACGAAGTGACATTAAATATATTTTAAATGTTTTATATAAAATTAAAATTCTATGTTTGGTTGAAGGGCAAATTTTATTTCTAACTACCTAAGCTAAAATATTTTATTCATAAATCCTAAAATTAAGCTCAACACAATTATAAATCAGTTAGATATCCAAGTGTAACTTCCATAATATGTTGTTAAAGATTAAAACTATATAAGAAAGTAATAAACTCTAAAATTGTCAATTTAGATGGTAATTAGATGTAGTACTATACTTTCTAATTAGAAAGTAATTATGTATAGAATTGTATCAATGGCCCATGTATTAATGATTTATGCTCATATCTTAAAATGACAATATAATTAAACTAACAACATGTCCTAGATTAAATACAAGTCACTTTTGAAATAAGTTTTTAACAATAGCTCCCATTTGCAGGACTATGACAAAACATATGTTTAAGAATGTTCACTACAGTCTTTTTTTTTAAATAACAGAACTTGACATAAATATACACACACACACACACACACACACACACACACACACATATATATATATATATAAACTATGTGCAACCATTTAGCATGATATATATATGATACATATAAAATAATATTTATTATATGTATATATAAGAGCCATGTGTAGTCCCTTAGCATGATATAAGCTTACATATCTTGATTTTGAAGTTTTACAATGTGCAGTTACATAGAAACTTAGTTATAGAGTAGTAATGACAAATATAGTTGCAACAATAATACACATGCACAACATTTACCAAATGTTTATGATAAGGCAGGTCACTGTCCCACTTGTATTATAGATGTTGTCATATTTAATCATTACACTTTTGTCAATCAGGTACTATTATTATTTCCTTGTACAAAGAAGAACATTGGAGTTCCAATAAATAAAGGGATTAAATAATTTACCCAAGGACATGGGTAATTAATGGGAGAGAAACAGACAGACAAACATAGGATGTTTAGGAATTAATTCCCTAAAGGAAACATATTAAATTACTTTGACCAAGGTATGTGGATTAGTAAGACTTCAGACCTCCAAAAGAAAAGGGTTTCTTTGTCTGCATTTTAATCCTATGGGACTTCCAGATATTTCAAAGAGAACATTTCAGGCTTCAAATTAAGCCTTTTGTCTCTTTCCTATATCTCAGTTATAACTGCATTTTATTTTCTGTATCTTTGTCATAAGGTTTAGTTTAATTAGTGTTATTGTGCTCTTAAAAAAGAAGTTAGAACTCAGCTTTAGTAAATTAGTTTATAGTGCAGAATTATGTCTTTCTTCTATTTAACTATCATATATATATTAATATAAAAATGGGACAGGTAACAAATAATGAAGAAAAGCATCTTTATGAAAATAACACTAATTTCTGTGAAAAAAACAAGATATAATTTTCAAAACTGTAATTAGATAATTTTTAAAGATTAATCAGAGAAATTTTGAGTTAAATTTCTTAACACGAAAATTGTGAAAGTAGTAATAGCATCATAAAACTGTCTATTGCTTTAGAGTTTTTATAACCTATTCATATTTTGACTTCTTGTAATTTGTTTTCAAATCCTCCAACTGTGAGATAAAGGGATTGCAGATTATTTTACATGTTCCAAATGAGGGAATCAGGGCTCCCAGGAGTTAAGATATTTGCTCAAGGTCACAGAGCTGGATCTAGGACCCAGATCTTCTAAGTACCTAGTGTTGTTTTTTCCAGCATGCTTCACTGCTTCTCAATGAAAATTATAATACAGAAAATATGTACCAATGGGAATATTGTCAAGATTAGCAGAAGCTAACGAAAGTGCAAAATATTCTTAATGTAAAATTTGATAGCAATTTGTTTTTGGCAGCAAGTTACAAGTAATTTTGCAGTTATATAAGTGGCTTTTTATTTCTGAAATTGTGTTGTACTGACTGTTATTTTCTTGCTCTTTGCATTCTTTGTCATTTTTAATATCTTTAGTGATTTTGAAATATTTGGTGCTGGATCATTCTGCTGCAAATATGACCTGTCATTCCAACGAATGGACTGATTGAATCTGTCACACTGGTGGGATTTATAGTAAATTCACCACAGCACAAGTAAAACCATTAGAAATTGCATTGGTTTAAATGACTGAATATAAGAGCCCCCTGATTTTATCAGCAGACTGGTTTATATTTTCCCTCCAAATAACCATGGAGAATCTTTAAATTACATCAATTTTAATGTGCATATGTTGCTGTGTTGGCTTCTATTTCAGATCTGTAACATGGTTTTGGCTTCTAAAAATCTCCATATTGAAATAATTTATGGAAGAATTAATATGGTTTTATGGTGCAAAGTGCTCTGCTTTGAAAACAATAAATATATCTAAATACTTAATTTAAATTTTAGGTCCTATATATATTTATATATATGTACATAAATGTGAATAAACTACTTTTTAGTGTAGTTATTAGAATACTTTAAAGCGTTTATTTCATTTAATTTAACTTTTAGGCTAAACCACAATTAAAATCAGGAAAACATTATTACTAAATATTACTTACATCCTGGAAAACGTTTTCAGTTACTGATAATTTGGAAAATAATTAAATGATTTTGCTATCATCATTGTTCATATAATTATCATTATTCCAGTTAAAATATTTTGAATAATTTTTATCTCTGAAGGAAAAATAATACAAGTTTAATTTTTTTATTTTTAACACATGAGCCAATGTTTTCTCAAATATGAAATACTTAATTATTTATAGGGATAAAATATATTTTGTTTAAGGTCATTTGTCTTCATTTGCCTAAATACCTGTGTTTTCTAGATTTTTTCAGATTTTATGTAGTCATGTTTCACAGTTTATTTTACTTTGTTAACCTAGCAGTTCAATTTGATACCATCCCTATCCGAATGCTAAAACTATAATAAAAAACCATTTTAATAGTCTTGTAAAACAGAGCACATAAAGCAAGAACATTTATTTTAGTTGAAGACGTGTGCTAATTTTTTATTGAGAAATGCATTAAACATTGATACATCCAACCTCTGATTGAACCTCCAGACTTGTCACATGTAGGGGCTGTGGAAGATTTATTGCACAATATAAAATTAGGCATATACAGTAAACTTGATAGTAAATGACCTTTGCAGACAAGAGACTGCCACAGAGAATAGTTGCACAATAGAGGGGGATTTGAAAAACATGTTTAAACACATTCAAAGATGAGTGGTGGAAACTGAAAAACCTAAAAAGTAAAAACTCTCCAATGACATAGATGCAAAAGAAATGTACTTTCTAAAAGGAATATGTGTCTTGAACATCTCTTATGATTAACAATTCATATTTACAAATGAATTTTACTTGACATTCCTACTTAGACATGTTAATTTCCAAAGTGTTTATAAAATATAAATGTGAGAATATCTGTTTGATCCATTAAAATGGAACAAACTAATAGAGCAATGAAGATTCATATATGGATGAATATCATGTGTCAAAATGCAAGACACCCTGTGATCTGACAGCAGGTTGGCATCATGGTGAAAATAATTTTGACCATGCTTCCTTCTATTATCTGTTCCTTTCTCTCTTTTTCCTCCCTTTTCTCTGCATGTCCATCTGTCTTTCTCTTTTTCTGACTTAAATTAATTGTCCATCAGTACCAGGCTTCTTTTAAGGACAATTACAAATGTGCCTGCTCCAGGATTAATTTGCTGGCATGACGCCCTAATGATTCTTCAATTAGAATTCATAGAAATGGGTAAAAAATGTCCTAAAGTATTAACATGACTTGTTCAAATGTTTTTTTAAGTTATATTAGACACTCAAAAAGCAATATAAAATTGTTTTTAAAGGTAACTGAATTTATTTCCTACAAATGAGACCAGACGTATTGATTTTTGAAAAAAAAAATTAAGACTCATAGCTATCAGGAAAAAAACTCTTAATACTGAGTCTGTCTAGAGATGAATCAATTTTTCTCAAGATTATCAAACTCAATTCATATTTATATTATTTATTCTTACAAAAGAGGTTGCAGTAGGAGTTATTAAAATTTATAAACTACTATTTTCTTGATTTTGTGTAATTTTAAATCATACTTTATGAGATATATCATTTATTTTCCTACTTAAAAAGATAAAATATTCAAAGGGGCATATAAAGATTCTTTTTCTTAAAAAAATACACAATATTTGCTTTTTTGAAAGATAAAATCCTTACCATCCATCTATTTCCTCCAATTTGGATTCTAATTCTTAAACAAATAACATTTGTAGTTCAAATAAAAATAATATCATCTACTAATAGTTGCTATGTATTTTGGAGACACAAGATAAAAGAATATTTCATAATTCTGAGAAACAGATACAATACTTGACTTTTGAATCCTAAGCCCCAACATAACATTTGAATTAGCAAATAATATTCTATTTTTAAAGGGAATGTGCAAGAAGTGTTAAAACTCCCCAGAATATGCCCATGCCATAAATATTATATTTAGCTGTAAATAAAATATGATATTAGTTAGCTGTAAAGTTTATCTTTTTGTTATATCATAGATATGGTATAAAATATAAAAAGGAGACCAAAATTAATGCGTGGACTTGCCTGCTAAAACAGCATCCTCTGTCTTATTGTCTATTTTATTTCCTACACACAGGCTCCTTTGGGATTTCGTCTGGATGTTCCACTTTTGTTTTTCTTTATTACTTTCACTTTTCTCCTTTTTTTTCCCTTTTTTTACTGAGTTTATACTAAGTCAAGCATTGCCAACAAAGAAAAAATAATCACTGCAGACTTCCGCAAAACAGAGTTCATAAAGAAATTTGCTTATTACAATGAAGATCTCATGTGAAGGGAAGCAAATTTTCTTTCATTAATTTGTTCTCCCTCTTGCCTTTTCTGCCCCCATATGTGCTATGTGAATTCCTTTTTTTTTTTTTTTTTCGTACAAGTGATTGAACCCAGGGGTGCTTAACCACTGATTCACATCCCCAGCCCATTTTATCTTTTATTTTTATATTTTTAAATTTGTTCTTTATATCTATATGTGTGTGTATATATATATATATATATATATATATATATATATATGTATGTATATATATGTATGTATGTATGTATATATGTCAGATGATAGAATGAAGTATGTACAAAATTCTTTTCGCCATGAAGTCAACCGCCTGTCAGATCACAGGGTGCCCTGTATTTTAACACATGCTATTCATCCATATTTGAGTCTTCATTGCTCTATTAATTTGTACTTTTTTAATGCTCAAAGAGATTTACCTCTTGAGACAGGTTCTCCCTAAGTTTCTTAGGGCCTCGCTAAATTGCTGAGGCTAGCTTTCAACTTGTGATCCTCCTGCCTCAGCCTCCAGAGCCTCTGGGATTACAGGTATGGCCACCATGCCTGGCTCCACTCTATTTTTAACGGAAACATGGTTTGAAAGTTTCTAACGTGGATCTTATATGCAGGAGCTCAAGCTGGTAAAAAATTTACGGACAATTTGAAGGGCTGTTTCTCCATTTTCTATGTCTTCCACAGCCTTCAGTCCTGATAAGTCTAGGAATTCCCCGAGTTCTTCCTCACTATGCAGTCCAGTACACTAATTTCCTTGAAGAGCATTCAATGTCTATCCAGATGTTTGTGTTTTGCCTTCTTCAGATTGTGATACTATAAAAGTGACTGCAATAGAGTTAACATGCATGGGTATTTAATCTGATTCTTACTGCACACAAAAATGATGAATTGTTAAATTGTGGAGTTTGGGAATTTTTACTAAAAAATTAATTTAAACAAGTGTTCAGAGTTGAGGTCAAATTGTTCCAGAAATAGAATTATGTAAATAATTCAGTATTCTTATTTACAATGTATATATTTTATAGACACAACTTAATTGGGCTCTTTGTAGTATTTTTAGTAATTCCTCAGTACAATTTAGGAATATATCCTAGTACTCTTGGTATTCTGAACATGTTGTTTATTTTTTTTTCAGTGAATTTTCTCTTTCTTTTCTATATTTTGATTCCAGTGCAGTTACCATTAACCTTTTCATTTGTTACTCAATACTTATTCAAAATATTTTTATTTAGCATCTTCTCTGTATTGAACACTATGATGACTATGAAGATATAGCCTAGAATAAGGTCCTCTTGTCTTCAGGAATTGTAGAATACTTGAAGATACAGTTAAGCAAACTGATGTAGGAAGTGCTACATGGGAGGAATTGCTCTGAAAACATATGGAGCTGAGCTTTAAAGAATCATTTAAAAAATAGCATAATCTTTTTGTCTTCCTTCTACAATGGATCCTGACCCATATGTGGAGTTCTTTTCCTTATGTTATGTTGTAAACTCCAGCACATTTTACATAGTTATTTCAAAGTTCCTGTAGAATAACTCAGCATTAGGACCATCTCTGTGTCAACTTTTACAGAACATTTCTTTCCTGGGCCATGTTCTTGCTTCTTTTTGTGTCTTTCAGCGTTCTTTATATATTTCAAATTTGTGTTAAAAACAGTATGTGTTTCAGGGTGCTACAATGTGGGAATTACATGCAGTTGATCTGAGTCTTAGGTTAAAAGTATTATTATTTTACATTTGGTTTCTCTCTCATTTTTTAGTGATTGCATCTAAGATTTAACCTTATTGATATTGAGTGTTTTGATTATGCTCCATTTTTGTGGTCTTGGAGTTAATTAAACTTATTTAATGTGTGGGTTTATGTATTTTATCATATTTGAAAGTTTTTCTTCATTGTTTATTTAAGTACATTTTTCTATCTACATTGCTTTCTTCTGATAACTAAGTTCTTTAGTTACATCAACATTAGGGCATTTTAAGTCATTCCTCATATCCCTGGTGCTCTGTTTATTAGTTTTCAAATTATCTTTTCTCTCTGTGTTTCTATTTCAATAGATTTATATTCACATTCACTAATTATGCTTTCTTTCTGTGCAACATCTAATCTTCCACTCATCTCATCAGTCTTTTTCATCTCATAAAGTACAAATACTATCTTGAAATATACAACTTGTGTCATAATTTTCACATCTTCTGTTTCTGTATTTAAAGTTTTAAATATATGTAATATAGTTATAATGATAGCTTAAATGTCTTTGTCCTATTAATTCTCACATTGTGTTAATTCTAAGTTGACTTTAATTAAATTTTATTCTTAATTTGGGGGATATGTCTTCTATTTCATTGTATGACTTTAACTTTTGGTTGTATGATAGAAACTGGAGATTTTAACTTTATTGAGTGTTGGATACATTTGTATTTCTGTAAATATTTTTGAGCCTTGTTCCAGGATGCACTTAAATTACTAGAAGAGTTTTGATGTTTTCAAGAATTATTATTATTTTTAAATGGAAATGAAAAAAAAAAAGCACAGTGCATGGTTGATTACTTTCCTCAAACAGATATGAGACCATTCTTGTACTATACCCAGTGCTCCATAAATAATGAGATTCTTTAAAAAGCTGAATAGTATATAAAGGTACTGTTCCTGGTACTGAGTGAGGTAAAGGCACTTTTGACATTAATCATATTGAGTGGTCCTTCTTGATCCTTGAATATTTTGTTAGTGAGTTTTTCTTACTGTGGCAAATGTCTTTTAAGGCCTTCAGACTTAGACTGATTCATGATACTGATACCACAGGTTACCTAGTGAAGAGTTCTGCTCCCTCACATGTTGAAGTATACCATTCGAGGAGCATGCAGAGGCAAGCATATAAAGCAGAGTTTATTTTAAAAGGGGTGACAGACTTGCCCTGGCAGAAAGAAGGGGGCAGAGCTGGTATTCTGGTATCCCAAGAAGTGAGGTGTTCTGCCTGTTTTACATGTCCTCAGCTTCCTTTTTCCCCCTTCTCTCTTCCCCTTATGTTTCTCCTTCCTGTGTAAGTGACTATGCCCAGGAGATGCTCAATAATATGACCAAAAGGTGGGAAGCAAATGGATTGGAGGAAACAAGTTGGAGTGATCTGTGAACGTCTAGTGTGTTCGGGTCCCTGGGTAAGGGTCACGAAATAACCGGGACACAGGGGATGCAGAGCAAAGGCAGCAATTGCAACTGCATGCTGAGGTTTATTTGCAAGTTCCTTTTATATTCTTCTTCTAACAAAGCAAGCAATTCTTCAATAACACTTTGCCCACATTGCCCAGATAACATGCCTCAGCGGATACACAGAGCTAACTTCAGATCGTTCCTGCTTATTTGATAAGTACCCTCCTAAAGTTCTTTGTAGACATTGTCTACTCCCCTGAGCAGGCATTTATCTCTTCAGAATGTACTGTTCCTAGGACAAGTATGCAGGAAGCTTCTTCCTCTTGGCCAAACCATGCAGAACTTGTGACTTGTGATAAGGGGAAGAGAACGTTTCCTCCTCCTAACTGAGGTTTGCCTCAGCTGACCTAAATCACAGCCACAGCTCTTGCAAAGTGTCAGGCCTGAGAGAGCTAAACTCTGCACACTTGAACCCCAACAATTCCTTCCTTTTTCTTTTGTTTTTCTAAAACAGTTTTCCACAAAGTTAATATTGAGTCTTGAGATGGTCTTATGCACATACAATATATAATTACAAACAGGATAATAACTAAGCATAACACTATTCCCACTCCTCCTGCCGTATGGGTAAGATTTTGAGCAATTCCTTTGGTATCTAATCCCTCTAACTGTTTTAAAAACAATTCAGCTATTTGTGCAGCATCATCATGTTGAAACCCTTTTCCAAAAATTTCAAATATATCCTTTTGTAAAGAATCAATCATTAGTTGAGCTGTTTCATTACCATCAAGATAATTTTGTATGATACTCCATTCGTGTAAGCTTTGATTATATTGTATATTAGTTATACAGAAAGAAGTTGAATTCCAGTCACATTTTAATCTAATTTCTTATTCTAAGGTGAGTATCTTTTTTCCTAACCAATTAACTGTTTGTTTTAAAATATCTATTTGAGTTTGAAGTCTAGAATCAATTTGAGCCTGGGATAGCCATAACTCATGCGAATCTTTATGCCATTCCTCAACAAAATGTTTTGTTTGTAAAGAAGTATGTAAAGCTATCCCTGAAACTGTAGCAACTGTAGCCACTGCAATAAGACTTAGAATTACAGCAAGAACAACTCCCACAAACCGTTTAGTACGTTTTAACAATTGTCTAAAAAATTCCAGAACCAAAGTATTTACAGGATCTTGGGACCATGGTCGTTGTAAGTTCACAGGAAGCCAAATGTGAGAGCACTGTTGTAACAGCACAATGGAATAACCAGAAGGAATAGAAACAGATGTATTAATACAGGTATACAATTTACAATTAAAGCATAAAATTCCCTTATCAAAAGTAACATTTCCAATTAAGAACAGGTATGGCATGGGTGCACATGTAGTTATATTATATTCTTTAAATACAGTAAAATTATAAGAAGCAGCAGATTGACTAGTCCCAGAGAAAGAGCCATTAGACAAAATTACAGGTTTAGTTGCAGCAGCAATTTTCCATAAATGTGTTTGTAAATGATGAGGGTACTGCACACTGAAGCCAAGTGTGGGTCAGCAATTCCGCCATTGCTGCCACCGGAACATCAAGTTCAGGATCTTGATTCCTCGACTGGGGTAGTGGATAGGGTGCCCCCCTTGGTGCTGTTCTGATTGTGATGGGTCTGGATCCACCGCCCTGGGAGCCACTGCCGGTGTCCATTTTCTGTTGAAACATAAGCATAGCCCTTTCCCCTACAAAGTAAAATCCCTGTCTGCCATTCAGCATCTGCCGCAATTTTTATCCAAATTGGTTCATGAACTATTTCTAAGGTTTTTTGCTCAAAATGTCATTCTGCTCTTGTCAATATTTCTCCTTGTGGAAGATTAAGGAAATTTAAAATAAATAACGCTTGATGTAACAATGCTTTAGGTTGATTTTGTAAATGTCTAAACAAGTGCATATTTAAATCTGTCATTTTCCTCCTTTTTAATTTTTTAATTTGTGTTTTAAGCATAGCATGTACACGTTTTACTAAAGCTTGTCCTTGTGGATTATATTCTATTCCGGTTAGATGAACAATATCATATAATTTGCAAAAATCTTTAAAATTTTTACTAGTATAAGCCGGACCATTATCAGTTTTAATCATAGCGGGAATTCCCATAATACCAAATGTTTCCATTAAGTGTTGAATAACATGACGGGTGGTTTCTCCAATTTGAGTGGTAGCCCACAAAAATTTAAAGTATGTGTCAATAGTAACATGAACACAAGAATAACGTCCAAACAAGGGGACATGTGTAACATCCATTTGTCATAATATTTTCCAGTAGGTTTAATTTTGTCCCAAGCTTCTAAAGCTATTTCCTTCAATTGCTCATGAATCTCAGGAGGAATATTAATTTGATGTTGAATGTCATCATACATACCAGTGCCAGATAACATAGGGTATCCTATGGCACGAATAACAGGGTTTTGACTATTACCATTTTCTCTAGCCTTAGTGGCACATCTTTCTAAAACCACATGTGCCATTGAAGATATTTAGATTCCGTAAAAGAGCACGGCCCACAATCTTCCAATCCTCAGGAGCAAAGTTATTGTAATGAGTAGCAAAAGCATTAAGCAATTCTTTTACATAATGGGATTGAGGTCCATACATTGTCACTGCCTTTTTTAATCTACCAATATGATCAATATCAATCCCCTCATACCGAGGTGGATGTGCCATTCCATTAGCTGGATCAGGCCTGATTATAGGAAAAGCAAAGAAGGGAGTGTCATCCTCATCGTCAGAAGGCTCTGAGTCCATTTCCTGGACAGCCTTTAAAGAAGCTGCCAAAAAAGGGTTAATGGCCGGAGGGGCAGAGGGCCTGGTCCATTTTAGCTTCTAATTTATTAAGACGTCCCAGAACCTCCTCCATAACAAGCTTGAATTGCTCCGAAATGGAGCGATCCTCAATCATCGTTTTTACTTTCGTTTTCTTTTCCTTATCATTACCAATTAAATCAGCAGAATTTTGTGAAGATTTATGAGTCAATTGTTGCGTATCTTTAACTACCTCTTCTTTTTCACTAATATCCAGAGAGAGATCTAGAATAGAGGGAGCTAGCTCCTTTTGTAAATTGCCAATCAACCTTTCTTTCTCCATAGCTTTAAACATTGTATATAAAATAGACCAGATAGACCAAAACCGAATCGGAATTTTTTCACCTTGTCTCATAGCCCTTTCAACATTGTGACGGACCCATTTCCAATTATCTACATCCATAGATCCTTCCTCCGGGAACCAGGGATTCCATTCCCTGACCACCTTAAGACACATCTCTATATCAGAATGAGAAATGTTAATACCATAGATGGCAAGTGAATGCCTAAGAATACATAAAAAGGGAGAAGATGAAGATTGTCCCATCACCCTGTAATATAAAGAAAAAAAACTTACCCTTCCTGACAATCCAGCAGGGTCCCTATTCCGGCGCCAATTGTAAACGTCTAGTGCCTTCGGGTCCCTGGGTAAGGGTCACGAAATAACCAGGACACAGGGGATACAGAGCAAAGGCAGCAATTGCAACTGCATACTGAGGTTTATTTGCAAATTCCTTTTATATTCTTCTTCTAACAAAGCAAGCAATTCTTCAATAACACTTTGCCCACATTGCCCAGATAACATGCCTCAGTGGATACACAGAGCTAACTTCAGATCGTTCCTGCTTATTTGATAAGTACCCTCCTAAAGTTCTTTGTAGACATTGTCTACTCCACTGAGCAGGCATTTATCTCTTCAGAATGTACTGTTCCTAGGACAAGTATGCAGGAAGCTTCTTCCTCTTGGCCAAACCATGCAGAACTTGTGACTTGCGATAAGGGGAAGAGAACGTTTCCTCCTCCTAACTGAGGTTTGCCTCAGCTGACCTAAATCACAGCCACAGCTCTTGCAAAGTGTCAGGCCTGAGGGAGCTAAACTCTGCACACTTGAACCCCAACAGTGATCTAGGCAGGAAGAAGGCATAATTAACAACTCTTCATAGGGAGACAATCTCTGGGTCAGGTTACCTTAGCAACAGGTTGGAACAGGAGCAGGTATCTGGGTAAAGATGGAGAAAGGGCTCTGAAGGCATCAGCATTTCTATCCCTCTCCAACTTCCTTGATCTGACCTGACTCAATTTACCCATCTAAACTGACTGCCTGTGTAATTCTGGCTTCAATACCATCTTCTCTGATTCTCTAATTGTCAGACAGCCTATCATAGACTTCTAAGCCTCCATAATCCCTTTAACCAATTCACCTAATAAAAACCTTATTTTTCTTCTCTATGTTTACTTTCTATATACCCTGGAAATTTAATTTCTTTGGAGAGATCCAACTAAAATAGTTGGCCATATATAGACCCAAGTCTATCTCAAGTATGTTACTATCAAATCCAACTGTATTTTCAAATTCTAAATAGTGGAAATTGCTTTAAGAACCATTATAAATTCCCGGCCTACTACTACCTCTTTTAGTAAAAATGATTTTTCTTAGAGCATGTCTGTTTATTTTTAAAAGGAAGTTGGACTTTACTACTACATAACAGCATTACTTAATCAACCTAAATATACGTGGGTTTATAGTAGCTATTATACTTGCTGATAAAAACTTTAATAAATACAAAATGATAAGACTATTTTTCTACTCAGCTGGGTTGTCAGTATTACATTCTCCCATTCTCAGTTTTAAAAATATAATACGGAAAAAAAGTAGGAAATGCTTGTCTTTTCAATGAATGTAAATTAAGAACTTATTTCTAACATTTGCCTTGCTAAAGACTGAAGTATTTTAGGAGATAAGATAAATGAGATTAGTCTACCCAATCGAAATGTTTAAGCCTACTCAGTTTTTCAAGAAATCAGAGAGTGTTCACTGAATAGAAAAAAATCCATTTTTGAGGAAATAAAAACTCTAGAAAAGCAGAATGATAACAATACTAAGAAAAATAGTAACTGCAAATGCTTTCGTATAGCACAGAAACATTTCTTATTGTGGAATGTAAAAAAAATAAAGGAGTTCATGACAAACTAACTAATATATACTCTGAGTTTTTCTAAATATATGATTTTAATGCTTAGTAATAAGCATAGTTATAAGTATTATCTAGGTACCTAATAAATGGCTCAAATACTTTGTTTTTCCTAGTTTTACAAAGCAGGCTTTAGAAAAACCCAATATATGCTTATGTTACACTTTGATTCTTTATCTCTATAGCTCTGAGATAACATTAAAATTTAAAAATATCATGTTGTAACAATTCTAAACAACTGTCCTGTCTCTTAATGCCACTTTGTGAAGTGATAGTGACATAATATGCAGTGATTTTATTCATTTTTTTTTTCAATAAAGAGAGATAATGTGTAGGATAGATGGATGGATGAATAGATAGGCAGGCAGACAGATGAACGAGAAGGGATTTATTACAGAAATTGGCTCCTATGATTATGAATGTTTGGAAGTCCTACAGTGGACTATTTGCCAGCCAATATAACAGCGAGGATGGTATCATGGCTCAGTCTAAGTCTGCTGGCCTCGACAGCAGGGAAGTTAATTGTGTAACAATGAATCTGAAGCAAAAGGTCTCAGAATTTGGAGGGCCACTTGTATAATCCCCTGTGTCCAAATTCAGGTAAATCTGAAGTTATTATATGTAAGGTAGAAGAGAGAGGGTGTCCTACATTCAGACGAGAGTAAAAATCACCTTTCCTCTGCCATCATTTTGTTTCCTCAGTAGATTGGATGGTGCCCACTCACAGTGGGTGAGGGTGGATCTCCCTAGATCACTGAGTCAAATGCTTGCCTTTTAAAGAAACCCCCTCACACATATACGAGGAAATATTGGTTTATCAATTTTCTAAGTATCCTTAATTCAGTCAAGACAAAACCTAAAATCAACCATTACCACAAAAAGATTTTGTATCTTTGCATTGCATCTATTATACTTTGTTTGAGTTTCCACTCTCATTGTCCTTGGCTTGCTGTTCTCAAATAAAGGACTATGTTAGTTGTGTGTTATTCTTTGACCAAAATACCTGACCAGAACAACTTAGAGGGAGAGAAGCTTCTTTTAGCTCAGTTTCAAAGATTCAGTCCATGGTTGGCTGATTCCATAGCTCGGAGCCCAAGATGAGGCAAAATATCAAGACTGAAGGGTGTGAAATAGAGAGCTGCTCTGCCTCTGAAAGCAAAGAGAGGTTTCTGTTTTCCAAGGAGATAACATAAACCTCCATAAATCTGCCTCCTCTAGCTATGTCCTACTTGCCTACAGTTACCATTCATTAGTCCATTAAAATTACTAACCTTTCAAATGGATTAATCCACTGATTAGACTACAACTCTCATAATCTAATCATATCATCTCTGAACATTCCTGCATTTTCGCACACATAAGCTTTTGGGGGACACCTTATATTAAAACAATAAGAAGAACATTTTTATGCTTTTTTATGGTTGAGTAAAACTCCATTGTGTATATATACTACATTTTTAAATCCATTCTTCTGTTGATGGAATATCTAGGCTGGTTCCATAACTTGACTATTATGAACTGTGCTACTGTAAAAATGACATTGTGATGTTACATAAAATAAGTCAGAATCAGAAAGTCAAGTGTCCTGTGTTCTCTGTCATATTTGGAAGTTATAGAGACAAAAAGGAAAAATGATGTGTGATCCCTTCCAAATCATCTCAAAGAAATAGAACAAACTCAGTACAACAGAGGATGAGGACTAGGCAGAGGGACGAAGGGAGGAAAGGTGATTATATGGAGGAATGAAATAGACTAAATTAGGCTTTTGCAGGTACAAATGTATCAAAGTGAAGCCTGATACTGATAATAATTCATCAATAAAATATTTTTTTAAAACAGAATCAACATTTTAATTTTTGTATCAGATTCTGCTTTCAAGAGGATCTGTGCTAAGACAGTACCCCATTTGGTGGCATATATTCACAAGATTACATATATTTCACAGGCTTTTCTGGGCCACTTCTGTATTTCTTTGGATATTGCAATGTGGTTTTTTTTTTTGTGTGTGTGTGTGTGTGTACATATAATATATATATATATATATATATATATATATATATATATATATATATAATGCATTTTTAAGATATATATCTATAAAGTCATATATTCTATATATGCATATATATGTAGGTATATTATTAAAGAGCTTTTGAAAGCTAGAGTTATGGGCTTTTAAGAAAAAGAAACACTAAAACAAACTTTGCCAATATTATTTCTTCTGAAATTTCATATTTAAATTTGAATTAATCAATTGAGTCTTCAAGCTACAAATTGTACAAAGAGTAAAGTCATCTCTATACAAGGCTCTGTTAAAGGAAGAATCTTTTTTGTGGGGTGGTTGGTCCACCATGGTATTCCTCATGGCCAATATCTTTCTTGACACAAAGAAGACAATAAAATATGATGGATATATTAAAAAATGAGGTCTAATCACTATCAGTTTAAAATTTTAGTGATAATGATTCATATTACTGCTTCTGATATGATGATTGTCCTTTTAAACTTTGGGGTACATTTTACTTTTAAATAATGATTTTCATATCTGGAGCAGACTACTATTAAAAGATTTCTTTTTTATAACTTAAACCTTCAGAAAAACGTTTTTAAAATACTTAAGTTTTCAATAAATGTTCTCACACTTTACTTAATCTTTATCAGAAATGTCTGGTGGGCTATATGGATAATATCGAAAGCTTGTTGATTCGTTTATGTCAAGCATATGTCAATTCCTTGAATTAAATCAGTAAAATTTTCTGCTTGATTGATTTAACCTATGACTTAAGGTGGTCTATTGTTTTGTTAGGCAGATAACACCAGTTTTATTTTCCTCTTTTCATTTTTGTTTTAAGGATAATATTACTTGCCTTAGTATTTCCAAGTATAGTGCTAACTATATTCTTCAGAAGGTGCTATGGAAAGTTAAATTATTTTTACTGTTGCAGATGGCTTGTCTCTGATAGGCTTCTATGCTTCGGATTAAGCATTACTCATCAAGTACAAAATTTGTTTTTACTTGTTTCCCAACAAATTCATATTTTTCTCTTCCTGAAGAAGTCTAGCTTAAAATCATGGATATGAAGAACTTTGGAAATTCTATTCTTATGTGAAAGTAATGCTTTTGAAGTCTTTCCCTTAGGAAATATCAGGGGGATAGATTTCCTGCATAACTTTTTATAGCAAAAAGTTCTGTAGATTTACCTAGGCATAAAAACCTGAATAAGTCTGTTATGCAAATAAAATATATACTCAGATGCTTTCTCAGAAATAGGCCTTTTCCTGTTGAATTGAGGAGAGGAACTTTATGTTTTATTTGGAGCAATATAAAAGACTTTGAAGATATTCAACTGTAACTGATTGTGCTATCTAAATTAAATGTATTTATGAACTTAAAATGTTTTGTGTCCTAATAATAATATTTTGACAATAAAATAAGCTAGCATTTGTTGTTAAAAAGTGTATTTATGAAGTATATTTTACGTGACTGCTGGGTTAACCAGATTTTACTAAAGAGAATTTCATAGGGAATGTAAAAATATCTAAAACAGGAATAATATTTTTTTATTATTGTGTTTTGAGCTTCAGTCTATGTGTAATGAAAAATAATTTGTTAAGGCCATAACATTTATCTGATTGTAATGTTAGTTTTTTGGTTGCATAGTCGTATTTCTGAATTATGAGTCTTTTGGGTCAAATAAACATATTTTATTCATATCTCTATCCCCAGTAACTAGCATAATACCTGGATGCCCACAACATTTTTAATTGAATGAGGAAATGAATAAAAAATACTGAATTAATATATACTACTGTACATTAGGGGATAATTTTATCTGCACTCTTTTGAAAAATTTTACATGTAGTGTTTAAAGAATGTAATCCCTTGCCAGACTAGCTGGTTTACTGGCATGAACACAGATGGGGATTATTTTATATCTGTGATAATGCTCATATTTAGCACAGGGATATAGAAGCCTGGGAATTTATACTTGGGGTGAGACCCTTGAAACGTGAACTTTTCCACGTTATTGTTCACAGAATTCAAATAAATGGATGATGTTGGGCTCCTTGTTCACATCTTTCACCGATTGCAGTTTAATTGCTATACATCATGATTGATTTTAACGGTCATTGATAAATCTTTTTGATAACTCTATTTATACATACTTCAATTCATGTATCTTTTTCTCATCATTATTGGAGAAGAAGTGTTATCTTTATAGTTATTTCTTATTGTGTAAAATACAATATCTTCTATTACTCATGATTTTTTCAACTATCCAATAGTGCCTTTTTGTTATTAACTTTTCTTTATCCTACAAAAAAAATTTCCATAAGTTTAAAATCAGCTTTTTTTTCCATTTAAACATTGGGTTTTATAATGAGACACATTTTTGAAAATGACAGGAAAATTTTATAAATATTTTTCTATGAAGTTATTTTAGCACAAGTTTAAATCCCAAGAAATGAATACAACCTACATACATTTATTTTGATTTCCCAAAATGTAGTTTGCAATAATTTATTACCCTATTTAGCACAGAAATTATTTATAGGTAATGCATTGATTTGCTTTCTCTCGGTCTTTACAAATATTTGCATTGGACATTCCCTCTCATTTATGACCCTCGGAATTAAATTATTTAACAAATATTTATGTAGCCCCTATGATGTGTAGGTATTATTTTAAGTCTTAGAGGTATAACAGTGAGAAAAAATGAAAATGTTGCTTTCTCTGAGCTTATATTCCTGAAGCATTAGAGAGACAATAAACAAGATGAATAAATATTTTTATTAGTAGAGCAACTTAAAAGTATTAAGTAAAAGGAATGAAGTATTTAACTCTTGGGGCCTCTTCCACCTTCTGCCAGGCTCTAATATTACACTTTTCTTTTTTCTCACAGCCCAGAAACTTATATTAAGCACACACACAGAACTTTGGGTGAAAAAAATCTTATTTTCTTAAAAAGGCTGAATATAAACAATTCCAATTGTGTGGCATGTTGTTCAGAAATAATGCTTCTATAAACAGATCAATTCTTATTTATTGCTAAATGATATAATTATGCTTAAACTACAGCAGAATACAGGATAAATGCCCCTTTAAGATCACTTCAGTGACATAAAACCCACAAATTCTGGAAGGCAAAACTGATTGGATCTCTAAAAGAAAATATGGGATGAATGATCATGATCCTGACATTAAATGATGTGATGTTCCATTTGTGTCTAGCTCTAGTCTGAGTGTCTTGAGGTATGCTTTGGAACTGAGAAAATGTCAACATTGCTTAACTGTGACTCCAGGTCTAGGAGTTTTTAAAGATTATCACCTACTCTGATTTAGCAAGGTAGCGGGAATGGAAACAAGAAATTGGTCATGGTATGGTTGGTGGCTGCACAGTTTACATAGTCCTAGGGTCTTCCAAATGTTAGTATATAACCTAATATTCAAGCAGGCATTTGAACTGCATTGCTGAAAAGAGAAAATAAAGGAAAATTTACAGCTGCTTTAAAAATTTGCTTTAATTAGTTTTACATGACAGTAGAATGCATTTTTGACACATTGTATGCAAATGGAGCACAACTTCTCATTCCTCTGGTTGTATATGGTGCAGAGTCGCACATTTAGTATAATCATACTTGTATATAGGATGATAATGTCTGTCTCATTCTATCGTCCTTCCCATCCCCACAGTCCCACCACTCTCCTCACTCTCTTCTACACAATCCAAAGTTTCTTCATTCATCCCTATCCCACCCCCGCACCACACACACACACACACTGGATCACCATCAGAGAAAACATTTGAACTTTGTTTTGGGGGGATTGGTTTATTTCATTTATATTCTCTAGTCCCATTCTTTTACCTGCAAATGCCATAATTTCATTCTATTTTTAAAGCTGAGTAATATTTCTTTGTGTATATGTACTGCATTTTCTTTATTTATTCACCTGTTGAAGGGCATCTAGGTCTGTTCCATAGTTTAGTTATTATGAATTGAGCTGCTATAAACATTGATGTGGCTGTGTCACTGTAGTATGGTGACTTTAAGTCTTTTGAGTGTAAACCTAGGAGTGGAATGACTGGGTCAAATGGTGGTTCCATTGTAAGTTTTCTGAGGAATCTCCATACTACTTTTCACAGTGGTTGTAGCAATGTATGAGGGTGCCTTTTCCCTCACATCTTTGCCAACACTTATTATTGCTTGTATTCTTGATAATTGCCATTCCGACTGAAATGAGATAAAATATTGATTTGCATTTCTCTAATAGCTAGAGATGATGAACATTTTTTCATATGTTTGTCAATTGATTGTATTTCTTCTTCTGTGAAATGTCTGTTCAGTTCCTTAGCCCATTTATTTATTGAGTTTTTTTTTTTTTGGTGTTAAGTTTTTTTGAGTTCTTTATATATCCTGGAGATAGTGCTCTATCTGAGGTGTGTGTGGTAAAGATTTTCTCCCATTCTGTAAGCTCTCTCTTCATGTTTTTGATTGTTTCCTTTGTTGAGAAAAACTTTTTTTAGTTTGAATGTATCTCATTTATTGATACTTGATATTCAGCAACTTTTTAATAATCATTTTTCTAACAGGAGTCCTCAGTAAGGATTTGGTGCTCAACTGTAATGATAAGCCAAGAGGTTAAGAATGGTTATTACTACAGATTAAGATACTGAGCTTCAGAGAGGCTAACACATTTCTTCAGTCATTAATAAGTTACAGAATTAATATCAGCATGAAGACAATTTGATTTATCCAAATTCTTGACCAGATAGACAAATGGGACAATTTTCCTGTCCCTAATGTCTACTTATTGTTTTTCATTAGTTCTTGAAATTTAGTGTTTCCCAAAGAGTCTTATTAAAAACTAGTTCCAAAGAATGTGGAAAGATAATTTTCTAAAAACTAACATATAAAGCAAAATATTTGTCTAAACAATGGCCAAAATTTAATTTGATTTTATTTGTTAGCTTTAATACTAATCTGAACATTTTATATCCAAACATAAAATAATAACAAGAAAAGTTTAGTGTCTTGTATAATGAGGTCCAAATTTCTATGATTGCATGAACTTTTATTTTTAATGGAATATTTTGAGATTGCTGTACTATGAAACATAATTTTGAGAATGCTATTGTACAGTAGGTTTTCCTAGAATATGATAGTTAATGATCATCAATTTGGAAGATGAAATTATTTCAAATTGTCATGTTGATATCAATTCAACAACATGTTAACTATCATATTGTGATCTCAAACTTGCTAAAAGTTTAGAAAAATAAATATTATATTCATATAATACCAACAAGCTCAAATTACTCATGATAAAAAACTCATAAGCCATTAACAAGGCAAAACACTAAATTTCAAGGTGGAATTCATATATCCTATTACCTTGCTGACCAGATAGATATTCATCTCCAGATAGTTATATATGTAAAAGAGAAGGCTGTGTATCATTGATTCAGAGTAAATGCATAATAAATATATTGACATATGCAAAATATACCACATGTCAATTTCTAAACCTGTTTGAATTCATTTCTACTCATAAAAAAATCTTAAAAATTTTATATCAAAATTGCAGAGGGTGGGTGGTTAATAGGATACATTTATCTTGAAACATACTAGTAACCAATAGAAGAACTTTCACTCTCAAATTTTTATGTACAATATTTGGCATCTTTGTCCACTGCTTCCCAAATTACCCCAAAGAATATTTTATGCATCAGATACATTAATATAGTTAAAGGGAAATTCAAGTGAGCACAATAGATAATTTCATTTCTTATATCAGCAATGACTGAGCCTAGTTCTACTAGCAAAACAAAGTTAAGACACTTTTATTTGCCACTTGTCATCGATAGTAAGTGCAAATAATTTACTAATTCACTATTTCCATCTCCTATCTCTTTGGCTTCTACATTTGTTTCTTCTGTTATAATTCAAAGTATGTCCCTTCAGTAAATCTCAGAAACAGTCTTGAAACATTGGAGAGCCCTGCAACATGGCAGAAGACAGAATGCAGCTGGTAAATATTTATGGGGATGATTTTCTTTGTAGAGAATATGAAGTTACTTTCATTTGAAGAATTAGTTGTTTACTATGAAAAATTCTTTAGAAAAGATCAGATTTAAATTAACTTGTCCAAATTTCCAAGTGTAAATTAAATTCATGGATATTTTAATAGGGCTAAGATGAGGAAGGTTTTTATTTCAGACAGTTATCAATTAGAACAGCCCCTGTCATGACACTCAAAGGCTAGGTATAATTGTAATAGTATCAAACAGAAATGCAGACATATTAAATAGCATATGAGATTGGGTGACCCAAGGAATGGTACTGAAATATAGTCTTTTTCTACTCTTTCATTCAATGTTTGAAATTATGCCAAGGTCATATTTGATTGAGAGCTATCTGATGGTTGTCGCTATTCTCCAGGAAGAATTATTTGAGGGTCACTATTTTATTCTGAGTAAAAAGCAGAGCTGGACCTTCTGTATCTCTAGAAAAGATTCTGGGAAAGCTTGTCTGAAATAGTCTGTTTTGTAGCTGCATTAATGGATATTATGTTTTAGAGAAAACTGTAATGGGCTTTACACATTGACCTGTTTTTCAAAACTATATTTCCAAGAAAAAAAAAATGTTCATGCATATATTGTTTTCACTGAATTATTATTGAATACTTTTGCATTTTTTAGGTCCCCCTGAGAATTTTCCTTTTTAGGTTTTTTACATATTTTAATAAGGTTATATAATAATATGTAAAATTTGCTATAATGAATGTTATTAGATTTGTTTTCTTATGTAAATAGAAAGGTTGCCTCCTCTTTAGCATAGAATATCATGACACACTTAAAAACATGTTTACCAAATATCAGAGTATTATTTTAATGTAAGTGCAATGTGCTGACCACAATGATCATGTTTGAAAATTTAAGTACAAAGCATAGACATGTGTGTGTGTGTGTGTGTGTGTGTGTGTGAGAGAGAGAGAGAGAGAGAGAGAGAGAGAGAGAGAGAGAGATACACAGATACACATGAGTATTAACTATTCAATGTAAAAAATCAGTTATCATAAATGGGTTATCTTCTGACATCGCACTGGGATAAAACTATACAGTAAATAATGAATTGTGGGATGCAGCCAGGCTTGCAGAAAATAACTATTTGAGGGATGGTGCATGAACAGAAAGCTGTAATTTTGACAGGTGGCAAGGTGTCGTGTCACCAAGCCTTTCTAAAGCCTCATATCTCATACCTATTGATTAATGGCTCTAATTAAGGAATGAAATCAAGCATGTGAAGACAGGGGATCACTTTAGGTCCTTGTTTGGTAGTTTTCTCTTCCTGGCACATGACTCATCCATCTAAATATCACCGCTCTTTCATTTATTACTACTGTATGTACCACAAAAACAGCAAAAGGGGTACATTCTGATCTTGTCCTAGTCATGAAAAAATATGATTAAGCAGGAGCTGAAATAAGAGAACACATAAGAACATCATTTGAATAAGCATTGCTCTGAGAGAGTGCTATACTTAAAATTGTTTCAATAGAAATTGGAGATGTTTTATTGCTTTTAAAGGAAGTTATTATATTTACATTCTCAGATTTTATCTTAAAATTCTTGCTTTTAGAGTATACTTGTTTAATTTAAAATCTTTAACCAGGTCAATAAGAAAACGCCGTTAAGTTTCGCAGAAAGCATTTATGTAAGAGAGAGGAAAAATAATACAGGTTATATTAATACATTTTTAAGAATTCCAAACACTGCTTACTAACAAGACCCCAAACTTGACATTGTGCTGCACAGTTAAACAAGTCCCACAGGAAATTCCTGCTCCTTTAGCCCTGAATGAAAATATTGACTCCATTGCATATACCCATCTTGGGTTAGTTGGAGAGAGCCACTAGCTGGAGATTAAAGTATCCATAGTGAAATATTGTCTTTTTATAATTTATAAGTTAGAATTAGGCTTTAATTGTGCATACCAATTTGTAAGAATATTTTTCATACTTTAAAAATTATATTTATTATTATTGACAATGAAATCATTATGAAATATCTCATGTGAGTTAAAATAAATTTGTAGTTCTAGAGTACTATTTATTATTATTTCATAGGACTACAGGGTGCAATTCAGATGAAATTAGGTAATTTCTAATTATTTAGCAAGATGATATTTTGTTAATAATGTTCAAGTATTTTCCTCATGTGCTACTTCACTTTGCTTTCTTATGACATGGAAGCATAAATTGCTAAATGACATGTTTAATTTTAAAGAGAGAACACTTGTGTAATAAAACTCTCAAATTTTATTTATATACCATCTAACATTGTTTACAGAAATATAATTTAAAATATATTATAATGATTTTTTTTTTAAATTAAAGATGTATAATGTCAACATTTTAGAAGTCAGATAAAATCTTCATTGTTAAGGGATGATATAAGTTATATAAAAATTAGTGAAACTTTTAAATATATAGATTGCTGAAATAATTAGGGCCATCTTATTGACTTACATTTTCTTCAATAGAAATTTGGTAATTAGAAATGGCTACAAGAGGGGATGTTTTATTTTTTCTAATGAATTACGGATTTCTGTGATGATACGTTACTATATGTAAATTTTTGTTTACCTGGAAGATGTGAACACAGAAGACTATGCAGCATGCTAAGAAAATTAATGTTTTTATTCATCTCCACATTTTAATTAACTTGCTTATACTATCTTTCATTTATTATTTTTACCCACTCTTCTCTTTATTTTTAAGAATTTTTAAGACAGAGAATTGGTGATAAAATCATTGCTTACTGAAGCAAGTAGACATTGAATCCAGCTATGCACATTAGAAAGATGTTACACACTGCATACTTTTAATAATAATCATTTAGAAGATAATTTTAGCATCCACACAAGGGAAAATGGATTTTTGATGAGTTCTTATATGACCATATGTGGTATTAGTAAGTGTGAGGTATTGCTAGCAAGCTCATTGCTTTCAAAAATCAAAGTAAAATGGTTCATCTATCATCAGAATTTGTGTCTGGGCGACTTGTCTGAACATCAGTATGATTTATGGTTTGAATTGGAGGAGTCAACCATGCATGTTTCTTAGTTTATCGTTTTATGCTGTCTTCAATTAAATGTCTATAAACACAGTGATGCCTTTATGATATTGTCCATCAATAAAGACTATCAGATTTTGCATGAGAATATGTAATTTTCAGAAAAATAATGACCTTTGACTTCTATGTGTCCTGTTGTTATTATTATATACATACATCTGTAGTATTTCTTCATAGAAAATGAATTACCCAATTTGTCATACAGATCAATGACTTCTTTTGTAAAAATATTCTTAATTAATTTTTAAGACTTTAAAACATAAAATTATCAAATTGTGATAATAATTGGAGTTAAAGTTATAGCCCTCTGTTTTCCACACCATATCATAAATGCTTTTATGGGAATGCAAAAAAGCAAACATAAAATTTATAAATGAATGCTTTTACATGCTTATTTAGTATTTGATTATTTTATGGATTCAAAAGATTTTAAATAGTTCTTTGCTAAGATAAAATAATCTATATGATGAAATTAAATTAAATTATTGCACATAAAGGATGAATCCTAGAAAATCTCGTGTTTTCATTTTCTTTAAGACATTGAATAATGATACTTTCAGTCTTCATATTTATGAATGTGGTGTGTGGTATTCATACTGGCAGCTTGTGGAGGTTGAATCATTTTCTCTGTAGCTCTGCTCTGATATTGCTGCTGACAGCAATGCATTGTAAAAAAGAATTAGTAGTCTAGTTCTTAAAGCTATGTCAAATATCTTTTGAGCATAGTTTTAAATAAAAAACACAGTGTGAAGGTTTTTATATAACAAATCATCTCCATGTAGTTTAAGCACAGGAGAACAGAAATTAGACAATTACAGTAGGCTTAGCTATAAATTTAAATAAATACATTTCTGTGTGTACATAATGGTTACATATACATGTTATTCTTGTGCTGTTGAAAAAAAAATCTTCTATTCTACAATATAACAAAAATGTGGTGCATGTATGGCAGGTTCGTGAGACCTCCAGTTGATGATTATCAGGGTGTGCATCATAGTATGGGAAATGCACTAAGATTCATGTGCAGCCACAGATAGAATCTCAGATGTCATTACACATTTTAAGGAACACATTTTATTTCTCTACTATAAATTAACAGAGGTTGAATCCATGCATAAATTGTCTGGATATTGAAACCAAAAATGACCTTTGACTTCAATTATCTTGATAATTCAAGCAAGTGAAAATTATATATAGGAATGAAAGTATCACTTCAAATTGTAAAGAACATCTGGCTATTTATGAGAAATATTTTGCATGCTGTAAGTTCTGCATTATTGAGAAAAAATAAATACTTGTAAAATTGCCAAAGGCTATAAACAAGTATTATTATGAATATGTAAATATTATTTTTCTTGTTATTGAAACACGATTGGCCTGCTAGCTCCATTATAAAGAGTTGTTTTTAGTGGGTAGTCTAAATCAGCCAGTAGACATAGTCTGGAAAATAGAGATTTATAGAAAACATTTATAGATTAAAATTCTCATTTTGATTATATCTTCAGAAAAAAGTTATCAATAGTAAACACAGAGAATTTTTTGATAATGATTTGTTTTATTGAAATATTTTATCTATATTAATTTTTAGGTTTGCAATTCAATGTTTTCAATAGATATTCTGTAGGTATATTCTTTGAGGTCCAATTGTTCTGATAGAATATTTTCTTTTTATACTAATCTATGAAAGAACAGTTGTAAATATAAAATTATTGTTTCAAAAAATCTAGCAAGTTATTCAGTAAAATATTTAGTTTCTTAATCACTATTTCCTTTATATTGGTGCATTATTATTACACATAATAGTGAGATTCATGGTGACATACATAACATAATTCTATCAATCTCATTCCCAGGACCTCCCTTTCCTCCTCTCTTCCTACTCCCTATCCCTTTCTCAATTCTACTAGTGTCTCTTCTATTTCCATGAGGTCGCCTTTTAAAAATATATTTTTCTCTATAGCTTTTTCATATGAGAGGGAACTTATGTGGTTCTAGATAATTTATCTCTGGATGGAATATTTTTCTCCCTCAAACCCAGAATTATTCACTTTAATACAAAAAACAATAGACCAAGATAAATATTTATTCCTTTTAAAAGATTGTTTTAAGATATGCACAATTTAAGGTTTAAGTAAAACTGAGAGTAAAACACTTAGAACATTCATTCTCCTTTTAACAAAGGACTTTTACAAACATCCAAGATTTTCTTGGATCTTGTAATCTGAAAGAACCATTTATTGAGTATGATAACTAAGCTCTTGTCATTTAGGAGTCATTATATCAAAAGCTGCCTATTTGTTTTTTTTTTTAAATTTTAATAAAATAAATTCATTATTAAACAATCTCAAAGTATATAAAATAAGATTTTATGTTATCTTAAACTACTACAATGGTGTGTGTGTGTGTGTGTGTGTGCACGCACGCACGCACGTGTGCATGTGTGAGCATGTGGTGAGAAGATGAGAAAATGAAACCAATTGAGATTTGTTTGTTTAAAAAGCATATATGATATGTTTTTCTTTCCTTATTGTTATTTATTGTGTGTGTAGGGGGATAAAGGGGTGCTAGGGACTGACTCCTGGGCCTTGTGCATACTAGACAAGTAAAGTACTTACCATGGAGTTATACTCCTAATACCCATGTGATATTTTCTTAACATTATCACATAATTTTTCTGTTATTAAAAGTTTTTCATAAAAATCATGGTAAATACTTTTTCCCATCCTATATGCAATCTAGTCATGAAGTAGTTAACAAATTTGTTATTATTATTCATGAATGTTTCTTTCAATGCTTTTATACTATAAACTTTAAAATGAATATTTTTATAAATAACTATTTTATTTACTTATGAGAATATATACTTATGATAGCTGTAATCATACTATAAAAACTGGTGAAATATAAAAAAATGCAGTGGTCATCTATTGTAAGGCCTTTTTAAAAACAATACTACTTTTTTTGTAGCATATTTTGATTTTTGCAAGATCCAAGGAAAAATGGATTATATTTAAATTCCTAGAGAAGGACTGATCTTAATACACCCTAATTGTAAAATCTTTAAGTTCTTTTAGCTATTTTTATATAATCGAATTATAATCAGAAAAATTACTTTAATATCTTTGTCTTTGCCTTGACCTAGCCTCATTATACATTTAAGATGGTTTCTATGTACTGATGGCATTATGATGCTACCTTCATGGTTAAAAAAAATGCCTCTTTGGGGGAATGTGAATACGAGCAAAAAGGTCTCTTATGGTAAGTCTGAATCAATGGAAATATATAAGTACCAGCAGTTCATCAGAGGCCTAAAAGTACAAAATTAATTTCACTGTTTTATTTAAACCTATTATACCTATGGAAGCTCCTAAGTGAAATATTCCCTTCATTCATAAACAGATATCTACTTAAAGTTAAGCTAAAATGTGTTAAATAGAAACTTCTTCCCTAAAAAATGACTGCTGAAAAAATAAATCAAAGTCATCGTTTGGATCCATATTTATTCTAGAACAGACTAGCTGTTTAATGTTTTCTATAACTTCTGAGAATGGGTTAACGTTTTATATGTATGAATACTTGAATACGGTATATTAATATTTTTATTTTTTCAAATGTTCATTTTCACAAAAATAAATTTTAGAGATAGTGATGATAGTGATTTATTTTACTAGAAATTAAAAAACAACTCTAAGTAAGTAGCAGAAAAATCAGTAGAGGGAAGGAAATAGGAAATATATAGGGGGAGGGAGGAAGGAGGAGGGAAGGAAAAATTCCAGTGCTGGGAGTAAGTTAGACCAAATTATATTGTATACTTTTAAAATTATGTCAAAATGAATCTTAATGTTATGTATAACTAAAAAGAACCAATCAAAAAGAAAAAAAAGAAATGTATATGAATGCATGTATTAATGATAAAAAAATACTGGTTATATATTTATGTATGGTATATTTCCTACTTTCAAGAATTTACGGATGTTTTGCTGAAAATGAGATTTAGATTAAAATTATTTGAAAAATAACAGCTATAATAAGAACTATAATGTTTTTACTGTTTCATAAGAAGGTCCAATCTCCCACTAAAAGTTTTCTGAAGAAAGTGAGTTGTTTTATTTTTGGGTGTGTGTGTGTGAGATAGAGATAAGCTTTGGAGAATAGGGCTGCAATATGTCTGTTCAGCTATATCGATCTCTTTATTAAACTCAGTTGTTTCTTCAACTTGCCTTCAGTCTCTTCTTGACTTTTATATTAAGCACAGAATTTAAATGTGGATTTCTGTGTTGAAATTTTAATATGCAATGATACTGTAGAAGATTGAGCCATAGGGAATGCATAAAATAACATGAAAATTATACAATCACAGAGTCAGAACCAAACCCTTAGGAGAGACAATTGTTTTAGAAAGGTTAGTCATAGTTTTTATTTATTTATTTATTTTCATTTTTAGTTTTGGATTCACAGCTACAAGGATCCCCTATTGTTTCTCAAGTGGTAAAAGAGAAATTTTTATGGCATAATATTGACATTTTACTTTCTTTAGTTTAAAAACACATCAATTCTGTGATAGAGGTTCTGTTATTTCTAGCTGTTGGTAGAGGTTGTTGAAATAAAAGAGATTCCTTTAATTAGTTTTCTTTCCTTTTAGGGATTAATTCTCTTTATTCAGTTGTTTATTTTCAAGAGAAAATTATACATTTTCCAAAATATAACGTCCTAACAGGTTAAAACAGGGAAAGATGAAGGATCCCAAGTAATATAAGAGTAGCAGGTATTCACAAATTCTAGCATCTATATATCCTGCAGGAATTTAAATTTACATAAATTTGTGACTGATTTGATGAACTTATGTTTATTGAAGTGAAATGAATGATGAAATAGAGGAATAAAATGCAAAAAAAATTTTCATAGCTATAATTGGAAAGAAAGAAAGATCTGGCAGAATTATTCAATTGTTCTGTGGCATCCTTTCTGCCTTGTGGTTAAAGTGCATTTTGGCTCTGGATTGCATCTGCTGCATCTAGATACAATGAGTATTAAATGATAACTGATATAATCATAGAGTAAATTTTGTGTTTCTGTACAAGTCTCTCTTTATTCAACCCATCCTTTACCTACCAGGTCTTAACAGTGAACAAAATATAATGATATGTTTAGAAATCACTCCAGACTTGTAGAGCACATTTTGTAAGAATGATTCTTCTCTTGTCTAGTTCCTCAAATATTTTATATTCTTGTTTCCAAATTTAGAAGTCACCTTCAAAACTTTTTTTAAACATTTGTATTTATTTCTTTCTTTCCTTTTTCTTCTGCAAGAATTTTGGCTACAATTCAATACAACAGTGTCACAAATTCTATTCATCTCCATGAGAAATTCCTAGTCTAGATTTTTAGGACCTAATCTTTCTTAGACATGGCTAAGAAAATTTGGATAAAAATTTGTAGTACGATAAATATCAAATGCTTTTATTTATATAAAAACAGAAGTCTACAGTGTTCGGCTACATCTTTGTCTAATAAAGATAGGTATTTATTCCTTAATAGAAATACACAGTCCTCCAACTTTTACTAGATTATAATTTTCAGGCAGGTACAGATTTTCATGAATTTTGGTTACTAATATACACCAAGCATCAAGAATAGTTTCTTATTTGTATATTAGAAACCAAATAAATGTTCAACAAATGAAGGTTACATTAAGCAGCATCAACATCTGTTCATAATTTTCTGTATATATTTTATCTTTATATAAATAGAGAAGAGTTCATATAATAAATTATGAGTAAATCACATAGCTTTGAAAAATCTTGCTTTACAAAACCCAAGAGTTCCAATATATAAGTTTCTATGGTCTAAAATCATAACTGGGTACAAATACGGTTAGACAGAATATTTCAAGATGGTGGATCAAATAAGGAATTCTAATTACATGGACTTAATCCCTCATTTATTGACAGGAATGTAATGGAGGACCTGCTAGTTAGAATGGAATAATAAAGAACTAATAAATAGTAAATTAAAACTTGTCATGATTTCACTATCAACTTCATATTTTCAGGGAAAAAATAGGGTGAAGATGGCAAGGGATACAGAAAAGAGAAATGTTGTACTATGTATCTAGT
Source organism: Callospermophilus lateralis (assembly GCF_048772815.1). Lineage (NCBI taxonomy): Eukaryota > Metazoa > Chordata > Mammalia > Rodentia > Sciuridae > Callospermophilus > Callospermophilus lateralis. Next base: position 1,044,534 of record NW_027517992.1, on the reverse strand, counting down.
TTATATACTTTATATACCAAAGTCTCTCAATACAAGGGTTCCTAGAGATTGCAGCAGATGATGTAAGAGTGTTTCTACTACATTGACTCTAACTTGTTCCATGGAAAGATGACCAACTTCATATGGGATAATTGAAAATTAGCAGTGGTTTATTTTAATTTGATGTTAGTTATTTAAGAACTTGGAGTTTTTTACCATTTTGCTTATGATTATTAAATCAGGAAAGAAACTCAGAAGATTGTAGGCCCCCCAAAATGCCTTGACAAAACACAAATGACTTTGAGAACCACCATCATTTATATATCTCATTTCACAGTCTGCATACTCAGAGAAAAGCATATTATTAATCTTTAGGTACAGACTTTAAAACTGAGGTCTAAAGGAAGTGGAACAACTTTTAAAGTTAGATGGATGGCAGGTGATAGAAAAGCTCTGAGTGCTAGAGTCTTTAACATGAGGCCTCCCAATTTTCACATCTTTTCTCTCTCCTTTATAAATACACTCAGGGATTTGCTGGATAACAAAAGATAAATCCAAAAAGAGAAAATATCATGCCATCTTTTATTTTAATGCATTTACTAAAAGACATGTATTTTGGGGTTCCTAGGCCTATCCATATAATTATCTTCTTGATCACTTTAATATATGATAATTATACTATTTTAATTCTTTAGAAAACAAAGTCCTAGATTTTTAATAATTTCTCTTGTATTTAAAGTCACTGCAAGACTAATTATTGAAAAACAAATGATGTAAGATGTGGCACTTAACAAGTCGAGTTTATTGCCATGTAATAGTTCACACACTTACTAAATTCCTTCCATATGCAAAATTAGTTTTAAGAGGAAGAGTAAGTGTAAAGAAATCCCTTATTTTTGCTTCTTTTTGAGATATACTTTATTAACATGAATGAAACTCTAACCAATACTTTGTATGTGTATCCTTTATATGATCAGAGCTTATTTTAACATATTTGTTTTTACTAAATTATAATTTTTTTTGCATTAGAATATCTTTATATTCTTTAAACCATTCATTTGAAACTATCTCAGTGCCTAATGGAAGTTAAGCAGAGTTCTAGGTGCTGAGAACATAGCACTGAATGAAAGAGAAAAATTGTGTCCCTCATGTAGTAAAGGCAAAAAGATAATAAAAAATCAACAATTAAAATATATTTTGCAATAAAAGGTGTTAAGTATATACACAATAATAATAAATCAGAAAAGATACACAGTATTATATTTTTGTATAAAATTAAATAAATATGGGTATAACCAAGTGATGTTTCCTTATTGGGAGATAAATTTGGTTATGTATTTAAATTATAAATGAGAGTATCATGTATCATGCTGCACACCTTTCATTTGTCTTTACTGGACACTTTCTACTCCCTTTCTTCCTACCTAGTAGGCAGGAATCTGATTGGTCTTCCCGTAAGTTCCTTTGCCTCAGGTGGGGTTTGGCTGATGGAAAACATTTATAGGGATCCAAGTGTGGGATTAAGGTTGGGATATTTGTTCCTCATGTTTCTTCCCTCATAATTGGTTGTGGTTTATCTGTATCACTTTATTGATGGTCACAGCTTCTGTCAAGTGTCCCTCTCCATATAGCCAACTTTGAGGGCATTTCAGTAGGCAAAACTACCCTTGCACACACAGGACTTTTTTCACTAGTTTACAATTATTGTGCTGGTGTCTTTGATACCAGTCCATATTTTTTTTTGTCAAAAGTGGCTTAGCTTTAATAGACTTTTCTTGAATTACCTATTTAGACAATGTTATGTGTATTCCACAAAGATTCCAGATTACCCAAATATCTAGCACACTAATTGGTTATTTATGTTAATGTATCAAGTCCAACTTGTTGATGGAAAAGCAATGAAAATGTCAAGAAAAGTTTGCAATGAGAGGGACAAGCCTGTTTCTTAAATTGAACCAAGAAATAACTACAAGTTAGGAGCTACCTACTAATTTTATACATTTGAACTGGTATACGCTTCTCTCTGTATGGGCCAGGTAGCTCAGATTTATGGATTTACATATAAAGAATATGAAGTAAAAATGATGAATTTAATAAAGCTAAAAGTCAAATTTTCTCCTGATTAATGTCCCTAGCTCCCTCCTCTCAATTTATATGCAAAAAACAGTATTTAATTTTGTTCTTAACATCTGAGGGGTCAATTTCTTCAATATTCTACATTTTGTTTGATGAATTTTCTTTTTAACATTAACATTTTCACTTGTATGAATGTTTTTATGTCCCTACTTTCTCTATATTCTTCAAAATACTTTGGTTTTGTTATATTTATAATGTGTTCATTAAAATTTAATTATATTTGTGTCCTGTAAAAGTGAACAAAATAACTATAAAAATCTCCTTCATATAATCACTGATTGAAATCAAGCTCACTAAATGCATAAATGAAATACATAGTCAGTTTAAAAAGTTTTCATATTTTATCAAGAATTCTGCTATATATTGAGATTTACTTATGTGCTCTTAAATTGAGATTATTCCTTCAATAAAGTATTATTTATAATTGTTAATATACATGATTATAATTATGATATTATTCAAATGGCCAACAATTAATATGGTAAAAAAGCCTTCAACATTGGTGAAATAGGAATTAGAACCATAAAGAGATAGCATTTCACACCAATAATAATGACTATTATTAAAAAGAAAAAATGTCAATGAATATTCAAAACAGGAAAATTTCCTATACTGTTGATGAAAAATATAAATTTGTATAGCCATTTTGGAAAACAGTATGAATATTTGTCAAAAAACTAGAAATCAGACTATTATATGAATAAGTTATTCCAGTACTGGGTATATGTCTAAGGGAAATGAAACCAATATATTGAAGTAACATACACATTTCATGTTTATTGCAACACTATGCACTATAGCCAAGAAACAGAGACAGCCTAGGTGTCTTTATCCATCAGTGAATGGATAAAGAAAAAGAGGTATGCATTAATAATGGAATATTATTCAGCCATAAAAATAATGCAATCCCATCATTTGTAGCAACATGGATGGAATTAGAGGACATTATGTTAAGTGAAACAACTCAGCTGCAGAAAGATAAATTTTATATCTTTTCATTTAGATGTGGAAGCTATAATTCAATCTCATAGAAATAGAGAATAGAATAGTGGCTATCAGAGGCTGGGAAGTGGATGGGGGTGTCTGGAGAGAGGAGGCTGAATGAGTATAAGCATGCAGTTGGGAGAAATAGCTCCTAATATTCTAAACAGCATAATTGGGTAACTATTGTTGACAATAGACAGTTAATTGTATAATTTAAAAGGGGTAGAATAGAGGATTTTTAATATCTCCAACACAGAAAAATGATAGCTATTTGAAGTGATGTTTATACCACTGACCCTGATCTAATCATTACATGTGTCTTGAAATATACTCTAATATATATGATGTGTTATTTAGCAATTAAAAATATTTTAAGTGAATTGATAAATGAGAAAAAATATTGTGTCAAAATTATTCTAAAATAGTTTAACTTTTATGACTAGAGTTTTGTGTTAAGATATTATATTAATTCATGAATACTACTCACATTAACTAGCAAATGTTTATTTTAATCAATGTATTATTAGTATTAAACTCCTCCCTTAGTATAAGTGGCCTGCTGAACGAACTCAATGTGAAGTGTACATATTAATATGTCTTAAATACCTTACAGTCTACTCAGCTAGGACCTTCATGAATGTTATATTGCTAATATAAAGGTATTTAATGCATTTCTCTGTGTGTTAAGACTATCAAATTAAAAATTTGCATCCCTTTTAAAAGTAATTTTTTAATAATCCATAAGTATTCCTATTATTTCTAGTGGCAAGAATCAAATTTTCTTCTAACAGTTGATTTTTCATAACTTAGTTAAGCATTATTTGCTAATAATTTTAAAAGCAGTTCTACCAGAACTTACACACCATTCATTTGATATATATGATTTATATTCTTCCATTAAAGATTCTGACTTTGTTATCTCCTTGTAATAAAACAACACAATGTGTGATTTACCTGACATTTAATTCTTTTAAAAAAGCACATTTGGAAGTAATTGTTCTTTATCACAACAACTGTTTAGAATCCAGCTCCAAAAATACCTGACACCATTGGAAAGAATGAGAACAATCTATTGAAGAGACTATGATCTGTTTTTGGCTATTAATATATGTGGTGTCTAACAAATTGAATATATCTGTACTTTCCTCAAAAACTGAACATTTTCTGAGGCATCTCTAAGGTAACTTGATTCAGTTTTGGAACTGTAGGACCCAACACTTTCTGGAAACCATTGATGATCAAAGGTGAAACAAGAATTCCAAAAGAAGACAAACTCACTCATTAAAATAGTTACAACAAAATTTCCTTTGTATATTCAAGATAAATCAGTTATTCTCTGCTTTCTAAGAACAAAAGCATATCCTGCTTAAATCAATATTAGGATTCTTCAAATTAAATACTATGATTTTTTAAAATTAAAATTATGTTTCTAATATTTTCATAATAACAATATGTTACTTTCCTATCAAGCAAACAAACAAACACACATTTGGGAAAGAGCTTAGACATTGTTGAGAATAGGAGGTCACTCAGGTGCAAGCAACATCATTTAACAATGGGAAAATGCATGCTAATTTTGGAACTTTGAAAATGTTTAATTTATGCTATAATGATACCAAATATATTTATAAATATTTGTGTATCTGAAACAAGTAATGCTAAATTGAGAACATGTTCTAGTGAAATTATACACGTGATGGAATACTAATCAACCTTGTATAAAAGAAAAGCCTGCCATGTGCAATAACATGGATAAACTTAAAGGACATTTTACTAAGTGAAATATAGCACTCACAGAAATAATTAGTTGAGTAGAATGGATGTAGCCAGATACTAGGGACAAGGGAAAATGAAACTCATTTGAGACATTTTTGAAAAGCTTTAGAAAATACTCTAAGTGGAATTTTTTTTTTTAATTCTAAGTGGGAAATATTGCAGCTCAGCACCATGTGTATGTCAGGTAAGAGAGAAAGATTTGAAGATTAGGGAAAGAAGTTGAAAAAGTATTATGTTAACCTTAAAGCTAAGAGACTCAAATTGAAACCATGACATAGCTTAGAAGTCACACTTTCAAACTTTTTTTTTTCTAAAGTTATAACTACAAAGGATTTGACACTCATTCTCTGATAACAACAAGAGGATATAACCTTAAGCTCACCAAGTACATTCTATTGACTAAGATTTTACATGTAGTTTTATCTTAATTAACAAAAAGAGATTTCTGTTCACATGGGTGCAACTGAATATAATATTGAGAATTTTAAGAATGCATGAACATGTCTTAGCATCTTTCTACAGTGCCCATTGAAAGTGTAAAAGTGGTTTTCTGTCATAAGCTTTTAAAATATTAGTTTGAAAAACAAACACACACATATTTGGGAAAGAGGTTAGACATTGTTGAGAGTAGGAGATCACTCAGGTATAAGCAACATCATTTAACAATGGGAAAAAATATGCTAATCTTTATACTTGAAAATGTTTAATTTGTGCTGCAATGATACCAAATATATTTATAAATATTTGTGTATTTGAAACAAGTAATGCTAAATTGAGAACATGTTCTTGTGAAAATATACACATGTGATGGAATACTAATCAACCCTGTATAAAAGAAAAACCTACCTCTTAGTTTAAAGTGGATATAGGAAATACTTCATTTATTTAATTGAAAAAAATTACATATATATATATATATATATATATATATATATATATATTTGTATACCTTAATATTTTGATACATGTATACACATAGGAATACTAAATCAAGCTAATTAATGTATATTAGCTCACATACCTATCATTTTTGTGTGTCAGGTACACATAAAATCTATTTTCTTAGCAATTTTCAAGTATATAATATGTTGTTAAAACTATAGTCACCATGATGTACAATAGCCCTTTTGAACTTATTACTTTATCTAAAATTTTATGTCCTTTTACCAACATCTCTCCAAACTCCCTAATTTAATATATGTTTATATGAACTCAACTTTTTCAGATGATATACTGTATTTTATTAGCATTTTTAAGTTGACTTGTTATCTTTGTTTTTAACAATCTGACCAGATACCCAAGTTGACAGTGAGGGTATAAAGATAAGTTTTCTAAACTCCAAGTTCTCATAATCAATTGGCAGAGACATACAAAAAGTGCAGATCAGAAAGTGGAGCATGGTGAATCCTATATAATGGTTTGTATATAGCACATCTTGGAAATAGAAAACAAGAAGGGGGTTTGATCTAGAGGTATTTAAAAAGACTAGAGCATGCTCAAGAAATAGAAATTTACTTATAAATAACATAAGTTGATGGTAAACAATCAGAAGGCGAGAAGAGATGTTTTATATTAAAATAGCTGGTTTATAATATTTTATTTATTAAAAAAATTACTTCACCTTGATTCTATTGATATGTGTTTGCTTGTATGAACTATAGCGTGCAATGGTAAAATTATATAGAGGAACAGCAGTTGAAAGACAGGGCATATAACTATACAAAAGAAACATGACAACTGTGTGTAGCATATAAAAATGTTATCAAAGAAAGAAGGTGTGCATGTTTATGTGTGTGTACATTTCAATAATCAAAGGAATCCTAACCAACACATTAAAAATGTTTTTCTATGGGTGTTTCTTATGCATAGTAAGAAATGATTCTATTTATGCCAAGACAAAAAAAAAACTGCAAATAAATTTTAACCTGATTTTAGCAAATATATTTTTACCAATACCATTGTTACATTGATTTTGAAACTATCATACAGTGATAGGTAAAATAAACATTTATGTAAATTTAACTCAGAACAAAAATTTCAGCAAAAACAACAAATAAAACACATAAAAAGAATAAATGTCAAATATAATATCAAAACCTATGTAAAACCCTATACTGCTAAATTTAAATTGAAAATCAATATGATTGCTTAATGTATTTTTTGGATAATATTTCCTATTTTAAATCAGTGTAAAGATGTAAGAGCATTTACCATATCAGTATCACAAGCCCTTTGGTTCTAGATTCTGGTATCTAACCAACTTTTCCTGAAAGAATCACTATCATTAACCAAAATAAATTATTATCCATCTAAAATAATAAGTGTTCAAACTGAAAGTAGAACTTCTTTTTGCATCAGAAGCAAAGAAACTATCAAAGATTTTTGGAGTTATATAAAAAAGATTGAAACCAAATATGAGGTTGATTGTAGCCAAAATTGGAAAGTTGAGCATAAAATTAAAAATAACTGAAATGGATTGAAACATTCAAAAATGTTCAGATTTATACCATAAGTTTGATGTGCTTTTGTGTAAGGGTGTCAAGGTATTTCTTTTCTCTGGAAAATATTTTTATTATACTTAGAACATACTAATTGTACAAGTTAATAGTTTTCACTACTAATATGGCATTATGTAAAAATGTGGATGTGTAACCGATGTGATTCTGCAATCTGTATTTGGGGTAAAAATGGGAGTTCATAACCCACTTGAATCAAATGTATGAAATATGATATGTTTAGAGCTTTGTAATGTTTTGAACAACCAATAAAAAAAGGAAAAAGAAAGAAAAAAAAGAAACAAAAAATATACAATATTTCCTTTAACTTTTTTATATTTTAACTTTTATAATTTTATTTTATTTATTTTTTAATTTTTTTAATTATTAGTTGTTCAAAACATTACAAAGCTCTTGAAATATCATGTTTCATACATTTGATTCAAGCGGATTATGAACTCCCATTTTTACCCCGTCTACATATTGCAGAATCACATCGGTTACACATCCACTTTTTTACATACTGCCATACTAGTGTATGTTGTATTCTGATGCCTTTCCTATCCTCTACTATCCCCCCTCCCCTCCCCTCCCCTTCCTTCCCCTCCCCTCCCATCTACTCTCTCTACCCCATCTACTGTAATTTATTTCTCTCTCTTGTTTTTTTCCACTTTCCCCTGACTTCCTCTTATATGCAATTTTGTATAACAATGAGGGTCTCCTTACTTTACCATGCAATTTCCCTTCTCTCTCCCTTTCCCTCCCCCATCTAGTCCCTGTTTAATGGTGATCTTCTCATGCTCTTCCTCCCTGCTCTGTTCTTAGTTGCTCTCCTTATATCAAAGATGACATTTGGCATTTGTTTTTTAGGGATTGGCTAGCTTCACTTAGCATAATCTGCTCTAGTGCCATCCATTTTCCTGCAAATGCCATGATTTTGTCATTTTTTTAGTGCTGAGTAGTACTCCATTGTGTATAAATGCCACATTTTTTTTTCCATTCATCTATTGAAGGGCATCTAGGTTGGTTCTACAGTCTAGCTATTGTGAATTGTGCTGCTATGAACATCGTTGTAGCAGTATCAAGAAAACTACAGACCTTTAACTTTGATAATATTACCCCTCACTTCTCCTACCTGCTCCTGACCATTTCACCTTCTCACGATATTCTCTCCCAATTAATAACAGACCCTCTTATATTTTCAGGTCATCTTTGTTTTGTTTAGTTTCCACATATGAGAAAGAAATGTGATAGTTGTCTTTCTGTGTATGGCTTGTTTCACTTGACATGATGTTCTTCAGTTCCAGCCAATTTCTCACAAATACAAGGATTCAATCTATATGACTGAATATATATTCCAGTGTGTGTGTGTGTGTGTGTGTGTGTGTGTGTGTGTATTATATATATATATATATATATATATATATATATATATATATATATATATATATATATATAATATTTTCTTTATCCAGTCATCTGCTGATCACCACATAAGCTGATTCCATATCTTGTCTGTATTGAAAAGTGCTGCAATAAAGGTGTACACAGGCAACTCTTTTGTATGATGACATCATTTCTTTCGGATATATGGATATATGCCCAGGAGTTACAAGCTGGATAATATGGTAGATTTATTTTTAGTTAATTGAGGAACCTCCATTAATGTTTTTATTTTTGTAGTGGCTATACTATTTCTCATTTTGACAAATAGTGCATAAATTTTTTTCCTATACAACATTGCTAGCATTTGTTGTTTTTTGTTTGTTTGCTTAAAAATGGCCCTGGTAACTCTGGTGGGAAGAAATTTCAATGTAGTTTTCTTTTTCTTTTCATTTTTTCAGTACTGGGGAACCCTGAGGAAGTTTAATCACTGAGCCACACCCCCAGTACTTTTTAGCTTTTATTTTGGGACAGGGTCTTGCTAAGTTGCTTAGGGCTTCACTAAATTCCTGAGGCTGGCTTTGAATTTGTGATTCTAGCAAATATATTGGAATTTCAGGTTTGATCCCTTGTGCCAGGCCCCATGTAGTTTGGATTTGCATTTTCCTCATGGTTAAAAATATTGACTATTTTTTAGAGGATTTATTGGTCATTGTGCTTCCATTTTAAGTGGTCCATTTTGATAACATACCAATTTGTTATTGAATTACCTGTTTTTGTTGTTGTTAAGGCTCTGTATTTTGGATTAGTTCTCTGTCAGTTGAAGAGTTGCCAAGATTTTGTCTAATTCTGCAGATTTTCTCTTCACTCTTGTTTCCTTTACTGTGTAAAAAATTTATTAATCTGATTGTATCTTGACAATTTATGCTTTTGTTCCTTAGACTATTCAAACCTTACTTATGAAATCATTGCGTATGTCAATATCTGGAAGTGTTTTCCATATGCTTTTCTAACAGTTTCAAAGCTTCAGATCTTACATCCAGGTATTTGACTCATTTTGGCTTAATTGTTGTATAGGGTGTTTCAGTCTTCTACACATAAATATTTAATTTTCCCAGAAACATTTGTTGAACAGGCTGTGTTTTATGCAGTTCATGTTCTTGACACATTTCAAATGACTCAAGATTTCTGAAATTATTTCTGTGTCCTCTATTGTGTTTCATTGTTCTAAGTCTTTGCTTTTATGCCACTACATGCTGTTTTTGTTACTATGGCTCTGTTGCATTATGTAATCAGGTATTATGATGTATTCAGCATTGTTTTTGCTCAGGATTGCTTTGGCTATTTGGAGTCATTTTTGTTTCCATATGAATTTAAAAATTTTTACTAGTTCTATGAAAAATATCCTTTGTATCCAAAGATTCTTTGATTAGCACAGCCATTTCAGTAACATAAATTCTGCCAATCTATGAACATGAAAAAGGTCTTTCCACCTTCCAATGTCATCTTCAATTATTTTCTTCAATGTTTTGTTATTCCTAGGTAACTTATTTGTGTGTGTGTGTGTGTGTGTGTGTGTGTTTGTGTGTGTGTGTGTGTGTGTGTGTGTGTGTGTGTGTGTTGGGGGCAACTGTTGTTAATGGAATTTCTTTTCTAATTTATTTCTCAGTGAGTTCATTATTGGTGTATATGAAAGTTACTGATATTTGTTTGATGGTTTTGTAGCCTACTATTCTACTGAATTTATTTCTCAATTCTAAAATTCTTCTGGTAGAGTCTTTAGGATTGTCTTCATATAAAATAAGATCATCTTCAAAGACAGATTATTTTATTTTCTCCTTACCTCTTTCATATACCTTTTATTTATTTCTGTAGCCTGATTTTTCTAGTCAGAATTTCTAATTGTATACTGAGTAGGAATGATGACAGAGGAAACCCTTGACTGCTTTTTGATCTTAGAAGAAATGATTCCAACTTTTCCATTCAGTATAATGGGAGTTATGGGTTTGTCATAGATAACCTTTTTTTTGTCTTAAGGTATGATCTTTCTATTCCTGATTCACTCAGGGTATTTAACATGAAGGAATGTTTTATCAAAGGATTTTTCTGCATCAATTCAGTTGATCATGTAATTTTTATACTTGACTCTATTTGTGTGCTGTATTACATTTATTGACTTATATATGTTAAACCATCCTTACTTTCCTAACATAAAATGAAGCAACTTGATCATGGTGTATTATCTTTTTGAAGTATTATTAAATTCAATTTGTTAGTATTTTGTTGAGGATTTTTGCTTACATGTTTTCAGTGATAATGATCTGTAGTTTTTCTTTTATTTTTTTATTTTTTATTGCTTTTTCATTTGTTTTCTTGTTTATGGATGTATTCTTTCAGGTTTTAGCAGCATGGTAATACTGGCATAATAGATTAAGTTTAGAAGGGGTCTTTCCCTCTATATTTTATAGAAAAGTTCAAGAGAGCATTGACTTTAGTTTGTCTTTAAAATATTGATAACATTCAGCAGGGAATCCATTCAGTTCTTGACTTTTTATTGTTGGGAGATTTTATTATGGCTATAGTCTCATTATATATTATATATCCATCTAGATTTTTTATAAACTCTTGGTTAGATTTTGGTAGGTTATTTATGTTCATTTTTTCTAGATTTTTTCAATTCATGGATATATAGTTTTAGAAAATATTTCCCTATTATCTTTTGAATTTTAGTGATATCTATTGTAATTTCTCCTTTTTCATCTCTAAGTTTATTTATTTGGGTCTTCTCTGTATTCCTTTTGGTTAGATTAGCTAAAAGACTTTTCTTTAGCTAAAGATTTTTCTTTAGGGAAGCATAACACTAGAAGAATAGTCAATCAAGGGGGAATCAAATCAAATCTAAACATCAGAAAGAAATCAAAATTGTAGGAAATAAATATCATCTCCCAATAATAATATTGAATGTACATGGTCTAAACTCTTCAATCAAAAGACATAGGATGACTTACTGGATCAAAAAACTAGACCCAACATAATGCTGTATACCAGATACCCACCTCACAGACAAAGACATCCATAGTCTGAAGGTGAAATGGGGGGAAAAATACCACTAACATGGATCTCATAAAAGGCAATAGTTACAGTCTCATCTCATAATTTTGACTTCATGTCAAAATTTAAAATGAAAGCCAAAAAGGACATTTTATACATCAACAAGGTACAATAATCATAGATATTTATGCCCTAAATAATGGAGTATATGTACATCAAATAAACCCTTCTCTATTAATAGTTGAATAGACTACAATACAATAATACTGGGTGACTTTAATAAATCTCTCTCACCACTGGATTGATCATGTAAATAAAAACTAAGTAAAGATTCAATAGAATCAAAAACACTACAATCAATACTTTGGACCTAAAACACATTTTTAGAATATTTCATCCATCAATGACTGAATTCAGTTTTTTTCCTAAGCAATAATAAGATAAAAAAATAGAAACCACTCTAACATCTGGAGATGAATTAATACTCTTGAATAATGAATGGATAGCAGAAAAAATCAGGGGATAAATGGAAAAGCACTTACAGGTAAATGAGAAAAGGGATACAAAATCTCTGGGTATGAAGGCAGTTCTAAGAAGTTTGTCTGTAGCACTGAGCTTGTACATTAAAAGAATGGAGAGATACCAAATAAATAACCTGACAGAACAGCTTAAGGCCCTAAAAAAAGAAAAGCAAATCAACACAAAAATCAGTAAAAGACAGGAAATAATTAAAATTAGAGCCAAAATAAGGAAATTGAGATTAAAAAAAATTCAAAAGATTAATGCAACAAAGAGTTGGTTTTTTTAAAGAATAAACAAAACTGATAAACCCTTAACCAAACTAATTAAAAGAAAGAGAGAAAACCTCAAATTATCAAAATCTGTGATGAAACAGGAAATATCACTATAGAAACCACTGAAATCCAAGGGTCATCAGAACTACTTTGAAAATTTATACTCCAAGAAAGCTAGAAAATCTTGAAGATATGAGAAAATTCCTAGAGACATATGACCTGCACAAATTGCAATAGGAGAACATAGAAAACTGAAGCAGATCAATTTATGTAAATGAGATTGAAGCAGCTATCAAAAGCCTACAAATAAAGAAAAGCTAGGGACTGGATGGATTTTCAGCTGAGTTCAACCAAACATTTAAAGAAGAACTAAAATCAATTCTCCTCAAATTAATCCATGAAATAGAAAAGGAGGGAATGCAAAATTCATTCTACAAAGACAGTATCACCCTGATACCAAAACCAATAAACTTGATGAAAATAGATGCAAAAATTCTTAGTAAAATATTGGCAACCTGCATAGAAAAACACATCAAACCCTAACACCAAAAAAAAAAAAAAACAAATAACCCAATCAATAAATGGAACAAGGAACAAACAGACATTTCTCAGAAAAAAATATACAATCAATCAACAAACATACGAAAAGTATGTTCAATATCTCTAGTAATTACAGAAATGCAAATCAAAACTTCTCTAAGATTTCATCTCACTCCAGTAAGAATGACAGCTATCAAGAACACAAACAACAATAAGTGTTGGCAAGGATGTGAGAAAAAAGGCACACTCATACATTGCTGGTGGGACTGTAAATTGGTGCAGCCAATCGGGAAAGCAGTATGGGGATTCCTTGGAAACTTGGAATGAAACCACCATATGACCCATCTATCCCAACTCCTCAGTTTATACCAAAAGGACTTAAAAACAGCATACTACAAGTTCACAGCCACATCAATGTTTATAGTAGCACAATTCACAATGGCTAAACAGTGGAACCAACCTAGATGTCCTTCAGGAGATGAATGGATAGGGAAATATATATATATATATATATATATATATATATATATATATATATATATATATATATATATAATTTTATACACACACACACACACACACACACACACACACACACACATGGCATTTTTAGGTTAATGGATGAAGTTGGAGAATATAATGCTAAGTGAAGAAAGCCAATCCCCAAAAACAAAAGGTCAAATGTTTTCTTTGATATAAGGATGCTGACTCATAGTGACATGGAGGCAGACCATGGGAGGAATGGAGGAACTAAAGTTAGATAGGACAAAGAGGAGGAAGGGGAAAGGAGGGGGCAAGGGAGTAGAAATGATGGTGAAATGAGTTAGACATCATTACTCTATGTACATTTATGAAGACACAAACGGTGTGAAAATACTTTCTGTACAAACAGTGACTTGAGAAATTGTGCTCTATATGTGTAATATGAAATAAATTGTATTCTGCTATCATGTATAACAAATTAGAATAAATCAAAATTTAATAAAAAAGAGAAACACTTTAAAAATTTTAACTTCCTTTGTGGAATGTAAACACTTCAGTCTCAGGATTTTTTTTTTTTATGGTAGGGAAAAATCCTTAATTGGTCAGCTGTTGTTTTGAAGTTCATTCCCATTTACATTTGTGAATAACAAATAAGGGAGAGAATAAAATTCATTAACTGTATGCACAAAATAAAGAATTCTCATGACCTACATTCTCCAGAAAATTTTCTTGAATTAACTAGGCCCAATCTCCAGTTAGCCGAGATGTCCTCTTATGTTTATTCTGATTCACATGGGTAATTATCAAACTCTGTATGACAATAAAGTTAATCTAGGCAACCACATTGAAAAATGATATTTTGATAGAACTTAGGATGGAAAATACCTAACATTTGTACTATCTTTTCCTATACCCTTGGCAGACATTACCAACCATTGCTGGTACTTTCTCTTTCTGAGTACATATTTGGCCACAAAATCTTTCCCAAAAATTCCAAGTTTTCATTACAAACTAATGGAATAGTTTACATATGAGATGGAATTTTTGTGCCATTCCTTAATAAAATTAAACTCACTGTAAAAACAACAAAAAACGATAGTGCATAATAATCAAGTGGGATTCATCAAGTGGGATGCAAGGTTAGTTCAATGTATGTAAATCAATAAATGCAATTCACCACATGAATAGACTTAGAGAATCACATGATTATCTCAATCGATAAATTTTTAGAATTTTTGTTTATCTTTTCAATGCTCTCTTAGTTTAATTCATCCTTTGTACAGTTTGTTTAGTCTCTATTTTAATCTGCTATTATCTGTTTTTATTTTTTCCTTCTGATGATTTTGGATTGGTTATATTTTTGTTTTCTAAAACATTGAGATTCATCATTAGGTTGTTAATTTAAGATCTCTTTTTATATATATATGCACTTATTGTAAATTTTGCTTTTTAGTAGTCTTCTTGGTACACTCAAGATTTTGGAATGTTTCCATTTCCATTTAATAAATGTTTAAGTTTTCTGTTTGATTTCTTCAATAACCAAATGTACGAAAAGTATGTTCAATATCTCTAGTAATTAGAGAAATGCAAATCAAAACTTCTCTAAGATTTCATCTCACTCCAATCAGAATGACAGCTATCAAGAACACAAACAATGTGATTTCTCACATCCTTGCCAACACTTATTGTTCACTAAATCATATTATGCAGTCTCCAAGTGTTTGTATAATCTCAGCCATTACTCTTGGTATTTCATTTCTAGTTTCATTCTATTGTGACCAAATAAAATGTAAACAATTATTTTAATTTTTTAACTTTTACTAAGACTTACATTGTGGCCATGGTCTATTTGGGGAAAGTTCCACGTGCATATTCTGAAGCTATTAAGTGAAATGTTGTGTACATATCTGTTAATTTCATTTGATTTTTAGTTTTAATTTATCTTTGATGCTTCTTTGTTGATTTTTTTGACAATTGTCTATCTATTGATGAGAATGGAGTATTAAACTTGCCCACTGTTTTTGTATTGGGTCCTATCTCTCCCTTTATGTCTAAGAGCATTGTTTGCATTGTTTTATAAAACAGGGTGTTCAAGCATTTGATACATATATTTATAATTGTTTATCTTCTTTATATATTGTTCCCGGAATCAATATGTCGAAACTATTTTGTCTTTTAAATTATTTTGTTTTAAAGTCTGTTTGTTAGTATAAGTATGGCTACTTCTACTTGCTTTCATATTCCATTTATGTGAAATATATTCACCCTTTCAATTTTAGTCAATTTGTGGACTTGTCTTTAAATCCACATTTGTGGACTAAAGGAATTTCTTGTATACAGCATACTATTGGGTCTTGCTTTATAATCCATTCTATGTCTCTTAATTTGACAGTTAATAGACAGGGTATTGAGAGCTATCTACTTGTCTCAGTTGTTTTGTTGATTTTCTTGTTTGTTTTGACTATTAAACATATATTTTTTTGCTCTTCATTCTTCTTAGAAGTTTGATGATTTATTTTATTGGTAACATTTGATTCCTTCATGTTTCTCATTTGCATATCTACTTTTATAGGTATTTGTTATTTCATATCCCTTCATGATTCTTTTTATTTTTCTTCCTCCTCTTGCATAAGATTCTCTTAAACATTTTTTAATGATGTTCAAGTGGTCATGAATTCCCCTTAATTTTAGCTTATCTTGGAAAGTCTGTTTCTTCTTTAATTCTGAAGGATAACATTGATGGGTATAGTAATCTTGGTTGTTAGTTATTTCCTTAGGACTGAAAATACATTATCCCATGTCCTCCTAGCCTTCAGATTTTTGGCTGAGAAATTTCCCTCACTTTCAGATTTATCAGCCCAAGTGATAAGATCAGAAGATCAGGTACAGTTATGATTGAAATAGGCTACTAACATAGATACCATGTAAACAACTATTGTGTTTTTACTTTCTGTAGATACTCTGGGGGTATCTGCTCCAGAAAGGAAATCAGCCACCCCACAGCTTTGCATGCCTCAGGACAGGTCCACAGCTAGCTGATATTCCCCATTCTCACTAACTAGAATTATCCAATAGGGAATGAGCAGATCTGAGTGGTGGTATCATTGAGCTTAATCCCTCTCAGCTGAGCTGGAAATGTAGCTCAAAGGCTGCCCAATGTGCTTGAGGCCCTGGGAATAAACCCTGGCACCAGGAAAAAAAAAAGTGAAAGAAAATTAAAAATAAATAAACAATAAAATAGCAAAGAATCAAGAGAGTGAAAGATAAAAGAAAAAAAAGGAAATAAGAATTTGAAAGGATAAAAAATAAAACAAATTTAAGAAATAAAAGTAAAAAATTAAAAATCATAACCTAAAAAAATTAACAAAGAAAAAATAATTATAAAAGGACAGATGAAGAAAAATCAAATTAAAAATTCTCCTAACCAAGGTGCTGGGAAAAACAAGTGAGGGCAGCTGATGTGTCTCTGCTGATCTAATCTTTCCTCGGGTTTTCTAATGTTGGGATCTACCAGGTATGGTGGGACAGGGATTGTAGGTCATAACTATAGCTTATTTAAATTCCTCTCTGTTATCAATAAGCCAGTTGGGTGAGGAGTTCTGACTTCTGTAGGCACTTTTCATCCACTAGGTTAAGGCAAAATATTAACCACATCAGAGGTATATTTCTCCAGTGGTATTTAGTCTGCACACCTGGGGAAATTACAAATTCTGGGATCATGATGGGTGAGATCTTCTTGATGGATGAATCTTACACAATCCATCTTACACTGGGTCTGCAGATTTTATATTTTTGTATACAGTGACGTGGCAAATGCCAAAGCCTCTGGAGCTGCAGAAAGAACAAGTGATGTGCTGGAGGGGTATGCTGACATAATCAAGCTGCCTGTTGCCCAGAGATCTGAGCCTGGTGTGGAACCACACGAGACTGGTGTCACTTGCAGTGACCAGGACAATTCCTAAAACCACTGATTTCAGAAGGCAGCACCCTCACCTTTCCATTCTCCCTTTCACTACTCACGTTCCCTGGCAGAAAATTCTTAGAAGGTTTGTATCAGAGACACCCCACCACTGATACACAAAAGCCAAGAGTGTCTCCTATATCTGCTTCCTGCATAGTCAATGAGCAGGGTCGTATGGGGACCCTGAAATATGATTATGCAGATGTTTTGATTCATAGAAATGCATGGTCCCAGAAAAGAAAGCTTGCTGAGAGATACATTGAAATCAAACTTTAAATCTAACTTGTTATGCAGACTCTAGGTCTCTTACTTATGTAAGTGGTTTGCGTGCAGTGTACAGATTTCTGCATCATGCTATTATTCTTGTCTTTTGCATTTGACTCCTCAGAAAAGGGAGTCTCTTTCCCCTGACTGAGGTGCTGAGCAACAGGTACTGAGTATTCTGTTTCTTGCTTTGTTATTTTCCCCTAGTCTCTGGCTTTCACCAGGTTTTGTTTTCTTTGCTAACAATTTCCAGTGGTTACCCATGGCTACTCATCTCCTAAATCAGATATATACCTGCTGCTTTGTCTCTATCCCATGAAATAACAGACCACTGCTGGGTGCCTCCATTCTATCATCTTCTTCTCTCCTCTGGGGAAGATCTTAAAGAAATTTTGGCTGTGAAGATACTGGGATTGCCTTTGATGTCTCTCAGCACATTTCCCAGCACAAAGCTTATAAGTCAGAAGAAGTGGCATGAGATTTCACAGTACTTCAAGAATATAAAATCCAAAACCATTTTTGGAGGTAATATGATGGGAGAGACTAAAAAAATGATATTAAAAGTAACCCTTATTGGTTGCTCTTGGTGATTGATATGGACATAGACTATTATACTGAAAAATAGTCAATGGAGGGAAAGTATGAAATGTTTACCATGTAATACTATAAAATAGTATTTGAGTGTATTTAAACTATAGATATTGTAAAGTATTTAGCAAAAGAATGCCAGCTAATCAATGAAGAAAAATGGTAGAATGCCACCTTTTTGGGGGGAGGGTACTGGGGATTGAACTCAGGAGCACTTTATCACTGAGCCACATTCCCCAGCCCTTTTTTATATTTTCTTTAGAAACAGGGTCTCATTCAATTGTTACTTGCATTGCTGGTTTTTTTTGTTTGTTTGTTTGCTTTTAGTTGCAGATGGACACAATACCTTTATTTAGTATTTTTTTTAATGTGGTGCTGGGGAACAAACCCAGTGCCTCATGAATGCTAGGCAAGTGTTCTACAACTGAGACACAACCCAAGCCCCAGTGCCTTGCTTTGTGCTAAGGCTGGTTTTGAATTTGCCATCCTCCTGCCTCAGCTCCCAAGCCACTAGGATTACAGGAATGTGCCACTACATGTGACTAGAATGCTACCATTTTATAATGTGGAATAAAACCATGTGTTTAGACACAATCATCAATGGCTGAGAGAAATTTTTATGAAAATCTGATGGGGAACTTTACACTAAAATACACTTATTAATCATTATATAAAATAAAAAAACAACAAATACTTATGGGCCTTTGAATATGATACAAAAAATATTCAATAACTTTTGTAAAATATCCTTCAAATTAATAGACAATTAAATAAACTATTAGCTTCTACATCTAACTTTCATTGAAATAAATTACAGAGGTAAGAGAAAAGTATTCACATCACAGAAATGTAGTGAATAAAATCTAGAATATGGCAAATTCTGCAGGAAAATGAGTGGAATATTTTCTTATACTTCAAGCTGGCCAGAAGTTGAATGCTTATTTAATGACTTTTAGAGATTGTGATTAAATTATTCATCAAGAAATAAAGAAACTAAGAATATAAGTTTTAACACTCTATATGCTGCTTAACATTTAATATTTCTTAATAATACTAGTAATTTATAATTTTATGTGAAATGCCTTTCTTTTTCTTCTAGATTATAAACTTCATAAGGATAGAACCATTTTATCTCATTAACGTTTATATCTCAATAGCTAAAGTCCATGTGAACAAGATACTTTATTAAATTTTATCACCTAAAACAAAATAAACAAAACAAGGATGATCCAAAGGACTAGCAGAGCCTTGGAAATTGATTGACCAGACAAGCAGGAGCCCTTTGTCCATACCCCAAATTTCTCTTTCATGTATATTTTGTATCCCCTTACAACCTTGAGAATGTGGTAATTTAGCTAAAACCACATGCTTAAATATTATATGAGCAAAGATTGATAAAACCTTTTTCTACTTTAATATTATTGAAGCAAAAAGCCTATATTCTCCAGTACTTTTATATTTTATTATCAAAAACATTCTCTTCTAGTATGCAAATAAGTTGCTCTAGTTATACTTGCTTCTTCATTAGTAATAGAATTTGCCAAATTATTTTACATTATTCATTTGCAAATTTTCTTTTGCTTAGGATTTACTAATTAGGTAAATTATTACTTAAAGTTTAGGAGTTAATGCATATGCCACCTCTGCTGTGAAGCTGCCATTACCAAAGCACAACAAGGTGGTCTAATCTCACCATTCTCTTTTCTTGATAGAACATCATTTTTTTTGTATCATAAGTTATTTAAATGTTAGCTTTAATGAGAACACTATACATTATTCATTACTTATACCCATTTCTACTCAGGGCAATATTACAAACTTAATAAAGGATCAATCATGAAAGAAAGGGCATCAATAAGTTACTAACACCTAAATTCATAAGAACAATATTGCTAATAAAATTGGTCTTGCTTTCCTCAGAGTATTTAATGTCTCTAATAATTTGGAGAGAGATGATGAAAAAAAGATGAAAGTGAGATTTTTGTAGACCAAAGAATGAACATTTTTGTAACGACAGAAAAATTATGATAAAGGAGCACATGTGAAAATTGAAAAAAAATAGGAGTTATGTAAATACCAACTGTGATACATTGTGATAACAAAAAATTTTCACTCATGTTGAAGAGTCTCAGTCTAATTATGAAAATAATTTTAGGAATTTTGAAAAGCTTTTCATTCTTTTCTGTTGAGCATTGGAGATTTAGAGAAAGTGGAAAATTATATTTAATAAAACATTTTACCTGACTAGGTCTAATTAAGAGAAAGAAACCACACAGTAATTAGAGCAAAGAAAGTTTAAAGAATTATTAAAACTATAACAGTATATTGGAGGCAAGAGTAATCGGCTAGCAAGAAATAACAAGACCACTGAAGAATATAGCAGTAGCAGATATGTACTAGAAGATAATATAGGTGCTAGTTTGCTAGGGCTACCATAGTAAAGTGACTTTTACAAAATTTTGTATTTCCTTACAGTTCTGGAGAATAGAAGTCCAATATCAGGACAGGTTCAGTTTCTCTTGAAGTCTTTCTCCTTGGCTAGTAGATTTTCTTTTCTTTTCTATATATAAGCTTTTTATTCTGGAGAATTTCAAATATACGTATTTTTGAAATCTCCGTAGTCCTATCACCTAACTTTTGTAATTATCAACTGTGGCAGATTTTATTTTATCTATTGCCTCTACTTTCTCTTCCAAGATTATATAACTTTCTAAGTATGATCTTCACTTGGCCTTTCCTGTTGTTTGGCTATTCTCTGTGTCTCTTTGTGTGTCCAAATCTCCTCTTAAAAGACACTAGTCAGATTGGATTAGGGGCCACCTTAATGACCTATTTTCAATTTAATCACTTTATTTTAAAGACTCTTTCTTCCAATACAGTCACATCCAGAGGTACCAGGATTACTAATTCAATGTTTGAATTTTGGAGGGACAATATTGAGCCCATAACTATGATGCAGTGCATCACAATGCATCATAACATAAGATAACATTAACACAGCAAACATAACAAAACACTATGCACTAATCTTAGAGATGAGATAGAACACTCAAGTAAGTTATACTTCTTCCTCTAGGCAGAAAATTCAGACACTGATGGAGAAAGCCCCACTTAGGCTCTCTGGGTGACAGGTAAATTTTCTGTGATGCCTTGCTGGGGGAATTTGTTAGAAGTTGACTTTGGAATTCCTGAAAATCTGCCCTCTGGGCTGCAGAGGTAATTTAATATAAAAAATCTCTTTCATCAGAGGTAATGTAATATAAAAATCTTCAGATGACTCCCCTGATGGAGAAATCCACTGGCCTCTGGATGCTTCTGGCAGCTTGGCACCACAACCAAGTGAGCATTCTGAAACCAGTAGGCAGAATTTTTTTCTCAATGGACCCTTCAGCAGAGCTCAGTGCCAAATGGCAAAGAAAAAATATGTAAGGGACTTGTGTCCATTTTCATAGAATAGTTAAAAATGACAAATTCAGTGTTGAGAGGCTACAGGATGTGGCCTAAATGAGTTTAAAAAATAATGAGAGTGGTGATAAGTGCATCATGTTGTGAAACATGACAAAGGAGAAATGAGAAAACCTAGGAGAAGGGAATTAGATTTATAAGTAGAATTTACTTGTTTCCATACCCTCTAGAATAAAATGAGCAATTCCTTACTCTAATATTGCCTGAATGAAAGTACCCATTAAAATTATTAGAGAAACATCTCTTTACTAGAAATGGTTTATTTATAAACATGTAATTGCACTCTGGATCAGATGAGTACCTTTTTAATAATAGGATACTTCATTATTAAGCATTCAAATAAAATCGGAGGCACTGAAATCAAACTCATTGGCAATTATTGGGTTTATTCCAGTAGACAAAGATTAAATGAAAGGAACTGTAGAAAAGCTAATTGTGAAGAGCAGTCTGTGCCCTGCCCTATTAAATTTTATTAGCAGCAGTGGCCCAGAAAGTGGCCTCAAGTTGGATCTCAAGGGATTATTTACATGCAGGAGAAAAATTTTCTTAAGAGAAAGTTGTTAAGTCAAATCTATTCCAAATAATGAGACAATGAAAACAGTATGTGGATACTCTATCACTAGATCCAGAGCTTACTCTTATGCAATGTTGCAGGTCCATCCATATCCCTATATGTTCAAAGAAATCATTGTCTCAGTTCATCTTTGATTTTTTGGTTTTATAACTTTCACACATTTAGATTTGTGTCTTTAGCAGAAAAATAAATATTTCCGAGTTGTGGAATTTGGATGTTGCAGATTGAAAATGTTTAATTTTAAATTTTTTTTTCAGTAACTGAATTTCAACTGAACGTAATGGAAGAGGTAACATATGAAGATATAAAAACAGAACTGCTTTACCAATCAGAAGTTATGGGGTTTTAAGCCACTTCTACTGACACTGTCCACTAGCCACCCTCCCACAACACTCACCATTACTTTTTTTTTTTTTTACACAAGTTAGGTTCTTTGCATCAGGAACAGGGAGGGGTGACAGAGAGTAGGAAGCAGTCTAAACCCATCAGCACCTATTGACTAAGCCCAAGCTAAAGGAGGAGGGAAGAGCCAAGTGGCCTGAACATTACTCTCACTGAAAGTCAGGGTGTGTCCAAGAATGTTGACAGTTCTGCTTCTGCCACACATGTCTACTCTTCCTATCCTTGGAGGATCCAAGAGCAGCTTAAATCAATTGCTATTTTTTTTTTAGTTTCAAATAACCAAAACGAAATTCAAAATAATTTGTTATAAATGAAGACCTGTTTTCTCCTATAATTAAATCTCAGAAATAAATTGGATTTAAAATGTGTCTTGATTTAGGGGATCCTGCAGGGTACCAAAAGCCTAGTTTCTTTCCATTTTCATGTTCTGCTTTGAGAGGTTTTCTTAAACAATCCATGTGATTTTTCTCTCCACAGTTGTTAAACCTCTCCCTGACCGGTCTTCAAATGTATGCAGTTCAAATCAAATGAAGTAGTTATTCCTACTAGGTTCTAAAAAATAATCAAATAGAGGGTGATTCTTTTATTCCAGATGCCACAGCATATATTTTCTCTTATTCTATTGTGTCCAATTGGTTTAAACTATACATTCCTTTAGCCAAATTTATCTGTACCAGGCTATCGGCTGCTAAAGTTCAAACCATTTCAAATGATGTGGCAGAAACATGGAAAACAGAAAGCTCCCCAAAGTAAAACCTAGCTATTTTATTGGAATAAATAGAAAATTTTTGCTATTAAAGATAGATATGTATTTAGTATGGCCCTCTTCTTAAATTGCCCAAAGCCCATACATATTATTTTTCTTGTAAAAACAGAAAATGCCCTTTTGCTGTCCAAAATGCACTCAAATTCTCTCAGGAGAAATAGAACCTAAAACATCCATTTTATGAGGTGTTCTGAAAGTCAAGGTGATTGTGTATCTCTTTTAGTTTTATACTTTTGCAGTTTCTTATTGTCTAACCCCAGCTAGACAAATGACAAGTTAAATTATCATTTATTCTCAATACACAAGAGCATACTGGGGCAGTGCACCTATAATAAAACCACCTCTTTCAACACAAGAAAAGAAACCTACTTATAACATATCATTAATATCCTGCTACCTATCAGTGGAGAAAAGTCCTCTGTCTACCAGTTTTCCCTCTCTGGATTTGTCATTTGTAAAATATCCACGTCAATGAGACGTGGACTTTGAAAGCAGGTTGATAAACACAATTACTGAAAATGGCGATAACATTTGGTGCAAAGGGATTAGGGATATAATACAAACTAATGAAACACTTTGAGGCATGCTTAACAGAATTTGAACAAAATATTTCTAAAAAAAAGTATTTTTACAAAGGTTATCAAGATGGCAGAATAGAGAAGGCCACTTTCCTGGCTGCTCCTTTATGGCATGAAACAAAGAAAGCAGATTGGCACCTTCTCAGCATGATGGGTGAGCAAAAAAAGTAGGGGGAGAGTTTACTGGAATTTAACATTGGGGACACTCAAAGCAGAATGAGGATCCAGGAGGTTAGATATAATAAAATAAGGAATAAATCCCCAGTGCCATAGGCTGCTGACATGGGTAGAGACACAAACCAGAGCGATCCCTCTGGGAGCAAAGTGGAGGGATAAGGGAATTAGAGAAACTCACATTTTAGGAGGCCTGAGGTGTGTCTATGTATAGAGAGCTTAAAGGTCAAAATCACTGCCTGAGTAAAAAGAAAGGCATGCTTCACATTATCCTTGTCTGGGAAAGAAGCAGAATCGCTCCTGGCTGTGTGAAGAGGACAGAGGAAGGAATCAATTTTCAGCTACAGCCCAGGGGCCAGCAGCTAGGAGATCCAATACATGGAAACCTGTGTTTGGCCCAAAATACAGGCCTGGAAAACCCACACTGCACAATATACTGTGTGCCTGAGTGACCAGGAAAAAATCAAACTTAGAGAGAGGTATACACAGGTGACCACAGGTTGTGGAAATTCACCCTGCTTTCCCCCTTGTCCTCCAATCTGGCTCCTTGCAGGATGGGCTGGGAATTCAAAAGAGTGGGAATGGGAGAGATTGAGTTTGGAGACTAAATTTGAAACTGAAAAACTAAGAATTGGCTCCTCCCCTGTAAGTGAAACACAGGGGATATCCCTGTGGTGCAGTCTTACAGTATGGACCTACAATTTTGGGGCCCTAGATGTGCACTGATTTAAAATCTGCAGACCAATCAGTATTAAGTAAAGAGCCTGGAGCCAACTGTAAGATTAAACCCTGCCTCCACTTGTGGGATTAACTCTCTCACTCCATCAACCCATCCCTGAAGGTGGAGCAAGCATTAAAATCCAAAAAATAAAAAATAAAAAACCACCTTACACTGCTGAGAATAAAGCTGAAAATCTTTTGAACTCCAATGAAAATGATTCTTTAACATCTGATATCATTGTTTTTTTTTTCTTTTTTTCTTTATTTTCTCTGTTTAATCATTTCCTTGATGGTTCATGAACATTTATACACACTCAAATTTCTTCTCATTTCTAGCATTTTTGAAGTGAGTTATTTTCATGGATCAGTTTTTGAGGACTAGGGTGTTTGATTAGCATATTTGAGTTTTGTCTATTCTTGTACTTTTATTTTTTCTCTTAATTATTAAAAATTCTCTTTTGTTCCTTTCATTCTTTACTTTAACCTTCTCTCTTCCTTCCTCACAATCATCACATGCTATGTCACTTCTATTCTCTTCATTTCCACCATTCAAAATTGTAAACCCTTTTGCAAATTTACTATTTTAGTTGTAGGCAATAACTGATCATATAATTTCTTTTTATTGTGATAATTAATATTGTAGATGTCATAAAGCAGAAATTATTTGCTTTAATGCTGTATATTTTTTACTATTGTTGTTGTTATTATTTGTCTCCCCCAAATGATGAGGTACTGGAACACTTAGGGACACTATAAGTTTATAGTGTATATAGTGTAAAAACTCTACTGGATCAGATCCATACTGTTATATGGGTAGATACACAAACATGAAAAATCAAGAGAAAAATTACCCCAAACAAACAAAAACAGAATTCATCAACACCACGGTGAAAGAAATGTCAGAGAAGTAGTTTAGAATGTGCATAGTTAAACTAAACTGTGAGGTAAAGGACAATGTAAGGAGTAAAATCAGAGAGAAAATACAGAATGTTAAAGATCACTTCAATAATGAGATAGAGATTTTGAAAAAAAATCAAGCAGAAATTCTTGAAATTAAAGAATCAATAAACCAAATTAAAAATTTAATGGAAAGCACCACCAGCAGACAAGAGCACTTGGAAGATAGAATTTTAAGGAATGAAGACAAAATATATGATCTGAAAGAAATAAAGTTGAGCATGGAGAAAAGATGTTAAGAGACCATGAACAGAACTTCTAATAACTATGGGTTACACTAAAGAGGCCAAATTTATAATTTATTGGAATAGATGAAGGCACAGAGATACAAATCAAAGGAATGGTCCATCTTTTCAATGAAATAATATTATTAAATTTCTCAAACCTAAAGAATAAAATGGAAAATCAGATACAGGAGACTTATGAGACCCCAAGTACAAAAAATTACACAGACCTACACACCAGGTACATCATTATGAAAATGCCTAATATAAAAAATAAGGATACAATTTTAAAGGCTGCCAAGGAAAACCAGCAGGTCACTTTTAGAGGAAGATCAATCCAGATGTCAGTTGATTTCTTAACTCAGACCGTCAAAGCTAGGAAGACTTGGAACAATATGTACCAAATTCTGAAAGACATGAGTGACAGCCAAGAATACTATACCCAGTAAAATTAATCTTTTGAATTAACAATGAAATAGAAACCTTCCATGATAAAAGTTAAAAGAATTCATAACTAGAAAGCCTGTACTACTAAAACATATTCAATAAAATATTTTATGAAGTAGAAACAAAAAATAAAAGTGAAAACCAGTAAACGGAGAAACTGCACTAGAAGAATAATCAATCACAAAAGAAACTGATTTGAATTAAAAGCCAGAAATAAACCAAAATTTCATTGAATAGAAATCATTTCTCAATAATAATGTTGAAAGTAAATGGCCTAGCTCATCAATCGAAAGATACAGATGGGCATATTAGATTAAAAATCAAGACCCAACAATACACTGCCTTCAAGGGACTCACCTCATAGTCAAAGACTGCCACAGACTGGAGGTGAAAGGATGGGAAAAAATCATATCATTCACATGGATCTCATAAGTAAGCAGGGGTTTCTGTCTTCATATTAGATAAAGTGGATTTCAAGACAAAGTTAATCAGAAGGGACAAAGAGGAACATCTCATACTGCTCAAGGAAATTATAAATTAACAAGACATAACAATCATAAGTATTTATGCCACAAATAATGAACATCTATGTGAATCAAACAAACCCTTCTCAATTTCAAGAATCAAATAGACCACACACAATAAAACTGGGTGAATTTAACACACCTCTCTCACCACTGGATAGATACTGCAATCAAAAACTAAATAAAGAAGGTATAGAATTAAAAAATAATAATTGAGACTTAACAGACATATATAAAATATTTTATCCATCAATGAATGAATATTCCTTTTTCTCAAGAGCACACATATTATTCTCTAAAATAGACCGTATTCTAGGCCACAAAGAAACATAGCAAATACCAAAAAAAAAAAAAGAAATAGAGATAATAACTTGCATCTTATCAGGTCATAATGGAATGAAATTAGAAATCAATAATAAAATAAAAAATAGAAGCTACTTTAATTGTGTATTATACTAAATAATGCACTATTGACCAATGGATAGAAGAAGAAATTAGGGATGAAACAAAAACATACTTAGATGTTAATTAGAATAGCAATCCGACATATCAAAGTCTTTGAGACGGTATGAAAGCCATTCTGAGAGAAAAGTTCATTGCATTGAAATAATTCATTAAAAGGATAGAAAGTCACCAAGAAAATAACCTTACCTTACATCTCATGGCCCTAGAAAAAGAACAAATCAACACTAAAAAAGTAGGAGCCAGGAAATAATTAAAATCAGAGATGAAATCAATGAATTTTTAAAAAATACAAAAAAACTCAACAGAACAAAAAGTTGGTTCTTTAGAAAAAATAAAATAAAATTGATAAACCTTAGATAAGCAAAAAAAGAGAAAGAGATAATATTGTCAAATTACTAAAATCTATAATGAAAAAGGTAATATCAGGGCTGAGGTTGTGGCTCAGTAGTAGAGCACTTGCCTAGCATGTGGGAGGCCCTGGGTTTGAGTCTCAGCACCATATATAAATAAAATAAAGGTCCATTTACAATTAAAATAAATATATATTAAAAAGTTAAAAAAGGAGTGTCATAATGGACACTACTGAATAAAGAAGACAATCAGAATCTATTTTGAAAATTTTTGCTCCTATAAAATAGAAAATGTTAAAGACATCAACAATTTTTTAGAGATATGACATACCTAAATTGAATCAGGAAGACATAGAAAATTTAAGCAGGTCAATTTCAGGCAAGCAATAAAATTGAAGATATATCAAAAGCCTACAAACAAAGAAAAGTTTAAGCCAAGATGGAGTTCTACCAAACCTTCAAAGAAGAACTAAAATCAATCCTCCTCAAATTATTTCATAAAATAAGAAAGAAAGAAACCTGTTCCAAACTCATTTTATGAAGCTAGTATCACCCTGATATTAAAAGACCCAGAATAGCAAAAACAATTCTAAGCAGGAAGTGTGAATCAGGTGGTATAGCGATACCAGATTTCAAACTATAATACAGAGCAATAGTAACAAAAACAGCATGGTACTGGTACCAACACAGGCAGGTGGACCAATGATACAGAATAGAAGACACAGAGACTAATCCACAAAGTTACAACTATCTTATATTTGATAAAGGGGCTAAAAGCATGCAATGGAGGAAGGACAGCATCTTCAACAAATGTTTCTGGGAAAACTGGAAATCCATATGCAATAAAATAAAACTGAATCCCCTCCTCTCGCCATGCACAAAAGTTAACTCAAAATGGATCAAGGAGCTTGATATCAAATCAGAGACTCAGCATCTGATAGAAGAAAAAGTCGGCTCCGATCTACATATTGTGGGGTTGGGCTCCAAATTCCTTAATAGGACACCCATAGCACAAGCGTTAAAAACAAGAATCAACAAATGGGACTTACTTAAACTAAAAAGTTTTTTCTCAGCAAGAGAAACAATAAGAGAGGTAAATAGGGAACCTATATCCTGGGAACAAATTTTTACTCCTCACACTTCAGATAGAGCCCTAATATCCAGAGTATACAAAGAACTCAAAAAATTAAACAATAAGATAACAAATAACCCAATCAAAAAATGGGCCAAGGACCTGAACAGACACTTCTCAGAGGAGGACATACAATCAATCAACAAGTACATGAAAAAATGCTCACCATCTCTAGCAGTCAGAGAAATGCAAGTCGAAACCATCCTAAGATACCATCTCACTCCAGTAAGATTGGCAGCCATTATGAAGTCAAACAACAACAAGTGCTGGTGAGAATGTGGGGGAAAGGGTACTCTTGTACATTGCTGGTGGGACTGCAAATTGGTGCGGCCAATTTGGAAAGCAGTATGGAGATCCCTGGGAAAGCTGGGAATAGAACCACCATTCGACCCAGCTATTGCCCTTCTCAGACTATTCCCTGAAGAACTTAAAAGAGCATACTACAGGGATACTGCCACAACGATGTTCATAGAAGCACAATTCACAATAGCTAGACTGTGGAACCAACCCAGATGCCCTTCAATAGATGAATGGATAAAAAAAAAATGTGGCATTTATACACCATGGAGTATTACGCAGCCCTAAAAATGACAAAATCATGGAATTTGCAGGGAAATGGATGGCACTAGAGCAGATTATGCTTAGTGAAGCTAGCCAATCCCTAAAAACAAATACCAAATGTCTTCTTTGATATAATGAGAGCAACTAAGAACAGAGCAGGGAGGAAGAGCAGGAAGAAAAGATTAATATTAAACAGAGACATGAGGTGGAGGGAAAGGGAGAGAAAAGGGAAATTGCATGGAAATGGAGGGAGACCCTCATTGTTATACAAAATTACATATAAGAGGTTGTGAGGGGAATGGGAAAATAAACAAGGTGTGAAATGAATTACAGTAGATGGGGTAGAGGGAGAAGATGGGAGGGGAGGGGAGGGGGTACAGTAGAGGATAGGAAAGGTAGCAGAATAAAACAGTTACTAATAGGGCATTATGTAAAAATGTGGATGTGTAACCGATGTGATTCTGCAATCTGTATTTGGGGTAAAAATGGGAGTTCATAACCCACTTGAATCTAATGTATGAAATATGATATGTCAAGAGCTTTGTAATGTTTTGAACAACGAATAAAAAAAAAGATAAAAAACCAAACAAACAAATGGCTGGGCACTTTGGCACACGCCTGCAATTCTAGTGGCTGGGGAGGCTGAGACAGGAAGATTGTGAATTCAAAGACAGCCTCAGCAAAAGAGACGTTCTAGGCAACTCAGAGAGACCCTCTCTCCAAATAAAATACAAAATAGGGCTGAGGCTGTGGCTCAGTGTTGGAGTGCCCCCGAGTTCAATCCCCAGTACCCAAAATCAAAACAACAACAACAACAACAAAAAAAAAAACAGACAAAGACATATCCTGGAAAGAAAACTGCAGACGGATATCCCTGATGAATATAGATGCAAAATTTCTCACAAATTGCATTCAAAACCATACTTAAAAGATAGTGCACCATGAATGAGTGGGACTCATTCCAGGGATGCAAGGATGATTCAATATACAGAAATCAATAAACACAATTCAACACAAAAATAGACTTAAGGACAAGAATGTCATTATTGTCTCAATAGATGCAGAAGAAGCATTTGACAAAATACAGCACCCATACATGTTCAAAACACTAGAAAAACTAGGGACAGTGGAAACATACTTCAACATTGTAAATGCTACCTATTTTTAACTTAAAGCAACATCATTGTAAATGAAGAAAAAATGAAAGCATTCCCTCTAAAAACTGAAAAAAGACAAAGATGCCCTGTTTCACCACTTCTATTTAACATAGTCCTTGAAACTCTAGTGGGAGCACTTAGAAAAAAGAAATTAAAGGGAAAAAATATGAAAAGAAAAACTCCAACTATCCCTATTTGCCCACAACATGATTCTTCACCAGAAGAATTCTAGAACTCAAAAAGGAATTCAGCAAAGTATCAGGATATATCCTGATGACACTCATAAATTAATTGCATTCCTATATGTCATGAATGAACCAAATGAAAGTGAAATTAGGAAAACTATCTCATTTGTAATAGCCTTGAAAAAAAGTATGTGGGTATCAATCTGACAAAAGATATGAAAGACTTCTACACTGAAAACTACAGAACACAAAAAGAAATTGAAGAAGGCCTTAGAAGATGGATAAATCTACCATGTTACTGGATAGGAAAAAGTAATATTGTCAAAATGGCCATACTACCAAAAGCACTTTACAGATTTAATAAATTCCTATTAAAATTCCAAATGATGTTTTTCATAGAAATAGATAAAGCAGTCATGAAATTCATTTGGAAAAATAAGAGACCTAAAATAGCCAAAACAATCCTTAGCAAATAAATCCCAGACTTTAAATTATACTACAGATCTATACAAACAAAAATGGAATGGTATTGGCACCAAAACAAACTGAAGACCATTGGTACAGAATAGAAGACACAGAGAAAAACCCACATAAATACAACTATCTCATACTAGACAAAGGCACCCCAGACACACATTGGTGAAAAGAGAGCCTCTTCAATAAATGGTCCTGGGAATTCTGGAAATCTGTATGTAGCAGAATAAAATTAAATCCCTATCTCTCATCCTGCACAAAACTCAGTTCAAAGTGGATCAAGGACCTATGTATTAGACCAGAGACGCTGTGCCTACTAGAGGAAAAGGTTGGTCTAAATCTATATCATATCAGCTAAGGAACAAATTCCTCAATAAGACTCCTAAAGTGCAACAAGTAAAATTAAGAATCAATAAATGTTTTGATATAAAACTAAAAAGCTTCTTCACAGCAAAGAAAATATCAAGAAGTGGATAGAGAGCCTACAGAAGAATGGGAGAAAATCTTTACCACATGCACCTCAGATAAAGCATCAATCTCCAGGATGTACAAAATCTCAAAAACAACAATAACAAAAACTTAACACACACACACACACACACACACACACACACACACACACACACACCAAATAACCCAACCAATAAATGGGCAAAAAACTGAACAGACACTTCACAGAAGAAATATACATGGTCAATAAATACATTAAAAAATGTTCAACATCTTTAGCAATTAGAGAAATGTAAATTAAATCTACACTGAGATTTCATCTCACTCCAGTCAGAATGGCAATTATCAAGAATACAAGGAACAATAAATGTTGGTGAGGATGTGGTGAAAAAGTTACACTCATACATTGCTGGTGGGACTGTAAATTGGTACAACGTTGCTGGAAAGCAGTGTGGACATTCCTCAGAAAACTAGGAATGGAACCAACATTTGGCTCAGTTATCTCACTTGCTGGTATATACCCAAAGTATTTTAAAACAGCATATATCAGCCACATCAGTGTTTACAGCAGCTCAATTCACAATAGCAAAACTATGTAAACAATTTAGGTGCCCTTCAACAGATGAATGAATAAGGAAAATGTGGTACTATACACAATGTGATATTACTCAGCCATAAAGAAAAATGGAATCTGGAGACTATCATGTTAAATGAAAACAGCCGATCCCCCAAATCCCAAAGGTTGAATGTTCGCTCTGATATTTGGATACTAACACACAACATGATGTGGGGATAGAAGTTTAGTGAATTTGACAAAGGGGAATGAAGGGAAGGGAGTAGGGATAAGAATAGGAAAAATCATGGAGTGAATCAGACATAAGTTTCCTATTTTCATAGGTGATACACCACCAGTGAAACTCCATATCATGTACAACCACAAGAATGTGAACCTAATTAGCATATATTTTACTCATTGTATTTACAATATGTCAAAATACACTCTACTATATATCTTAAAAGAAGAAATAAAATAAAAAGAAGTATACAGTATGTACCTCAAACTTGGAGCAACGTGTAATTCACATTTATATGTAGGTTGTAGCTTCATTAAAATAACTTCCCTAACTGATGAAGTGTCTGATTTTGAACATACTCAATAATATATTAAAAAATTAAAAGCAAAGACCTCTACTTTAAAACATGACTTAAGAGATGCCAGAAGATGGTATTGGTCATGCATCTATGATTTCTATTCTTTCCACTCCTAAAAAAAAAAAAAAAAAGAAACAAAGATTTATTTAATTTTCTCTTATGGTTGACAGAGAAGCAGGGCTAAGAGGTATTTCTTTCCTATAATAGATTCATTTATGCCTTATAATATCTGTGTGAATATAACAAACTTTTTATAGAATTGTTTTCCTTCTTTATCTGCAACCATTCATTAGCTCATGAGCAAATGTTTCACTGCTATCTAATTCCAAGATATAAAAAAATCTAAAAAAAACCAACCAAACATCTTCTATGTCAATATGCTTCTCCTACCGTGTTTTTCACAAAGCAAAAATGAATAGGTTCTGAAACTTTGCAATTCTCTTCTGTATACACATTCATCCACAAAATGCCAATAAATGTTCCCAATGACTGAAATAGTTGGGCATCCTAGAATTATTTTCCCCTCTCTATTTTTAAACATTATTTCATCTTATTCCCTACCCCTGCACTATCCCCCCACCCATATACACCCACTTCTCCCATACACAAGTCTCTTACTACTAAAACATTACTATTCCTGATAAAATGTTAAAATCATCCTTAGACCAGTTCAATTTTATTTTATTTTTATTTTCCCTTGTACTCTTCCTTAAATATATTTTGCATTTAAATGTCTTGCTCCTCATTTAGGTCGTAAATGAACAAGAAGCAAAAATGTTATGCTTTCTTCAAAGACATTCCTGTCTCAAAAGATTGACTTAAATTTACTGAGTCCTCTTTGGAACCAGACTTTCTTTATTGTATAGATAGCTAGGTGAAATGCAGGTATTTTTTTTTTTTTTGGGTGGGGGGCAGGAAGTCTAATGATTGAACTCAGGAGCAATCCACCACTGAGTCACATCCTATTTTGTATTTTACTTAGAGACAGGGTCTCACTGAGTTGGGGAGCAGCTCGCTTTGAATTCGAGATTCTCCTGCCTCAGCTTCTAGAGCTGCTGGGATTACAAACATGGACCACCACACCTGGCTGAAATGTAGGTTTTATGTAAAATGCTAAATAAGACAAAGAAGATATATTGGAAGTAACTAAACTCAATCAAATATACTTTTAAAAGCTTGTTAAGGACATATTTTTTTTAAAAAAATCAGCTTATATATTCAAAATATAACAATGGCAAAAATGTAGTGAACTCTTTTC
Source organism: Callospermophilus lateralis (assembly GCF_048772815.1). Taxonomy (NCBI): domain Eukaryota; kingdom Metazoa; phylum Chordata; class Mammalia; order Rodentia; family Sciuridae; genus Callospermophilus; species Callospermophilus lateralis. The sequence goes on along the minus strand of NW_027517992.1, from coordinate 1,010,085 downwards.
TTCAGGCATTGAAGCTATAATTATCAGTTTTATTTGCTTTGGATAAATTTTTGTAAACATAGGGCCATGCTATTTTTAACCCTAAAATATAGTTATTGACTGCTTTTAATATTTAGCAGATTAATATTAAAAGAGTTTGCTGTTAGAGTAGAAAGAAGAGGAACAGAATTAAACTGCTGTATAACATCTATACCAGGAAATGGAGGACAAAAATAGTCGAGTTCAAGCCAGAAGTGAAAGCTCTGTTATAACTTCTCAGAATGAACAGGATGTACTTTCAAATGAGGTGAATAGTACTTCAACTTTCTGACATTCTCTGAGTCATGATTGATTACTTTAAGGCTTTTTGTGAAATTTCTGAGCTGATTTCAGAGAAGTAGACTTTTTATCTTTTCATTTTGTGACCTTGCAGATCTCTTATAAAAGGACATAATTCATAAAGTAAAAAAAAAAAAAAAACTAGAAGAAACTGGTAATGAAAATGGGATGTCTGTGTCTACAAATCCAAGTCTGTAGATTTAAGTACTTTTTCTTTGTGTCACTTCTATTTTCAATATAAGTAGCCCAATTATTTCTGTTAATTAGTTTTTCTGATTAGAAACTAATGTAATAAAAAAGCACAATTTACTGGATGTCAAAACATATATAAGAAAGTTTTTAATGTCAAAATACATATAAGAAATTGTTGATAAATAGTATCTTCTCATTTACATGTCCCATATAAAAATAGTTAACCATGATATTATTTTTAAAGAGAGAGAGGGAAAGAGAGAGAGAGAGAGAGAGAGTTTTTTTAATATTTATTTTTTAGTTATTAGCAGACACAACATCCCTGTATGTATGTGGTGCTGAGGATCGAACCCGGGCCGCACACATGCCAGGCAAGCGTGCTACCACTTGAGCCACATTCCCAGCCCCTAAACATGATATTTTTAAAATAGCATAAAAAATTCCATGCTTGTATAGCTATGCTTTTTTTATGTTGGTGGTGTTGTTTTTCTCAAACTTTGTTAAAACAAATGAATTTCATAAATGTATATCCTTAAGAGCTACCTGCCTAGGGACTGTGTCTGTGGTTTGTATGGATTTGAGCATCCCTTTAGCTTTTTGAATGAGGGGGATCACTCTGGGACTTGCATTTTGAATGTATCAAATGATGGCAGAAATGTCTGTGAAGTGGAGGGTGGGATTATCCCTGCCACCATGTTATCTTGATAAAATTAGACCCTAGTATATAACTTAGTCATCCCATAAACTAGTTTACTATTATTAGGATCAAACAGGTGAGCTTCTATTTTGTGTGTTTATTCACACAATTATTAAAGAAGTATTTTAAAAAGTAATTTTAGAATATTGTCAAAAGAAAGATATGCAAAATTATTTGGAAGATTTAAAGAAAGTCAAAACCACATTTCATTACCAGTAACAGTCTTTAACTGATTCTGAATCAATCTAGTCCTCTGGGCAAATTTATTATCCAGGGTTCATTTGACAATATCTGGAGAAAATTTTGGTTGTCATGATTGGGTATGGGAGAGTAACTTTTTATTGGTATTTTGTGAATGAAAGTAAAGGATTCTGCTAAATATCGCACATGTTACAGGATAGTTGACCACAACAAGAAAAGTATGTAACCTGAAATGTCGTAGCCTACAGTTAAGAAATAGTGATCTACATAATAAGGAATGCCTTTCAAACAGGGAAATATCCAAGTTCCAGGAAAAAATGCCATTTTTTATATCTATGTTCACATTATCAGCACAATTAAAATATATTTTCATCACTTGTTGATGAGAGTCCTACACATATGACCTTTGGAAGCAGATGAATAATGATTACAGTTACAGATTCCCTTTGTATCTTAGTGGTTGTGAATTAGTATGGAAGTTTTGGATGGAAGTAACAGAATTCTGACTCATATTGTATTAAACAATAAGGAAGACATGGAGGAATTGCAGTGGTAGTTTGAAACCAGAATTAGTTGATTTAGTTTCAACAAAAACCACTTTGTTCCACATTCTCTATGGTTTGCCATCTACAATGAGAAAGCATTCTAAAACCTGTTCTCTTTTCAATCATGACATCCATGATCTTTCTTTTGGCCTGAAAGCTAAAAGTTGTATGCATTTATTATAAGTAACATGATGAGTTAAGTGTAATGATTATATTGCATTACCTAATATATTTATTGATTTTGTTCTAAAAGCATTTAAAACCTCTTTGCATTTTCAAGAATGCAATATGTTGTCATTAAGTGTAGTCACCACGCAAAAAAATAAATAAATAAAAGATCTCATGAACTTATTCCCCTTACCCAACTGTAATTACATATTGCCTGAGCAACTTCTCTCCACCCCAGCTCCTAGTAGCCAGTGTTACACACTCAATTTCTATGAGGTCGACTTCTTTAGATGAATTAGATAATTTTTTCTTAATTTTTAATTGTTTTTATTAGTACATATATCTATACATAATAATGACACTCATTGTGACATATTCATCGATGACATAACATAATATGCTCCATTTTATCTCCACTAATCCCCTTTTCCTTTCCTCTTTTCTCCTCCTTATCCCCTTCTTATACTCTACAGGTCTCCCTTCTATTAATTTTTTTAATTTGTACATTATAATTACAAATTAAAATGGGATTCATTGTGATATCTTCATTCATGCACATTACATAATTTGAACAATTTAATTCCCCAGAACCTCCTCTGACAGTCCCCTCCTATCGCCACTTCTCTGCTGTACTATAACACCTTGTTTCCTGAGATTACCCCCATTGTTTTTTTTTAATTCTCTTTACTCTCTAACTTTTGCATATGAGAGAAAACATCCAACCCTTGACTTTCTGACATAGGCTTATTTCACTTAGCTTGGTGATCTCCAGTTTCATCCATTTGCCAGAAAATGCAATAATTTAATTCTTTATGACTAAGTAAAACACCATTGTGTTTATGTACTATGTTTTATTTACCCATTAATCTATTGATGGACACCTAAGCTAGCCTGGCTTATTTCACTTACCATAATATCCCCCAGATTCATCTATGTTGTCACAAATGACAAAAATTTTCTTCATTGTATGACTGTACAAAACTCTAGTGATATACATAATATATATATATTAGAGGAAGAGAAATGCTTGGTGAACCAAAACCAATTCCATAGTCAAACTTTGTACACACTGACCCCAAAATCCAACTGTCCTTTTTTTTGTATAAACCAATTTATTTTAAGTTTTGTCAGTTGTTATGAGTTATTATTCTTTCATATATAATTACCTTGAATAACCATTCTGGTAGTTGGAACAGTGGTAAAATATTTCAGTATTTTTATTCAGTTTGTTATTATTATTTGTAGATCCATACTTGGAATATAATTATTATGTTAGCTTTTAATAAATAATGTTACTACAAAAATGAGTTTATGATGTCCATTATTTTCTCATTCCTATGAAAATATTTATAGAAGAATTTGTCTATTTGTCTTCACAGCAGTCACTGAAATGTTAACAGGTATTTTATATTTTTTCCTAGTATGTATTTTAAATCATTGATCTTAATACTTTCACTGATCTAATCAAACATTTGTCTTATATGTTCTTTTTTTCTCAGAATATATAATTGTTGGAGTGTTTCCAGTTATTCTGTAAAGGACATGTGAATCAGATGATTGGATGTTCTGGGACACAGTAATTGCCTGTCCTGATTTCACTTGAAAGTTGTGCAAAGTCTAGTTCTGAGAAATACCTTTTATAAAGGTAAAGATTAAATTGATTTTCTATATATTTTAAGATGCTGTTATTCATTTGCTGTCCATTTGTAACAGTTTGGTATATACTTTTGTGTGGTTGTCATAGTGTTGACTCACCAATTCTGCTTTATGGAGTAGAAGAACAGATTTTAAAAGGTTTATTCACCTAAAGGTCAGAATTCTTGGTATCCTGTTTGTTCCTGGACAAATTTCTAATGCAAAGATAATTTTACATTGAGCAGAGACCTTCTTTCTGTCACACTCAACCTCTCTTAAACTTTACTTTCCATATACTGTAAAAGAGTAGTTCTGAGCCAGAGAGTTTCAGAAGAGCTTTCTTTGCTCTGTGCCTCTTTGCTACTCAAATTTATGCTAAATGAAAACATAAAAATGAGCCTGGTTCTGAAACTTTGAAGTGATTTGATTGTGAGCGTGTATTGGGATATTAAAATAAAAAGCATGAACATTATAATTACCAGGATTCTTGGTTCCAGACCTTCTATTATAAATAAATACCATACTATAGTTTTAGTTTACATTTTTCCCTTTACTGACTGTTTTTTTGTTAAATTTGTAACAGCTTTTAAAATGTTCAAAAATCTGAAAACATGCCCCTTTTTATTTAAGTCACAGGTTGACAAATTGTGTCCCTCAGGGAAAATATGGCTTCTTGCCTGTTTTGGAAATAGAGTTTTATTGGAATGGAGTCATGCCATTTGTTGATGGTTCTTACCTCACTACAATAGCAGAATTGAGTAGTTGCAAAATAAACTGTATGGCTTATAAAACATAAAATATTTACTATTTGCTCCTATTCAGAGGAAAAAACTGATCAAAATATACTCCAGAATTACTGTCTCATTTCTGCAGGTGGCATGATGTTTTTATTTTTTCAGAAGCCATTTTGTTTTGTAACTTAAATACTGACTCCTTAATATACATGTTTGCATTAAAGAATTTATCATTGAATTACTATCAGTAAGAAATCAGAAGCAAAATAAATACAATAGTGCTCCATTTTATTTATGTTTTAAATTCTTCAAGGTCAATAAAATTATATGTAAGATTGATAAATGCAGCTTAATCAGTTAATTAATATGGAAAATAAGTTTCTTAAAAATTAAAAATCTGTTCATTTATTCAGTGTTCTGAAAGATAAATTATATTTTACTCTAAGTTTTCCATGTTTATTTAAAACTATAAAGTATTTATTGACAATAAAAAGGCAGAAGATTTTCAGAAATAGCATCAATATTTTCTAAGTATTATATTCATTATTTTCCAACTAGATTTTATATTGTCATAAGATGCATTTTTGAAATTTTAATGATGATTAATGAGAAAATGTTATTGGTTTTGCATATGAGAGTTTATAAATGCAAATAATATTTATGGAAAGGCCAAGCTGAATAATAAATAGTTGTCTATTCAGATTTTTATTAATTGAGAAATTTTTTGTTATAGTCCATGACTAGATTTAAATTAATGTTTATTAAAAGTTTAATCCAAATTCATTTGTATAATAGAAATAAACTACTTGTTTTCTCATACTATGTCTTCAGATTATATTCTGATTTAGATTATTTCTAGATTTTCTAAAATATATTATTACTACACAAATTTTGACATGAGGGCATATTCTTCGATTGATTTTTAATAAAATAGATATTGTTACTCAAAATTACTCAAATGAGCTAAACACTGTTATTCAAAATAGAATGATTATGACATTATTTGCATTATATGAAAAGGCAAATTTTAATTAATCTAGTCATAACTCAATTTTTCTTGATGTTTTTCTTTTAGAAAACTTGAAGCACTTTAAAAGTCACATTTCAATTCTTTGACATTACATATTTATCATGATTATTGTAGGTTAAAGTATAACATTATTTCCTCTGTCTTTTCCAATACGTCATCAATATGGGCTTTTTTTTGTCCTGAATATCATCAGGTTCCCCATCACTTTCTATTCTCAGTGTGTATATCAACTAATTGACATACATTTTCAGAAATTTTTGATAATCCAATTTCTGGTTTAGAGTTTAAAATTCATTATAAATTTAGGTTTTTTGCCATGAAAAATAAAATTGAATGACATGCAAACAAGATAATATTTTTGTTTCTATTTCACAATTAAAATATGTTAATTGCCAATAAACAAATAATTCATGTTGGTTTAAATTGATATATTGATGCACTCTCTTCTGATTGAATGTTCTTACTCAATATGATACTATTATTTATTTTTTTTTATAGAGGGCTTTTATGCTAGAATTGTCCAAATAGAACTTTATAGCAATTAGGTGATAAATGGAGTTTTATTCTATGTAAAATTTCTAAGAAGCAGTCATTCACTCTGTGGTTATTTCCCCATGTTCTTTAGTAATAAGGGAAGTATACATTCTTAGTAACAGGCAAAATTCCCACATAGGTCCCTGAACCATCTGAGCCATGCATTGCTCAGATGCATAATGCTGGAAAGCACTAAGTGAAAGCTACATTGCTTTCCTAGGGGAACTGTAGAAATGCTTTATGAAGTGCTCAGTTCTCAGTGTTCATGCCTCTACAAATTCATATCTTGAAACTTAATCCAGAATGCAACAGAATGGAGAAATGAACCTGTAGTGCATGGTTGGCACATGAGAATTTCACTTTCATTAATAGACTTTTGTCCTCACAAAGGAGGACCAAAGGGTGTTGTTTTCTCCTTTTGCAATATGAAGATGTAGCAAGAAGGCAACATCAATGAAGCAGGGGCCTCTCACCAAACCCAAATCTTCTCTTATTTTGATTTGGACTTCTTAACCATAAGAACTAAGAGAAATAAAATTCTTATATTTATAAATTACTCAGTCTAAGATTTGTTAATATGGTAGTTTGCACTGAAACAGAGGAAATAATAGGGAGGGAGTGATTTTGACCACTATTCCCATTTTTGTTATGATTACCCTGTGCAAAGTGTAGGTGAACCTTGAATAATTATGTACATTGATGCCAACTTCATTGGTCTACATTCCACTAAAGTTTTAGAACTGATATATTTAATGGAGCAAAACAATAACATTCTAGGTGTCCTATATACAGTTATTTACTTGGCAATGACTTCTATTTCTCTATACCTATTTATAAAAGAACACCAGAAGCAATCTGCTTGTACCTGGTAAGGTCAGCATATACTTTTATGGGATTGTTTCTACTCTTCTGTTCTCTGCCAAAAGGCAGTCTATGGTTAGTTGTTATTGTTTTTGTGGACTGGGTATTGAACCCAGGGACATTCCAGCACTGAGCCATTTTTATTTTTAAGTTTGAGACAGTGTCTTTCTAAGTTGCCCAGGCTGGTCTCAACCTTGTGAATCACTTTTCTGAGTCTCTTGACTCACTGGGATTATAAGCATATGCCACCATGCCCAGGGGTCTTTAGATATCTTAATTGTCTTTACAACTCACAATGTCATACTGTTCTAAAATATTGATAACATTTTGATGATTAGACCTGTAGAGCAGAGAGTATCCTGGATGTCTTATTAAGGCACACAAAATAGGAAATGAGAGCCAAGAGGCTCAGAGAATGACATTTTACAAATTTTTGGGAACTAACTTGTTTAAAATATATTCTCACCAAATAAGCTACAAATTTATATAAATTATGTCACATCCTATTAAGTCTTGGGTCTGATATTTGAAGAGAACATACAGCATTGTTGAAGTGTTACTAAAAACCATTCACTGAATAATGTTTATGGCTATCATGATGGAGGATTAAAGTTATATGCCAAAGTGTTCTGCATGAGTTTTGCAACCTTGAAGCTCTAACAATCTTACCAGAGTCTGTGGCAAGTAAAGATGTTTTATGCAGCATCAGAAAAACCCCAATTAGAGATTAGTGTCACCGTGTCCTGCCAGGATTTAGAGAAAAGTCTTGAACTCTTTTACAAAAAACCATCCTGTTTTGAAACAAATCTTGATTTCTTATTGGTCTCAATAAAGGCACTAGGATATCAGGTGATCATACAATCTGAACTTCCCATGATAAAATGATTATTATCACATCTCTCTCAAATTTCCTTTCTCTCACATATAACCCTTTTTGCCGCAGTCTCTGGCTGGGCACAAATCACGAGTCTCCACACAGCTTGTAGATTCAAACAGCAATTCTTCATTCCCGAACTCACACCGGCCGTCTACAAACATGTTCTGGGGGAATCCACGTTCTCTGCCCAAATCCACACTCTGCCCAAATTCCACTACTGCCCAAATCCACTCCACATGGGCTTCTGTCTCCCAAAATATACTGTCTGACCCTAAGAACTCAAGAGGAACTCAGCAGCAGGATATGCCCTATTCTAAAGGGGGAACACCCTAATCTCCTATTATGCTAAACCGCCCTATTCTAAAGGGGGAACACCCTACTCACCTATTATGCTAAACTGCCCTATTCTAAAGGGGGAACACCCTACTCTCCTATTATGCTAAACCGCCCTATTCTAAAGGGGAACACGGATCCGCCCTGGTCCTTGAGCAAGGTCACCTTTCAGAAGTCCTTCCACTAGACAGCATGGGAGTAGCTGGGAAGGAAATTGTCATACCTACTTGGCTGATGGCTCCCAGCACCTTTTGATTATGGGAGATGGCTTTTAAAAATAAGGAAAAAATGTTTGTAAGTATGAAGAATAGTACCTAACACACACACACACACACACACACACACACACACACACACACACACATCTTTCAGAACTGCTCGAGGTAATTTTTTAATTATTCCTGACCAATATATTGTTCTTACATGTATGTTGTGTGTCTATTCACATACATTTACATAAATAGAAAATCTTTCTTGAGCATTTTTTAAAGTCAAAAAATTCACATAAGCAGATAATGTTTAATTTTCTCCACATATCTTCTTCCTAAATCTGTACATATGTTCTCATAGGAATTTCATAATAACTTAACTGAAAAGGAATTTTTACTCAAGCAGATTTATAATTAGATATATAAAATATGCTAATTATATTGTTATGCATTATTGTAGGATTTCATTCCCAAAATTAAATATTTCTGAAAAACACTAAAAAAGGGACACTCCTTCATAAGACTTTATTAAGGATGTTGACTTGTTGAACTTGTAACCTTAAAAATTGCTGGAAGCATGAATTTCTCTTTATTTATGAGAAATCACCATTAGTTGATCTAATTTTTAGAAAACTGGAAAGAATTAAATTGGATTAAGAATGGTGGCAAGAAGAACTAGTCAGTGAGGTATGGATGGACCACATATACAAAGATATTTGTCTCAGGTAGAAGTTCACTAAAAGGCATTTACTAAAAATTAAGCTCTTCATAATCATATGCACAAGGAGATATGTTGTATGCATTTCAGTCAACCACTTCCTCAGATCCCCCTTTTTCCTTCTCTAAGGGATTATGAACAAAATGTTCATCTCATAGTGATAGTAATCATTATGTTCTCCATGAAATCAATTGCCCCTGAACATGATGGATCTACTTGTTACTCTTATGGTGTATCTATCTACCAAATGTATAGACCAGTGGTAAACATTCAAAATGACTTCACATGATGGAGGGGTCAGAACTAACTCCTGGCAGGTTAATTATATTGGGACCCTTCCATTCATTTTCTCCTTTGAACAGACAAAGGCAACTGACATATATTTTGTCATCTTGGCTTAACTTCTGCCATCATAAGAGTCCATGGGGTAATAAACAAATTCATCACCAAATAAAATTCTTCAGACCAACTAACTTCATATATAAGAAATATTGCTATGAATTTGTGTATACAGAAACATTGGTCTTTCAAGAATCCCATCATCCCAACTCCATAGAATTATTAAACAATCTTTGAAAAAATGGACTTGTAGTGTCAGTTTGACAGCACCCTGAAAGGGTATCATCTAGCTTATCAAAGGAGGCAGTCATCATATATTCTTTTAATCACTGACCTACATATGTTGATATTTTTCCCGCGGCCAGAGTATGGAGGTCAAGGTGATAAAAATGGCAACGACTGTTCTCTCTACTCTATCTACAAATAACAAATAACTCTCTTGTACTTATGAATCTTCTGTTTATTAAGACATACATTTCCTCATATCTTGGTTATTTGTTGATTTAGGGATTTTTGTTAGCTATGATAAAAGCATCATTACTTATGGCTTTCCTTATTTAAGTTTTATCAATTTTGATAAAGACACAGCTGGTCTTTTCTTCTTTCTTTCTTTTTTTCCTTATTACTTCTTCCCTTTACCATCTACCTAAACCCATTTCTTATTTCATTCTTTTGTCCTTCTTGTACTGTCCTTTTTCATAAATAGTGATTATTATATGAATAATAAATATTATATAATATATATTAATAAATAATATTTATATATTAATTATTAAATGTTTCAAATAATGTCTCAGAAAACCTATGGTTGTATTTTTTTCTCTCACATGTGGAAACTAGATAATTGTAATTATCAAGAATGTTTTTGATATTTACTTGCCAACTTGTTTCAATTACCATTTTAGAATTAAATAAAAAGTAAAGCAAAATAAATATATAGTTTTGCAAGATGAAATTACTTTTATCCTAAAACATAAAGCTAAATATTCTTAATAATCTTATGTTTAACTTTTTTAATATAAGAAAATTATTCATAAGTTGCTTTTCTCTATTACAATGAAAGAGGTTTTTTTCTAAGATATTGCACTTTTGACTCTTCAACCATAACACTTGCAAATTATTTTAACATCACTTTTGTCAGGAATTGTAATGTTGAAGCAATTTTGCACTACATTTTATTATTCAATAAAAATCTTCAAACATTCAAATAAGGTCATAAAAATATTTTCTCTAGAACTACATTGAAACAGAAGCAGTCATTTGAGTTAGATTTTGAACTATACATTCCATCTAAAAGCCTTTTTCTTGTTTTGCAAAAACTACTCCAAAAAGTTATTACTCAAGTTTTCTCCATGGAAATGTTCTTAAATTAGTCATTTGGCCATCAGAACATTGCTGAGAATTCTCCAGGGAGATGCCATAATGATTTTTGTTAGGCTTCAACTGAATACAGTGATTGAGAAACATTCGCTACCAAATTATTTGCTTTAAACTAAGTCAAAGGTAAATTTCTTTCTAAATTGAGTAATTGATGGAACTGTAAATCTGTATTAGGCTGTTTTTCTATCCAGTTATCCATTTCTTAAAAGTGGCTTATCTTTTTGAGTTTATTGAATTACTTCCCTTTCCACTTATCTTTTGTTATGTGCAAGTTACTATTTTAAACACTTATAAATATTAAGACAGTAAATAAACATACTATGTATAGAATAATTCGATGCAACACTTTTACAGATTAGGAAATTGAGGATTATACAGCTATTGTACCTTATCTAAGCTGGTAAGTGAAAGGAAGTGATAGATAATAGGTGGTAGAGTGAATCCAAGCTTAACCCTGAAGACTGTTCTCCTACCTCACATGATATACTTTGTCAGTGAAATATAAAATTAAAACTTAATTCAATTTACTTTACTGTTTTATATTTGGTAATATTTCATTAGTAGATATGTATGTTTGTTTATACATACAAACATGCACACACATGAATTCATACATACATATATATGCATATACATACATACATATATATGAAGATATATATATATATATATATATATATATATATATATATATATATATAATTATTCTGAAGTATTAGGTAACACAACCAAAAAACCCTCTAAAAATTTTCTTTAAAGTACCTTCTGCAGCTTCATGCCACTAGTGATTATTGTACAGTGTTTAATCATACTTAATTCAGCTTGAATTATTTTGATAATAACAGAGTTGCTATAGGAAATTCTGGTGCATTTCCTAAAGAAAATGTGGTATAGTGCCAAGCATTTTGACTTATTTCATATCATTGACTAATTTGTAACGAAGCAGAATTTCTCAATTACATCCTTTTACTTCACCAGGATTTTGTAACTGCATTTTCCTGTTGCAAGATGCTTTTTATTAAGAGAATATACTTGTAGAAGTTATGCAAAAATTTAACCATTTGCATTATCAGTGGCGAGAGTATGGACTGAAGCAATTACTCAGTTGAATTGCACGATGATTTCTTCTACATACATTTAATAGTATAAGCAATGATAAAACCTGACATTCACAGAGTGTTTTCTATGTTATAGGCACTGTTCTCAGAGCTTTTTCTTGGATGAAATCATATATATATAAATAATCATTTTGATGCTCAATATTATTAGTAAGTACTATCATTTTCTGTTTCTCAAAAAATTAATGAGTAAGGCAAGTCTTACAAGTAGAAAATAAGGGCAATTATCTGTTCTCATGGATAGATTAAACCCAAATTAATCTGTTGTCAACTGTTGAAAAAAAACTATTTTCATGCTATTGATTCAGTTTCATTTATTTCATTCATCCATTTAATATATACATATTATATGCCAAATACTAGAATACAGGATTCTAGGGGGGTACAACAACCAATCAATCAATTTTAAAAATTCTCTTCTCTCATGAACTTAATATTCTGAGGTTAAAAATAAATACCAAGCAAATAAATATATACTATGTCTGGTAGTCCTAAATGCTATGAAGAAACCAGTGTTAGGTTAAAATACAGAAAAATACATTTGGAGTTTGTCTCTTATATGAGTAGGTCAGGAAAAGTACGAGATTCTCTCTAACTAGTCGACACAGGTGCAGAGAATGGAGAGAGGCAAGAAAGGAAGCCAGGAGTCAACAGAATGTAAATACTCCAAGCAGAGGAAAAACTCATCCAATCCTGACATGGGATCATGTCTGATATGTTTGAAGAATAGCAAGGAGGCATGTAAGGAAGGAGGAGTTGGTAGAAGACATCAGGATATAGCCACTGTTCAGAGCTTGTGGCTGTATAGTTCATCAGATCAGTAGGGCACTAAATGACTTTGAATTTTTTCTGAGTGACATGTAAGGCACAAGAACATTTTCATCAGATCAATGTTTTTACTTGACTTTTATTTCAAATGGATTACGCTAGTTACTTTGTGGAGAATGGAGTATATAGGAATAAGAGTGAAAACAAGGACATAAATTAGGCTACTATACTATCGCAGGGGGACCATATGGTGAGACTGGACCAGGAAGATATGATTGGAAGTAGTTAAACGGTATAGGTTTGGCTATGTTTTGATGATAGACACAGCATCATTTGTCAATGAAGGAGTGCAAGAAAGAGTGAATTAAAGATAACTCCACAGTCACAGGTCTGAACAAACAGATGAATGGAAATCCATTCACTGAGATGGGAATAATTCTAGTAAAATAAGTTGTGAAAGACAAAATTAATTATATCAGACATGCTACATTTAAGATATCTATTTAACATCCAAGTGCAGATGACACACAAGCAATTAGACATATTAGTCCAAATCTGAGCTGTACATAGAAAATTTTGAATTGAATTATTTCATCAAAACCTAATGAGAACACAGAATAACTGAGTGTAGATAAGAAAAAGAAGAAATCCAAGAACTTAAGATGAGAAGGGGTCCAGAGAGACTGAAATAATTTCCATTATGGAAGAAAAAAATGAAAGAGAGAATGGAACATTTTTTATGAAACTTTGAAAAGTACCTTTAAAAAGAAGAAATGATGTATTGATATAATAAAATTACTAAAAAAATTGCCATTGGATTAATCTATATTGAGATTTTGGTGAATCTGATAGAAGGGGTCCCAGTAGAAAAGAGAACTCATTGAGGTGAAGTGAAAGCATAGACAGCAAGTTCAGATAACTGTAATTTTTTAGCAACTTTATCAATATGTTTTCTTTCATAAAATAGACAATAATTTTTAATTTTAATATAAAAAAGTGGTGCAGAATTGGAGAAGGACCTGAAACAGAGTATATATATTGAAGAGAGGTGGGTTTTCAAAACCAGTCAATTAATTATTATTTTTTAATATAAGAGATTTTGCACTATGTGCATTTGAAAGCAATTGTGTAAGACATGTTTGCAAAAATGAAAACATTTAAGCCTCTAGAAGAGATAGCATACAAGGTAGAAGTTGAGAGGTTAGCTTTAGCCAAAAGGAAAGGTAATGTTTCTCTAATATTAAGAGAGAAGTTAGCATGCATAGAGAAGCAAGTAGATTGTTACATTGGCTAGTGACGTTTTATAAAGTCTACTGATTGGTTTCATTTTTCTCTGTAAAGTCTACAAAAGGTCATCAACTAGCAATGCAAAGATAGGGGAGGATCTTTAAAAGTCTCACCTGAGGGGAACAATATGGAATAGTCCTTGGGAGAATGAACAGATTAGAAATTATGGTTTGGCTGCATAAAAGACCCATATGAAGTTAAAGGTAACACATTCAGAATAATACTAATCAGCATGATTGGCAAATTTTTAATGACAAAAGGAGGTATTAAAACAAATTCAGAGTGAATACTGAGTTGGATATAACCAAGTATAAATCGAGGGAGACTTTGGCCAAGGTATGCCATGGGACCGGGGACAGCAGAGAAATTGAGGGCATTCTATGAAGTGAAATAAGCCAGACATAGAAAGACAAGTAAGATCTCACAGAGTAGAGAGTAGAATGGTGGTGCCATAGGCTGTTGTGGGTAGGTGCTGGTGAGAAGTTGGTCAAAGGAGGCAAAATTACAGTTGGAGATATAAATTCAAGAGATCTATTTCACAGTAAGGTGACTCTAGTTAATGATGATATATTGTATGTGTGCAAAATGTTAAGAGAGGGAATGTTGAATATTCTCACGACAAAAAAAGATACTTAAATGAAATCGTGCCTCTTTTAGTTAGCTCATTTAACCACTCGACAGTGTTGTATGTATACAATGAATATGTGCAATTTTATCTGCCAGTTAAAAATAAATACTTAATATTTTTTGAAAAAAGTAAAAAAGAAAGAAACCTTGAATGTCTACTAAGGAGTGAGTAAAGTGGTGATATTATGAGGACTGTGAGCTGAGTAAGAATGGATGGAGATTCTACATCAGGGGAGGAACAGTGAATGCTGGGGGTAGCCATGTATAACTCAGAGATTCTGATAGGGTAAAATTATTTTATACTGGCCTTTATAAGTAGGGAAAATGTCACTTGCTGGCTTTCAGTTCAGACTCAAATGTACCTTTCTCTTTTGAAAATTTCTTTCTCCTAATATCTATGAGTAGATAGATTTCAGTGATTAGTATTAAAATTATGAAATTTTAAAAAGTATTTTTAAAAAGAGGTATACATTAGGTATAAATTCTATTTCAATGTTACTTGGGGTGAATGAATCTGTTTAGGTTGTAGGCAAGCAATCGGGTTTTGTGTGTGTGTGTATACATATATATGAGTATATACATATGCATGTTACATATACACAAAGAAACATGCATACATACACACATACATATATCAGTAAAAAATAAACAGACTTGGGAAAGCAGTAGGGTAACATGGAACTCAATGCAAATATTTTTAGTAGTTTCAAGTACCAGATTCAGAATTTATGCAGAGGAAACTTTTAGCTTGAATGAGTTAAAGCTTTTGGATTTGAAAACCTGTCTGTTTCTTAATATAATCAGATATGTGAGTCTCTGTAAACTTTCTTTGCTTTCAAAGGCAAACATAACTAATAATTTCTGTTAAGGTCTTGAATCGTTCCAACATCTGTTCTTGCTTTACTATAAAAACCATGTCTCTGATCTCATGTGTTGAACTACTGTATGTTTGCCACTGTCTATTTCCTGTGAAAAAATACATCAAACAATAATAGCTTTTGTTCCTAATGTTCCAACCACTAAAACAGCTGAATAAATAACATCCATGCTTTCATTTAGAATAATTTATTCCATGTACATGTTTATGCAGAGTCATTTGGCTTATTGGATGTTTCATCATTTAAAATCAAATCTCAGAATTTTAGACTACTGAAAACCCTGCTCTAATAGTTTCCTCATGCTTATAGTAATTCTCTTAACAGCATTTCCTTCCTAATTCATCATCTTATTTTGTGTATGGTTTGGTATATATAAGTAGAAGTGGTTAAAAATCTCCTTTATTAACAAAGTTAGAAGAAATTTCCATTGGAGGCCACACATTTTGCAAATAACATTTAAAGATTAAATAATTTGGCATTTAAAACATAAAAAGTAACTATGTTTGCTCTTTTGTTGCCTAAAGAAATAATAACTATAGATTAGTAATGATCTAAATTATAATACATTTTTTCTGAGCACAACACACTTCAGATGACTTAATGGTAGGCCAGGCAACACACAGCTAGCTTAACTTCCATTCTGAAAAATATCTTATTACATAAACTTTGCTAGCCAGACATGGAATAAGCTGTGTGCTGATTAAATAAGACAAATACGAACACTTTTTTAAAATCAAGAAAACCAGTTACTTAAAAATCAGTTCTAAATCATGTGCAGTGGCAACAGTTTGAAATATTTTTCAGCATGCAGAACTCTTCCACTCTTTTAAAAAAATTAAGAATTATGATTTAAATCTCTGTCACCACAACATTCCGTTGGAAACCAAACCCTGCAGTCAGTCATTCAGCTAACCAGTAGACCCAGAGTCTAATAGACCATCTGGAAAGCTCAGGACACCTAACGTTTTCAGTTTAATTCAGATATTGTAATCTGTGAGTAAAGTGATATCAACTGTCAGTTTTAAGATTTGAGTTTGGAACAAGGTCAATATTCCATCAGAATTCAGCTACTTTGAGGAGTAACCACTTTGTTGATTGTAGTATATTTTAATTCAGGATATAATGAGCTGTTTGTTTCTAGGGTTGTATAACAAAATACCACAAACTGAGTATCTTAGAAGATTAGCAATGTATTATCTCACCATTCCTGAGGTCAGAAGTTTGAAATCAAGGTGTCAGCCAGGCCATAATTATCCAAGGAAAAATTTATTTGGGCTTTCCTAGCTTTGGCGAGTTCCTTCACTTCTAGTAGCAATGACTACTGTCTTCACGTAGCATTCTCCTGTGTGCATGTCTCACTGCACCCAAAATGTTCCCTTCTCATAAGGACAGAACATATAAAAAATTAGGACTTCATTTTAACTGAATTGCCTCTGTAGACCTAATCTCCAAATAAGATGAAATTCTACAATACTAGTGGTTAGGTATCTTTTTTGGAGTAGGGGATTTTTGGGCAGGAGAATGTAACTCATAACAAAGTCTTTTTGTGTTGCCAGCCAGTTTTCTCGTAGGTATGAGATAGGTGTGTTTTATGGCTAAATTTTCTTCAGCAATGTTACACTAAAATTTTATATGTTTGTGATTGGTAACATGTAATTAGTGTTTTTTTAATAACCTTATATAAAAATGTTATTCACAACTAGAGTATTTCATAAAGAAAATTATGGCTTGGTAACTATTTCACAAATCTAGGGTTGTTTAGCTTGGAAGCTCTCAGAAGATACCACTTGTCTCACATCCAAGGGTGTGAATGGAATTTCTTCCACTAACCCTGACTCTCTGTTTGAGTCAAACCCTCAACCATAGTGGTGAGCACAGCTCTGGTTATTTATATCATTGTGACATCAAAAACTCTGATAGCTGCAAACAGCAATGTTTGATAGCTTCTCTGAAAGTGTGTGCTTAAGTTAATTTCTTATCTTTTTTATAACTTGTCAGAAGACCAAGAAGGATCTCAAATATTCAACGTGGTTTCATAATATCACATATTCTTTTTCCATTCTTTTCTCTACAATCAAAAGCTGATTTTTACAAATACATTACTAATTTATTTTAAAACAGTCCACCACAGATAGTTTAACTAACTAATGGCTTATATTTATTTAATTTGAAAATAATTGCTATGTTTACTTGCTACCAATTTCTCTAAATTTTTTCTAATTCTTAACTTTGTTCAGACACAGCTTTCTTTAAAACAATGACTTGCTCTATCATGTTCATTTTCAAGAACAATTTTTTTTTAAAAAAAGCTCTTTCATCTTCATGGAGGCATGTAACAAAAATGTATATATTTACATTATGTAAACATGCTGTGAGACAACTTACACATTACTAAAAGATTATGCAAACTTAGATATTTAAACAGATCCACCATTTCACATGGTTTGTTTTGTATTTAGGTGAGATAAGTTCAGATCTGCACAGCAAAATTCAAATATGTAATTTGTATTGTTCACGAGATTCACCATAAAGTACACTAAAACTCCAAAAGGTATTTATACTGCATAATTAAAACATTGTACTCTTTGTTGAATACCTTTGGCAGCCACTGTTTTATTCACTGAGTTCAACTTTTTTGGATTCCACCTGTAAGAGAGATCATACCATATTTGCTTTTGTGTACTTGAATTATTTTGCTTAGCTTAATCTCTGCCAGATTCATTCACATTCCTGTAAGTGACAAAAGAATTTTGTTTCTTTTTAAGTTGACTTAAAGAACATTTTCTTTATCCACTTGTCTGTCAATGGGCACTAAGGTTTATCCCATGTCTTTGCTATTGTGAATAATGCTGCACAGAACCTGCAAGTACAGATATCTTTTTGACAAATTTATTTCATTTTGTTTGCATATATTTACTCAGAAGAAGAATTGAAATTCAACATTTTTTCATGATAAAGACTCTCAATAAATTAAATGTAGGAGGAATATATGTTAACATAATGAAAATCATATGTGATATACCCACAGTAACATCATACTCAATGGTGAAAAGCTTAAAGCTTTTCTTCTAAGATCAGGAACAGGACAAGGATACCCAATTTCATCACTTTAATTCAATATAGTTCTGGAAGTCTTAGCTTAGGTAGAGCAATTAGACAAGAATAAAAATAAGCATCAAAATCATAAAGAAAGTAAAATAGTTTGTTAATGACATGATCTTATGTATAGAAAATCCTAAACATACTATTAAAAAACGGTTAAGGATAATAAAGGTACTCAGTGAAATTATAGGATATGCAATTAACATTAAAAATCTGTTATGTTTTTAAACACTAGTAACAAACAATCTGAAAATAAGTTAATAAAATATCCCAATTATTATGCCATGAAAAGGTAAAATATTTAGAGTTGGGTGCATTCACACAGGCCTGTAATTTCAGAGGCTTGGGAGGCTGAGGCAGGAGGATTGCAAGTTCATAGCCAGTTGCAGCAACTTAGGGAGACCCTGTCTCTAAAAATAAGTCAGGGGTTGGGGATGTGGCTTAGTGATTAAGCACCCCTGGGCTCATTCCCTAATAACAAAGTAAAATAAAAAATTTAGGAATAAATTTAACAAAGCAGATGAAAGACCTATACAATAAATACCATAAAATATTGATGAAAGAAATTAAAGCAGATACAAATTAATGGATAGATCCTGTGTTCATGGATTGGAAGAATTAATATTGTTGAAATGTTTACACTATCCTAATGGGTCTTCAGATTCAATGCAATCCCTATCAAAATTCTAATATAATTATTTATGTTAATAAGAAAATAATACTAAAATTTTATGGAGCCATAAAGATTTAGAATAGACAAGGTGATCATGAATGAAAAGAACAAAGCTAGATGGACAAAATTAAATGTAATAAAATACAGTAAAACACTGTGCTCTTCTGTAAGGGATGTCAGAATGCCATATGTAAAACAATCAGTCTTTAAAGTGCTTGTCAGTGCATTCTGATATTTTCTATTCTTTTTCCAGCTTATGCATTTCTATTTTCTTTTAGATTGTGGTAGTCCCCCCTAATCTATGAACAATATATTCCAATGACAGAAACTGTGGGTTGTACTGAACCTTTTGCATACTATGTTTTATCCTGTACACACCTGTGATAAGCTTAATTCATGGTTCTAACACCATAAGAGATTATAGCAATAATAAAATAAAGCGATTAATTTAATAATATAAGTTATATAATGTGGTTTCTTTCTCTCTCTCTCTCTCTCTCTCTCTCTCTCTCTCTCTCTCTCCCAAATTATCTTACAGTTCTTTCAGCTTTAGCTGCACCCCAGCTCTTTTTATCTTTTATTTTGAGACAGGGTCTCACTAAGTTGCATAGGGCCTTGCTAAGTTTCTGAGGCTGGCTTTGAACTTGTGATCCTTCTGCCTGGGCTTCCTGATCTGCTGGGATTACATGTGTTCACTACCACACCTGATGGGTTTATTCTTAAGTGTTACTTGAACCCAAGTACTGTGATACTGCTACCATTAGTCTGATGACCAAGACAGCTATGAAGTGATTAACTGGATACCCTGTAAGTAATGGATACGCCAAAGGGATGATTCATATCCTGGGTGGGATGGTGTGTGACAGAGAGAGATTTCATTGTGATGCTCAGAATGGTCTGCGTTTAAAAACATATAAATTGTTTCTTGCTTGAATTTTCCATTTCATATTTGAGCATGGCTAACTGAAAATTGAAAAGCAAAATTTCAGGTAAGGGGAAACTACTCTATTTTGATTTCTTAAAAGTTCTAGACATAATGTATTAATGATAGTTTATAAATCACCACTGAGTAACTATTCATGGATTGAAAACCACACGATTACATTATATGCTCTGAGAATGTTGGATTTGGTGACGTTATACACGCACAGACACACACACACACACACACACACACACACACACACACACACTGTGTAGAGATACTGCTGTCCACCTGGTACTCTACTGGTCAGGAATGCACATTTGCTATTGTGCCTCATTACTTCTGCAACATAGTTCAGCATGGTTCTAGATTAATATTGCTTTCCTAGTGAAAAATGTCCCCTTTGTGGAATAATGCATTCTATCTATGATCCTCAAAAGCATCTTGGAGAAGGGCTGAAATTCAGCTTCTCCATATTTTTCTCTCGACCATATTTCATTTCATTGACTCAAGAAATATTCATGGAACACTTCGTATATGCAGGATGCTATGCTAAACATTGACATTTCATCAGCAAGTCAATGTAGACTTGAGCTGTACCCTCACTGAGATTATAATTAGGTGAGGGAAATTAAAATATGTATTTACATTAAATAATGTAGAATTATAGCATTTTATGGCATGGATAACAGAGATACTCTGGTTTCCAAAATTCCTCTCCCTGCTGTTTTCCCCTCCTCCCACCTTCCTTTTCCCACTATATGTTCTCTGTGTTAAAGTACCACAGGTGTACTGCCTACCACAGCTCCCCTCCAAAAAAGGAAAAAAAAAATCAATGTTGATCCCACAATATATACAGGCACACAGATAACATATTACATTGTCTTTTGGTAGCGGGTAAGGTAGGAATGTAGGAATATTGGAAGAATGAAAGGAAGGAAGGAAGGAAGGAAGGAATTAGAAAGGAAGGAAGGAAGGAAGGAAGGAAGGAAGGAAGGAAGGAAGAAAAATTCTGACTTATTCACTGAAAACTCATTTCCAAATACAGACTTGCAATATAATTCATTTGAATTTGAGGATTTCCAGCAATGCCATTTGATAAAGCAAAAGAACAGCCCCACAATTTTCATGAAATCAATTTTCTTTGATACATGAATATTGTCTCGGAGGGCAGAGATCTGCACCTTTACTTTTCCTGAGGCAGGTAGAGCCATGCAGATTCATAGGACAAAACAAATTTGCAAAGTTTGTTCTTTCATTTGAACTGATTATTCCTTATCAAAATAGATTCTCTTTAAGTTTCACTCAGGCTTTCAGTCAGGGATGGTTTTCTTGAACAGTATTGGCAGGAGGCTTTGACTTTCTTTTGGATTTTCAGCTTTAGTGTCAGGTTGAGTATGGAGTTGATTAAATTATTCTATTTCATTTCTAAGATACCATTTTTAAATGTCAAATCATTGCTAGATGCTGGACCGTTTATTGAATTTTAAAAGTGTATTTCAGCCTGCTTTTAAAGAAAAAAATACTCCCTAAAATATTGAATCAATAGGGTCTAAATGATGGACATTTATGCAGTTGCATCAGTTGTCTGAAAATAAAACCTATGATACAGATGTCTCTTGCAAGATGTGAACCAGTGGTAAAAGGAAGGGAAGAGGAGGAGGAAACAGTGGTTACCATTTTATTTTTCTTCAGCAGGTGCCATATGAATATCACCAGTAATTCTGATTTGCAGTGGTAATATCTTCAAAATGAGTTTTTAGGAGGAAAAGTGCATTTAGTGTTAGAGGTATAGATAGTTTGTAAAAACTAAAAGTTAGCCTAGTAGCACACTTAATATATTTCTCTGAAGAGAGCACCCTGCCTAAATGGAAATAGAATCCAATGTATATTTTATTTCATATATATGTTTTTCAAATCCGTCAACAACAGTTTGATTACAGGGTTTCTTCTCTCCTTTAATTCATAAATTGTCTCCAAACAATTAGAAAATGTAAGATTAGGAGTTAAAAAAAGACGTTTAGTTAAACATTTATCTATAAATCACATAAAATCACCAAATAAAAGCAAACGAAGCATTATATTTTTCTGTGTAAAAACATATACGTAAAAAAGCATATGATGTTAAGCCACTTAGCAGTATGCCTAAGTATTACTTGTAAGAACACAGGATGGAATAAGGTTTTAGGGCTGTAAGTTATAGGTTCAGACTAAAGTAACTGCTATTTGATAATAGTTACATGCTCTTGGGTAGATTACTTAGCTTCTCAAGGCCTAAGTGTCTTCAATTTTGAAGTGTACATAAAAATGGAAGAATTCATTGCAAAAATAAAAAGGCACTTAATTAAATAATTTACTTAGAGTACCTTGTCTGGTACCTGATTATCAAAAAATAATAGTTCTTTTTCTCGTTATTTTGAGATTGTTCAGAATTCACTTCTGATTTAAACCTAAGTGTGGAAGACCAGAAGAAGAGTTATACACAGTACTAATTATCACTGTTCATTCTCAAAGTTATGTTGTGTGTGAAAATAGAATTTTCCCCCTTATGTTCTTACCCAAAGGCTCTAAAAAATCTAATATGTCTTTTATTCCTGTAGCCACTTCCATCTCCCCAGGGCCAGTGCTACTCTGTGCCCTCCAGGAATGATGTATTGCTCGAAGTTACATTTCAGCAAGTTCTTATAACTTTTCTTCTGACTGCTCTGCTTCCTGTGACTTCAGCTTGCTACCCAGAATCCTATTAGATATTCTTCTATCATCAATTTTCTTCATGAATCTAGCTCAGTGGATCTACTTTATATCAAGTAATGTTTAAATACTACTGGACTGATTGTGTTAAAAGATTCATTAATCTTGCCATTTGATATGAATAAATGGCTCTAAGGTATTATTATTTTTTGTTTGGTAAGGTGTTTTTTTTCTTAAAAAATCTCAGCATCATTCTGGATTTGGAGATCTACAGAATACCTAGTGGTAGTGGAATAAATCTTTAGAACTTAATGATACTGACTCATTGGAGTCAATATTAAAAGTTATTTAAATATCTGAGTAACATTTCTGGTAAGTACAACTCTTACTTAAAATTGAGAATTATTTAGTGTTAAGGTCTGTAAACAAGTCAGGATGGCACCTGGTATTTTGCCAGAGAAATGTTAGAGTCTGTAAACAAGTCTGCATGGTGCCTGGCAAAATGCCAGAGGGAGTGGTTTTGAAGTAACAAAAGCGAGCCATTAAGTGTGGAGATTCCTTATTGGTTGACTGCTGTATCTATTTTATCCTAATTAGATAAGCTGTGTAAAATGTATAAATACCGCTCTTATTCTACAATAAATGGCTTCCACTCCTGCTGTATCAACGTACACAAGTTATTCATCACCCCCTGGTTATTTTGCTGCAGCTGGACTGCGGCAGTTTAGTGCTATATTTAAAACTAACTTGGTACAAAGAATCATTGACCACTTACTATGGACTGAATTGGGTCCCACTCTTCAATCAAACTTTTATTATAGCCCTAACTCCTAATGAGACTGCATTTGGAGATAGCACTTTTAGAAAGTAGTTAAGATGCAAAGAGGTCATACAAGTGAGGTTCTAATGATAGGGTTAGTGGGATCATTCAAGAAGAAAAGCTCAAGATCTCTTTATCACTCCTTGCCATGTGAACAAAGAGAAGGCAGCCATCTGCAAATCAAGAATAGAGTCCTCACTAGAGGTATAACCCTGATGGAAACTTGGTCTTAGAAAAGATTCATTCTTCACAACTGGGAGAAAATGCATTTCCCTTTTCTAAACCATTCAATCTTTAATATTATGATAGGGTTTGCCAATCTGAATGCTATACCCCTTTCAAATTTTTTAGTTCCGAGTAACTTGCTTGTCTTCGATTTTCTTTATCTAGCAGCATATTATTCAAGCATTTGGTGCTTAAATTGTGGAATTGTTTTTAATATATACTTCTACATAAGAAAAATCTCAGTCATGGAGATTCTTATTCTGTTCTTTATGACCCATTACACTTTAGGATTACAATAGCCTCATATATACTGTTATGTATCATCATTGGCAAGACAAACTAGCTTAAAGTTTAGAAAAGATATACATAATTGTTTCCAAATTATAAAAATGAATGCTGTAGTAAAAGTTTAAACTGTAGAAATATTCACAATTTGTAATTTGGTAATCTTATTTGGGACCTTTATTGAAAAAAATAGCAAAACATAATAAATATTCCATTTTAAAAGTTTATTCCAGTGTTACTTGTATTACTGAAGAAGTGAAACCAAACAAAGTACTGTATAATTAGAGAAAACTGGACAAAATCATGGGGAAAAAGAAAATAAAAAACTAAAGGATTGATTTTCCTGTGATTAGATTAGAGGTATTTTTGTCATGTTCTCTGTTTTACCTGATATCATCCAAATGTTTTCTCAGTAAATTTATATGCGTACAATATGTGTATATATTTCTTGCACCATTTTTTAGGAAACTAAATAATCATTGCCTAAATAAATTCAATGGTGTCATCATTTATACATATGGTAACTACAATTTAGTTCTAAAAATAAGCCCTGATATATAAATGTTTATCTTTTGTAAAGTTTTAGTTTAAAATACCTGGAATCTCTAAAAATAGTGAGGGTTTGAAATGACCAAAATGATTAAGGAACTTTAAATTTATTCTCATGCTAGAAAATTGAGCAAGTATATCTTCAAAGTAATAGAATACAGTTGACTCTCTGCATGACTGATTGCATCTTCATCCTGTAGCTATAAGATGTAAACACTATGAAGACTGTAAGGATATAAAATGTCAGAGAAATCCATAGCAATAACAAAGCCATTGCTATGTTACACTTTTCATAAAATCTTTAATTATCATATCAACATAAATACTAATGAAATGTGAATACAAATTTAAAATTAACTAATGAAATACAGTTGTCCCTTTTCATCCACAGATTACCAACAATAATAACAAATGAATAAATTAGTATTTTCATCAAATAATAAAAAGATTTGTTTTCAAAGACTGCTGAATTGAAATAAGTCATTCTGAGATTTGCTCAAAAGTAATCATGTTGGACTTATGTATAAATTGAGCACAAGTTTTTGCATTCTCATTACTTAGTAAAAGAACATTTCCATGCCTTTTATTTAGTTTAATGAAGACAAGGTCAACATCAGATCTCTTCTACTGAGACATAGTACACTAGTGTCACTGCAGTAAAAGAAAAATAAATATTTTTGCACATTGTATATTTAATATTACTAAAAATTAAAAATTAAATTGATGACCGATTTGCTGAACTAGTTATTTGGGTACTGAGATTTTCTTTATATATATTTAATGTGATATTCTCAACAGAAACTCCACATGCATATTTTTCACTTTGTATAAGTGAAAAGAATTTGCACAAAGACCAGGTATTTATCTAAAGCACAGATCTCACTTTATATTCAGATCACATAAATTGAGGTTAAATGATATTTGGAATAGTGTTGAGAATAGATAACAAGAGTTTGTAAATTGTTAATAATCATGTTTCCATAATGTGACTTTGAGGCATGGTTTTAGAACTGGATCAAAGTTAAAAAGGGAATTCTCACTCAACCAATCCTACCTTAAATTCGTATATACTCAAAGGACTCAAAATTTAAACTATCCTATAATTTCTTGATTTTTATTTTCAAATTAATAAATAAATCAGTATATAATCTCAGTTTTTGAGATAGTTGTGTTTGCTGATTGCTTTATATATAGCATCTCACCTAACCCTCCCAAAAGTCATAAAAGAAGATTGAAGTCTCAATTGATATGTAAGGAAAATAATTCTTTGAGGAAATACACAACATATTCAAGATTAATCTCTTAATAAATTATAGTGTCAGCATTGGCTTTCCATTGTGATACACTGTAGAGTCCATTCTTTGTGGGACTATTTTTCTATATAGCAGAATATATGTCTAGTAATCTAGACATACAAAACATTCCAAGTATAGAATAATGCATGCATGTGTGTGTTTAATGTTATTTTTTTATGAAGAATATATAGATGTTTTGATATCAAAAAAATTAAAATATCCAAAGAATTTTATTATCCATATGAAAAATACACCAATAAATTTAAACTATTGCCGCCCCATGACTTAATTGGGTATTTTATTCTTCTATTGCAAAGTTGAGATAATTGATTTTCTAATTACACCCTTTACATGTTCCATTTCTCACATCCATTCATTGCTTATGACATTTAAAAATCTAAGGAGAATGAAGAGAATAAAGTATTGGAGGAAACATAGGTTCTCTGCTCTACTCCATTTGTTATGTGTTCTATCTTTACCTTTTCCTTTGTCTTATTATATACAAACAGGCTTGTAGGGAAAAATACCAACAAATGTTTTCCCTTATTTTTTTGTTTTTATTTCATCATGCTCCATTTTCCACAATTTCCAATCAGTTTAAAATATTACTTTCTACTTTGCTTTCCAGAAATTTATAAGTCCGAAGGGCCACAATGTGGCACCAAAATGTGAGGTCATTAAAATATATTTGCATTTAGCAATGCATGTGGTTTACAAATCATTAAATAGACCTGGGTTCAGTAGTAAGAAATCTTCCTAACAGAGATATATGGGAAACATGTGACCCATAGTTACTACCTACTTATTTCCCAGTGGATTTTATATAGCATAATATAGCATAGGAATTCTTCCTTGCATAGTGAATGGTTATATAAGCTTCTCAGTAACAATACATTGGAAAAGGTTATTGGTTCTCACTTGAGATTATAGAGGTCTGCCATTGAAAATATCTTTTTTTTTCATGATCTTGATCACACCAAAGCACAGTAGAGTCACATTTTAAAAAAATGATTAGAATATTCTAAAAATCCAAATTCATGACATTTTAGAATAAATGGTTATTCAAAATAACAAAATTTTGGTATTTTGTAAACAAGAACATTTTCTGATTTAATCATGGGCAATTTTTTCTTATTTCTCTAAAGAGTTAAATATCATTTCTTTATGAAGGATGGTATTATTAATGTTTTTGATAATACTTACATAAAAATGAACACAGATTGATCAGTTGCTTGAAATGTGATATTATAAATTCTTAAGCAATTAACAATAATAGATCATTTAAAGAGCTGTGCCTTTAGGAATA
Source organism: Callospermophilus lateralis (assembly GCF_048772815.1). Taxonomy (NCBI): domain Eukaryota; kingdom Metazoa; phylum Chordata; class Mammalia; order Rodentia; family Sciuridae; genus Callospermophilus; species Callospermophilus lateralis. The sequence continues at coordinate 982,765 of NW_027517992.1, read as the reverse complement.
ACAATTTTCAAACATTTCCATTTTTTCTTTCTTTGGAAAAAGAAGTGTGCTCTTATAGAATGTATAAATTTATTACACATTTTCAAACCTTAAAAACCAAATGTTGTACCAATAACAAGCCTTCTCTCTGGGGTTAATTGCAGTCCGTGAAACTTATTACTTGTGATTTTGTCGCCAATGGCGAAATATAGAATGTTGTATAAGTTAAGATTTTTGGTTATGACTATGGGAAATTTCTCCATGATGAATAGGATTTGGGGATGGCAGTCAAATATAAACCTGACTGTTTTCTTCTAAATTGAAAAAATAAAATTCAATATGTGCTGAATTTGTCCTTCAGGTTTGTTTATCTCAGAGACTGTACATCTTAAACAATATGGGAATTGTAGTAATTTTAGAACCAGTGTAGATAAATTTACGAGTTAAATCACAATGTTTACAAAAGAATATATAGATCAGTGCATCTTACCTATACCAGATGCTGGGAATCTGGGCAGTAGGCTATTAATTATAGTGGGCAATTCTTTGGCCTTTTTCATATTGACTCAATTTTGCTAAATTCTTTTTCTAAGTTTCTGTCTTTCTTTTTCTTCCTTCCATTCTTTTCTTTTTTTCTTTTGGTAGCATTGGCCTATAATATCTGGTCAATATAAAATTTAGTAACTATTCATTTTCCTTTTCTTTTCCAAGTAGATTATCTAATAGAAAACATCAATAATATATTCCACCATTGCCCCATATACAGCGAGGCAACATAGTCTTCTAAGATAAATGTACTCTTTCCCATAATGGAATAGTGGATTTTATACTCATTTTTATTATATTAATATAAAAGCTTTACTTAGGTACAAGGTTATATGGCATTAAACCTGTATGTAAACTGTTACTATTACTTACAGTTTTATACAGGATAGAAAAGATCTGGATTAGGTAATTGCAAATAAATTATTATTGGCACATAAATAACAAGGGGAACAACTGATAACTCATTAGTTAAACTTGACAAATAATTACAGAATAATTGCAGCTCTCATCAGCAACTGTTATAAGCTGATGAAAATTGTTTCAATAGAACATGTATAAATCTGCACTTTGTTGAAACATCTGCAAACTGTGGTAAACACTTTTAGTGCATAGGGCTAGAGGCATTTTTGAAGTGACTTTGAAAATGTTCAAGCCAGTAGTTTTTTTCCTTCACATTTTGTTTCCGATAAACTTTTCCTTTTTGATTCTTCTCTCTTTTTTCTCTTTCTCTTCTCCTTATTTTTCCTCTTACTCTTCCAATCTATTTTTATGAGAATTTTAAACACAGTACATGTGGTTCACATCTTTAAACTCTGAACCTAAAGCTCTTATATCTTTGAATGTAATTTTTATAATGGAATAGATTTTATAATTATGTAGTAAAAATGAATTCCCAAATCAAATCCAAATATGTAATGATGTTTTCTATTTGGACATTTTTCTCATCTAAGATTCAGACATTCATTGACAAATATTTGTTGAACACAGGCTATATACAAAATACATGAGCTGTAGAATTGAAAAAGAGATCAATTTGTATCCAGAATTAATTTAATTAGATGGACTGTGTTCAAACTCCAAGTGATTTAGTTAAATTTTTCATAATTCTAGGTTATACTAATGGCATAACTAATACTTTATAATTGGAATAAGAATGCATATGAAGTATAGAGATTTGGAATAGAAACCAACCTTGAAACCTGCCTTTTTCATAAACTCCTTAGGTAATCCCTGGCAAAATTTTCTTGGCTCTAAACTCTGAACAAATTATTCTTTCTTCCATCTCAACTTCTACCAAGTGAGTTAAGGTGCTACTCTCTTTTATCCAGATGCTACCTCACAGCCTCCTTAACACAGTAGCTTCTGCCTCAGCCTCTGCCCATTACACTCCATTAAGCACAAAGTCAGAGTAATTTTTCAAAAAAAAACACAAGCCAGATTACACTGCAATCTTAAAACTCTCCAGTGGTTAATGCACTGACAGTGAATGCTGAGCTCTCTACCTGTGAGGCTGCTATCTAATCTTCCAAATTCACAATATTGAACTCAAATTTAGCTTCACTAGTCCTTTCTTTTGCTTGTGTAAATCCAATTATTTTGCATTTTAAACTCTATAAATTTTCATTTTTATCTGTCTAAATGATATTTCACTAACACCCTGTGCATATGATTTTGTACCTGGGGTCAACTTCTTAGCTCTAGACTTAAGTTCTATCTCATCAGAGAACTTTCTCTTTTCCACACAGTCTATGATCATTCTTCATAAACTCAACAAATATTTATTGAGTACCTGTGAACTGAGTCCTGGCCAGTTAATCTATATCATATCACTAAGCTATTAATTCCTTCATACATAAGATAATTGTTATTTATGTCATCTACGTATTTATTTACTTATGTATTCTGTCGTTTCACAAGTTTTAACACCCAAGAGGCAAATTTCTGTTGGTCTTATCCATAGACATGTCTACAGGCCTAAACATAGGGTCTGGCATTTTATAAGCACTTAACAAATATTTTAAATAAATGAATGATTTCAGAAGATTTTTTGAGAGGCATTATGTGTCAATCATTCAGAGTTGCTTAGCACACAGTTTGTGCCATCAAGATTGAAGGGAAGCAAATAAAAAAAGAATTTATTCATTCAACAAATATTTTTTAAACATCAAATAAGCATCCTCTATGTCCTATGTGAGATACTAGCTGAGAAGTTATGAATAAAACATAACTTCAGTCACAAGAAATTGACATCAAGGAGAAAAATTTTTTTTATGGGCATGCACTTAAAATAGGTAAGAGGGTAAATTTTATATTGTGTGTTTTTTGACAAAATTAAAATATTAAAAGATTTGTTACATTTAATTATATTTGAGGCACATTCTTTGATAAAGAAATACAAGTGTCTATGAAGTTGCTTAATAGAAAGATTTGAGAAGAAAAAAGATAGAAACAGTGGAAATTTATTGTTTCACTGTTCTGGAAAACAGAAGGTTCAAAGGAGAGTTTTGTTGAAAAAGTTACCTTTATATGGGAAATGAAAGACAGGAATTGCCTGATTTAAGACAAGCATAAAAATTCTAGGCATAGTTTCAGACTTTTAAAAATGGAGTCAGAGCAAAGGGCACATTAGAAGACTAAGAGGAGTCTGAAGGATTCACTAGTGATGGGATTGCATGATGCTGCAGGGTGGGGGATTCTGAAGACACAGTAAATTTAATTTGGGGTTTTAAAGGATTTTCTGAAGGAAAAGTTACAGAATCTGAGTTGAGCACTGAGTGTGATTAGGGAAGGTGAAAAAATTTACTTCATATTATCCCTGCCAATCCTCTGGAAGAAAAACATGCTTTAAAAAGTGTTTCAAAAATGGAGTTTAGCTGGAAGTAAAAACAAGGAAGGGAATTACTGTCAGAGAGAATCAATGGAATGAATACAGGGCTTTTAAAAAATCTAATAGTACACATTTCCTTCTTTCACTTAAATGAAAATGGCAATGAAAATCATGATGGACATATAATCATCAAATAAGATGGTGCGTGTATCAGCTGACAATGTCTATCATAATCACAAACTGGATGGCTCAATCAGTGGAAATTTATCATTTTACTCTTCTGGAAAACACAAGTCCAAACTTCCAGGGTTGTTTCCTTCTGAGCATTGTAAGGAGAGAAAATGTTCCAGCATGCTCCTTGGCGTGTAGGTTGACATTGTCTTCTTGTGTCTCTTTATATCATCTCCCAATGTCAATTTTTGTGTCTACAAGTTTTCCCTTCTGATAAGGACCCAAGACATATTGGAAAAGGTCCTACCTTAATGATCTTACTTTAAATTTATTATCTTCTTAAAGATCCTGTCTTCAAATAATATGTTATTCTAGAGGAGAAGCATGGGAGGATTAGATGAACTCTAGATAGGGCAAAGGGGTGGGAGGGGAAAGAAGGGGGTATGGGGGTAAAAAAGAAGATGGAATGAGATGGATATCATTACCCTAAGTACATGTATGAAGACACTAATGGTGTGAATGTATTTTGAGATATGAAAAATAGTGCTCTATATGTGTAATATGAATTGTAATGCATTCTGCTATCATGTATAACAAATTAGAATAAAATAACTTAAAAGAAAAAATTGTAAAAAAAAATCAGATTGCATTCTAAGTTACTGGGAATTGGGATTTCAATATATAAATTACAGGGGAATATAGTCAGCTTATAACAGTTTGTCAAAGTGTTTTTTTGAACAGTAAACTATCAAAAACAAATTAGCATTCACAATACTACATATTTCACTGGGTAATTGCAAGGATCCAAGGTATTGCTTATGAATACATGATTTCAAGGAAAAAATGTATTCTTAAGACACTTATGAATGTGAAAATACATTCATAGGTATGGATTAAGATTATTAAATGTTTTCAAAAGACATTGATCAGGTGCTCACTTTGGCAGCACATATACTAAAATTGGAATGATACAGAGAAGATTAGCATGACCCCTATGCAAGGATGACATGCAAATTCATGAAGCATTCCATAATTTTTAGCACAGGAATTAAAATCAAGAAACAATGAATGGGATGGATTCAAACTCAAAAGCTTCTTCTCAGCAAAAGAAAGAATCAGTGAAGTGAATAGAGAGCCTACAGAATGGGAACAAATTTCTAGAACATGCACATGAGATAGCGCACTAGTCTCTAGGTATTTAAAGAACTCAAAAATCTTAACACGAAAAAACAAACAAACAAACAATAAACTCAATTAAGTCAATCAATAAATGGGCCAAGGAAATGAAGATACACTTCTCAGAAGATGATATACAATCAATCAACAAATATATGAAAAAATGCTCAACATCTCTAGCAATTAGAGAAATGCAAATCAAAACTAAGATTTCATCTCACTCCTGTCAGAATGGCAGCTATTAAGAATACAAACAACAATAAGTGTTGGCAAGGATGTGAGGAGAAGGGCACACTCATACATTGCTGGTGGGACTGCAAATTGTTGCAGTCAATATGGAAAGCAGTATGGAGATTCCTCAGAAAATTTGGAATGGAACCACCATTTGACCCAGTTATTCCACCCCTTGTTTTATACCTAAAGGACTTAAAAACATTGTGCTACAGGAACACAGCCACATCAGTGTTTATGGCAGCACAATTCACAATAACTAAATTTTGCAACCAACCTAGATGCCCTTCAGTAGATTAATGGATAAAGAAAATGTGGTATATATACACAATGGAATATTACTCAGCATTAAAAGAGAATATAATCATGACGTTTTCAGGTAAATGAATGGAGTTGGAGAATATAATGCTAATTGAAAAAAATCAAAAAAATCAAATTCCAAATGTCTTCTCTGATACAAGGATCTGTAAACAAGTCAAGATGGCTCCTGGCATTTTGCCAGAGGGAGTGGTTTGTGAAGTAATGCCAGTGAGCTATTAAGTGTGGAGATTCCTTATTGGTTGACTGCTGTATCTAGTTTATGTTAATTAAGATAAGCTGTGTGTAATGTATATATACCCCTCCTGTCTTACAATAAATGGCTCCCACTCCAGCTGTATCAATCTACACAAGTTGCTCTTCACGCCCCCTGTTATTTTGCTGCAGCTGGACTGTAGCACTGATGGTGATGGGTGGGGGGCAGAGCATGGGAAGAACAGAGGAACTTTAAATAGGGCAAAGGGGAGAATTTAAACAGAGGAACTTTAAATAGGGCAAAGGAAGGCATGGAGGTAAGAAAGATGGTGGAATGAGATGAACATCATTACCTTAAATACATGTATGAAAACATGAATGGCATGACTTTGCTTTGTGTATAACCAAAGATATAAGAAATTGTGCTCTATTTGTGTAATATGAATTGAATTTCATTCTGCTGTCACATATATCAAATTAAAATAGATAAAATTAAAAAGAGGAAAAAAAGCCATTGATTAGGTAGTAAGAAACATTTATGGCTCTTGCCTAAATTTCAAAAAAAGAAATTGTATAATTAAAATAGATAGCAAAAAGAAGACTCATATTTGAGTATAGGCTAAATATGTTTTATGTGAAATGTTTGAGAGCCTAAATATGTTAGATGGTTTTGGATTTAGGAATATTCACACAAACATTATGAGATGTCATGGAGGTGAGACCCAAGTTAAAATATGAAATTCATTTGTGTTTCACATGTCTTAAACACATAACCTGAAAATATTTATACAACCTTTTTTAATGCACCTGCATTTTGACTACAACATATTACATGAGGCCAAGTGTGGCATTTCCCACTTGTGACATCTTACTGGCAATCAAAGAGTTTCAGATTTGGGTAAATGTCAGATTTCTGTTTTTTTTTTTTTTTTTTTTTTTAATTAGGCATGTGCAAACTGAAGTATATGGAGGACAGCTGGAGTGAAAGATACAGAAGACTAGAATTAGAAGACAGAACCTAGGAAAAGATATGTCTAATGTGGAGAATACTATATTGTACTTTGTATATTGTACTATATTGTATTAGTACGTATAAAAATAATTTATTTTGTGTTATGTTGCCCCACTTTGTTCCTGAGCAAAATTAATGCCCCAAATCTTCATTTTGTTTTCAGTATGGTCAAATTTTGGAAAATTAGACTTATTAATCAGGATTTTCCAGGGAAACAGGCCAGTGAAATAGAAGAGACAGAGAAATAATAGAGAATGAAACTTCTTATAAGGAATTGACCCACATGGTTATGAAATCAGAGAGGTTCCATGATCTGCCATCTACTACCTGGAGACACAGGAAAACTTTTTCATAGTTCTAAGGTTTGAGAACTAGAAAAATGATGGTATAGACTCCAGTTCGAACCTAAAACCTGAGAACCAGGAGTGCAGAGGGTAGGAGAAGACTGACATCCTAGCTAGAGCAGTTAAGAAAAGAGTGAATTTATTTTTCCTTGGCCTTTTTATTCAGTTTGGGCCCTCAAGGGATTAGATGGGGAGGGCCATTTGTTTTCCTCAGTTCAATTCCTGTGATGAGCTCTGTCAGAAATACTATCACAGACCCATCTCTAAATAATACTCGACCACTATTCTGGGTATTCCATGGTCTAATTAAGTTGAGGCAGAAGATTAATCATCATAGCTGGTGAAAGTGCTAAATAGTTCAACATTATTATGAAGATGTTCAGTGTTATAAGATAAAAAGTGAAGTTCCTAGCCATGGACCATGGAGATAAATTTAAAAACAAAATATCTGCTCATTTCTATTAAAATTGAGCTATCAGAGTTGTACACCATCTAAGAATTATACACTGTAACCTTTGAGTTATCACTTTCCCCCCAGATAGTTATCAGTGTCAAAACAATTATAGTCAATTTTCTAAAGACTCTAAATTTTAGGTTTGGGTCAAGAAATATTTCCAACTTATTCCATGCAATAAAACATTTCTCATAAAAGGGGAACTAAACACTTAAAATTAAGCACTAAAGAAAAATCTAGGAATAATTATTTACCTACAGAAACTTCTGAAGAACAAAAATGATGCAAATAGGTATATAAAGGATCAACAAATTTGACTAAATAAAAAAATTAAAGTTTCCTGAGTTAAAAATGCAGTACTTATGGAATTAAAATAACAATTAAAAGATGAGCTAATTGCCTTCATATATCTAGATTTCTTGTACTATTACTATTACTAGCACCACAAAAAACTACTTCAGAAACAAAAATAAATGCAAATATATAGTTATTAACTATTGCAGGAACATTATAAAGGAACAAGTATTAATAAAAACTTTTAGAAGTAGCTGATCTCAGAAAGAGCATCATCTTAATTGTACTTTCTGTTTTTGAGAAACTTAAGAATTCCTTCATGTTTTCAAGGCTTCTGACTCTGTATATGTTCTTTAATTAATAATAATTTTAAAAAGGGTTTGCTTCATTTGAAGTTTTATATATGTTAAAACCACATATGACACAAACACCACTGAGGGAAAAGAGTCAGGGATTTTCAGTTTAAAAAGGGGAACCAATATATTCATATTATTTAAGGATTGAAAACCAATCCTATAGATTTTATAAAATGAATGTATGGATAGTTGGTTAAAAAAAAAAAGCTTCACTGTGTGGTATGGTGGTACACACATGTAAGCCCAATTACGTGGAAGGCTAAGGAAGTTTGGAAGTTCAAGGCCAGCCTCAGCAACTTAGTGAGACTATTAGCGATTTAACAAGGTATTGTCTCTAAATAAATGAGGTTAGGGATGTAATTCAGTGGTAATATATCCCTGAGTTAAATCCCCAGTACCCCCCCCAAAAAAAAAAACCAAAAAAAAAACCAAAACAAACAAACAAAAAACAACAAAAAACAAAACAAAAGACTCATTTTCCTTTTTCAGGACAGATAATTTTCCTTATTTAGTTTTAATATGAGTAGTACACCAGGGTCAAACAAATTCAGCTTTCTACAACTTGCACTAAAACTTTATCAGCTTTGATATATGTGAAATCAAGTTGTGCTGAAAATGAAATTTTTTTCTCTTAACAAAAAGTCTTAATTTTCTGTTAGTGAAATAATTTTTTAATCATGTACTTTAAAAAGAATATTTCTGTGGCAAACTGCTAGTTGTCTTTAATGTATTTCTTCCTTCTTTTCATGTATAGCTATAGGGTCTAGCCTCCGTTTTAGCAAAATTTAATCTATTATCAGGCCCACAGGATAGGAGAAGAAGAGATAAAGGTATCTCTTGGGTTTTTTCCCAGTTTAAAGTAAATTTATTTCTTTGAAGTTTGTCCTGCTTTCTTATTCTCTTATTCTGCAACACACATGATAGTAATGTCCTTCAATCAAGCAGATGAGGGCAATATCCCAGGTAGCAGTTAAGGAGCACCATGGAAGAACTGGGGTCTTTGGATCACTGCATGGATCAGGCTTGCCATACCAACCTGCACTGCCTACCTCCAAAATATGTAGAGAGAGATAGGAATATTTAGGCCACTGTATCTTGTATTCTCTCTCTTGCAGTATGTTAGCCTTATCCATCCCTATTTCAATTAATATAATCTTCAAAAAGAAATAAACTGTGTTCATCCTGACCATGCTTACCCACCCCTTCTCAGAGATTGTCACTATCTGAATGAACTGTGTGATTAACATCATCTTATTTTTCTCTCTATTTTCTCTGTATATGCATAAAAACAATTACCAACACTTGTTATTCTCAGACATTTTCCCCCTGAAATCTGTGAATACAAAGTGGAATTGCATTGTATTTTTTTAAATTTAAATTTCTCTGCTAAGGAAATTGAGTATCTTTTCATTTAATTAATCATTTTCCCATTTCCTACATGAAGAAATACCATTCACAAATCTTGTTCTGTGTGTCTTGTTCTTATTTATAAGCTTTTTAATATATTTTGGAATGTATTTTTATTTTTATTAGTTATATGCATATATACATTATAATTACACATTTTTTTAAAGTTTGGGCTTACTTTCACTTTCTTTAAGCTTTTTTTTGAGATAAACAAAAATGACATGGTTTACTTCTGGGTAAAGTTCTAAGAGACATCACATACTTCCTTATACTCCTTTCTTTGATTCCATCAACTTGTATTCAGAATAAAATTGATATAAAGCAGAGCTACATTTGTTCCAATGATGTAGAGTGAATAAAAATAAACCCTCACATTCATCACTGAATTTGGGGATTGTGCTTTACCATAGAATTCTCTAGTCTATCTCTTGTAGATATTTTTTTGACTTAATTTTAGCTATTTTTTTTACTGTTACTATGATAAGCTGGTATAGATTCTTGCTCTTTAATACAATCTATCAATCTGAGCATTTAGACCATTTATCTTGATTATTGATATATTCAAAATTTAAATCTACCATCTTGTTCACTAGTTTCCATTTTTACTTATTACTGAGCCAACATCCATCTGATTATTCTATGAATGTCCACTGAATTCTGAGGCTCTCCACTTGGTTTTGGAGCAGGCTCTATTTCTGGCCCAAAGTGAATCTTGAGCACTATTTGTTCTAATCCTTTTGTCACCTTTAGGGGGTTTGAGGAAGTCTCTTCAGAGGCATACGAGGCCTCTTTTCCTAATTTACTGACTCTTGACATGTTGCAGAAAATAATCTAAGGATGCAAAAGGTTTCAACAAAGATAGTAAAAGCTATATTAGAAAGTAAAATGTGAAGATATTCATTCTCAGAGCACAATACAGGCTAATTCCAGAAAATGACCTGCCAAAAGGGCTTATGGTCAGATTTTTTGTTTTTTAATTTTAATTAAGGTAGAATATTTATAATCCAAAGGGCCTGGATTTTCCTCAGGATTGAGAAATATTGAGCAAGACCATGTTTCCCCATTAGGGGCCTGGTCTGGCATGTTGGCTTTAGCTTACATGAATGTCTGTGGCCATCAGGTGGTCAATCAGATGATCTAGCCAAAGGGGCATGGTCTCTTAGCTTGATTAGGTTAATGGTCACTTTCAATGTCTAGTTTATGCTTTGCTGCATTCCAGAATACTTAGAGAAAATTGAAAAGTTGCAAAGTAATTTATGGGCTGTTCAGTTTGTTCATACCTCCTAGTTACTTTGTGACACTTAGTTAATTTGTCTGGCTCATGACTCAAAAATAGTCCCAAACCCCCCATTCCACACCCCAACATGGACGTTTCTCCTTTACAGACTCAGAGTTGTTGTTGTTTTTTTTTTTTTTTGTATATTCCTAGATTTCTTTTTCGTTTTAATTAGACCTTCCTTTAGTTCACAGTAGTGTTTTTACCTGCCTATTCCTGTAAGGACTCAATGGTATAGTCCAGTGCGACTTTCTGAAGGTCTCTAATGTAATTACTGTGCAGCTCTCTCCTCCTAGGCACCCTTTCCTGTCTATCCTATCAGCTTTGGCCTTTCAGACTCCCAGATTTGTCTCCTCTATTCAGGGTGAATATTGGACTGTACTTGAGTTTCTACTTTCTGATTTCTAGTGAGAAACTTCATCAGAAAATCATCTGGTAGAACTCTGTGTCCAACTTATTTGTTTCTCATCTCTTGGGGATAATTTACTTCTGTTATCCAATGTCTTGAGAGTCATGTTCAAAATGTATTTTTCCAATTAATTTTAACATAAAAATTTCTATGGCTTTGAATTCAGGTTTAGTGGAACAGATATAAAGCAAGCAATGAAAATGTTACATTTTCATGCTTTACTGTAATATATGATTTAGAAATATTTGGCTGTGAAATCTGGATTTGCATAACTTTTCTTGAATTTTAATTCAGAATCATGATTTTAGCACTTCACCTTGAGGTGATTAGACTTTGGAAATCAATTAATAATTCAACAAATTCAAGAGATAACAATGTTTGAATCGGAGAGAAAATTCACTTGCAATTTTAGGTATAATAGAGCAACAATAATTAGAATGAATTGTTTCCATGGGAATTCCATAAATTACTTAGTGAATGCTGAAGTTCTGCTGATGTACAGGTTAAAATTGACATAGTTTTTAAAGGTTTTTTGTTTTGTTTTTGAAGGAAAGCTAGAAGAATATTATAATAACCTGACTAATTGACTAGTCAAGCATATTACATGGTCCTGTATCCAAAATGAACCTAAAACCACACTAACAAATTGTTGTATTACTAGTTTAAGCAGATGATTATTCTATAATAATAATATTGTCATATGCATATTATAAATTGATTATACTTTAGAATATTATCTTCCTGGCTGAAACCATAAAGCTTTCCAGTACCTTAACTGAAACTTGAGATATATTTTAACCCTTCAATGATATTTTTTTGGGGGAAAAAACCCTAGATTTTATTGAAAGTGAATTTGTAAATTTGCGTTCCAATGGCAAGGTCCAGTGGATCTTTTATATAGATTTCTATTATACTGGTTGTAACCATTTTTAATATTTCCAACCATGTTACTTACTAATTAGAATATGCCCCATTTTCCAAATTATCTTATAGAATATATAATTATTTCAGTGTTTTTAAGAGAAAGATGCTTCACTTGTTAAATATATTTGGGAAATATTGTATTTCATTAATTCTTCTTGAAGATTCATATTGAACCTTTAAAATATCAGGGAAATTTTCCAAAAAATAAACAAAATTTAATTTTTTAACTATAATCTGCCAAACATATGTGACTGTCATGTTAACATCTGACATGTATCTTTTCATTTAACTCCCATAATTATTTTGTCCAGTTAATTTAAAAATAATGACAAGTAAGCACACTACTTTTGCCATGGACTATATTTAATTTTATTTGTATTTTGGTTGGTCATTTTATTTTGTAGTATTTAAAATGTTTTCTTATCTTTCAGGATTTTTCCCTGTGGATTCTAGTACCAAAAAATTGAGAAGATCCCTATTTAAAATTCAAATGTGACCCTGTTACTCTCATTCTTAGGAATGATAATAAAAGTCAACCATTTTAAACAGAATGTTGTCTAAAATTTTCTGGATGACATATGTGATTCTTATCCAACCTCCTGAGACTTGGTTCTTTTTATGTATTCCCATACATTAAGTACTAATAATTAACTTACTTCTAAATTTATATTTACTTCTATATTTACTTTTATTTCTGACTAAATGTATTATTATGGATACAGGATATACTCTGTTCTCTCTTCTTTGTACCTTTGTACATGTTTACTTGAATTCCTCTAAAACTCCTTTTATTACAGAGCTTCTGGGCCAGAACTTGTTAAGTAAGCTACCTATATTCAGAGTGCAAATGAGATGCTCTTCAAAGCATAATATCTTTTCAAGACATTTTAACTGTCAGTGGCCTACTCCCTGGATGTTCTAGGTATATATTCAGGGCAATGTTTACTCTCAACAAACTTCTGACCTAAAATTTCATCACTCTTTTTTTTATGAAATGTATAAGTTGTTGATAAATATAAAGCTAGGCTCAATAATAATATTAGCATATGAGTAAGTGAAGGGTTTTGTAAATGAAGCAAATACACATACAAAATATTTTCAATACATTGAAAATAATGAATTTAAATAGTTTCTAATATGTAATTATAAATGCAATTATTTTGTAGCACCCTCTCTGCACATTGCATTTAATCTATGCATCATTTAAAAAGGTGATGTCTTTCAAAGAAATATAAAACTAATTAATAATCAAATAATGTTATTGTGCATAGCTAGTCCTTACTATTGCAAAAAATGTCCCCTTCTTATTTTCTGCCCATTCACCTTGGTATGCACAGTGCCTGAGAGAATGTCTGGTACAGAGAAAGCATTAAATAGATGTTCATTGAATTAATGTATAGCTGAATAATGGATGAATCAAGGTTTGAAAATCACTACGTTTCAAGATGACCTGTCTTTTAAAGCTTTTCTTCTTGACATTTTCTAAAACAGAGAGATTTTTAGTTGTATTCAGCAAAATAAGTTTTGACCAAATCTTCACTAGTTGAGTTCCTTTCGAGTATAGTCCCTACATTCTAATTATTGTATTCAAATAAATTAGACATATTTATTATAGGAAGAATATTCTAGAAGTGAACAATTCAATTGTTATAGTAACCATGAATATTACACTTGATATTTCAGGATTCCTCTTGAATAATAATGTTCAACTAATTAGATGAAGAAACACCATTAATGAATAAACAGGTATTTTTTTTTCTGTATGTTTTATTGTTTTGTATAAGTCAGAAATTATGTTAATTATTTTATCAATATTACTTCTTTTAATCCATGCAACAGACAAAGGGGTTGCAGAAATTCAAGCTTGGAACTGTTAAGTAAGTGATGCAATAGTTTAGTCTAATGAGTGGCCAACTTAGTATTTGGACTGGTGACATCTGTCTCCAGAGGCTGAGCCTTTATCTATTAAAGTAGGCTTTTTCCCTCAGGGAAGATATTTCATATTAGTGCTCATAGTAATCATAGTCATTCCATAGTATCTGGCAGAGAGTAAGTGCTCAAATTATTTGTTAGAATAGGATGATCAATCTAAGTTCAAGCCTGTTATGATAACAAATACCATAAATATAAATTTACTTTTCGTAATCATAAGGATATGGAAATTCTGTATCAAAAGAGCTCCATATATTCTTTTTACTTGTTCAAAGCTTTATGATGTATAAATGGACTTATTATCATGAAACTTTTTGAGTCTGTTCCTATCTCAATAGGTCATGTAAGTACTCAATTTTTAATATTTTTAAATATATTTTTAAATATAAATAATTATTAAACAGCTAGAATTTAAGGATACTGATCTCTTTTTTTAGGGTTCTTATCACAAAAAATCCTAGATATATAATATTTTTATATACATATAAAATAAATTACATAGGAAAATAATGCAAAGCTCTCAACTTGCTGAGTCTCTAAGATATTATAATATTAAAATATTTATTATTGCATAATTGTATGATCTAAAAATTTACAGGATTCCAATTCTATACATTCTTACCAAAATTTGTAACAATTTTAACATCAATTAGAGGCAAAAAAAAGTCTTAAGAGGCAATCTAAACCTCTTTATGCTCATTTGTTCTTACATTATTTAACAAGTTTAATTTTAGTATTCTTAATGATTTTAAATTATATATTTTTTCTGTTCAAAAATGGTTCTTGCTTTTCAATAGCTTTTAAATTTTTTCTGTACTTACACTGATAGTAGCATTTTTTTTCCACAAATACTTGAAAATATTCCAGTCTGTTTTATCTTCTTTTCATAGACTCATTTCAAATTCAATTATGACAAGTAAACATGCTATTATTCATGTTTTTGTTATCTATTTAAAATTTGCCTGTGTTCCATCTAAAATGGACAACTCACCCTTCTTCTCCTAATATACTCCTGAAGCTGGGATACTAATCTTCCTTAGTCATGGTAACTTCTTCAACTATAGATGCAGAAACTTTATATTATTATTATGTAAATGTTTAGTAGTTGTTCTTAAAAGTAATTATTAAAAATTAAATTTAAAGCAAACTCCATCACCCATTACCAGCTTCACAGCATTCATCTTTTTAATCACTTAACATAAAATATAAAAATCTTTAAATGAGCCCAAGTCAAGTGGTTAAAAGAATTACCATGTAGATTGAATGCACAATTAAGAGAATATACTAATAGCTCTTACAATACTGATCATTTGCTAGAAACTTCAAATGAAATAAATTGGTCTAAATTAAGTAGCACTATTTGCAATATAGGTTTTCTTTTTAGAAGAAAAACAAAACAACATCAGTCCATTTAAATTTTTCTCAACTTAAATTTTCCTTTCCCCATCCTCATCTCATTTTATTTTTAATTCAAGAGTTATAAAAAATGTAATTTGTATCTGTCTTAGGTCAATAGTCCCATTAAAAAATAGCCCAGGGTGGAAAGTTATATGTCTCTATGGGGAAACTATTAAATCAAAAGAAAAGTATTTAAGTCATGTTAAAAGCCCTACAAACAAATAAAAAAGGAATGAAGTACTGATACTAGTTACAACATGCTTAAAACTCACAAATGTTATGCTCAATGAAAGAAGCTAGTCATAAAACAATATATGTTGAATAATTCCATTGAAATCAGGTGTTCCAAAAGGCAAACCTATAGAGAGAAAATTTTAGAAAAGTGTTTCCCAAATATTGGTTTCAAACTTTCTTCTAGGTTGACAAAAATATCAAAATTTAGATTGTGGAAGTAGTTGTACAACTCTATAAATAAATTAAAATTCATTTAAGTGTGAGCTTGAAATAAATTAGTTTCAATATATGTAGCTCATGTCTCAATTAAAAGCATAGGAGCTCCCATACACACACACCAGAGGTACAATGCCTTAGAATCCAAGAAACTGTGTAAATAGCTATTGAGGTAGAAGAATGCCAAAGAGACTGGTAGGTGCCTATCATCCTGTGTAACCATTAGTTTTCTCCTTGATTCATGCTTGATCATATTCTTGGCTGAAAATTGTCATGTTGAAATATAGGTGAGCATCTTGAAGGTATTAAGAGCCTGAGTGTCAACAGTTTTAAGTGAAAATCTCAATACTTAATACAAAAAAGCAAACAGCTACATGATAATCTTAAAAAAAAAAACTATTTTTAAATGGTCGTAATTTTCTATTTTTTATTGATGAAAAATCTTTTAAAACTTAGTAATATTATGATTGTGGGTTCAAAACATCTGTTTTCTGCTGAGAACTAACTCAGCATTTAAGGGTAGATAGATGAATTGATTGTTATTGCAATTGGTTGAATTCTACTACTTTGTGAAAGTTCAGATACTAGTTTGCTCAGGGAGGTTAATATAAAATTAGTGAATGTATGAATAGATTACAGAATGGGGCAATAACTAATGCAGTATTTAGAGTTGTGGAGCTAAAATAATGTTTTTGAAGTACCTTAAATTTCTTAAACCAGGTGTCCCATAAATATAGAGTACTGGATCTGATTATATAGTAATTCAACTCTACAGTGAGAAAATTGCTCACTAAAATGGGGTGAATTATCTCTTCGCCAAATACGAAGGTTCTAGTGCACTAATGTACTGGAAGTGATTACTTACCAAATGTCATTCGCATCCTTTGAAGTTAATCCTATTTACATTGGATAATACCATCTTTTCATGTAAAATTTATATTTAAATTATTTGTGCTAGTAGATTTGTGTAGTCACTATTTTATAACCTTTGAACATATATATTCACAGTCAAAAATGGAAAAATTTAAGTAAGCTTTTGTTTTTAATATTATTAAAATAAAAATTTTATAATAAATCTTGAAATTATTAATTGTTACACTGATAGAGAGAAAAGAAATGTGAAAAGTAAAACAGTTTGAAAAGATCTTCCTTAGAAAATATCTAGTTACTTGATCTTCCATAAAATTGGCTAGTTGAGCGTGTTAATTGTGTTAATGGAAAGAGCAATTTTAAGTTGTAATCAGGATTAAGCCAACATAAGAGTCTTCATTTTTCTTTTCCATTTGATGACAATTTTCTGTAATTAATATCAGTTCTTTTTTACATCAACTAACTGCCTTGACATTACAAATAGAACATTATGCTGTAGCTTTAGGTAAGGATTACATTGAAAATTTATGAATTCTTATTAACAGTCTTCTGTCATAAAATGTCTATAATTATAAAACAATATGAGTAAATAGTTACTGAAAATGTGAAAGTGCATAAGAAAAAGCTAATCTTAAAAATGGGGATATTTCTAAAGTTATATCAATTTAAATTCATCTAGGCTTATGAATTTGCATGGATGTCTAAGAATCTAAAAAATGAATTGAAATATTTAAGAGTCAGACATTTGTTCATTTACAGCTGAACATAGATCTACTTTAATACTAGAAATGAGGTTAAAAGTAGACAATCAAAATCAATTGAATTTTTAGATTTAAATGTGATTATTGTTTAAGATCTGTAAAGTGATATCCAGTTTGTAACATTACAGTGAACTACACATTAATCCAATGGAAGTTTTGGGTTTTGTGTTCTAGTTGTTGCAGGGGGAGAAAGTTGAAGATAATATGCATATCCACTCGCATTGACTTTTATTTTTACTCATTAATGGTTTCTATTTTGTTTTAGTGTCACACAGATTTTTCTTATGTACTAATATATATGATATATATATATATATATATATATATATATATATATATATATATATATATATAGAGAGAGAGAGAGAGAGAGAGAGAGAGACACTTAAAATCTTTGTGATCATCTATATTTTGAGAACTATGACAACTTTCGGTGACACAAAATAATAAAAGTTTTCCTTTTATCTCAAATCAAGTATCTAATGATTCTTAAAGGCTTTCAACTGATCTAAACAATTCTTCATATGGGACATAGTAAGTCTAGTCATTAGTGAATGGATGAAAATAATGCCATTTAAATGTTAAGTAGGAGCCAGACATGGTGGCTCACTCTTATAATCCCAGGGACTTCATTGTTTTCACATATAAAATTAATAATCTCAAAAATGTGTCTTATTATGTATTTATTAAATAAGAATGATAAACCAAAAGGCCAAGTATGATAGGGTTGTTTCAAAAAATCCACAAATATATTTTATATGGAGACAAACCATTAGAAAAAAACATACATGTGACCACAACTTAATCTCTTCATTGAAGTTGTACATCCTTTTGAAAGTGCTAATGATTAGCCAAAAAAATCTGTTCATGAAATTGTTTTATTTTTTATGCTTTTATCTAGTCATTAGTAATAATTATAAGCACTATATTTTAAATATTATTTAGTAACATTATGAAAATATTGGCAAGCTTTTTGTTTAAACTATGAAGAGATTGTTAAGTTTTAGGTCTTTAGAATTCCTGAAGGACTGCAAAAGAGAAAGAAAATTCTGAACCTTTCAGTTTATGAAACATTTAAATTTATGGGGTACCAATATTTAGGGCAGACTCAGTGGAAATGTTTCAGGTAACTGACTGAGCTTACTAGAATAACAAAATATTGCTACTGCAGAAATAAGTTACTCTGTCACTGGGGAAAGCCAGGGGAATCTACTTACATTTGAAGGAATGTCAAAGAAATGAAACTCACAGTTGAAGTAAAACCCAAACAAAACACCAAGTTTCTTCATAAAAAAAGAAAGAAATAGATAAAAGAAAATAATTTAACTGCAGTGTTAAATTGTATTTATTTTTTTTAAATAAATACACATAAAATAAAATATTTGTATAAAATTCATTTCAAATAATGTTTATTTAAGTCAGAGAAATACATGATACCGAATGAGCTAAATATTGGAGTTGAATTCCAACACTTTTTTTTTCTTTAGGTGGAATTTGGTGAGCTTTTAGAAGCATTAAGTTCGCTCATTATTATATCAAAGCTTTGTTGAACAAATGTTAAATCTGCTATATAAAGCAAGTATGAATAAAATGATTGTACATTCAGTTTTACATTACCCTTTAAAAATAATTTCAATGCCCAGCATTTAAATTTTAAGACTTTATATTTAAAGTTCTGAAGTAGTACCAAAGATCATAAAGGTCACATGCCTAACTTATTAATTTCTCAGATTTTTTAAAATCAAAGTGCATTTCCTGTGACTATGAACTTTATTACTGAGTAAATGCTATTTTGGTTTTTGTATCTGATATACTCATGTTTCATAAAGGAAATATTTACATTTATATGTTTATGCAATTATGGTTGATTCCCTTTCTGAGTTAAATAACAAACATTTCAGAAGAAATTGGAGTTGATAAAGGTATTTGAGTTATCATTCACATAAATGCATGCATATTTTGTTTTACATTATTATTTCTCTCAAAACAACATTTTGACATTTGCATTCTTTTGTGTAACCACATTTACAATAATTATATAGGGAGTATTTCCATGCTTGACTGGTTTCAATATTCATGATGAGTTCTTCTGAATGATGGATTTTTCCATTCATTGGTTCATTATTTTATTACTATCTGAATATAAGTATATAAATTTGCTAGGACTATCATAACATAGTACCATATAGTGGGCGTCTTAAACAATAGAAACATGTGCCATAGTTCTGGAGACTAGGATTCTGAGATCAATATGTTCACAGGTATGGATCCTTTGGTGTACTCTGAAGAATATCGTTTCTGATGGTTTGCTGGCAACTTTTGATACTCTTTGGCTTCTCCTGCATCACTCAGTCTGCCTTCATCTTCACATGACATTCTCTGTCTGCACATCTGTGTTTAAATGACCCCTCTTAATAAGAACACGAGCCATATTGAATTAGGAGCCTTATTTTAGTATGACTTCATCTTAATAATTACATTTTCAATGACATAAATCACAAATATGATCACATTCTGGGGTTATAATTTTAGCATGCATTTTTGGAGTGACATAATTCAACACATAACAGTAAATATATTTTAATTTTTTAATTTGGGGAATATGTTTAACAGTCCTTTCCCATCTGGCATGTGTTACAGTTCTCTTCATATACAACCAACAATATTGTTGGCTACAAAAAACTTGAATCTTCCTTTTGATTTAAAAAAATGATGGAAATGCTCCATAATCAACTCATTTTAAAGTAAGATTAATTGTATTTCTTTTGTTAATGACATTTATCCCTTATTTTTTCTTTAGTACAGATATTATTTTCAAGTAATTTGATCTGCCACATATTAAGCCAATTTAATCTTTAAAATCTTAAGTTACTAATTAGAATGATGACTTTGTTATTGAGACATATAGCCATTGCCCAAAGAGCTTAAACATTATAAACATTCTCTTCTTTCTCATAAAAAAAATTTGTCCATTGTCAATGTTTCTCTCTATGAAGTCAATAGAGTTCTAGGTTTAATCTGCCTTGCAGTAGTTAGCATCATTTCTGTTAGGAAATGTTTATCCAATTGCTGCCATAATATTACTCTAACTACAGGAATAAAAAAAATAGAAAGTCACAGTTATTTATAATAAGGACACTGACCAGAAATTGGACATATTATTTCCAATTCTAATCAATAGAACAGAAGGTAGACATTTGACAACATTGAGCTCAGGTAATATAGAGAAATATAGTCTGTTATTTTGGATCTTTGTGATAAACTAAAAATTCTATTAATAGGGGAGAAAGAGACTAGATATTAAAAACATCTTGGAGGCTTGGCTATAATCCTCATTTTGTTTCTCTTAAATATATACTTATTCTCATGCATTTGATATACATTTCTGTTTCAAGGGAAGTAACCTTAATGTCCCTTGCACTCACTGCATTGTACTCAAAGTCTAGGATCTTTGAAAAATGTGTAGTCTAACGTATTAGATCTGAATTTGGATTATTATGGCACAGTACATTTTCATTAAAAGAGCAACTATCTGTATTTTGCTTCTTCAATGCCACTACAGTCCAATAGGTAATAGTAGAATAAAGGCATACCAGCAAATGTCTTCCTTTTTAGACTACTGAAGAATGAGATCACATAACAGTCTCTGTTTTTTTAAATATATATTTTTTAGTTGTTAGACATTTATATTATTTATTTATATGCAGTGCTGAGAATCATACCCAGTGCCTCACACATGCCAAGCAAGTGCACTCCTGCTGAGCCCCAGCCCCAGCCCCCAGTTTCTGTTTTAATTGTTAAGTCACAGTTTCTATAAAGAAATGTATATATCCAAGGGATATATCATGTGAAAAACAGACCCATGTGCATGATAATTCTGCAGTGTATATCAATTCAAAAATTTCCCTTAGATACCAAATGCAGAAGAAGTGACATAAGGCAGTCTCAAGAATAACCATATTATCAGTGTAGCTACATTTGCTTAGCAATTGTCACCTGAAGCATAATCAGTATTCCAAATTTAAATGAAACAATACATAATTTTTCAAAGTAAAGAGATTAAAAAAATTACAAATATTGCTCACAGAGTTACTTGATAATCAGTGTAAATAATAATTTATTTTTAAAAATTATAACAACTGGAAGCAGATTAAAAATGGTATTGAATTGTATTTCTCTGTTGAATACTTGGAATGATTTACCTCTAAAAAGAAAAACTATTTTTAGATTAAAATAGTACTAAAGTAATACTGTTTTTGAATTAGGCTTTTTAAAATTTTACTTAAGGTTAAGGTTACTATACTCCCTCTGAATGTATGCTTTCAAATATTTTTATTAGTAAGTAGTTTTTGTTCAGCCATCCTTTTGATACAGAGAGAGGCAGAACAGTATAGAACTCTAGAGTGCTTATTCTTTAGTCAGTTTTTGTACCTATAGGCTTATTTATTTATTTATTTTACAGTAGAATGTATTTTGACATACTGTATACAAATGGAGCACAACTTCTCATTCTTATGGACGTGCAAGGTGCAGAATCACATGAGAAGTAGAATCATACATACCTATAGGGTAATAAAGTCTGTCTCATTCTACCATCCTCCCATCCCCACAGCTCCATCCCTCACCTCACTCCCCCCTACACAAACCAAAGTTCCTTCAATATTCCTAACCCCATCCCCACCCCACTATGAATCAGCAACCAATTATCAGAGAAAAACATTTCTCATTTGTTTGGTATTATAGATATTTACATTAAATATAATTTTATTTATTTTACTCCTTTTATGATTTGAATATTTGTGGTTCTTCCAAAATTGATTTGAAATTTAATCCCCGATACAATGATATTAAATGAAGGCTTTAGTGGGTGATTAAGCATGACTGCTCCATTATCATGGATAGGATTACCACCTTAGAAAGGAGCTAGAAGGAAATAGCTGTGACCTTTTCACCTTTTGCCCTCCTATGTTCCACCATGTGAGGATAAAACATTTGTTTCCTCAGAATGGCACATAATTCAGGCATCATCGTGGAAGCAGAAACCAGGTACTTACTAGACACTAAATGTGATGTTTTTTTTTTATCCTGGACTTCCCAACCTTCTCAACAGTGAGGAATAAATTTTTCTTGTTTATTGGTTACCCAGGCTCAGGTAATTTATCATAGTGACAGAACAGATTGATAACTCTTAACCATATTCAAATATCTTTTGAACTCCTAATCTTTGAATGCCAGGTGACATATTTTTCTCTCTAAAATCATATACTGACAGAAATTATTTGAATCTCTTCTTTCCTTTATTGATTTTAGAGTGCCATACATTTAATTTTATATATATATAAATATATATTTCATGTATATATTTTTTTTAATATTTTTTATTTTTTAGTATTCGGTGGACACAAAATCTTTGTTTGTATGTGGTGCTGAGGATATAACCCCGGGCCGCACGCATGCCAGGTGAGCGCGCTACCGCTTGAGCCACATCTCCAGCCCCTCATGTATATATTTATATATATAATTAAATGATGAGCATAACAAGATAATTTATTATATACAAAGTTTAATAACATGATTATATAGAGAGATACGTTATATATATATATATATATATATATATATATATATATATGAGTTTATATATATGTAATTTTATAGCTTTCCCATTATTTAAAAAGCATGTGATAGAAATCTTTATTTACCAATGAATTTTTTTGTTTTTTATATATGTAAAGTTTATTGAAGTTTTTTAATTAGTTGAAAAAAAATTTAGCACTTTAATAGGTTATTTTACTTTTTTGATAATTTTATCAATAAAATATTATTACCTTATTTGATTTAGAGTGTGGGAAGTAGGGCTCCAGTTTACAGAGTTGGAAAATGGAAAAAAAAAATTCTCTCACATGTTTCAGCATTGAAGCTATCTATGTTTAAACTAGCAACAACTTGGTGTTTCCTACCCTATGGTACCCTAGAAAGTAGAGGAGGGTCAAAACAATGCTATGCTATTTCAAAGAGATGCCCAGTAGCATAATGCCACCACTTGAGTTCTCCATGGGGAAGCTCTGTGTACATGGCTATTTGTATGTAGCTCTGGGCTTTCTAGTGGATCAGATAGCCAAAATCTGCTAAAAAAAAATCAAGTGACATGTAGGACTTGACTTTGAGGTTTATACTTTGTCACTGGTAAGCAAAGCTCTCCCTCTGTTTCCTGGTTTTCATGTCCTAAAGTACTCTCCTCCATGATGTCCTTTCACGATGATTTTCTGCTTCACTTTGGGCCAGAGCTATGGAGTTGGCTCACCATGCACTGAACCTTTGAGCCCATGAGTCAAAAAAAAAAAACAAAACAAAAAAAAAAAACAACCAGAAACTACTTTTATTCTTCTCAGGTCTTTTGATCACACTGACACAAACTTGACTAAAACAGAAATTGATAACAAGAAGGAGGGTCCTTGCTGCATCTAATATCACTCTGTGGTCCAGAAGCCCTTGGAGCTGGTTTGTGGTAGGAATTTTGAAAAGTTGAGAGATGTAGGCTGGAAACACTTTAGGATATTGTAAGTGGAGCTTAATGGGTAATTCTGGTGGGATCTCAGAAGACCAGAACACTGATAGGACTATAGATAAAGACTGGATACAGGACATTTGGGGTGTGATAAGGACTTCAGGGTATAGTCATTATAAATATTAGTGCCCTCATAAATGTAGCTTCTCACCCTCTGCCATGTAAGGGAACCATGAGAGGATGTCCTTTGCAAATACAACAGTGAGCCCTTACAGATTTGCCGACACCTTGATCTTGGACTTTCTAATCCTCACAACTGAGAAAAATAGATTCTTATTCTTTATAAGCTGCTTCATATGCAGTATTTGTTACAGTGACGCAAAGAGCCTAAAGTAAAAATGAAAACAAGAACAATCCAATAGCAACACACAAAAAAGAAAGCAAGTAGACAAATTCCCATACAGAGATAAATACATATAAACATTCACATAAATATGCACCTCTATATATTTTTTCTTGAGTGTCTGTATGTGTGTGTGTATTACTTGTCTCTATTCTTTATAAAATTTTATGAGATTTCTCCGTTTGTGGTAATTTGTTATAGGGCAGTGGAAAACAAATATATCAAATATATAAATATGTATATGCGTGTGCATATGTGCATGTATATATGTAAAATATACGTATACATATAATGTGGAGAACATATAAATTGACATTGAGGATATTTTTTGGTAGGAATAAGAAATGACTTGTAGCCGACACCATGGAGCTTCTGGAGTATTATTTTTCTTGATTTTGGAGCACTTTAAGATGATATGCTCATTTTGTAAAAATTTATAACTGTGCATTTATGATTTTTACTTTTAGATATGTTTTCCTTTGGTAAAATTTACTAAAGTTTAAGTTTTATGAATCTCATTTTCTTATGAAAAATGATTTTCTTATCGTTAAAATAATTGGCAGTATCTAAGGCTTTGGGATGATGTTTTTATAGATGCTTGGTGGAATATATTTTAATAATACAGACAGCATCACTGCATTCATTTGAATTTCCAAACTTTTCATTTTATTTTATTCAATATCAAGTCTTTTAAACTTCATATAAATAGTATTGGATACTGCTGAATACATTTAAAGTCCATTGTATATAGTTTTATGTTTTTGGTAACTGATATGGAGAATATTTTTAGTAAACTATAGTGATATCTGCTAATGTAATTTTAAAGAGTACTATTTGTATATTAAATTTTGAGGTATTATGGATAAACAACATTCAATACTTTTAAAATAATAATGATGCATATGATCCATTTATCACTAGGAAAATTTTCTTTATATTTATCGCATGCACATGCATGCGTGTACACACACACACACACACACACACACACACACATATACACACACATTCTATTATTGGATAGAAGAGTCCCTGAAAAAAAATTTTTTTTCTATCCTCTTAGGATAATTTTCTATGATGTGACTGGTGTACGATTGCCCAATGTCGCCACCATCTAAAATTGTATCCTATATATATTCTTTAATTTCCCCAATTTGAAGAGTACATTTGAAAAAACAAAACACAGTAAAACATGGAATTTCACAATATTAGCTTCTAAAAATATATTATTTTACATTCCAATTACTATTCCAATTCCATATAATAATAGCAAGATAAAATATAAATTAAATGTAAAATTACATTCTTTAGATACCATATTTTGACAATGGACCACTGGTCTTATATTTACCTTATGTTGCTCCAAAATTTCAAGTAATTTTGCCTAGAAGGAGATTCACAATTGAATATGCTACTAATTAAAAAAAAATAATCAGTTTGCTCTCTGTTTGTGATGCTAAATAAAATAAACAATTGCTATTTTCTCTATAAAAGCTTAGAGTGTGATTATAAAAATAATATAGTGTAACTATATAGTTAAATAGCTAATTCCCATAGTTCTAGAATCTAATCAGTTTTATTGTGTTCTAGTTATTATTTTTCTGTATTGGAGGATCAAAATAGTAATCCAAGTTATCTGTTACAAATAGTAAGAATAGTTGTGAAAAGTTTGCAGATTTTAAGTATAACCCTTGCATTTCACAAGACAGGAGTTGTTTAATCCTGACTGTGTACAAATAGCACAAATCATGAAGATATAACCAAAAGGGCTCAGAAGGTGACAAGTGAATTAATGCCAGAATAACTATATATTTAAAGGTATAAAATTGCGCATGGTGAAGCACTGTATTGAGAACTGGGTGCCACAAAATTGAACCAACCTGGAATCCTGAGCTACTACATAAAGAAGAGCAGCTTCGGAGGGTTGCCTAGATCACAAAGCAGCTTGTTCAACAAGAAATATCAGAACTTTCTTGTGATCAGTCATTGAAGTGCTACGTTCTTTTTTTTTTTTTTTTTTTTTTTTTTTAGTGTAACCTTCTTTGTCCTGATTTAGACAAATTATGCAGTGGTTGAGAAATATGTGCAAAAGTAAGTCAACAGACTCTATCTAAAAGATTTAGATAATTAGGACTACTACCAAGAGTAATAGGTATGCTAAAGAAAAAAGTTAAAAAAATGAGAACTGTGTGAACATTCCATATTATCAAGTATACTGCACAAAACCTACGAGAAAGGTAACAAACACTGCTTATATTGGGAAAGATCTAAAAGAGGCAATAGGAAAAAATAAATGACATAATTACAAAAATAATTAAAAAATATAAATGGTCTTAAAATTTAAATAAAGCCTTATAATTAAAACTCTCACAAAAATCTAATAAAATAAAGTATGAAAAAATACACCATAAAAATTACCATAAAAGAGTCAAATACAGAAAAAGTAGATATAGTCATTCTGGATATATGCAGTGAATAAAAATTCAAAGGTGGCATTAGCCATTTTTAATGAGAAAAGTTGGAATTCAGTGCAAAAAATAAATATATAATATATAATCTATTTTTAAAGAAAATTAAAGAGAATTTAATGCACCGAATAATGTAGTATTGTCACAGAGCCAAATCAACAAAAAATGTAAGGAGAAATAAGAACATGTTTGTAACAGAAGATATCAATTTTTTTTTATATTTTATGTTGTGAAAAAATCAATAGTTGATAATAATAATAATGATAATACTACGTGGGTATAAGTTTTCACATTCTGTACATTGAAAGTAATAAATACACTTTTATTACCACATACTTTTCATACATGCATTGTATATTAAGTCACAAAACACTTCAGTCAATTCTGAAAAGTTTAGCTAAAATTGGCTACATCCTCTAATTCAATAAACACAGAAGTGGTACAAAAATATGAAGAGTAACAATGTATAAATTTTAAAATTATGGGTGTGTAAAAACTACATTTGTATGTATATAGATATATACATATGTGTATTTAGCAACTTCATTAGGCATATTTTGAATATCATAAAATGAACCTATTTCAAGTAACTTAATTTACTGGTGCAACAGCTAGCATTAAGTCAGTTTTAAAAATTTCCATTTTCCCTAGTAAGATCCTGTACGTCCAATGAAATTTCATTCCATTCTCACCTCCAACCACAATCATCTGTATTCTGTAAAATTGCCCTTGTTGAACATCAAATGTTTTCTCTCATATGGTGAACTGGTCTAAAGAGAGAGAAAGAGAGGGAGAGAGAAAAAAGAAGGAAGGAAGGAAGGAAGGAAGGAAGAAAGGAAGGGGAGGGGAGGGGAGGGGAGGGGAGGGGAGGGGAAGGGAAGGGAGGGAGGGAGGGAGGGAGGAAGGAAGGAAGGAAGGAAGGAAGGGGAGAGGAGGGGAGGGGAAGGGAAGGGAAGGAAAGGAGGAAGGAAGGAAGGAAGGAAGGAAGGAAGGAAGGGTGGGCAGGGAGATTTCATACAAATAGAACAAAGATCAATGGAGTAGAGGAATGGAACTGAGGGAAGAGAGGAGGGACAGGATAAGGAAAAAACGGAATGAATCTGACCTAAATTTATATATATATATATATATATATATATATATATATATATATATATATATGAAATTACAGTATACATATATGTACAGTATACATATATAATATAATATGTGATTACAGTATACATATATATTTGTAATTTCATATATATATGAAATTACAATGAATCTCACCTTTATGTGTAGCCACAAGACACTGATTTTAATATATATGCATATAAGTGAATACCTGAAAGATCAGTAGATAAAAAGAAACAGGACGAGGGAGGAAGGAAGGGAAAGGGGCAGTACTGGGGACTGGATTAGAGCAAGTTATAGTCCATACATTTATAATGATGTCAAAATAAAGGCCACTGTTATGTATAACTAATACAAACCAATACAAAATGGAAAAAAGTGCTTGTATTGGACCTTTAATTAACTGAGCTCATGCAACACATAATCTCCTCTGTGTAGCTGCCTACTCTTAAATAATATTTCAGAATTTTATCCATGATGTAACACAGTCTATAGTTCCTATTTTAAATTGCTGAGTAATATTTTATTGTGTGTTTACACCACATATTGTCTACCCACTTCTCAGCTGATTGACATTTAATTTGTTTCCACTTTGCATATTGTGAATAACACTTCTGTGAACATTCATGTGAAAGTCCTTGCATGGATATGTTTTCATTCATCCTGGGCATACACTCTGAAGTACTGGATCCTATGGCAGTTTTATGTTCATCTTTTTAAGAGAACACCATTCTGTTTTCCAAAGTAGCTATACCACTTACACTTTTCCAGCACTTTACGAGAGGTCCCATTTTCCCACAGAGTTGCCAGTATTTGTTAGCATTAGTCTTATTTTCTATTGTTAATGTGGTGGGTATAAAATCTTATCTCATTCTAGTTTTAATTTGCATTTCCTAATGAGCTCTTTGCATGTACTTATTAGCCATTTGCATATATTATTTATAAAATCTGTTATTATCTTTTACCCATTTTGAAAATTTATATACAGTATATAAGTAATAATATGTTATTATGTATATAATGAATGCATGGAAAATAACTAAAATTTCTATATCTAAGTTTATGGAAAAAAGCTAAAGTTATTTTAGGAAGCAAATTCATGGATATTTATATTAATGGAAAGAATAGAGTGAAAGTAAATGAATCATTAGGTAATAAATTGGAAATTACAAAATCAACATAAGAATTAATACAAACCTAAACATAAATCAATGAATTAGAATAAATAGAACTAAATGAATTAATAAAACAATAAGACAAATTATTTTCTAAACTAATCAAGGAAAATTTATTAAAATCAAATGCACATACACACTAATAATAGATGAAATAATAGATAAATGGAATAGTAACTAAATAATGTAAGGCTACATTTTCTACTTTATATCAATACATTTTAGATCTGAATAACATAAATAATTTTTTAAGAAAAATATATATTGCTACAACCAACCACAAAACAGAAAGATACCTTGATTAGAGTAGTGCAAAGAAACCGAATTTTTAAAAAGATTTATGATAAAAAATGAACTGTTTACCCAAGCAATTAATTAAGAGATGATTGAAATATTTTTGCTCATATATTCTGTGGGGAATATATTCTGAGAACTCCTCCCCCACTGGGTTCCTGAAAAACAGACCATACTGAATCCTATAACTGAATCTGACATCTTCTATGTTTTTTCCTATGCTTACATTTCCATGACAAAGTTTAATTTATATATTTGATGCAATGAAAGATAATAACAATAATAATGAAATAAATCATTTATAACATTATATTATCGTAAGTTTATGAGAGGTCCTTTCTCTTCTTTCTTATTTGCAAAATGGTATCTTATAGTTTAACCATTTCAATTAAAGAAAGTATTTTGTAGCTTCTCCTTAGCATACCTGAATTGCCAGCATTACTATTACTGTACTTTGGTGCCATTATGAAAAAAAAATAAATAAAGGTTATTTGAACATAAGCAACAATGTTCTGCCACAGTTGATTTGATTATTGAGACAGCTACTGAGTTACTAATATGTGGTCAGTCTATAGAGTATAAATACACTGTACAATGGAATAATTAATTTCCAGGGCAGAAAGAGCAGGACAGCATGAAATTTCAGCATGCTTATCAGGATGATTCACTATTTAAAACTTATAAACTGTTTATTTCTGAAATTTTTCCTTTTGTATTTTCAGACCATGGTTTGCTGTGGTTAATTAACACTGCAGAAAGCAAAACTGCAGACAAGGGCAGAGGGGTCCATAATTTCAAAGCTATTAAAAATCCTCTAAAATACAGAAAAAAAGAAAAGATGATAGCCAAATATTAACCTAAAACAGCGATAAAAGATATATTCAATATGCTTTGTTGTCCCCCAAAATAAAGAGAACTCCAGGTCAATTACACCTGTGAATACCAGCTTTAAAAACAAAACCAAAAAACATTATATAGGGGCTGGGGTTGTAACTCAATGGTTAAGGACTGACATAGCATGCACAAGGTGCTGGGTTCAAGCCTCAGCACCACATAATATGTATTTTTTTTTTAAAAATAAGCACTAAATAGCCAGGTGCAGTGGTGCACATCTGTAATCCCAGTAACTTGGGAGGCTGAGGCAGGAGGATCACAAGTTGAAAGTCAGCCTCAGCAATTTAGCAAGGCCCTAAGCAACTTAGTGAGACCCTGTCTCAAACAAACAAACAAACAAAAATTCTGGGGATGTGCTTCAGTGATTAAGTGCCACTGGGTTCAAGCCTTGGTACAAAAACCAACCAAACAAAAAGGATTAAATAGAATACCAGCAAACATTACCCTGAAGTGAATTAATCCAGACTAAAAGACTCTTATTCCATGGGTACACTTGGTGTGTTATTTCCTTAAATCTGACTGCTCCATTACCAGCATCCACTTTTAGCATTTAAATACTACTTGGCAATATTTGATGTTGATGCACTCATCATCCTGGAGTGTCTAATATGTACAGGTGACTCTTAGGTGTCTCACATCACTGTTAGTCTTCAGTAAATTATCTCATAAAGAATGACTGATTCTCTAGGTCTTCTTGCAAGAAGTCCCAGGACTTCCCTCTGCTACAATCTTCCTTTGCATTTCTCTAAATAGTTCACATAAATTTTCTTTTTTGTTTGCAAAAGAGGAAGAAGTATTCCTAGACCAGACATAGTTATTAGATACTGCAGTTCTACACTTAATTACTTAATTTTATGCATAACTCACTTAATCAGATAGAGATAGAGTGGTTCTTTTGCATACAGTACAAGCACTGATAATTTTGCATTTAAAACAGTAAATCAAACAAAACACTAACATAATATGTACACATAACATTTCATAACATTTTTCAAATTTCAAGAATAAACTTCTTAAAACCTCATTAAATTAGTGGTCAAATCCAGAGCAACACACATTAAAACCACAACATCTAGGGCAGGGAAATGACTTTTTATTTCTGACTCTTTTTTCCCCCCTGTTCTTATCTTAATCAATCCATATTCTAATCAATCTGCTATATTTGTCTGTCTGTTATAGGGCTATTATTCAACTGTTTCCTGCAATTTTCTTAAAATTCTGCTCTCTTATAAGACTTAAACATGCTTTTAGGATAAGCTGGGCATTCAGATTCCTTTCTGAGGACAATAGAAAGCCTCAGATTATCTACTAATGGAAGTAAATGTCTGGACTGATTGGGAGGAAAGTGCTACAGCATTGTACATTTTCTGTTCCTACTGAAAGAAGGAATGAGATTGGAATAAGTGCTATGGGGGGAAACTAGAAATAAGGTAATTTCTTCAGGTCTTGCCTGGACGAGCATAAAGAGGCCTAGATAAGGTGTGAGACAGGGTATTGAGAAAGCACCTAATTAAGGGTAGGCTGCCAGGAGGGAGCAGAAGGAACACTATGGTTTTAGAGCAGTGAAGTAGCAAGTCCAGACTCACAGGAATTCATATACCTGAGGTCTGGAACAGTCAAACCAGCTTGAGGCCATCTATTACCATAGCAGTTATTGGCTGTGGGGATGTTTGAACCCTAGATTCCTGGAGAGAGTACAATACCAGAGTGACTACATCACAGAGCTCCTGACCCTGAGATCCAGTAAGTAGATGTTCATAAAGCAAGGATCAAGAGGTTTGGTTCTCCCTGGGCACTTAGCTCTGTTGGGGAACAGGCATTCATTAGAGAGATAAGGCTGAAGTTTGAGAGATAGGTCTTAAGTATTAGCAAGAGCCTATCTGAGGCCTCCTAAAGTAAAACAGCAGGCCACCCACCATAGTAGTGAGGGCTCAGAGAAGACACACCTGTGGCTGTTGAAGAAGGCTAGGAACAAGGAAGTAATTTTGTTATAAATGATAGTTTTGCCAACAACAGCAAAATGTACTAGGTGTGATAAATACTTTTCCTATTCATAAATATATATTTTTGTCAATTCTAACTCACTTGAACATTTTTTTTCATTTCTGATACCTATAAAGAATTAGTATGAAAATTTTAAAGTTAGATTTTGAAAAACTTTGGAATTAGAAAAGACTGTGGAGATAATTTTTTTTCTGCCACTTTTCCTTGAAAAAAAATTCAAATGAGAAAGACAATGGGGAGATTCTCTGACTTGCTTAATAGTCATTCAACTATTGAGAGGTAATGAAACAATTAATAATATACCTGTTGCTTATTCATAGCACACACATACTTTAAGTATGTAATAGATAATCCTGTTGCTAACAAAGAGTTAATTTGCCAAATATATTTTAAAATTTCTTTCTACATTTTTAAAAATAATTTTAAATGTTTGTGGCTTGATTTAAGCTTATAGAAATACAAGTCCATTACTCCTTACTAAATAAAAGAAAAAGCTACTTATAACTCATTTACAGCAATAGGAATTGGTACATTCTATATGAATACACAAAATACAGAATGTCACTATGCATACATTTATAGATTAGTAAAATTTATGCATTTATATATAAATACACATAAGGATATATGTGCGCATATATCCTTGTGTATATGTAACATTAACATCTGTTCTTTGAAGATGTAATTTATAGATACATGATGTTTTAGTTCATTTTCTATTGCTACAACAAAATATCTGAGGCTGAGCACTTTTTAAGGAAAAGAAAACATTTATTTAGCTTACACTCCAGGTTGAAATTTCAAACAGCATGGTGTCAGCTCTGATTCAAACCCACCTAGGTGCCGGACATCATGGTAGATGGCTTTCTGGTGGGAGCAAGTGTAAGAGTAAGAGATAACATCATGGCAAGGTAGAGATCCAGAAAAAGATTCAGAAGTCAAAGCAAGAGTTCTAGGAAAACCAGCTTACATAGGGAGTGACATGGACCTACTAAGCCACTCGCTACAAATTTGGGATTAGAGTCTTAGCCTTTTATGAAGGTGCAAAATGAAAATCTTGGTTCCAGCTTGTCTCAGGAGTCATCTTATTTATATCATTAAAGATACCTACTTCTGCTTTTACTTAGAAATACGTGTTTGATAAATGGGTAGGTGGTTGGATACAGAGGTGGATAGACAGATGAGAGAGAAGGGAAAGAGAGAAAAAGAGAAAATGAAAGAGAAAGAGAGAGATTGAGTGGAGCAAAAGAGTGGGAGAAACAGGAAATAAAATTATTTCCCAAGAACATGGTAAAGTGGATGCCATTGGGTAATTGAGAGGAGAAAAGAATTGTTACAGAGGAAGCAGAAGTTGAAATTTTCTCAGCCTGACAAGCTGAGAAAGGCATGGTGCGGGGTTATATCCTATTCCCCAGAATGATAGCTGAGAAGATGGCAACTTTGCTCTCAACACTGCTTTACCTGACACAGAATATTTTAATGATTATAATAGAAATAACTTGGAAAATATAAGACTGATTTCAATTGTTCTCTTATGTATGTCATCTAAGAATTGAGTGATTTGGAAATTTATCTCAACTACTTAGCAATCCATTTTTTGTTGTGTGTTACTAGCATGACATTCTTTTGATGTGTGATTTCATTATATCATTATATTTACTTTTATGTTTCCATTTTTTTTTCTGTTTTAACATTTTTTTTCCTCAGGCTTTGGAACAACAAAGTGCTTGGCACTTTAGCATGTATATTTGTTGAATAAAATGTATATAATTACTAAAATGCATTGCATAATGAATATTAAAGAAGCAATTAAGGAATAAAACAAGTTCTTGAACTTTTTATTTTCATAGAAACCACATTCTTTCCCTAGGCCTTATTCTTGACCAGGAATCTAGGATAGGACCATAATTAAACCACTCTCCATTGTTCTTAATTCTACAGCTTCTCAAAACAGAAAAATACAATGACATGAAAACTAAAGAATATATTGAAATAATAAATTTTGGAGACTTTTAGCTTGAGCTAGAATAAAACAACCTCTTTCTTCCCTTGGCATACTTATAATTCAAAACTTGAACAGAATAAAATAGCACACATAGGAAGACTCTAAATGAGGGAATGAAAATGATGACCTGGCTGAAGCCTATGGGACTTGAATAATGAAAATATGTTGAGTTTCTTGAGTTTATTCTTTGCCTCCCATCTCTCTAGGATGGGACACAAGACAAGGTTGCAACCTAAAAACACCAAAAAAAGCAGGAAAAAAAATGGGAAAAACCCACTTCTTTCACCAAAGAATTAGGAAAAGGGGGTCTTAGTAGAATAGCATTTAAAAAAAATACCAGCCCACCTCCAGCTAACACTAGTGGAAACCTGTCTTCTGCCTATACCTGGTGTTAGTGGAATCAAGCATGGAGCCAAATTTTCACCCTTTACTTGGCAGCAACTGACAGTATTTTGATTATTTCACAAGAATAGTTTTAATGAGTCTGAACTTTTACTCCACAGGCAGAAATAGGGAAGAATAATATGGTATTATTCAGTACCCTACTTCCCCATATCTCTCAGTTAGTAACAGACAATCCAAGAGGACTGTGAATCTCCAGTCTTACTGTCCTCCACTCCTACCATCAGCAATGAGGTTGCAAGAGGTGGTATGAGTTGACATTATGTTATCCTTCCTGGGAATCAGTAGAGTTGAGTTCATATCTTCACTGAGCAACAACAAGGTGGTGCAATTCCAGGCTCTATCATTTGGGGAACAATGTCAGTGATGCCTCATAGGAAACTGAACATTGATCTTCACCCAGATCTGTGTGGTAGAGATAAATGGGGTGATTGCTGAAAAAGACGATTAAATAGGATTCTTACAACATATCCCAGAAGTCCGGGACACAATCCAAAATCACACAACATTTTTAGAGCCAAGACAATTATACTTAAATGAGAAAAGACAAACAACAGATGCCAACACTGATATGACTCAGATGTTAGAATCATTCGACAAAGATGAAATTTGATTCGGTATGCAATTATGAACTCTAGTAACAAGTGAAAAAAATAGAAAACCTAGAAAAAAATTTCAAAAAACAAAAATCAGCTATAGAATGGAAAAATAAAGGCAAGAAGTTGTTGGGGGCATTAAAAACTGAAAATGTAAAAAAAAAAAATAAAGAAATTTTCACTGCATGGGCTAAATAGTAAAGTGAAGATGATAGAAGAATCAACTTTGTGATAGAACAATAGAAATTACCAAATCTGAACAAAAAAGAAAAAGTTAAAAGAGATTCAGAGATCTCTGTACCCAAAACAAATGATCTAATATCCATGTTAAAATATCCCAGAATAAGATAAAAGAAGAGTAGCAAAAATTAGCAAAGAAATATTGGCTGAAGATTTACCAAATTTGGTTACATGCATAAATCCACAGATTAAAGATGCTGAACAGAATCCAAACAGAACAAATCCAAAGAAATCTATACTAAGATACAACATAACCAATCTGAAAACTAAAAACAAATAGAAATCTTGAACTGAACTAAAGAAAAATGACACATTTCCTATCATGAAGACATAGTTTAAATGACAGCTGATTTCTCATATGAACCTATGGAATCAGAAGGAAGTCCATATCCTTTTTTAAGAATGAAAAGAACAGGGCTGGGGTTGTGGCTCAAGCAGTAACGAGCCCACCTGGCAAGCGCAGGGCACTGGGTTTGATCCTCAGAACCACATAAAAATAAAATAAAGATGTTGTGTCCACTGAAAACTAAAAAATAAATATTAAAAATTCTCTCTCTCTCTTTAAAAAAAAAAGAATGAAAAGAACAATCCTGAATTGTATGTCCTGTAAGAATATTCTTCAAGAAGTAATAGAGTTTCAGCAGAAGGAAAATTAAGATAATTTGTACCCAATTAACCTATAATCAAAAAATGATTGAAGGAAGTTCTCCTAAGAGAAAGGAAAACAATAACCTTAATCTTTCACTGACACATCAGAATTTAATCACACATAGGATCATCAGTCAACAGTATCCCAATGGCAGTGGAGTATAGTGATTTATTTATTCTTTCGTTTGATGTTTGTACAGTCAGCAATTGACTACCAGCTCTGTCAGATACTAGGCTAGGTGCAGGGAATATATTTCTGAACACAGTAAAATTGCTCACATATGCAGAGATCTTAGAATCTTCTGAGAGAACTTAACCTCAGACAAATAATAAGACAGATGTGTTATTTGTGATCATTTTAAATCTTATGAAATGTGTGGTGTCCATGAGGTTGTATGTCAAATGATTCTTATGTCATCTAGCAGATGGGATAGGGAGAGCTTTCTAAGAAATTATGGTTTAAATTGGCAATGAAAAATGAAGGAGATAGCAAGGTTGGTCATGATAGAAGTAGTAGGGAAGGAAGAGGAACATTCAAGATAAAGCAATAAATCCCTGATTTTTTTTAGTCAGCTTTTTTACTGCTGTAACTAAAAGCCCTGATAAGAACAGTTTTAGAGGAAGAAAAGTTCATTTGGGAGCTCACAGTTTCAGAGGTCTTGGTCCATAGACAGCTGGCTCCATTCCTTCGGGCTTGAGGTGAGGCAAAATATCATGGTGGAAGAATGTAGCAGAGGGAAGCAGCTCACATGATGATTAGTCCACAGAGAGAGACTCCACTCACCAGATACAAAATGTATACCATAAAGGCATGCCCCAATGTTCCACCTCCTCCAATCCCACCCTACCAGCCTTCAGTCACCACTCAGTTAAGCCCATCAGGGGATCAATTCACTGAATGGGTTAAGGCTCTCATAACCCAATCATTTTTCTTCTAAACCTTCTTTCATTGTCTTACAAATGAGCTTTTGGAGGACACATTATATCCAAATCATAACACTACTATACAAACGAAGCAGTTTCAGGCATTTTTATCACTTATAAAAAGCCTAGCACAATAAGAATTTGATGTGTAATGGGGAAATTAGACTTTTTAAGGTAAGCAAGGCCTGAAATTCATGTAGCCATTATAAATTTTGAACATTATGCCCAGTATGAAGTTGCTTCAGTGTTTCAAATGGAGGAGCATTAGGACCAAAACACCAAAGTGCTTTCATTCCCTCACAAAGCACTTTCTTTCTCAGGGTATGTAAAAGTTGGGTGATATGTTGATTCTCCTCCATGATGATTCTCAGTGATAGCTGTTGGTGAAGGGACACCTACTAGCAACCTTAGACTTTGGAGTGACTTGTACCTTCTTTAACATTTCACTGGTTCATTTACAAAAGAATGATTTAATTGATTATTACTTACTCAACACATGATCTACAGAATTTCTTCAAGTGGAATTCTAACATTCTTTTTTTTGAATTTTATTTTATTGGTTCTTTTTAGTTATCTGATAGTAGAATACATTTTGATATAATTATACGTGTATGGAATATACCTTATTCCAATTTG
This sequence comes from Callospermophilus lateralis, assembly GCF_048772815.1. NCBI lineage: Eukaryota > Metazoa > Chordata > Mammalia > Rodentia > Sciuridae > Callospermophilus > Callospermophilus lateralis. The sequence continues at coordinate 945,122 of NW_027517992.1, read as the reverse complement.
GACTTTAGAACCTCTCCTTCCCTTCTTTTACCTTCAACTTGCTCACTTTATTCTATTGATATTTCTGCCATTTACCAATAGTTATTTTTTGAAATTAATTTCTTGTGGATGTACATGAAGGTAAGATTCACTATGTTGATTTATATATGTATGTAGGAAAGTTTTATCAGTTTAATTCCACTGTCTTCCCTTTTACTATACCCCTCTCTTCCCTTTATTCCCCTGAATGTCTAATCTACTAATTAAAAAAAATAGTTTTAGTTGTAAATGGACACAATATCTTTTATTTATTTAAAATTTTTATAAATGCTGAGGATTGAACCCAGTGCCTCACATGTGCAGGGCAAGCACTCTATCACTGAGCCACAACCCCAACCCCTAATCCACTAAATTTCTATTATTCCCCTACTCACTTATTGTGGGTACATATCAGAGGAAAAAAATAGATTTAGGGGATTTTAATTAGCATGATAGTTGCCAGATCCGTCAATTTACTAGCAAATGTCATAAAGTCATTCTTCTTTATAGTTCAGTAATTCTCTATTGTGTATATATACCATATTTTCTTTATCCATCTATTGGTTGAAGGACACCTAGGTTGGCTCCATAGCTTAGCTATTGTGAAGTTTACTGCTATAAACATTGGTGTGGCTATATCATTGTAATACAGTGATTTTAAGTCTTTTGGATATATGCAAGCAGTGGAATAACTGGGTCAATGGTGGTTCCATTCCTAGTTTTTAAAAGAATCTCCATACTGCTTTACAGAGTGGTTACACTAGTTTGCAGTCCCACCAGCAATGTAACATTTTCTTAAATTAGAACTAATCAATAAGAAAATCGTACTTTTCATAGTGTCTAGCAAATATCTGCCAAAAATATGTTAATTTAAGGTGGTGCCTATAGGTTAGACAAAACTTCCTCAAAAGCCACCTGAAATTTCCTAAGGAAGCAATTCTGAATAATATAATTTACTGGTTTACATTTCAATGTTCATTCCAGCTGTGTACCCACAGATATCCATGCTGCATCCTGGAGGTGGGGAAAGTAGAAATTCATTACTCTCCCAGCTCAAGCTAACAGTTCTATATCTAGTAGTATTTAACATGCCTAATATTTTTTTCTTTACCCTGTCTCCTCCTCTCTTATAACTAACAGATTCATGCATATATAGGTAAACTCAGTCTTATGAAGACCTCTATCTACAACAAATTGTTTCACATGCCAGGTGCACAAACTTGGCTTTAATAAAAAAACAATAATGAAGTTCAAATACCAATCTATGAAAAAAGAAATGTGTCTGCAAAGTTTTTGAAGTATACATTTTTTATCTCTTCACACTGCATAGAGAAGGTAAGGTAGGTAGATCGCTTGGGGGTAAACTACTAGTCACTATTCAGCAGGAAGAGCAATAGCTGGAGAGAGGGAGTAGAATACTGGCTCAATCATGTGAGAGGCTCTGGGTTCAAGCCCTAGCAGAGCTATTTAAAAAAAATGTGGGGGAAAAGGTACAGTCATACATTGTTGGTTGAACTGCAAATTGGTGTAGCCAATATGGAAGGAGTATGGAGATTCCTTGGAAAGCTGGAAATGGAACCACCATTTGACCCAGTTATCCCACTCCTTGATCTTTACCCAGAGGACTTAAAATCAGCATACTATAGTGTGTTTCAGCCACATCAATATTTATAACAGCACAGTTCATAATAGCTGAACTGTGAAAGCATCTTAGATGCCCTTTAGTAGATGAATGGATAAAGAAAATGCGGTATACATACACAGTGGAATATTACTCAGCAATAAAAGAGAATAAAATCATGGCATTTGCAGGAAAATGGATGGAGTTGGAGAAGATAATGCTATTTGAAGTTAGCCAATTCCCAAAAAGCAAATGTCTAGTGTTTTCTCCAATATAAGGAGGCTGATTCAAAGTGGGAGTTGGGAGGGGAAGCATGGGAAGATTTGATGAACTCTAGATAGGGCAAAGGGGTGAGAGGGAAAGGAAGGTGACATGAGGTAAAAAAGATGTTTGAATGAGGTTGATATCATTACACTAAGTACATGTATGAAGACACAAATGGTGTGAATATACTTTATATACAACCAGAGATATGAAAAGTTATGCTCTATATGTATAATATGAATTGTAATGCATTCTGCTGTCATATATAACAAATTAGAATAAAAAATAAATAAAAGAAAAAAATTTTTGAAAAAGGAAAAAGTAGATTTTTCATCTACTTTCTTTGTGAGCATTCTTCCACCTTTGTGTCTTTATTTTGTTCTCACTGATCCTAAACTTCCCTCCAAGATTCTATTGCAACCATTTCACATGTAATCTCTCTCTTTCTCTCTCCCTCTCCCCACCCTGTCTCCCTGCACCCAGACATTATACTAGCTTATTGGGACATCTAGCTTGACAAACAAATTCTAACTTGACGGTTTTATTGACCTACATCTATTCCTTAATATCTGACCTCTATATTAGGTCAGTGTGGGGTTAACATCTATTTATCAGGATAAATCTTCTGAGTACCTGAAAGAAATTTCAGAGTATTCTATTTGAAAATATGTCAATATATTTTAGACACCTCCACTCTGTAAAAAGTAATTTTTAAAATTCAAATAAACTTTTATTTCTTGATTATCTAACAATGCAGTCTAGTTAAAACAAAATCTTGGACTTTCTTGATGGGACTTATCATTATAAAAGAAATATTTATATCTTTCCAAAAGCTATATGTTAAAATCCTAACCCCCAAAGTGATGGTTTTGGGGAGTTGGGGTCTTGGAGAGGTGATTAGGACATGAAGGTAAAGCCCTCATGAATAGTTTTAATGTCCTTATAAAAAAGACCCCCTTATAAAAGAGAGCCTCACCTTTCTGACACACCAGGATTCATCAGAAAAACAGTACTCTATGAACCAGGATGCAAGTCCTCACCAGATTGAATTTTATTGCAAACCCTCAAACATTGGGAAACAAATTTGTTTTCCATAGACCAACCCAACTAATGAAAATTTGTCATAGCAGCCAGAATGGACCAAGATAACCACTGAAACACATCACTACAGAGGAAATCTTTCCAGAGAAATCAGTATAAGAGAATAAAAAGACATATATATTTTTGAGAAATAATTTTATCTTCAAATGTAGTAACATTAAATACATGGACTCTATAATAATGTTCATAATTGCTTACATTTAAATAAACTTCTAAGGTAAAAAGAAAGGCCCACTTTAATAATATCAATAATTTTTTATTAAGTGCCTACTGTTTCAGATATATCAATATATATTATTCATATTTATCTTCCAATATGTTTTGTATATTAAGATTGCATTCTTATATTACAAGAGCAAATTGAGGCTCAGAGGGATTAATAGTTTACTTAATAGGTTAGTTAAAATGTGGTAAAGTTTTGATGAAAACTCAAGTTGGCTTGTAAATTCTGTTCTGAATTTCAGTTCACTATGATGATGTGTAAAATCTTGGCATAGATAATATTTTGACTACATTATGATATGATTTTTAAAGTCTACTAAACTGACACAAAAATTCCAGTGAGAATTCACACTGTTGAAGATGATAGTCACATACCCGGAGTGTAAAAAGCACAGATTTTTTTAAATTTATTTTTTATTTCATTTTTTTCATCTTTCATACGTTTAATTCAAGTGAGTTATGCACTTCCATTTTTACCCCAAATACAAATTGCAGAATCACATCAGTTACACATTCACAATGTTTACATAATGCCATATTAGTGACTGTTGTATTCTGCTGCCTTTCCTATCCCCTACTATCCCCCCTCCCCTCCCCTCCCATCTTCCCTCTCTACTTCATCTGTTGTTGTTCAGTTCTCTCCCTCCCCCTCCCTTTCCCCTCACAACTTCATATATGTGCTTTCGTATAACGATGAAGGTTTCCTTCCATTTCCATGCAATTTCCCTTCTCTTTCCCTTTCCCTCCCATCACTCATCTCAGTTTAATGTTAATCTTTTCTTCATACCATTTCCCCCTGCTCAGTTCTTAGTTGTTCTCCTTAAATCAAACAAGACATTTGGCATTTGTTTTTTAAGGATTGGCTAGCTGCACTTAGCATAATCTGCTCTAATGCCATCCATTTCCCTGCAAATTCCATAATTTTGTCATTTTTTAGTGCTGCATAATACTCCATTGTATATAGATGCCACATTTTTTTTTATCCATTCATCTATTGAAGGGCATCTAGGTTGGTTCCACAGTCTAGCTATTGTGAATTGTGCTGCTATGATCATTGATGTGGCAGTATCCCTATAGTATGCTCTTTTAAGGTCCTCAGGGAATAGTCCGAGGAGGGCAATAGCTGGGTCAAATGGTGGTTCCATTCCTAGCTTTCCCAGGAATCTCCATACTGATTTCCATATTGGCCGCACCAATTTGCAGTCTCACCAGCAATGTACAAGTGTACACTTTTCCCCACATCCTCGCCAGCACTTATTGTTGTTTGACTTCCTAATGGCTGCCAATCTTACTGGAGTGAGATGGTATCTTAGGGTGGTTTTGATTTGCATTTCTCTGACTGCTAGAGATGGTTAGCATTTTTCCATGTACTTATTTATTGATTGTATGTCCTCTTCTGAGAAGTGTCTGTTCAGGTCCTTGGCCCATTTGTTGATTGGGTTATTTGTTATCTTATTGTTTAATTTTTTGAGTTCTTTGTATATTCTGGAAATTAGGGCTCTATCTGAAGTGTGAGGAGTAAAGATTTGTTCCCAGGATGCAGGCTCCCTATTTACTTCTCTTATTGTTTCTCTTGCTGAGAAAAAACTTTACAAAAAATTTAAAATTGAAACAAGCTTGGCTGAGTTTACAATTGCATTTAAAGAACTTCTATGTTCTTTGTGATACATATGATCCATTATTGTTTCTTTCTTAGAATTAAAATACCTCTTTGAACAATAATTGTTTCTTCCTTAGAATTAAAATACCTCTTTAAAAATTCTTACAATAATCCAGTATGGTGGTGCATGCCTATAATCTCAGCTGCTGGGGAGGTGGAGGCAGGAGTATCACAAGTTCAAAGCCAGCCTCAGCAAAAGTGAAGCACTAAGTAAAGGTCTTTCAGTGAGACCCTGACTATAAATAAAATACAAAATAGGGTTAGGGATGTGGCTCAGTGGTCAAGTGCCCTGAGTTTAATCCCCAATACCAAAAAAAAAATCTTAAAATATTTAAGAACACTTGATTATGAACACCATGATTCAGTTTGTCTATTTGTTTAACAAATATTGAAATTTAATAATGTATTGCTTAATTTTTGTTATTAGTTTTGATAATACAATATCTTTCTGGATATTTTCTTCCAAATTAAAAAGTGTAATGTGTGCTCTGTGTTCCTGTCACTATTATTATTGCTGCTGAAATGATTAGTTTAATCCAGCATGCATTTATGAGCACATGTCACCTGCCAGAAGCAGAGCTAGGACCACTGAATATAAATATAAAGCAAACAAGATGGCCCTTGGCATCCAGAAAATGTAGGTTAGATTCTAGTACATTGTATAGAATGACAGTTTAGAAGGCCTTTTTTTAAAAAATTTCAATGATCAATGATGATGAGCTAAGCTACTGATAATAGGACTAGTCAAAATTATAATTAACTTTTTTTTTCAGAGTAAGTATACCTAACCCAACCAGGGTTATCTGTCAGATGAGATTTTGAGGAAGTGCTCTTTGCTCTATTTCTCACCATGCTTGATGTTCACTACCTGCAGTCTCGTGTCTCTTGATTTTTACGTACATCCATGTTGTCTTCTGTCTGTGGTCCCATGATTCTACTTCATGATCTTTGTGATCTTTATAATTATCTTATTCTGCTTTTTGATAAATAGAGTTGGCTGTTTGCAGTGTACTATTCCAAAGTCTTCAGAATTATTCTCTCTTATTAAGAATATTTCCACTTCTACTTACTCCCATGAAGAATCCCATGAAAATAGAGACAAATCAGTCATTTATTTTGTTTCTTGATAATGATTGTATTTCTTGTACTAAAGACATCCTCTCCTGTCTCCATTTCCTTTCCAGGATAATATGAAAATCCTACCCTGTTAGGGGGAGGGGGAGAAAGAAGAAAAGAGAAAGAGGAGACAGAGAGAGAAAGACAGACAGAGAAATATTAATTTACATTGTTAAGCAAAATTATAATTGCCATACAAAGTAAATGGACTAAGAATTTCACATCACAATGATAAAATTTGAGAGCTGGCTTCTTTAAGAGATGATTTATGATTTACATTGATTATAATGTCACTATCATGACGTACATTGTGATCATTGTGATATAAACCCATAAATTCAAATTAAATGTTAGCATTAATATTTGCCCCAAACCCCAGTTCTATATTAAAAAAACCTTGTAGCACAATATGGTAGAAAGAATAAAAATTTTAGAGTCTAGTTTTTCTAGAATATGGGATATTAATACTTTGTAAATTTATATAGAAATGAAATGAGAAATTCATAATAAGTACTTTTGTAAAATGCAGTAGCATTTTTACACCAAATTAAATGTCCAGCAGTTCATTGTAAAAATAAGTAATCAAATTCCTTATGAATATTGGAATAATTCTTTTTTTTTGGTACCGGATATTGAACCCAGGAGCACTTAACAACTAAGCCACATTCCAGCCCTTTTTAATATTTTATTTAGAGACAGGCCCTTGCTAACTTGCTGAGGCTAGCTTTGTGATCCTCCTGCCTCAGCTTCCCAAGCTGCTAGGATCACCGACATGTGCCACTATGCCCAGTTGAAATAATTCTTAAGAGAAGAATAATATACTGGTTTTGTGTGCGTGTGTGTGTGTGTGTGTGTGTGTGTGTGCGCGCGCACATGCAGAAGTCCTTTTTAGGCTTGTTGAAAATTATGATAACTTCTTGATTCTCTAAGATATGTAAATAGCACACATATCTGAAACTACTCCAGGCTGAGATTGTTGGTTTCACTTTGATATTTCTCAGTTTCTACATTTACATTAGCTTCACTACCAGAGAGATACGCTTGTTTATTTTTTTCTAAGTGGGTCTAAAATAATATTTATAGAATATAATGTACAGAATATATCTGGTATCATGCACATTAATTTCTCATTTTAACTTGAAAAGCATAAATCAGATCTGAAAAGCAATCCAAATAAGAATAAATGTGTAAGAATGTGTCCAAAGAATAGGAGAAACAGCAGGAAAAGCCAAAAACTGACATATATGTGGGGACAAAGCTGTTCTGGCATCTGAAAAGCTGGAAAAGACCTTCCAGTCATGGCCTTTGGATGTTATAATTACCCAATAGACCCATGGAGTAAACTTGCTCAAGCTAGAGCATCAGGTGACAGAGCTTGAGAGGGGGATTTGTAGTTACCAGGAACCTTGGCAGTCAGAAGGAAGTTACACCCTTGAGATTATGAAAAAACAAGGAAACATATCTATTCAGAATCACATTGCCAATGACAATTACTTCACACACATTTTTCTGAATTTTTGAGAAATACTTATTTTATCATAATTTTTAATCCATATTCTGCTTGTCCCTAAATTCAGTGTGTACTTGAAGTTTTGCTAATAGAAATGTGATCAACTTTCATTTAAATAGAGATTTAAAACTAAATGAAATTATCATTTGTCAAATGGTGTTTGTAGAAGACCTGAAAGTAAATCTGCCAAAATTATAAGTACAAATCCTTTCGTATTCACTTTGTATTTCAGAGGCAAAGCCAATGACACATTTTGCCTAGGGAGAGAAATGACACATTTGACAGGTGAAATTAACAACATCTATCCAATTTGATTCACAAAGTATGTATGGTATGGAGAACATTCTCTATACAATCTGCTGTAGGTGTTGACAACCTTCACAGAGCTCATATCCTGGTGGAGGGTTACAGAGTACACCACTCTGGTATATATATGCCATCTATGTGGTTCACTGCTGAGTGCATTCACTTTAAAGGTATAAAATTTTTATTGTTCATTGAAACAAAAAAATTGTTAAGGTTTCCCCTTTTAAAAAATTATCATCAAATTCAGTTATTTGAAATCTATTCGAAATCTTTTTCAATAGAAAATATAAGATGTATTTAAATGCTTAATTATTGAAAAAGTATTATTTCTTTTATAATTTCCCAAGGTATAAAAGATAATAATGATTACCCATGAGGCAAATAAGATACATTTTTGAAAAGTGGGTTAAAGTAACAAGGAAGTTGTGGCAATGAATGTTGAAGCATTTGAATGTTTAGAATGGTTCCAAAGAGTAAGAAAACATATTAAAGAACTTATTAAAAAGAAAATAACTTAGAAAACTTCATTTTATTTTAATGTGCTTGTTCAGCAAATCATACAGTTAAATATAAATTTTCTGTCTTTATGAGAAAGCTATAAGGAAAAAGAAATCAAGCTGATCTTGAACTTTTATTTGCAAGATTAAGTACTGAGATACATTATGGGGAGATAGCCCAGGGTGGGGGGCATATTATCTATGTCTATGACATCAAAAAGGATAAAGAAGTACATTGCATACTTCTCAAGGGAATCATACACCAACAAGACTTAACAATTATAAATATCCTCATAATGATGTTGACTCAGATTAAAAATATTTGTTGATAAAAAAACATGGAAATAGCCAAGTACGGTGGCATATGCCTGTAATCCCTGTGACTCGAAAGGCAGAAGGATCATGAGTTCAAAGCCAGTCTCAGCCATTTAGAGAGGCCCTAAGTAACTCAGGGAGATTCAGTATCTAAATAAAATATAAAAAAGGGCTGGGGATGTGGCTCAGTGGCTAAGTGAATGTGGGTTCAATCCCTGTAAAACAATAAAATAAAGTACAATAAATTAAAATGGGGTAATATATAGTTTAATAAGAATATTTTGAAGACACTTATATTCTAATAATATGGAATTCAATTCAGCATTTAAAATGTAATAAATGGTATTAATAAAGCTGCAGGTAAGAAGTACATTTGTCAGCTACCTGGAAACAGCTTATATAATCTTTAGAGCCAGAGTCAACCATTCAAGAGTCAAAAGGATTCCTCTCAGTAAGGACACAGGTGAGTTAAGTCAGAAGAGCAGGAGAGATACTAATTATCTGAGTCAAAGACCTAAATATATATCTGTAGATGCAAACAGAGAAAATAGAATTTATATATTCTAAATTAAACAAAGTATTTCAAATTTTTAATTAGATTATAATTAAAGGAAATATTTGTAATTTGAGTCATAGAGTTGTAATTGCAAACACTTAACCAAAAAAATTAAATTTTAGGCTTTTGGGTAGGATTTGTAAATCAATATTAGGATACTCCATAGTACTATAATTCAGGGTGTCTCTGAAACCAAAACATCACTAATTTAATGAATGTGGATTCAGAATCAATGAAACAATTCTTAGAGCAGGATATGAGACTTATTTGGGGAGGCAGAAAAATAATGTGTTTTTTTTTTTGTTGTTGTTGTTGTTTGTTTGTTTTTCTGACTGGGCACCCTGATGTGTGCTTGTGAGGTGAGGCAAAGGATCATTGTAGCCCAAGAGTTAAAGGTCAACTTTCACAACCAGGAAGATCTGGTCTAAAACAAAAACAAAACACAACAAGACAAAATAGGATCCTTTAAACTAATGTACTTTTGCTCAATTATGATTTTGGTTATAGTACTGCCCAAAGATATAAAACATAACCTTATGAACATAAATCTGCAAAACAATGTCTTCTGATATAATTTTTGATCATTTTTCCTGATCACCTAAATTATATCTTTATGGTTCTCACATGAATGCATTTATTTCAAATTATTTAATTTTTACAATATCCTTGAGTAAATAGTATCAAACATTTGATGTTTAAAATAGCTATATTATTTCTATAGATGTAGGTTCATGATATAAAATAGTGTTTTAATGATAATTGGAAAGTCTTAAGTCCTTTTCTTCTAAATTAAAAGAAAAAGCACTTTTTCTTTCTTTATTCTTTTGTTGAGAAGGAACAAAGTACATATAAGTGTTTGTAAACTGGGAAGGCATGCAATGTGGTATACCATCTACTCAGTATTCTTAGTCTTCTATTTTCACTTCAGTTCTAAAATTATAAAGGGATTTATGGTGTACTGCCTAATCTGCTTATCTGAAGGTTATACTCAAATTCCTTGCTTTCCAAAACTCAAGTACACATCAGAAACTCAGAGGCATATCCCATCCATCACCAGTTTTTATCTTAAATACAGGCATCTATTTTTCCTAATGAGATATTCATGGGATCTGCTAAATTCATTTACTGAGTTTTAGATTACATCAAAATATAACAGTAGAATTGAGTCATGCAGATGACTGCATCAAAGAGTAAATGATTTGAAACCAAATATGTTTTGCTACTCAATGGATCATGTTTTAAATAGAGAGAAGAATGTCATATCTATAATTTAATTCAACCAGCTTTTAAGTAATGGTGCATGCTACTATTTGTGGTTCAAGACATCATCCCATTTCTGATTGATTTAAGTTTAATGACAGATGGATCCCTCACAAGGAATAAAACATTGAGGGCAGTGGAAATGTTACCTGAGGAAAGAATGTGTCAAAATGCTTTCAAGTAAATTAAATTTGTAAGATGTGAGATTTCTATTCTGTTTTTTTTCTATAAATGCTATTTTTTGAGGTTTTTAGACATCATCTCATTAGTTTTCAAATTATATTTGAGAGAGAGAGAGAGAGAGAGAGAGAGAGAGAGAATTTCAGTACCTAAGCAACATGTTAAGACCCTGAAAGATTTTGCCTATTTAAAACTCCCTGGTTAGAAATGCACACAATGAATTGTCCACCTCATTGTGATAAATTTTATATTAGAACAATGGACAAATCAATCAGGGAGCAGTGTAAGTGAAACATACAGATTTTGGCAAAGCAGGGTCTGCATGTTTACATTTATCACCTAAACAGAGTGAATTTGATATAGGCATTTGGGAGGCATTTATTAATCATGACTTTATTAAATTTTCTGGAAAATTAATGATTTTTTTGGTCAGAAATACTGCTGATGATATACTGCTGGTGTCCACAACCCTAATCTGCTTTTTGCTACTTAAACTTCTGTGCAATTGTTAAATAACTCCTTGCATGAGATGTCATAGTTAAGATTACCACAAAGGTCTTGGTTTGGGGACTAATCAGATTGACTACTTGCTGAAACAGGATGGTGGGTCTTTGTCAAGAAGAATTTGTTTTCGAGTTCATTGACTACACCTCATTTACTGAAAAATGAAGAATTCTACTTCAAGGAGAAATGAATGGTTTTCTTGGAAGTAGGGCCTAGAATAATTAATGTAACAAATTATTACAGTTTTATCATATTCCAGTGATTATGAAAAATTTAGATTGAGTGGCCTACTCAAAATATTCATTCTTATTACTTTCTATATCCTTTTTACATTCTATAAATGTAAGAACTTATTATGACACTAACCCTGAATAATTCACTCCATCGGGGAAAATGTAAACTTTTATGTTTTCCATAAGTTCAAGGAATTTACAATCTACTTGGCTAGGTAAAATTTATTTTCTGGGAAAGACAGAAACTAAGAAAATGCATTGTATGTTAGAAAAAATACTTAGAAATAATTATATGGAACAAAACCTAAAAAAATAATTAAAACCAATATTTTTGTAATTTTGAAAATGGAGAAAACCTGTGCTTATTTCTTATTTTTTCTTATTATTAAATATATTTAGTAGGTACAACTTGTAATTAGGCTAATGAATTGAAGCTACCTAAGAGAATTTACTTTCTGTTGTTGGAAAATAATTATTTAAGTATGTTCTTGAATTCATTTCTGGGTAGAATATTAAAATTGTAAATTTGTTTTATTTTTCAATGTTTTTATAAAATTAATAATACCTTCATTTGCTCAAATTACTTAAAGAATGAATGAGTCAATTTTCAAGTTGAAAGTCAGAGGTTTTGTGTGGTTTTGTTTGCTAATTAAAATCTTATAGGTTAACAAATGGTTCTCAAGACTGTATGCTGCCAACTTGAGTTCTCAGTTGTTTCTGTGTAAAAATAAAGTTAACTCAACCCCAAGACTACTGTTTTCACTGGAGAGAATAAATAAATAAATAAATGCCACTGAAAACCTCTTGAATTCATCAATTCTGAAAGAAAGAAAAAACTTCATAAAAGCCGAGATCTCTCACTGGATGTTGTCTTTCTCATTCCTTCTCTGATGTCAATTTTCATGAATTCTTTCTTCAATCCCATTTTTTTTAAATATTATACATAGATTTAAACCATAGAAAACTCTTAAAAATATGCTATTACCTCTGAAAATAAGATTTTGCTTTTCTCTTTATAATCATTATAATAAATCTGTATTTATTGTGCACATATGTAACTTTGATCTTCAAAGTAAACATATACTTTTAAATAGAATCAGAAGTAGAACCTATCAAAGAGTAAAGACAAAGATGAAAGGAAATAAACAACAGCCAAAAACAAGGGAACTGGAGCAGAAATAAACTTTGTTCAGGTAACTACAGAGGATTCAGGGTACAGAAAGAGATTTCTAGAGCATGATAGATGAAAAGAGTATTTTTTTAAAGAAACAAATAATATGAAATTGTAAGAAGTCTCCTGGAAGTGCATTGCTGTTTCAAGGTTACTCTTATAAACTAGTCATGATGTAGAGAAAGTTGAATACTCCCATGTGCCATCCGTATTCAACATGTATCTGGTTCAATTGATTTTAAAGATCATTAGGAAAATATAATTGTATGTTTTCTTCCTTTTTCTAGAGTTCTCTTCTTCTAGCAAAGAATCTAAAGCACAGTAAATATCCCACAGTTCATTTTTTCTTTAATTTTCATTCACTGGAGATTAAAGAGGACCTAAAAATGTAACCTCAACCCATAATTTTATAATGCAAATAACATAAAACCAAATGATAAGACAAATACTATTTGGAAATGGTGGGATGATATCTTGGCATTCTAGCCTCCTAATAGAGAGCTGAATCCTAACTTGATACTATTAATTTAAGAAAAGATAATATCCAAACAGTTGTAATAAACCTAACAAAATTTAGGAAGTTTTAATAATTTTTCAAAGACTCCTTAAGATTTACATTTAATATTAAAATGGCATGCATAAAGCAGATTCAACACATCACTTCCAAAAATTCAACCTAAAGTTTACAGATTGAGAATCAGAGAAAGATGTGTTTTCCATTGGGGTGAACTACCTATCATCTTCACCTACAATTCAAATTATCCTGAATCTACTATGATTTTCAATAAGAGTATCAAATCCATCAGGAATTAACTGAATTAAAGGTATTTTCAGCAGAGGGAGACTAAGACGTTTTGATTCTTAACAAATGTTCATTTTACTTGTTAACTTTTAGAAATTGGCTTACTATCTATACATCACAAGAAAAATAAGAAATGATTAAATATTGTAAACATTTAATTTCCAAGTGTATGCACTCTTTTACTCCTCACCCCCATCAATTTGTGAACAAACACCTAATTAAGCAGAGAAGAAACTTTAGAAATGCTATTTTTAAAACGCAAGTAGTGTGCTTGCAACATGCATGATACAGTAAAATCAATCATTTTATTTTGAAAAATACTTTATTTACTATATATCTTGTCACTTTGTCAGTGTAAAATAACAGTAGAGTTTTTAAAAGGTTAGTTTATGCAAACTATTCTTCATCAAATACATTTAATGTGATCCTGATCTATGGATCAATAAACTCCACATTATTGTGCTTCTTTTCCTATGGCAGAAAATGCACTTTATCTTATCTTCTAGAAGACTGCATAATATTTGTTTTTGGCTCATATCCCTAAAGAACTCTGTTTTGCTTATAATCATTCCATTTGCTTGTTTTGCCTAAGTTGAGAAATCTTCCCCTTCTGAACACAAGTGCTATTTTAAAAATCCCCCTCAGGATGTAGAGAGAGAAAACATCAATTCAATTTCCTCTCCATGGCTTCTGTGGAGGAGAAAGAAGTCTCTAAGGAGTGATGACACCAAACACATGCATTTGCCGTCTTCTGTTAAGGCAAGAGGAAGATGGTGAACTTCATAACATCCGTGGAAGTTGGCAGCTGCAAATTAGATACAGAGAACTGGTACCATGGCCAATCACATACTGTACATGGAGCTCAGGATGGAGCCAGGACTTTACTTCATCAGTGCAGCTACCACGGAACTGAATAATAGAATTCTCCATTTCATAAACAAGGAAAGTAATGCCCAGGGACTGTGTGTGTTTTTTCCCAATTGCTCCAGCAAGCTGGTAAAAATTTTTCAGACAATTTTGAACTTATAAGATAGCAGAACGCATGTTTTTTTTTTTTATTTTATCTATCCAACTCTTTAAAATTTTAAAGGCATTTATTTAGCTTTTCTTTCTTTAGGACCAATATGTTTCTTGACACTTTCATGCTTCTACAAGGTCATGTTTATAATTTAATTCAAACTTCCAGAAATTATAAAAAATATATGCAAAAAGAATATGGAATTTGTTTGAATCTAAGTTACCTACATCATTTATCATTGAATACCCTGGAAAATTTTCAGGAAGACTTTTGCTTTATAGACATACTTCTAAATAGGGATGCATTTATGAGATAACTGATTTACTAAATGCATTTTATTTTCATTTCTTGACCAAGTCATTAATATATTTGGATGAGAAGTAACCCTTGATCAAGAGTGAGCAATTCCATAAGATTATACTCTTGTTTCTCTTAATTTCCTATGGATTTTTCTTTTTTTTGGGTGGGGGGTGATATGTACTTTTCAGTGTGAAAGAGATATGTATTTGATTTTTAAATTTTCCTTTCTTTTTTTATTTATATATGAAAACAGAATGCATTTCAATTCTTATTACACATATTGACCACAATTTTTTATATCTCTGATTGTATACATAGCATATTCACACCAGTTTATGTCTTCATACCTGTACTTTGGATAATAATGATCATCATATTCCACCATAATTAATAACCCTATGCCCCCTCACCTACCCTCCAACCCTGTTGCCCTATCTAGAGTTCATCTATTGTGTTTTGAAAGAGGGTATATTTAACCGTGTTAAGATCCTAGTATCTATGTAAACAGAAGTGTGAGACTTCTATGTTTCTCCATTCATCATTGGGCTTATACAAAAATCTCCAAGGAGGCTCAGTTTATCTCTCTAATACATGAGACCCTTTAACTCTGATTTTCAAGGATTGTTATTTCTTTTGTTGACTTCCCAAGTAAAATATAATTCAGTTTACAGTGTTGCTTCTGATGAATAAAAACATGAATTATTTGTTGAGTTTCATAAGCAAAATAGACCTAGATAATGTGATAAATCTCACAAATTTATTATATTCAATACATTTAAAATCTTTAGGAATTAAAGCAGATTTTATAGCTGTGTCAGATAAGAATTGTTTTAAAATACTTTGAGCCTTTTACAATATTTTTAGGCTAAAATAAAAAGAGTTTTGAAAGAGTAACACAAAATAAAATATTCACCTTTTGAGATAGAAAACTGGTAGTAGTATTAGGAGAACTGAGAAGGGCATACTCTAATAATAAAAATAATTTTATTTCTAGAAATAAAATTTAAAATAGTCCAAAAATAAAAAACAAGGTTGGGAATGAGATATACACTGCATTCTAATGAAGGTAAAATGAGTATATATTTTTTTTAATTTTGGGGGGCTTCAAGTAATTTGCTATAATAATGAATAAATATCAAAGTATAGTAAAATTGATAATCATGCTCCCCAAAATGATATTTTTTTTTCTGCAGTGAAAAAGTAGAATACTATTCTTACACTGTTGCATTGAAAAGATCCCCAGTGGTTCTCATGATTTTCTTTAAGCCCCTTGGAGGTGTTTAATTCCAGGAGGTAACTAGGGCTTAGTCTCCTATTATGTCATTGAGAACTCACTGAGGATCCTAATTTGATATTGGAATCTGAGGTAGTTTTTTCTACTGCTGTAAAAAATGAAGAGAAAACTGACAATTTCCTGAAGATAACAGTTTTATAAAACTGGATAAATATTGGGAATGGAAGGAGAAGGAGAAGCCTCACAATAGGACTTGTAAGAAGGTGTTCTGTATATTATTGAGAGTTTATGAGAATAATTATATGAGTTGAGAGCATAAAATCTCACTCATGAAAAATAAAATGTATATGGCTGGGGTGAGGTGGCAGTTGGCCATAGTGAAAAAGAGACAGAAACAGATGGAGAGAGCGCTCTCATATTCAAGGTGAATATACATTAGAATTTTCCCTGCAGTAATATCCAAAGATGATTCGTTTGCTCCAAAGTAAATGTAAATAATTTAGCACCCTAAAAAATTAGAATTTCCTCAATGTTATGATGGAAAAAGAACATACATAAAAGTGATGTAAGGTGGAACAAAAATAGCAGACATTAATCAAAAACGTATTTATAGAAATGAAATGACTAGAAATGTTAAGAGCAAAAATAATAATCATGGAATGTTTAGAAATAGTATCAATATTTGGCATAAATTCTATAAACAAATCAGGGAAAGAATTAGAAAATTTGTTTATTATGTTATACAGATTACTACACAAATAAATTTGATGAGGATAGTGTATTTAGAGCTGCCAATAAAATCATTCCAAAACTCAAGATTGGATCTGTAATATTTGAAAGCATAATGACTGAAACTTTTTCAGAATTCAAGAAAAACTGATTGCAACTTCAATGGAAGATTGAAGATAAACAGAAATAATTGTGCATTTAATCATTTTCTAGGGTTACATATTAATGTTAAATAAAAAGAGAAATTATAAACAAATGATCAAAAGAAAAAAATAAAAACTGTGTAAAAGAGACTTTTGCAACTACACCTAAGGGGATAACCCTCAATCATGAGTGTTCACCTAGGATAATAGCTATGAGGTGACTATAATGTTAGCATTCTACATACATCTAAAGGAACAACCAAACTTTAGGGTAATTATATTTTTAGACATTATCAAAATAAAGACACAAATACTGATGCCTGGTCAATACTAAAGTGTTTTCCAGTAAAGTAAAATTAAACCTTAAAGGAAAGAGTGGGATGCAGGAAACAATGGTCATAAAACCCAACACATAACAATCAGGAAGGGCTGGGGTGGTGCAGTGGGTAATTACAAGGCTCTAAGTTTATTCCAATAAAAGCAGGATGATTTCCAGATGACTATACAGTCTGTGAGCTAATTTATTTCTGTATGTTGAAAATTTTGGGTAATTATAAAGACACAGAACTCAATATGGTTATCCAAATAGCAGAGGACAACAGGTGGGACTGAGGAAAATTTTGTCACAGAAATAGAAATGAAGACATAGGGCATGAAAAAAAAAATGCAGCTAAAGACCATGGAAAAGATACAGAATACCAGACCATGCTAACAGAAAGATATATACAATATCAGTAACTATAGTACACCAAAAAGGATTGCACTCAGCTCAATTAGATGCTTTTAAATCCAATTTTTATTATTTTCTGATTTACAACATTTAGATGTTATATTTAAAACTTCTGAAAAACTAAGCCAAATAAAAGTTGATCAGAAGAAAACAACAATATTAGTATACAATAGTATGTTTGTTTCCTATCATTTCTGTAGCAAGTTCCTACAAATGTAGTACCTTAAAATAATGCAAATATATTTTCCTATAGTTCTGGGCGTCAGAAGGTCTGATTCCTTTTGAGGCACTGAGGGAGAATCTTTTTTCTAACTTTTTACACTTCTGTTAGTGACCTGTATTTCTTGACCTGTGGCTCCTTCTTCTATTTCCAGTTTCCCCACTCCCACACACAAAAGCTTACAAAAGCCTACAACTTCCACTTTTCATAACATTATCTTTTTTTCTCTATCTCTGACTCCTCTATCATTTCCTAATAAGAATTATTGTACTTAGATAATTAAAGAAAATATTCCCTTCAGCATCAGACCTAATTATATTGTCAAAGTCTCTGACATATAAGGTAGCATTTATTGGTTTCAGGGATTGGAATGAGGTCATTATTAATCTTAGTACAGATAGTAAATACACAAGAAAATTTTGTAGAAATATAGTACTTATAAAAGAAACCTATAAATTTTATTCTATTTATGTCAAAATATCCATAGAATTGTCAAAATAGTGGACAATTGTTTGGAAAAGTCAATTTATAAGAGAAGTAAAGATAATGAGGATTATTATTATCATTGACTATAATGAACTACACCTTTAGTAAACAGGAAAAAAGCAAAGAAAATGCCAATTGGTTATAGAAAAATTTGGCTTAAATGTGGAAAATACAAAATATTTACCCTATGCTATGAAAATAAACTTCAGATAAATGAGACACCACATTGAAAATACCAGATGGAAATGTATCAGGATGTCTTACAATTTCCATATTTAAATGATTTTTTTGTAGCAGGTAAAAAATAAGAGAAAGGAAGAAATCTTAAAGGAAAAGTAGGTTCCATTTGACTATGAACAATTTTAAATGTCTAAGACTGATCAAGCAATGTGAAACAAGTAACTGCTATTTGTGACAAGATATTTTTAACTTAAAAAACAGTGCTAATAGCATCATAACATAGGGATAAATGCATACTCATGTTTATAGCAGCACAATTCACAATTGTCAAAGTATGGAACCAGACTAGGTGCATTCATGGATAAATGGCTAAAGAAAATGGGGCATACAGAAAACATTGAAGCTTTTATTCATCCATAAAGAAAAATGGAAATATGTCATTTGCAGAAAAATGTATGGAACTTGAGACCTTTAAGTGAAGTTAACCAAATTCAGAAAGTCAAAGTCATATGTTTTTGGGAAGAGCACTGACTTGGATCATGGTCTCTGACTGCCTCATGAATATGGCTGTGATTATGCTGGGAACTTTCTGTGCAAACATGCAGGTCAAGCATGCCCAGTTTCTATGGTGACACCATCCCTGAGGAAGCTCTATGCAAAGGTAAGGAATTAACTATATCAGCCTTTACAATGAACTCAGACATCACCTGCCAGGATAATGAATCTGGGCATAAAAAGATAACCACAGTTTCTTACAAGTGCCATAAACTTCTAGACTTGTTTGCTTTGAAGAAATATTTCCAAAAATAACTTTTTGATGATAAAACCATATAATAAATAGGCTGTGCTAGCTCTGGGTCACTGTTCCTCCATTAGTTGATGTTGTCCCAGCTGGTCCCAGTTTTCCCTCCATAAGTGTTTTGTTTTGTTTTGTTTTAATTAATCCCCCATCACCCTTTGCTGATTTCTAAGGTTCAGCCCTGCAGATCATGGCACGTTTTCTCTCATATGTGGAAACTAGATAGGAAGATGGAAAAACAAAATGGAGGACAGGATTTTCATGAAAACCAAAGGTAAATCAGTAGTAGAAGAAAAAAGGAACCAGGTAGAGAGAGGAGGGGAGGAAAAGGGGAATTACTGGGAAATAATATTGGACAAATTATATTGTTATATCATGTGCATATATACAACTATGTAGCAACAAATCCCAACATTACATATAATTACAACACACCAATTAAAACAAAATAAGAATAAACTCCCCAACCCCAAAAGACAAAAGAACATATAATAGTGCTATTGACCCATATATTATGACTAAATGTATAAAACAATATATCATGGATTCACAAATCAATTAACAATGCAATGAAAGGTATAAAGATTTTAACTTATCTGAGATCTTGGGGAAAATATAATACTCAAACACAACTAGTGGTGATAGAAAGAATCAGCTTGATATTATCTTGTAAATATTAAAAAAAATTGAACAAATCTTTTTATCTCTCCTTCTCTCTATTTCTCATATGTCTGAGTATATTTCAACACAGATTCAATACTTACATAATTGAGTCTATGTTGAATCCTAAACAGTCTGGTTCTGAGCTCACATTGTAAATTCCTGTATGATGGTATCTGCAGAGAAGTACAGAATGACAATGATTAGAAAATGTATAAAAAATAAAATATGGAAAAGTTAATGCTAATTGTTTTCAGATTGCATTTGTAGATTAGTTTCTTTTTCTCTTCTTCTCAAACTATTTTATAATGAAAGGTTATTCTTTCTCAATGATGAAACATGGACTTTCCAAAGGTATTCTTGCTTCAACATTAGAAATATCATTGCAGTACATGTCATCAGAGGGAAACTAGGTTAATAAGGAAGTCATCATTTTAAACAAGATGAAAAATTTACATGAATTAGTGATTTGCAATAAATTTCATTAATATATATTGAAATAAGTTGGTAACTAAGAAATTTTGATGACACTCTTTTGATACCACAGCATATAAGTAGCATCTATATGTTAACAAAGTAGCTAGATTTTTTTTCTACCTAATTTTCTAACACAATCAGATATTTGAAATTATATTAAACAAGTATGGCTCTTATACAGAAAACAAAATGAGGACTCTTAAATCTTTAATAATGATTTTGTAATTGTCCTAAGAAAATTCTAAAATTTTTACACAATCTATTAACGTAAAAATTATTTAAATAAATTTCAAAAAATGTGTGAGCAAGGCTGTCATTGAAGTAATTTCATGTTTTAATATTAAATGATTTGGTATGTGTCATACAGACAATGAATGAGTTTGTAGACCATTACTTTTCAGAAAGGAGGGAGTAATGTCTAGGAAGTCAATTTAAATTTATGCATTTTAGTGTTTTGCTTCATTTGACAAATAAAATGGTATGTTACTCAAAAGAACAACTTTAATAAAATCCATTGATGTGGTAGTTGTGTTCATAATTTTATTTGTGAAAATATTTAATCCTATTCTTTTTTTTAAATCTGAACAGAGAGGATACTTAGTTATCCTTCTCATGGCTTATTATCATGAGAATTCATTTTGTTTTAATAGAGTTTCAGTAAGTTGAACTTTGAAGTAAGAAAATGGAAGGAGAAAGCTGTTGATGCCTGGCTTTGAAATGTGTTAAAATAAGAAATAATTCTGAAATAAATAAAAAATAATAATAACGCAAGGGCCTAAGACAATTAAACTTTTTTAAAAAATCAATTTTTTTTTACTAAAACTAAAACCTGATAACCTGGTCACTTCAGTGGCTCTAATGTGTCAGTATAAAAAATTAATATCAAAATAAAAGTTTGTTCTTTACTTAATGTATTAAGCTACTAGCAAAATCATCTACAAAGATTTAATAAGAAAAAACAAAAATTGGAATGGATATTTTGCTTATGAGAGAAAGGCCTCATTTACCTCAGAAATAAATTCTGTAACAACACATACAGACACTGAATTTGAAGTAGATATAATTCATCTAAGCTTATCATGCTTCGTAGCTTTTATTTATTCAGGGAAAAAGAATCAGGCAAGGTAAATTTCTTTAGTTAAATTTCTGGAAAAAAAATTCAAAACCTTTATCTTCCTAATCCCTAATCATCAAGATGACCTTCCCTCCCTCCAACTCTCACTTTCTAAGTAAATACAGAAATATTTTCTTAAATAATTTGTGTTCAAGTTCATGGTTCCATATCATATTACACAACCCTCATAGCAAAAACCTTTCAACAGATTACTGCTTGAGGAGTATGTGATGGCTAAACCTATTCCTGTGGTCTCCCATGTAAAGTTTAGAATCGGTTCCTTTATGGTTTTTTTTTTTTTTCATATAACATAGTTTGTTTATTCTTTTTATTTACAGTGGAAAATGATATTTATTTATTTATTTGTATTTGTTGTTTTTAGATATACAGGGCAGCAGAGTGTATTTTGACATATTATATGTATACATTGAGTACAACCCATTACAATTTTGTTCCCATTCTCATGGTTGTACACGATGTAGAATTACACTTTTTGTATATTTATATATGAGCATAGAAAAAGTATCTCCAGTTCATTCTACTCTCTTTCCTATTTCCATCCATCCTTCCTTCCCTTTAATCCCCTTTGTTTAATTTGATAAACTTCTATACTTTCCGTTCCTACACTCCCTTGTTATGGGTTAGCATCCACATATCAGAGAGAGTATTCAACCTTTACTTTTTAGGGGATGGGCTTATTTCACTTAGCACAATATGCTCCAGTTTCATCCATTTACTGCAAATTGCCATATTTTTATTCTTCTTTGTAGCTGAGTAATATTCCATTGTGAATATATACCACATTTTCTTTATCAATTCATCTGTTGCAGAACACCTAGGTTGGTTCCAAAACTTGGCGATTGTGAATTGGATTGCTGTAAACATTGATGTGGTTGTGTCACTGTAGTATGCTGATTTTAAGTCTTATTATTATAAGCCAAGGAGTGGGATCATAAGGTCAAATAGTGGTACCATCCCAGGTTTTCTAGGGTATCTCCATACTGCTTTTTAGAGTGGTTGCACCTGTTTGATGTCTCACCAGAAATGTATGAGCAAACCGTTTTCCCAATTCCTCATTGATACTTATTGTTACATATATTCTTGATAATTGCCATTCTGATTGGAATGAGATGGAATTTTATTGTATTTTGAATTTGCATATCCCAATTGCTAGAGATGTTGAACATGTTTTTATATTTGTTGATCCTTTGTATTTCTTCTTTTGTGAAGTCAGTTCCTTAGCTCATTTATTGTGTTATTTGTTTCTTGTTGTTAAGTTTTTTGAGCTATTTGTATATTCTAGGGATTAATGCTCTATCAGAAGTTCAGGTAATAAAGATTTCCTCCCATCCTATAGGCTCTCTCTTCACGTTCTTGCTTCCTATGCTGTGAAGAAGCTTTTAAGTTTAAAGCGATCCCATTTATTGATGATTGGTTTTATTTACTCTGCCTTAGGAGTCTTATTGAGGATGTCTGTTCCTAAGCTGATGTGGTGGAGAGTTGAACCTACTTTTTCTTCTAGTATTTGTGAGTTTTCTGGTCTAATGCCAAGGTCTTGATCTATGTTCAGTTGACTTTTATGCCGGGTGAGATTTAGGGGTTCAATGTCAATTTACTACTTGTGGATTTCCAGTTTTCCAGCAATATTTGTTTAAGAGGCTATTTTTTCTCCAATGTACTTTTATGGTGTCATTGTCTAATATGAGATAAGTGTATATCTCTGTTTCTTCTATTCTATTCTATTCATCTTCAATTTTATTTTCTTGCCAAAGATAGGCTGGTTTTATTTTTAACTATAGCTCTGTAGTATAATTTAAGGTCTGGTATTGTCATTGTCACTTTCTTGCTGAGAATTGCTATGGCTATTCTGGTCCTCTAATTTTTCTAAATAAATTTCATTACAACTTTTTTTATTTCTATGAAGAATTTCATTGGTATTTTAATAAGAATTGCATTAATTTTTATAGCACATTTGGTAGTATGGCAAATTTGACAATATTAATCTGCCTATCCAAAAACATGAGAGATTTTTCCATTTTCTAAGGTCTTCTTCAATTCCTTTCTTTAGCATTCTGTAGTTTTCATTGTAGAGGTCTTTAAACCTCTTTGGTTAAATTGATTCCTAAATATGCTTTTTGTTGTTGTTGTTGTTTGTTTGTTTCTTTTTGAGGTTATTGCAAATGGAATACTTTTTCTGATTTCTCTTCCAGTTGACTCATCATTGGTATATAGAAATACAATTGATTTATAGGTGTTAATTTTATATCCTGTTACTTTGCTGATTTTGTTTATGAGTTCCAGAAGCCTTTTGGTGGAGTTTGGGGGTTTTCTAAATATAGAATTATGTTGTTGGCAAATAGAGATAGTTTGAGCTCTTCTTTTCCTTTTTATATCCCTTTAATTTATTTCTTTTGTCCGATTGTTCTGGCTAGGTTTCAAGGACTGTGTTGACTAGAAGTGGTGAAAGAGGACATTCCTGTCTTGTTCCAGTTTTTAGAGGGAATGCTTCCAATTTATATGTAGTAAAAATCATATCTCAATGATGACATTGGATATAAATGGACTAAACTCATCAATCAAAAGGCATAGACTGGCAGATTCCATTAAACAAACAAGATACTACAATGTCTTCAAGAGACTCACCTCATACGAAAGACATCCAAAGACTGAAGCCAAAGGATAGGAAAAAGCATCAGTCACATGGGTCTTGTAAACAAGCAAGGGTTTTAAACCTTGTATCAGATAAAGTAGATTTCTAGCCAACGTTCATCACAAGGGAACAAGAAAGTCAATCCATACTTAAGGGAATTACACATTAATAAAACATAACAATATTAAATATCCATGCCCCAAACAGTGGAGCACCTACGTACATAAAACAAACCAGTCTCAATTTCAAGAATCAAATAGAACACAACAAAATAATATGAATAATTTTAATATGCTTCTAATATCACTAGACAGATCCTCCAAATAAACACTAAATAAAGAAGTTATAGATCAGAAAAACACAATTAATAATCTAGACTTAACAGACATGTATAGAATATTTCATCCATCAAGGACTGAATGTACTTTCTCCTCAGCAGCACACAGATCCTTCTATAAAATAGATCATATGTTAGGCCACAAAGAAACTCTTAGCAAAGCCCACCCTCCAAAAAATAGTGATAACACTTTGCATTCTATGAGACCATAATGGAATGATATTAGAAATTAACAATAAAACAAAAAACAGAAGCTATTTTAATATCTGGAGAATAAATAATACCCTATAGAATGACCAATGGATATTAGAGGAATTCAGGGGTGATATAAAAAAATACTTAGAGGTAAATGAGAATTTCAACATAATTTATCAAAATTTCTGGGACACTATGAAGGCAGTTCTAAGTTCATTGAACTGAGTGCATTCTTTAAAAGAATACAAAGTCATCAAATAAGTAATCTAACACTGCTTCTCATATCCCTAGAAAAAAAATAAGAACAAAACAAAACTAAAAGCAGAAGACAGTAAATGATTAAATCAGAGCAGAAATCAGTGAAATTGAAACAAAAATAAAATTCAAAAATAGTTGAAATAAAAAATTGGTTCTTTGAAAAAATAAATAAAATTGAGAAACTCTTAGCTAAGCTAAAGAGAGGGAAAACTCAAGTCACTAAAATTCATAAAGAAAAAGGAAATATAACCAAGAACACTATTGAAATATAGATAATAACCAGAATCTACTTGAAAATCTATACTCCAATAAAATAGAGAATCATAATGACATCATCAAATTTCTAGACACATATGACCTACCCAGATTGAACAAGGAAGACATATAAAATTTAAGCAGATCAATTTCAAGCAAAGAATTGAAGACACCATCAAAAGCCTACAAAAAATAAAAAATAAAAAATCCTCAGAATCAGACCAATTCTCTGCTGAGTTCTATCAGACAGAATTTCAAAGAAGAACTCACATGAGTAATTCTCAAATTATTCCATGAAATAGAAAGAGGTAACCCTTCCAAACTCATTCTGTGAACTAGTAATATCCTGATACCAAAACTCAGACAAAGAAACATCAAGGAAGAAAAACTTCAGATCAATATCCCTCATGAACATGGATGCAAAAATTCTTAATAAAATCCTGGCATATCACATACAAAAACATGTTAAAAAGATAGTGCACTATGATTAAGTGGGGTTCATTCTAGGAATGCAAGATTGGCTCAACATATGGAAATTAATAAATGTAATTTTTATTACATCAGCAGATTTAAAGACAAGAACCTTTTGGCTATTGCAATAGATGCAGAAAAATTATTTGACCAAATTCAGCAGCATTTCATGTTCAGAGAGAGAGAGAGAGAGAGAGAGAGAGAGAGAGAGAGAGAGAGAGAGAATTTTAATATTTATTTTTTAATTTTTTTTCAGCAGACACAACATCGTTGTTTGTATATGGTGCTGAGGATCGAACCGGGGCTGCACGAATGCCAGGCAAGCATCCTACCACTTGAGCCACATGTCAGGGACAACATTATATAGTGATAGGAGGGACTACGAAGAGACAGTAGCAAGAACCAATAAGGAGTAGTTACATCACTATCACTAAGGGGCCTAGGCAGATTTCAGATTAAACCATTAGGCCCAGGGCTAAGGTCAAAAACCCACACGTGGGCTAAAAGCCTGCAAACACCAATCCAGCTAGGTAATGTATATGGAAATGCTCTGGAAGAACCCATGAGGCCACCTAGCCAACACCCAATAATGGCCACGTTCCCAAAGGAGGTAAAAGGTCCCAACATAGTATCTTTATCTTGTTTTGGAATTAAGGACTCATAGACCTTATAGAATAAATGGAGGTATGTTTTCTTCATTTATACATTTTAGAAGAGATTTTGAAGAATTGGTAACATTGCTTTATAAAAGGATTGATGTCTGACATTTATTTATGGAAAATTCTTAGTCATTTTTACTTCTAATATTCCATATTCCTTCTTCTATATTTTTATTTCTTTCTATACATTGTAACATGGTCCATTAATTATTATGTCTTCTTTACTTTTTAAAATTTTTCTTTGTCTTTAATTTTAAGAATTTATTATTTATCTGTCTTGGAAACTACCATTTTTTTTAAATGTCAATAGAATCTACTAATAAGACTACTAAAAACATTCTTTGTTTCTGTTTCTACTATTTTCAACTATTGCCATTTCCTTTTGATTCTTTGTTAGAGTTTCCATCTCCCTAGTTACATCTCCTCTCTATTCTTGCTTCTTGTCTACTGTTCACTGGACACATTAATAACTTACTCATCGGTGTTTCAACTCCTCTGGCCAATGATTCCAACAACTGTCTTTTATCTGAGTCTGTTTCTAATGCTAACTTTTTTCTTCAGATTGATTTTTTTCCTGACATTTTACATACCTTGACAGTATTTTTTTTAACAATAGGAAGTGAGGTAATTTGACATTTAATGTGATAATGTAAGTTAATATAGCTATGATTATTTTCCCCACTTTCAGTACTCTGGGAATTCAATATGTATATCTCATCAGAGACACCATGTTTCTTTCACCATTTTTCATTTGTAACTCACTGAAATTGCCACTTAAATTTTCTTAATAGTTAATGAGTTCAGCACCTTTTGTTCAAGATAAGCAGATCTCAGTTATTCTGTCACTCTGGATAAGCATGTCTCTCCAGATTTCAGAGTAGTGTTGTGATGATGACCTCTGTTCTACCTTGGTTCTAACAAAAGAATCAGCCAATTATTAATTTGTCTAGGTATTATTGTTGGAAAGACTTAAGTAATGACTTTCAAACTTAATATATATCATTTCTGAGGCTTTAAATCATAATTTTCCTTTTAACATCACTTATACTATTATATTGGACACCCTGGTTTCCTCCAATTCTTTAACCCTTTTTGATTTCTCTGTACAAAATAGTTTTATCTTGATTTGTCCCATTTATCACTCATTGTTTTTTATTTGTTTTGTCAATCTGGTTTCTACTTATATACTTACTTTGCATCTCAACAACAAAAACAAAAAGTGTTGAGCTGACAATGTAACTCAGTGGAAGAGCCCTTACATGACACATGAGTGTGGCTGGGCTTGACCTACATATGTAAACACACAACACACACACACACACACACACACACACACACACACACACACACAAATAAATAAATAAATAAATAAATAATACTGATGTTCCTGTTATCTTTTTTTCTTGGTCCTTGTGAATTTATGTATTTTTTTCTCTTTTTCATGATCAGTTTAGTGATATTTCAAAAATACTATACAAAATCATCTTCTTTTTTACATTTTATGAACTCATATTTTTCCTATATTTTTATTGGTCAAAATATATTTACTGAGTACATACCATATATAAAGTACAGTAATAAGTTTGTAAATAAATAACAATAAAATTTATTTGTTGGCTTTATCTTTGTGAGAACCAATGGATAAAAGGTGAAAAAGTATAAATATTTTATGTATAAAATATATAGTGACTATAAGGGATCTCATACATGGAATCAAATTACTTCTCTTATCTATATATTATAGGTGGTCTACTACTTTCCTTATCCCTATGCAAAATTGTAATATAGGTCTGTAAATTTTTATTCAAACCATTTATTTCCTAGATTTCATAGATTTTAAACATACTGCCAGCTGTGTTTCCACAGACAATGAGAACATATCTGTTAACTAGACCTATATTTTCAAATTATATCCATCAAAAGATTCTTCAACTGGAGGAGATTATAGTTTCAAAAAAGTTTTGTTAAAAACTACCAAAACCACCTAGAGTCTGTCACAGTTGCAGAAAGCTGTCGTAGCCTTCAAGGACAACCTCATCTGATTATTGAGTGAGACAGAGATCACAGTCTAGCCATCTTGACCAGGTGCAGGATAGTTCTTATGGAGAATAGTTGCCCAGAATTCCCTGGGCCATTAACCAAGATTTTCTTAGACATGAATTAAAATTTGACTTCAATTTGCCTAGTCATGCTTCTCCCCTTTTTGTCAAAAATATTGTTCCCCTAACAGACCTCTTAAAACTCAAACTGAGCATCTCAGCATCTTCTATGAAGCCAACATAGAGCAATCAACTAACAATGAAATATTTTCTAAACATTTTTTTTCACAATATTTTCTTCTGAGCTTAAGTTGTTTTTGGGAATCATTATTGACCATATGATTCTCACTCATTATGGACCACAGGATTCCAAAGAAAAGATTAATACTAAGGCTAATGTTTAAAATATTTATGCAATAGAAAAAGGGTCAATTCTGTCATCTTTTATTTCTTTGTTTTTGTGTTATAAACATTGTTATTAAACCACAGTCTCTCAACTAAAAGACTTTTCAATTTTTTTAGTGTTTGTTTAGCAGCTAAATTTTATCTTATACAAAAGAGATCCAAAGTTTGAATTAATTGGGCACATATGCTCATATAGTTTGAACCTTAAGCATCCCTTGAAGATCTATGTGTTGAAGGCTTGTTCTCTAGATTGGCACCATTGAGAGATCAGATGGAGTTTTTAGGATGTGGAATTCCCTGGGTGATCTTTAGGTTATTGGGGGCATGACTTTGAAGAAGATAATAGTAATAGATCTCTGCCTTTGTTTATGTCTCTGTATCTCCTTCCCAGTCATGAGGTGAGTGGTTTAGTCCTGCATCACCCCCTCAGACATGATGTACCAACACAAGCTAAAAGCAACAGATCCAATCTATCATAGACTGATACCTCTAAAACT
The DNA here is from genome assembly GCF_048772815.1 of Callospermophilus lateralis. Classification (NCBI taxonomy): domain Eukaryota; kingdom Metazoa; phylum Chordata; class Mammalia; order Rodentia; family Sciuridae; genus Callospermophilus; species Callospermophilus lateralis. Next base: position 915,930 of record NW_027517992.1, on the reverse strand, counting down.
GTGAGACAAAATTAATTTTTTCTCTTTATAAGTTAGTCATCCTAGGTATTTGTTACAGTGACAAACAAACACATATACTAACAGTGCACCACTGAATGAAAGCATCACGCTTAACCGTGCTTCTGGGTTCTCACTGCTTCCAAATAAATAATGCATATTTTTTGTGTTTTTGGTTTGTACAAGGGATTGAACCCAGTGGCACTTAAACATTGAGCCACATTTGTATATATTTATTTATTTTTTTTTTTGAGACGTACTCTCACTAAGTCATAAAGCACATGTTTTAGGCAGGCTTAACCAAAACACATGATAAGAATAGTTTTAGGAGGAAAGTTTACTTGGTGGCTCACAGTTTCTTAGTTCTCACTTCATATATGGCTGACTCCATTCCTCAGGCCTTGGGTAAGGCAGCACATCAAGGCAGAAGTGTGTGGCAGAGGAAAGCAGCTGGGCACATGGAATCATGAAGGAGACAGAGAGAGGGAGAGAGTGTGTGATACACTTTCCAAGGACAAAATATATAACCCAAAGACACTCCCCTAAAGAAGGACCTTTTGCAGCCACACACTACTTGTATGGTTACCACCCAGGTAATCCTTATCAAGGGGTTAATGCTCTGATTAGATAAAGGCTTTCATAACCCAATCATTTAACTCTGAGACTTTTTGCATTGACTTTTGAGGGACACCTCACATACAAAACATAACAGCACAGTACATGTGAAAAATGATCTGGATTAGGGTTTACAGGAGGATATTATTATTAATGCATTCTCTTGATTCTTAAGTTTCTATTAAAACATGGGCTAGCAAAAGTTCCAACATTTCTTCCCACATCATATTTACAAATGAAGGCCTCTATACAGCTGATGCATTTCCTGTTTCCTGCAATGTATTCATCTCCAATTGGAAACTGCAAACCTTGATTAAAGTCCCTTCAACAAGAACACTGCATGTGATTTGTTCCCAGCTATTTTCAGTTCCTTGCAAAGTCACTGACCCAAAATGTATAGATATGCATATGGACAAACCCACCTCCCTACACACACACACACACACACACACACACACACACACACACTTGAGTATAATTTAATCCAAGTTAACTACATGGAAGTGTATTATATTATCTGTATTGCCACATGTATTTTAATAACTAACTTATCTTCAAGCAAACCTAGTTATGATAACATATTATACTAAGATACAATGATATTAATATTTGCCTGAGATAAAGAGTCTAAAGTCAAACTCATATACTGCCTTTAAAGTACATGAATTGAGCTGATTATTCTTTTCCTTGGCAATCATCAACAAATGAAAGTTAAGTAAGTGCAATGGAAAATTACTTGACTTGTCTATATTCAAGCAGTGTGATGGTTCTCATAGTCAAATGAATGATTTGACAATAAAAAGCCATAATAAGGTCTTAAAGTAACATTACTTCTCTGTGTTTTTAAACTGTTAGTATTATGTTTACTTTTGCTTCATTACACTTTCAAATTCAGTTTAAGATCTAGAAAGAAATGTTTAAAAGATGGTAAATAAAATCAAGGGAAATAATTTTTTTTAGTATTAATTGGAAAGAATAGCAACTGGCGACACTAACAGTTTGCATTAAAGCCTACTACTGTATTTGCGTCTGTCTGCCTTTCTCCTTCTCTTCCTTCAAAATTACTTATATGCTCATCATACTCTGTAGTACATGTTTATATTTTATGCTTGTATAAGGAACATTGTCCTCCTCTTTCTCTTTAATTGTGATTATCCTTAAGCAATAGAGATATGGATTTTTAAATGAATCACATTCTCTCAGAAGCTGATAAGATCCTGTGAATAATTTAGACCCTGGAACTACCTAAGATGTGGAGAGGCTGTAACTTAATATAGACACTTTCATATTGCTCATGTCTAAAATGAAACATATTGAATGTGGAAGCAATCATCATTATAATATGATATTTTTACATAAATCATTACCTTTCATGGTGAAAATGTCATTTAAATGTTAGTTTGGAAAATATGGAAATCCAGCATGGACTGTAACTACATGCTACCTAATTCACCTATTTTAGATGATGTGACATTTTACTAACCAACCATCATCTTGTCACTAACATATTCTTGATTGAGTAAAATGGCTACAATATGCACAATTTATCAGCGAAACTATTTCAATTATTCCTTGTTATTCTCAAGTTTTAAGAGCACTGGTGCAAACTGCAACAATAACAACAATGGAAGTAGAATACCAAAAGAAAAGTCTATGTTCAGGGTTTCTCCTTATCTGCTTTTATAGATTGATAAGATTTAGTTCTTCAGAACTTTGCTTGCATAAAATTCAACTTTGTAACTTTTCTCACTTAGTAAAGTGGAGGTAGCAAATGTTTCCAAAATGGCTTTATGAACCACATGTCAGGAGGAAATGAAGAATCATTATTGAATCCCCTCTGGGAATTCTTTAGAAATAACTTGATTTCGGCAGGCAATTTGAATCCCGCAGCTCATTAAATAAGAAAGAAAATAATTTTCAGTCAAGAGGTGAGAAAGCATTGTGTGCTTCTTAATAGGTAGTCCCCAAATTATTATATAAGACTTCTGAAAGTTCATGTCCATAGACTTTATGCAGAAAACAAAATTATCTCCCAGAGAATTTCAGTGTGGCATAGTATTTAAGAAAGTAAATAAGACTCTGTTGCATGTATTTTCCGTGGAGACACATTAATGACTCTGTAGAGGAGAGATAACATAATACCATTAGCAAGTGTTGTCATGAGTTCTTACCGCTACAAACAATTTAACTTAGGGAAACCACATGCTTTACAATTAGAGTGTCTCACAACTAGAATCCAAATCCCATGTGATCTCACCACTCACACAAATGAGTCTGTATCATGGACAGAAGGTTACAAAAAGAATTGTCATATACTATTAAAGATACTAGAGTTTGGAGTGTGGTGAAGACAAGACACAAACATTAGAGTAATTTCAAAGTGTCTGCATTTTGGGGACCTCTTTCCCCAAAGATAAAGCTCCAATCTTATTTTCTTACAGTAGTCACTAAAGATAAAGTTCCTATCTTATTTTCTTACAGTAGTCCCTAAAAGCTGATATAGAAAAACATAGCCCACACCCCCCCAAAAAAATGTAGCAAAATCTGTCAAGAACAATGGCACTCTGAAGTCTGAGCAGGACTCTCAGGGACTCAGAAATTCTTGTTATGGGCACCTCTTCTTTACTTAGTGGGAGAGAATACTGAAAATTTTAACTTTTCTCAAAGTATTCACATCTTCTCTATTCCTAGCCTCATCCTCAGATTCACATGTCACCAAGGCTAGTGAGCAATATTTCTATGAGCATATTATACCTGTCACACCTGTCTCTATGGGAGTCTGTGTAATCTTACAAATTCCATCCTTCTTATTCATTTAATCCAGTGTTTTATTGAGTAATAAAGTCACCTCAAGAGACTTAAAAAAAACAAGCAAAAAACAGAGCAAAAAAAAACAAGCAAAAAACAGAGAATGTTGGACTCCAAATGCAGAATTTCTTATTCAGTAGGAATTAGGTGTCATCAGACAGCTTTCATTTCTAAAAATTTCCAAGGAGGTGATGATGATGTTTTCCTGGAGAACACTGAGAATTTCAGGACTTCAGGTGTAAGAAGAGATGAGCTTCCTCCCAGCTGAGTATTTTTTTTCTTTAAATCAATTGTTAGCAGTATTAACCTTATTATTTTATTTCAATCATTCTCTATTTTTATTCAGTTTAGCCATCATAATTAAGTCATCTAAATCTGTTCCATTTTGAATATATTTATCCTTCCTGTATTCATTGAACTAGTAGCTATCTCCTCCTCCCACAGATAAGCTTATTTAAATCAGAAATTTTTGTTTAATGAATTTTTTATTATGTAAAAATAACATTTAAGTGCAGCCCAGTCTTGCCTTTAATTTATGTTGTTCTCTTGTGTGGTGGTGTCGGAGCTACTTGGGATTGAACCTTGGAAGCTTTTCTGCTGAGCTATCTCCTCAGGCCTTTTTATATTTTATTTTGTGACAGGGTCTCACTAAGTTGCTCAGTATGGAATTGAACTTGACATCCTTCTGCCTCAGTCTCCTGTGTAGCTGGGATTACATTGTGGGCATTTACCACTCTGCGCAGCTCTATGCTGTGTTTGTATATTCAACAACTTCTGTGAGGAAAACAGTACTGTCTGCATTTTTTGGCACTGTTCCCCAAGATTGGCACCATTATCCAGAAATGTCATATATAAGAACAATGTCACTTTTAAAAAAAGTATCTTTAAGTGATTTTATTGCTCAATAAAACTTGAGAACCCTGGATTAAAAAAAAAGAGGGGTGAAATTGATGAGATAATAGAGACCACCCCTTCCCAATAGGGACAGAAGGTGACAGGAAAATATTGCTTAATATTTTCCTCACCTAATTGAGGGTTCATTGCTTCCCATTCTAAAACAAAAGACAGAGTAATAAAAGAAAAAAATATATTTGTTTATTTAATATAAATATACATCTTCAGAATCAAAGATGCACAAATATTAGTAAACCTGTGTATTTTTATAATTTATTGAAGAGTGAACAATTTTACAGAAAGATTGGATAAAGTGAATAGTATCTGATGAGAATAAACTAAGGGAAATTTTGTAAGATGTTTGTTCAGATTCTCTCTGTGTCCCTGTGTCTCCTGAGATAAAGATGTTTATTTTCTCTCAATCTAGGGTGGGTATTTCTCACCTGAGTTCCTATGATCTTCTTCAGAAGTTCAGAGAATTCTTTGATCTGCTTCAGAGGAGAAAGACACAGAAGGTCAGAGTCTTTTTGCTTCTGTTGTATCCTCAAATACCTTGGTGTATATTTGGAAGAAGCATTTCCTGAACTCTATCACTGCCCAATTATAATTTGAACAATTATATAACCTCCTCAACATTAGCCATTCTAACTACTGCTCAACTGCTTCTCTTTGAATTGTTTATTACCCTGACTTATGAGCCACTGCTGCACATGATACCCAACATCCCTATCCAACATCCTCAAATTTCATGAAAACAAAAGATGATAATTTATCCTTGTTATACTAATCATTGGTCTTTTAAAAAAAATCTGGACTTAAAACATTTCCATTTAACTAGTTACAAAATTAAAAAAAATATAGGAATTGGTCTGCTGTCTCCAAAATGTAATTAATCAACCAACTAACACTTAAATGTTTCCCTGATTATTGCGACAGATTGCTTATCTTCAACTTCTTCCAGGTAATGTCATCATGTCAGCAGTGCAATCCAAAATCCAACAAACAAAAAAGCCCTCTGATTTTAACTCTCCCACATAAAAATCTTTTGTCATTGCTCTCCCTGTAAGATTCTTAGGATCTACTAAACTTAATATTTGTCTTTTTTTGCTTGGAGTGTATAAACTCACCTGCCAACTTAATTGTTAGGGGTAAAGATAATATATTTTTCTTCATGTTATCAAAACTGAGATTTCTTACATTCTTTTATTAGCTACAGTGATATTCTTTTATGAAAAGTTTACTCTCTCCATCTCTCAAATAATATTCTTTGAATTTTATTTAGGAAATATGCTATTTGGTAATTTTTTAAAATTAAATTGCTCTCCTAGATTTATCTCCCTATTTGAAGAATTTTACTTACATGATTCATATTGTTAGGTTTAACTACAGAGTCTACTAGTAGATATTTGCTAAGTAGATATTTTTTGAAATGTACTCAAATAAAGATAGAATATGGGATCAACTGAAAATGAGGAGATAAAAAAGCTATTGTTTTTGGACTTCAGAGAAATAAATGCACATCTAAACAAGACTTGATGCACATGTTTTTTTTAAATATAATAATCAAATTTGGAAACAGTGCCAAGTTCTGATTCACAGATAGTTAATGAAGAATATGCGGTTCATTTATATAATTCAATATTCTCCAGGGATATAGAGCAATAAATTATTGATAGATAAAACAGCTTGAAACCATTTCAAAAAAGGTATGGTGATTTTATAATGCTAATAATAGCATTGTATATACTATGTGATACCATTTACCATAAATTCTAGTGAAGGTATAATTAATCTATAAAGACAGACAATAAAACATATTTTGTTAGGCCCAGGACTGTGAAGGAGAGATTGGCTTAAACAACAACAACAACAACAACAAGGACAAAACAACTCTTTAGTGTGTAGAGTTTTTTTGTATATTTGTTATTAGATAGGTTTATTCATAATTCATTCATTCAAAATTAGTGAGTTGTGCAGATAAAATTGATGCATTTCATGTATATAAATAATAACTCTCACCATGTACAAAACTCAACTCAAAATGGATCAAGAACATAGGAATACAACCAGAGACCCTGTATCTAATAGAAGAAAAAGTAGGCCCTAATCTCCATCATGTGGGATTAGGCCCCAACTTCCTTAATAAGACTTCTATAGCACAAGAATTAAAATCAAGAATCAATAAGTGGGATGGATTCAAACTCATTTTCTTTTACTCAGCAAAAGAAACAATCAGTGATGTGAATAGAGAGCCTACATCTTGGGAGCAAATTTTTACCCCTCATAAATCAGAGCACTAAACTCTGGGGTATATGAAGAACTCAAATAGCTAAAAACCAAAAAAAAAAAAATACCCTAAATAACCTAATCAATAAATGGGTCAAGAAATGGAACAGACATTTCTCAAAGGAGGATATACAATCAACAACAAATATATTAAAAAATGCTCATCATTTCTAGCAATTAGAGAAATGCAAATTAAAACCACTCTTAGATGTCATCTCATTTGAGTCAGAATGAAAGCTATCAAGAATACAAACAACAATAAGTGTTGGTGAGGATGTGGGAAAAAAGGTACACTCATACATTGCTGGTGGGACTGCAAATTTGTGTAGCTAATCTAGAAAGTATGGAGATTCTTTGGAAAACTGGGAGTGAAACCAGTATTTGACCCAACTATCCCTTTTCTCAGTCTATCTAGGAAAGACTTAAAAAGAACATACTACAGGGACACATTCATATCATGATTAATGCAGCACAATCCACAATAGCTAAACTGTGGAACCAACCCAGATGCTCTTTAGTAGATGAATGGATAAAAAATGTGGCATATATAGACAGTGGAATATTACTCAGCAATAAAAGAGAATAAAATCTTGACATTTGCCAGTAAATGGATGAAGTTAGAGAAGGTAATACTAAGAGAAGTTATCAAATCCCCCAAAACTAAATGTCAAATGTTTTCTCTGATATAAGAAGGCTGATTCATAGTGGGGTAGGGAAGGGAAGCATGGAAGGAATAGATGAACTCTAGATAGGGCAGAGGGGAGATAAGGGAGGGGAAATGGGGTTAGAAATCATGGTGGAATGTGATGCACATCATTATCCAAAGTACATGTAGGAAGACACAAATTCCTGTGAATATACTTTGTATACAACCAGAGATATGAAAAATTTGTGCTCCATATGTGTAATATGAATTGCAGTGCATTTGCTGTCACATATAAATTAAAAATATAAATCAAATATTTATGAAAAAGATTTAAAAATAAATAAATAATCACACCAATGCTTAATTGAAGTCCATAAATCAAACTAGTTTTAGATGAGGTGTATCAGTTCTTCCAGTAAAACAGTTCTGGTGTAAAGTGACCTGGTGAAGCTAATGATGAGTTCAAGAGTAAAGACATTTCTTTGGAAAGAAATGTGAGGTGAATTAAAAATTCAAGTATATGGAATAAAGGATATTTGTGAATATATTTTGGGGAGTGGGGAGGGATATGCATATTTTTATATCCAGTACACATACATTTATAATTGTACTTTTGTAAAAGTCATTAAGTTGCAAAAACTCAAGTTGGTGCAATTCCAAAGAGACATTGGTCTTTCCTGAGATAAACACAGGTGAAGTAGTCTTCCATTTAAATTCTATTAAAATATGTTTGAAGTTCACACCTACTTACTAACAATTGATTTCCTAATAATAGAGGAAAGAGGGTTGAGTTAAATGGATTTTTGTCGTGAAGCTATGGTTATTATTTTAGGAGCACATGACTGACTGTCAAGATGCATACAGAAATGTGAAATTTAAGTTGGCCACTTTTAGTCAAGAGTCAGGAGGAGCAGAAGAAGCATTAAGGAACACAATCACTTGGAAGGACAGAACAAACTATAGGGAGAGAGAGACTGGCAGGAAGTCCTACTCTGTGTGCATAATATTTGGAAGTTTTCCTTTTTATCTTATTTTCACAAGTAGGCTAGTGAAGTCATTTATTTATTTATTTAAGTCCTGGGAATTGAACCCAAGAACTTTTAACATCTCAGCCACTTTCCAGCACTTTTTATATTTTATTTGGAGACAGGGTCTCACAAAGTTGTATTGAGCCTCTCTGAGTTGCTGAAACTGGCTTAGAACTCATGAACCTCCTTCCTTAGCCTCCCGAGCAGCTGGGATTTGGAGCATGTGTCACAGCATCTGGCTGTCTTTTATCTTTTATGTTTTATTCTTTTTTCCTTTTAAGTAAGGCTTCAGTGTACATCACAAGCATATGTAGATTTTCTGCAAATATGTATATATCAAAGAACTGCTTCAGAACCGCTAAGTTAGAAGTTTCCCAATTGAGATTCAGGCATTTTAGGTTTTGTTTTTAAAAATTCCCTATGTGATTCTTATGTTCCCACCTATTTGAAGTCTCGATATGTCCTCTTCTACCCAGTCTGCCACATTCTCTGCCACATGCAATACCAGACTTTCCTTTCTGCTATATCTTGACCTAAAGCAAATATTAGCTTGTATTGAATTATTGTTCCCAACTGCATTAAATAAAGTACTATGGTAAAATTTTTGAAGTATGTTACTATAAAAGAATAATCCTATAGTTCAAAGGCCAGATGTCTAATAACTTCTTGTATCTGTACAGTGAAGAGAGTAGGACTCTGTATTGACTTTCCATCCTTCTCCACTCCTACAGTTATTTCATTTGAAGCCTCATCTCCTCTCACCAGAGCTACTGTTTTACTTACCTAATTGGTGCTCCTGTCCCCATTACCTTACATTTCTAATTCATCCTACACATTCTTGTCAAATTAATTTTCCTAAATAACAATTTTATTTTTTATTCCAGGTACAAATTTGTGCCTATGTGTGTGTGTGTGTGTGTGTGTGTGTGTGTGTGTGTGTGTGTAAAGAGAGAGAGAGAAAGAAATGCTTCCCAAAAAACTGTCTCCAAAATATTCTCGTGTGTTTTTGGATTCTGTGTTCTGAAAAATGTTATTATCCCTTCTGAAATATCTTTTTGTACACTGAAGTAACTCTGTAGTCCTCCATGGGAGCTAGTGACACTATTACTAGACTGTTCTTTCCTCAGGCAAGTAGCTAGTCTTTCATGAAGGTTATTCCTCAAAACAAGAAACTAATATGCTCTTCATGTCCCATCTCTCACTGCTACTCTGCTTTCAACTGGAATCAAGTTCTTATGTTACCCTAGAGTCAAATAGACTCTGTAAGCTAGACACATCTGTAATTGCAGTAGCTCGCGAGGTTAAGGCAGGAAGATTGCCAAATTCAAAACTAGCCTCAGCAATTTAGGGAGGTCCTAAGCAACTTGGTGAGACTGTCTCAAATTAAAAAAATAAATAGGGCTGGGATATGGCTTAGTTGTGAATCAACCCTGGGTTCAATCCCTGGTACCAAAAAGAAGAAAAAAGGAAAAAGTAGAGTCTTGAATATGTTCACACCAAAGAAACAAATTATACGCGCGCACACACACACAAAAATGTAGAGCATTTGAAAATATGTGAGAAAACCAACCCCCATCCTCACCCTGCAAAATCAAGCTGAACATTTATAATGGTCTGAATCTGTCAGCATTTTTCATAAATGTGAGCACCTGCACTTGGAATGTCTAAATGAAAACTGAACACTATGCTCCCATTTTGTCTGTTTCTTTAAAATTTGGACTGACCATTGACCCTATTTGAAGAAAGATGAGGTGCCTGATAATTTCTGATAAAATATAGAGAAAGTAATCTTTAAAATCCTGGGGAAATAAAAAATTTATTATTTTATACTCTAAACCAGCTCTCAAGGAATACTTCTTTAAAGTACTCTGAAGTCTCTTCTTTCAACAGATATTTAACACACACATTTGTGAGGAGAGGTTCAACATATTGAACTGCTCTTTACCCATTGGTCCCTGTTAGATAGGGATGGTCAGGAGAATTAAGTTAAATCTCGGTTTATATGTACTTTCTTGTTTTATTAAAAATGGGAAAATATTGAGAATACAGAGGGTAGCTGTAGAATATAGAGGATTACTGTCAGTGGTAATTCCAACTTCTTGGATAAGCTAGTTTACTCTTTATGTCAGCTTAGAAATCAACAGTCTTAATCATTATGTTACATAGGATATCAGACTTTGCTAAAGAGATTATACTATGTTTTTGGCACCCTAAACACAGTGTTATTGCACATGTGTGTCAGAGAATGTGAATTTAGTTTTTTGTAAAAGTGCAGACTCTACTGCCCCATGAAGTTGTGGGCATAGGGAGCTGTAATAATCTGTGTTAGTGGAAAGATATTACAAAATTATTCTAAGAAAAGACTGACCTTGTTATCCCACCAGCAAAGTGGCAGAAAAATGATTGTCATGTCCTTTTGAGTTAACATGTATGTAGATGGCCTTGGCAGTGAAACAAAAGTGAGGAAAAACTTTTGTTTTTTTGTGGTTGTTGTTGGTTTGAAATGGACTGTTAAATAGTGAGCCTTTTTATGTCAGTGGATCCCACTGGGTTTGTGGTTAAAGAGAGTAGAGAGAAGAATGCAGCCGTGAATGTGTCCTGTCTAGTGGAAATCTTTGCAGGACTCCTCATGGCCAATTTATGAATGGACTGCTGCTTGCCTTGCAGATGGGCAACACCTACCAAGATCCTAAGTTCCTGTATTCTTCCTGAATTTTGGCCACTCTATGAAGGGGTTCAAGGTTTTGTGTCCAAGATGTGTACCACATTCAAGCTCTGTGACATGGCCATGGACTGGATTGCTGAAGGGCATGCCAAGCATCTCAGAAAACTCAAAAATTAGCATGACTGGTAAGGATCTCTCTGGAGAATCCCTGCTTGGATAGATAGTAACCCAAGTTGCATGATCAGGAGCTGTCAATGCCACAGTGTTCAATTAAACAAAAGTTTTTTTCTCCAGGCTTCTTTCTTCCCTATTGTTCTGTTCCCCTGAATGTCAGAGAGGTGTTTGCCTTAGGGCACTCCTTTGGGACTCCTCAAGAAAACAGATTCAAATGGAAATGAAGAGGCCTAATCTGTGCCTTTGAAGTAAAGTGCTTTGTAAAAGCTGTGTCTGAATCAGACCCTTGGCCCTGTGTGTGGCTGTGAAGTACATTCTCAGCACCCCAGGAAACTCAAGAAAAATCCCATGTGTCCATCCCAATCTAAAAGGATGAAAAAGAAGTGTACTATTGGATGAAGTCTCTTGCCTTCCTCTGGTCAGGCTCCTGACCCATATGAAGTCAGAACAGGGATCCTCTTGGTCAAATGAGTTGTTGCAAGCCCTCCAGTAACTAGCACACAGGTGTTTGGGTTTTTGCATGAGTCCAGTACACATAAACAATCTACCCCTGGCAGGCAGGAGGCCTCTAATTTGAGCAGCAGAGCAGTATGAACTACAGGCCCATTTTATCTATCCTGTTTCTCAGGAATGGTGTCCAGGCCACCATGACATTTGGCATATGATGGGCATGAGAGCTTTCTTTGCACACCTTCTATAGAAACCCACAGCCAGAATGTTATGATGAGTGTCTGTATGGAAGAAGATGAGGGCCATGTGGGAGTGTTTTTGTTAGAATAGTGGTCTTTTGTGTGGTGGTTGGAAAAGATGACTGGGTCCACCTCAGCTTGAACTCTGGTGTGATGCCATTAGAGACTGAGTTCTGGAACTGATCTCAGAGAACTATTGCCATGAATTGTGTTGAGATTTTAGAAGGCCAGGCATTAGAGGAGCCTTTGGAAACTGAGATCTAGGCCGAGGGTGGCTTTCTCCACAGCACTGGGAATCTCAGCCAGGATTTCTCATGATTTTTCTGTTAAAGCCTTTTTAGCTATAGTTGAGAGGCAAAACTCACAGGAACCTCATATTTTAGTCCCCAATGGGCCTGGATTCCTGTGACCTTTCGCCACTTTTGGGAACCTTGCCTGCATGCGATCTCGAGAGCTTTTACTGAAAGGAGATTCCTCAACACTTAGTGGCTCCTGAATGAATCAAAACCCACAGTGTCAACTTCTTCATTCTTGAAATATGGCTAGGCCAATACCATGAAGTTTTTGAGAATCCCATGACCATAAATCCCTGGAGAACCTTTAGATCTCCTGTTGCTCATCATGACTGAACCAGCGAGTGCCATTTTTGACTGAGTGGAATTCATGACCATGGTGAAGAACAGAGATGCCAGTGAGTAGGAGCAAGCAGGGAACTGGGCCTGGAGCAATGGAGTGCAGGTGTGTGATCCAACATCTGTGGTGGGCCCCTGTAGTTCTGTCATTGGCTTCCAAATGACATGTGACTGACAAGGTGCAGCCAGGATACCCGAAAATATAAAGGCATATTGTTGTGGGGAGAGGATTTGGTGCGATGCTCAGAAACAAGTTGCTATGCTCAAGTAGGAAAGATATATGGGGTAGCAGCCCAGTTTGTGTTTTCGCCTTCGGACCCTGACTCACTCCATGTGGCATATCTCCCTCCAGCACTGTGTCCTGGTTAACCTTTTTGTATTTCAAAAACAAACACCAATTTTCCAAAGAAGCTCTAAGAAATGCCATTAAAACTGGGCAGTGAGCCAAAGGTTTCACAATGCACCCAGGGAGACATTCATACCCCAACGGCCACAGTTACCTGCATAGAGAGGATTCAGCTCTGCTGCCTCCTGTTCCTATTAGAAAATATGAACCCATATCCTCCTGTTCACATAGACTCAGACCAAGCTTTCATGATCTCACTACAAAGAAAGCTAAAACACAAAGCTATATTTCTAGTGGACGAATGTCAGAGGCAGATAGTCAAGAAGTCATTAGGCCAGCAAAGTTCCATGTTTGTGGAATGTTTACCCTCTCCTCTGCTTTTGGGATGTCTTCCGCCACACCCAAGTTTGTGAGATCCTCAGAATTTCCAATTTCAGATATGTATTCACAGATTTTTTTCTTCTTCTCCTCTCATTGTGTCTTCTTTAGGGTGATAGTAATGTCCAGGCATTGTGGTGGATGACAGTGGAAGCTTTTTATGTGCCACGTGTTTCCATATGTATTAGAGTCATTTTCTGTTTTGCCATTTGAAATATTGAATCTCTGACACTAACCCATAACTTTCTAGGCTCTGACTACTTATCCTAACATGATAACATTAATCCTAAGGGAATAGAAGTAGAGGCATTTGATAGGAGGCATGGTGTATACTTGGACTTGCCTTTTGCTACATCAGAGATACATATTATAAAACCTGTGACACATTTTTCTCATTTTACTTCTCATAGGATTTTCAAAATCAACAAATATGTAACTTCCTCACTCCCTGTCTCTGTCGCCTGGGTCACAATGTATATTTTTATATACATATATATAATCCTACTGCCATCACAGGTATGTTCTTGAGAGTACTCTCACTTTGGTAAATACGAATTTCATGAAGAGATCACTGCCCCCCAATACACTGAGGTAACTGAAAATTCAAGCTGTGGTGAGCTTTATACTTCAACAAGTTTAGACATGAAACAATGTAGAGGAAAATGAATATTTTGGGTACATATGTGAAGGATATATATCTCCTTATGAATTTCGATTGGCTATTACATTTTAATGTATTAAATGAATATATATATATATATATATATATATATATATATATATATAGTATGAATTTGCAAACATGAACTATATGTGTCATATACTTATACTACCTTGATTCTTTCATGTCCATCTGTGTGGATTTATAATCAAATTTTCAGGAGATATTTTTCAGAAATATTCATTTTCTTGACATGCATATTGATTTTGGAATACTCAAAATGAACTTCAGTGAATATTGAGTACTAACCCTAATATTTGTACAGTAAGTGACCCAGTTTAACATCAATGAAAGTATATTCATATGGGACATGATGTGTATTTTGAATTAATTTTTTATTCAAAATTGTTATATTCCTATTTCTTCAGTATACATACATCATAGGATGTATCATTTCATCCACAATTCACAAATTGATATGCATATGATTCACTTTCATTCACTCCCTGTATCAGATCCCATGTATTTCTCCAGGTTGCTTTACTTGATTTTTCATGAGATTTCTTTTATATCACATAACTTTTGAATTCCATCATCATTTTCGAAGCAAAACCCAAACACAGTTTGTTTTAATCAGTAACCCTAATATTACCACTACATGTATAACTACTTGGATTGAATGTTTGTAGGTGAATACCAGATTTCATGTATTTTTTAAAATATTAATTCAATCCATTATTTAAAATAGTAACCTTTTATATTTTTTATTCACCATACGGTCTATTCATGCACCATCTCTATATACATAAACCCAGGGTACACCTATTTTTATCCCCAAACTCTAAATAATAGGGTTTCAAAACATGCTCCCAGAAATGGAGGAAGAAATGCGCATGTCACCTGCTCCATATATTCCTTTCATCACATCATGTTCTGCACACAAAATGCAAAACTCACACTTATCTTATTCTTCTCCCAAAGCCTCATTTTAAAGAGAGCATGGATTACTAAAATCATCTATGTCTGCATTGTCTATTGTTTTCAAATTTCAATCCTATGGTGAGTATATACTTAATTCTTTCAAGGATAGTGTGTTCAACTACCCCCCTGTTGAAATTACCCCTGATCTTATCACTCATTTTGTACTTTGCCTGATTTCCTAACATCCTTATTGATACCTATTTCCCCATGTGCCTTGTTGTGACTGACTCTTCATGTGTGCTGACATTCCCATTTACACTTTAATAGAAATTCATTGGATTGCAAAAAGGGCCTTTGGTCCAAATCCTGAACTCACTCTTCTTCCTTACCCTACACTGGAATCCTGCCTACTCTCTCTATTTCAGTGCAAGTTCTCTTTTACATTCAGTAGTCCCAGGTACAAGATCTTAGGCCATTGTCTATGGATTTAGAGGATTCATATCTGCAGAACATAATTCAAAACTATGTATCCAAATCCAGGGCCCAACAAACTTCTGTGCTTCAGATCTTACCTAGTTTTCTATTTTCATACTTACATTTCACCTTACATTCGTATAAATATCCCAGTTGCCCAATACCCGTATTCATCCAGCAATAGACTAGTTTCAAGGAAAGTTTAAAGATTAGAAGTCACCTGGTCAAATTCATTTGCATTTACTTTTTTTTTTGATGAAGGAATTCTCAGAGAATCCTTAATGTGTCAATAGTCACTGTAAAGCATACAGAGAGGATACAGATGCTATATAAAGCACATCTACTTGATTGTATTCCCCCTCTCTTATACAATGCCCCACCCCATACATGGTTTAGGTAATTCTTCATTGTACAATATTTGGTAAAAATAAACATACTCTGGCTGTATTTCAAAGGAGAAAATATAGGATATGTACACTCATCACTTTTTAATATGCCACACAATTTAATTGCCATTGTGAAGAGTTAAATTTTGTTCCCCAAAAAGGATGCTGAAGACTTAACTGTGGTGCCTGTGAATGTGGCCTTATTTGGAAACATAGTCACTGCAGATGAAATCAAGTTACAAATTTGTCCTTGGAGTAGGTGCTTATCCAACACTACTGTGTCCTTTTAAGAAGGATATTTGGACAGAGACAGAGACAAAGGGAATGCAAGGTGGAGACACTGTAGAATGTCATCCGCAGACACAGGCAAGAATTGGAATGAAGCCCCAACATGCCAAGAAATAATCAGAAATGCCTGCCTTCACCAAACGCTGGGAGATGGCAGGGAACAGATTCTCCCACAGAGTGCTCAGAAGGAATCAATTTGGCTTTCAAGCTCATTTCAGACTTAAAGCATCTGAACTGTGAATGAATAAACTTCTGTTGGTCAAAGCCTCCCAGTTTATCATACTTTGTTTTGGCCGCCCTGCTAAACTGACTCTGGTATCAGGAAGTACCATGCTGCAACAAATAGTTAAAAATGTGCAAGTGTAAATTGAGTAATGGGGAGAGGCTAGAAAAGTTTTGAGGTAGTGGGTACAAAGAAACTAGATTGCCTTGAAGAGATAACTGGTAACAATAAGCACACTGAAAGGTATTTCTTTTGAAGTCTCAGATGGAAAAGAGAAACATGCTATTGGAAAGTAGAGGAAACACAATTCTTGTTATAAAGTGTACCAGAACATGGCAGAATTAGAATTTGGCTGGCAACTAAAAGTAAGAACTTATCAGTGATGAACATATATATTAAATTGAGGCTATTGCCAAGCAACACGTGGAAGGCATAGCCTAGTTTTTTTGTTTTGTTTTGTTTTGTCCATTCCATTTGAAGTAAATGTGAAAGAAGAGAAAGAAGCAGCTTTACCTTGAGACTGAATGTAATATGGTTTAATACACCATGATTATTGCCTATTGTTCTTTCTCATCACTGGACAAATAAGGGCAGGAATTTAGTAGTCTTTTCTGATTACCAGTATTTCCCAAATGTTCAATAAGTGCTGAAAGAGTGAATGAAACTAGTGCATGAAGCTAAAATTCTTAAACTGGGCCTACGAATCGAATGCCTGTTTTCTAAGTGAAAAGTTCTTATGTATTGTAATCTTCAAATTAAAAAAATGAAAAAAAAATCTGTAAATGAAAACAATTTACATGAATATAAGCACATTGTACTTGTAATAGATACTCTGTTTCAGAGTAGAAACTAAAATTAACCTAATGATGGGGCTTGAAGTAAGGACTCTCTCTTAACTTCTTTAAAGAACCACTTGGGAGTTTTAGAAACAGAAAAGAATAATGTGATGCAAATTTGAGGCCACATATGCAATTAGTTCTCAAGTAAGGTCCTGACATTTTATTTCTAGAATGAGTTTGGTAACAGCTGGGTTGACTTTAATAGCATAAATCCTATAAACACTAATAGCAAACAAAGATCCATGCTTCCATAGAATATATAAAGATCATAAAAAATGATGGCTGTCTTTATTCTTAAGTTAATCAAAATGTCACCTAAATCCCTGCTGTTTTAAAATGCTGTATAAAATGATAAAGACTTCATATGAAAAATTTGGTAAGTTAGGAAACAAAAACAATAACAAAATTGAATTCTCCACCCCTATTCTCTTCCCAGTAATTTTCAAGAAAAACTGACACTCTGATAAAAATTAGTTGAAAATTTTGTTTTCTTCACCATTTTATTTGTGTATGTCCCATTTTCCTGCAAGAGCAATCTTTGACTTAAACTGGTCATTCAATGAAAAGTCATTTTATAGATTTAAATAATTAAAAATAGTTCTGAATTTAACTCACATAAAATATGTTTAGGAAATATTTTAATTCCTTACATATAGGCATAGTACATTTTTAAACATTTTTTTTTTGCAAATATCAAGTGACAAATTAATGTTAAGCATACACACAAGCTTTCAATCATCCAACTGTTGCTTCCAATTTCACATGCCACAAGGACTTCAAATTCATCAGTTCACATCTTTGTGGTCCTTCTTTGGCTGCCACTCCATATACTGTTTTATTATAGCTCTTATATTGTCACATTTTAGCCTGTTTATCTTCTTTACACTACTTTTATTCACTTCCAAATAGTATTTCCAAAAGCAGTCAGTCATAGGACTGACCAAGTACTCTGCTTGGGCAATCAGACTCACACTTCAAGATCCTGAGTAACTTTGATATATCTGCAATGCCTCCCAAGTTACACAGGGTAGAATTATCAAGTCTCTTTCTTTATTCTATTTTATATTTTCTTTTGGAGTATATCTCTTTTAAATAGCTTACTGTAGAATAAACTACGTTTTGGAATCTGACTTCCTGATGGATTGTGTATTTTCCAAGGCAAGGATTGTGTCTTTTTACACAACTATCTCTAGTGTTTTGACTTGTACTTGACAAAACTTAGATTTCAATAAATATTTATTGAAAAGACAGATAAAAAAAAGAAGTCTAGGGAGAAGAAAAAAATTAAGTCAATTATTTTCTGTGCTGTTACTATGCTAAATCAAACCACGATGAAAAAAAAAGACTAACTTATATGACCATCTTTATTTCTCCAGGTGCAATTCCAGGGGTTGGATTTAATATGGTAAGGTATCATTAGGCTAGACCACAAGTCAGAATTGTGCTTGTTAGCTTTTAAAGTCATTTTCAGAGATCAATGTGGCTATATTTAATTCTATAAACTTTATTAGGATTTCTTAGAGTTATCAGTGCTTTCCTTATTTATCCAGCCTTTTTAAGTCTTTTCTCAGAAGACTACGGTAAGAGAATATGAGTTTTTTCCCTTCAGATGATAAAAAAAAATGAGTTATCCCAGAAAGGTTCAAGGGAAATCCTCCTAACAAGACTGACTGATGGATTAGTGCAATAGAGGAAGTAGAAGGAATTCTAGGATTTTAAAAACATGTAGTTCATTACCAATTTTATCCTATGTGAAATTTTAAATATAAAAAAGCAGAGAATAGTAGACAAACTCCTATGTATTCAGCAGTTAATTTTAACAATCCTAAGTGTTTTGTCCCATCCTAATTCTTTTTTAATGTAAGCCTTAAACCAACACAAAACAAGATGCAGAACTAAAAGATAATTGTTGGTAGTTTTACAGGGCATCTAAGCTATTTGTCAAGAAAAAGGGTGAAGAAATGCTATGGACCAATTGCAGTGAGAATCAGAAAAGCAAACTTTGCAAAAAGTCCAAACACTTCTCTGTGTTTGCCCTATGAGTCAGTTTGTGTGTGCCCTCTGGCATGCATTTGTTTTGAGGTCTGCAAAGTGAAGAGAAGGAACATGCCCTTAAATGGGAATCTGTTATGCTCTCCTTGCTGTTTTGCCCCTCTAGTGATTTGTTGTCATTACATCACATCCTTTTACAAATTAGTGGTGATAATAATTATAACAAGAGGCAACCGAGAGTCTTAATAGTTTTCCCAGATTCCTCTTAAAGTGAGATATTCTCTCTGTCTTGGATTCATTAATTAATAAAAGTTCTATTAATTTCAACTTAAAAATGTTTAGGCCTTTATGTAAAAGTCAAAGTGTGATAAATGCAGTTATACCTTTATCCCTTCATTTGTTAAACAGCTACTGAATTCCTCCTGTTTTCCTAAATCTAGACAGATTTTTAAGGGAGCAATACTACAATAGAAATAAAAGCTAGGTCATAAGTCCATCTAGAGAAATAAATGTTTCATTCATGTGAATGTGTTTGATATCTGTCTCTCTAACCAGAAAGTCTAATCAGCCTGTTAGGAAGTTTTTCAACAGTCTAAACAACAAAAATTAACTACCAGAAGTGGATAGGTATTATCCTAGTTAAGCTGTGGTTTGCTGATTGTGCCTTACCCTGCTGTCCAGAGTCCCTGCTGAATATATGGAGCCAGATGGCAAATGTCACTTGTCTGCACCCCATCTGATAGAATTAAACAAGGCAATTGAATTTAAGAAGTTCATTCAGAGTGTGAACAATGCCAATCATTTTATTTTTTCACTTTAGAATTTGAACTAAGATATAAAGAGGAAGTCATAGCAACTTGATAGCAAGACAGAAACATTCTTGTGGAGTTCGAGTTAGTAACCTTAAAGTGTAACCTTATGGGGAAGATTCAATGATTTCATCTTCTGTGATCCCCATGGGCTGTCTCAATACAGACCTGTTCTCCCTTCACAGTCCTACTGATTTCTAATCAGTAAGTATTTGATTTCCCTAACCTGTTTGATATCTGTGTCCTTAAAACTTTTATCCTAATCCTCACTTTGAGTTGCTTTTCTTGAGCTTTTTGGGGAATTGCTTTCTTATAAATAAATAACTTCATCTTAAATAGACAATGTTGGTTCAACCCATTCCTTGTCTCTGTTACCATACTCAGTTCTCATTTATTTTTATAGTCAAGTTATACATGGTAACTTGTGAACTCTTTAAGACCCTGAGGAGCTAATATTCAGTATTGTGAACTCATATCCAGATTAGAGCTTGGGACATTGTCAGGCTTAATAAAATAATAGATAAATTGTGCATATGAGAGACAATGGGCAGTTAATAGCTAGGGGAAATATTTGAATGACAAGAAGAAAAGCTAAAAATGATTCTGTAATTCAATTAATGTGCATCATAATTTAATTAGTTTCACTTAAATATGCATTAGGAAATTTTCTGTTTTTAAAAAGTATGATAATCAACTACATATTAAAAAGAAGTTATTAAAAACTGAAGAATATTTGTGAATTAATGAGTTCAAATTATCTGGAGTTTAGTTCAACAATAGTAGAAAAACAGCAATTTTTGCCCACAAATAAAAAAGGATGGATCCTTTGGGACATGATATTAAATTGGAAAAAAAAACACAGGGGTACAGTGTTATTTATCTCCTGAGAAAGCATAAGTTCTCCTTGTTCCCTATGGTGAGAACAAGTGTCCACTAACTCAAAAACCATCCTGGGTAGAAGAACAAAGAGATGAATGTTTATGATTGATTACCATAATTACTTCATTCTACTTATAAGATTCTAATTTTTAAAATCAATACATTGCATATTTATTCAATGACTCAAGTAAAAATTAGTAAATGGGCATTTGGTGACATATAGCTTCCTTCTCCATAAACAGCCTTTTGCCCAACTGTTACCTAACATTAATTATTGTAACAATTGATAAAGGCATGACTGGCTGCATCTTTCAAAAGATGATACTTTTAATTCCCCTACATCACAAAACAAATAGAAGTGGCATTTGGCAGAAGAAATAAAGAATTTTTTCTTCTCTCTGGAACTTCATTCAACGCATATAAGATACTAAAAGAAAATTATGAAGTCTCCACGTACATTATTTTTGGATGAAGTTATTTCAGTAAGTTAAAAATAATTTTCTGACTTTTCATAAATAATTATACTTACTATATTAGTATATATTTTATTGAATCATTTTTCTACTAAAATTATTCATGCTAAAATAATACTGTCATAAAATTAATATATAATTAATGACTAAAATGATCAAAATTCAAAATCTTTATTGTGCTTGTGATTATCATTTCTCCTTTTTTTCTTTATTTTTATCACTCATTTCACTTGACACATTTAAATGAAGACACCTTTGGAGAACACTTTTGGGTGAAGTCTTGGTTATACTATTCATTTTTAAAAGTGGCTTGTGTCATTCAGGTTAGTTGGACATACTGGGAAAGTTTCCAGACATTGGCAAAAAAAGCAAACTGAACTTTCCTCCAAAAAGTCAGAAAGAATTTCATTAACCTTTTAATAAAAAAGGTATATTTCTCATTTGTTCAACTCTAAGGCCATGCATTCCCAGGAGAACAAAACAACCAGACCATAGCAAGATGATCTTTGTTTACATCAAGACTGGAATTTGAAAAAGTACAATGCTAGGATTGTCTTTCAGTCAGTAAATGGTGAGCTCTCTCCCTCATGCTTGGTACATACCTTGGTACATGTGAAATTATATATGTTGACAATACACTAAATGATCATCAATGCTCATAACAATGCCATTGAGCCAACGTTTCAAAGGCTAATCTCAATTGATAAATAAGAATTAAGTTAAAGGAAGAAAAGTAATGGTTATGAATTTAAGAAGTAATTTTACTTATTTCTTATAATATAAATAATTATCAGTTCTCTCCATGTCCTATTGTATTTATGAAAACATGAAATATAGAAAATAACAAAATAGCTAAAATTAAATGTACAGATAAATGTAGGCAAGCTTTTATTATAGATATTATGTAAGTTTGTTCCATTCGTTTTAAAGGTGACAATGATCTATGACATATATTGTCAAACTAGGAGTAGAATTAAACTAATCATAGAAAAGTGTCAGATGTGAACATTAAGGGGGTTTTGAATTAATAAATCTCAGTAGTATATTATTCTCATAAAAATTTTACTAAATTGAAATATTTAGGTTTAGTCAGTATTCTCTACTCCAGGAAGGCAGAAATTGTGGATTAGTTCTTCTCATAATTTTGTTATAGGTGTCCCTTTCACAGTTTTGAGTTTCTAAACTTGATGTAAACATAAGAGAACAGGGAAAATATTTAGATATGTGTTAAAGAAAATGGTGGAGGAGAATTAGACTTAACAAAATAGCTGAAATTGTATTCACAATTCTCATTTGATGGAAGAAAATTCACCTAATTAATTAGTTTCAAGTGTAAGAGAAAAATCGTGAATTCAAAATTCTACATTATATCTTTAAATTACTCATCTATAGACAATAGCATGTATCCAATTTTTGACTCTTTTTATAGACTCTAGAATGGTACATTTTTTTAAAAAAATGAAAAAAAAGATAAATGGATTCTGTTTGATTTATCTGACTTTCATGTCAATTACTGCACTTAACTTCCTTGTTAGAACTTGCATATCAGCAGGTAGTATGGAGCACTTGTACATATCTTTCAATATATCTACTTAGAAACTGCCCTCTGAACCTCAACTTCTTGTTATTGCATCAGTAATGTGATTCACATTACAAATGACTGCATTAACTATTCCAGGACTTGTAAGAATCCATTTTTATTGATGCTTTATGTATCTATACAGTGTCTTTGGAAAGTAAAAAGGAAGAGTTCATTGCCTCCACTAATAATACCAGCCAAATAATGAAAAGGATTGCTAGTAGCTACCCTATTTTCTGCTGCTGTGGTGACATTGTGAACTTCTGACGTTCTCTAGGTTGCTGTCCCGCTGCTCATTCCAAATTTCTCAGGTTATTTGGCACCTGATCTGACCTCAGTGTCTACAATGAACTGCTGAGCTATGAAGTGCTTGATTTTTAGATGCTTTGCCAAATTCCTCCCCCCACCGCTACCACCTTTAAAATAACAAGGTCAATCACACAAAAGAAAGATGGCAGCATTTCAGGTGCAATGATGATGATTATCAGTATAACACATATACTTCAGAATGACATCAACTTGTCCTTGAAGACCATGGCAAGTCTAGCTAGAACTAAGATAATTTTTAAAAAGGCAGATATGAATGAAAGTATCCATTTTTTTCTAAAGATACTTTATAAAATATGTAGGAAGGCACATTTTAAAAACTTGTTCTCAAGTTATGGCAACTTAAACCAACATTGAAAAAAAACTTCAGGAAAACACTAATGTTAACATGGACTATAGCTAAATAAATTCTGAATTAATCAAACAGACATTCTTCCTAATGCAGTAAAATAGATTGTATAGTTAATATGAATCACTTGTGAGCAACATATAAGCAATCATTTGTAAATATGGTATACTAAGTTCCTCAAAGGGTTATCTTTTTAAAATTATTCATATTACAAAGAATTCCAGAAAACACTTTTGTTAATTATTTTAAAAAGGAGTGATTTCCACATATCTTCATCTCCTTCTCATTGCTTATGGTTTATCTTCCTTAATTTTGTGGCAGTATTCCCTCCTTCTCGTGGCACGTTGTTTGCAAACTGGTCATGCTTACATTCAAATACTCTCAGTTTTATGTGAGTATATCATATTTTTACTGAGACCTCCACAGTTAGCCTAGGGTGATAAGAAAACAAAATGTCATATAGGTCTCATTCCTTCTTCACCAGGAATATAGAGAGACATGTTTAGACTTCCATGTAGAACATACAATGACTGCATGGAATAAAATTAGTATGTAATATCAATTTTTATTGTCCACAGAAAGCTATTCACACAGTAATTTAATCTTCATTTGAAAACTCTTAAAAGCATCTAGTGTTTTTTTTTTAATTCAAAACAATTTTTGTTTATTGTAAGCCAGTTTTATGTGTAATATTGCAATATCTGAGTAGATAGTATATTGTAGACCTTTAAATTAAGAGAAATGTTAACAATCAGTTAACATGTATGAGTAAAATGACACTCCGAGAAGTGAATAATGCATCTTCAAATGTCAACAGATAGCTTCTGATCATACCCAACATTATTTTAAGAGATTACTATAGTTATACTTGAAGGAAAATACAAAGGCAAACTTTAATATTATTTATTTTCTCTATCTAATTTACACAAATGTTATTTATCAAAAGGGGACTGAATTAAAAAAAATTATCTCCTGCTTTTAGTAGAAAAATTGTTCTAAGTAATTAAAGTCATAGTAATTCAAATTAAAATATTTTTCATTGGTTTTTCTCATCCCACTTTTAAAGCCACAGGATTCGTGTAGCTGATGAGGTCTTCAGCAAGATACCAATACAATGCCAACATTATTCAGCAGAAAAAAATGTAATTATTCAAACCTAGAATGGTACCGTGAGTGATGTAATTAATGTTACACTTAGTGATAGGACATTTCAATTGCCTGAGATAATGGATTATTTAAAAAAAAAATGTGTTGGATCATATATCCATTGTAATTAGGGCAAAGGAAGAGTCAGAAGAAAGTCACATGAAAAGCATGTGAAGGATATTATGAAAACATTAACCATTCTGTTAAATCCTAATTTTCTCAAACAGTCTTTCCTGTATGCTTCTATTTTACCTACTTATTTGAATCTTTTATCTGTCACTATCAGATATGGTCTCCTTGAGGGTAAGGACCATTATTTACCTTTTCATCTCCAGAGACAGTACCTGATATATTCAGAGTTCAGTGTGTATTTGCTAAGTAAATGAATGAATAAATTGAATAAATATAGTATACATTTACATATGAAGCTAAGCATCTTGAACTCTGTAATTACTTTTCACATACATCATTGTAGCCTAATATTAACTGAAAATAAGAATCACAAAGGGAATTTTATTAAGTATCCAGCTTCCTAGGAATCTCTCTTGATGAGTTTTGGGTTTTAACTGGAAACCTGTTGAGATTAATAAAATTTATTAAAAGTGCCTCAGGGAGTCATAAGACCAGTTAGTTGGAATGATATAGATGATTCCATATTTAAGTTGTATATTTAGAAAGCAGGTAGGTCTCAAGAAAATCTAACGATTGTGTTTTTTTGAGGTGAGTATTTCTGCTTCCTAATTGGTCTGTCACTACAAAAGTAAACTACACTCCCTTCTTTAACTTCAGTGTAGAAAGATTATGATTTAAGAAAATAAATTTTATGATGGAAAAGATGAAGCATTCAATAGAATTCTTCTGCAGGGTGGCCTATGAGGCGCTGGCTTTTGAGAACAGAATACATGAGAACAGGGTCAGAAAACTGTCAGTTTTCAAACAGGGTTACATAGAGGGTGGGTGGAGGAGTAGAAGTTCTAATAATTGTACATTATGAACAGGCATTTTATGAGGATTTTTTATACACACTTTCTCCATGAGTTTGCACAATCAACCTATTTGTTGGGCATTATCTCCATTTACACTGAAGCATCATGATAAGCAAAGGTCACTCACTCCATGGGGAGACTAAGCTAGATCTCTGAGTGCTATCTTGCTATTTTTACCCCAACCTACTACAACCATGATTTTAAAATGACTGTGGATCTTTGGAAAGCAAGATTCACAGTTTCCTAATATATCAAATGCACAATGGAATTTTTTAGCAGTATTTTATATAGTTATTTCTATTGGGGAATAAAAAAAGAAGAAGGTGTGAGGGAGACAGTGAGAAACTTATAAAACTTAGTGCAATAAGCTATCTTAACTTCTCTTACCTCCTGCATATCTCTTATTTTAAACATTTTTTCTTGCACATAGATTCTCTTACCTCCTTGAATAGGTTAATTGTTTGAACTTCCTTACAACACTCTAAATTAGCTTTTGGGTGGTCTTATTTCTTATTGAAGCAAGGGTCAAGTCTATCCCTTCTCCTGATCAAATCCAGCACCATTGTTTTATCCTGAGTGCCTGGAATGCATTATAAACAGTGAGTACGATAAAAAGAGGTTGAGAAGAATGTAAGAAATGATGGTGTTAGGTAAGAGTTCAGAAATGCCAAGCTGGTGGAGGCAGGGTGTAAGATGCCACTGGAGGACAAGACAGGCAAACAAGTCATCATGTCCCTTTTAAGATTAGTCCCATTCCCATGACAACTCCTGCCATTGAGGGCTATCACCATGACAACTCCTGCCATAGTTTCTATACTTTAAAATGACCAATGGGGGTAAAGTGAGCTGTATTCTAAAGTAACCAATCAGGGAATATTGGACAATATTCTATTTAGGTGTCATGAGGTAACCAATGAGAGCAAATGGGATACAGTCCTCAATCCAGTCCTCATAGGGATGAAAAGGCCTCAAAGCTCAGTATATAAGATAATTCCCAGACACTGGGGTCTTGAGCCTCTCTTGCTTGGTCCACTGCACTCTACTTTATGAAATGCTACTTCTAACTTCAACTTTATTTAATTTATACCTTGTCTGTTACTTCTTTGGGTCTTGCTCAATTCTTTGTTTAGGACAAAAAGAACCTGAATCCCAACTGGACACCCTGATGATAAAAGTGCCACTTCTCAAAGTATCTATTCTAACCAATATTCTCATGCTGAAAAAAGGTTTCTAAATCCATTTCTTTCATGCTTTCTGCAAATCATATGTTGTTATTTGCAGCATTTAATGAAAAATATGACTTGGATTTGTTTAACCAACTATTTTTTAAGTTGAATTTCAAACTACAAAGGTTGAATCTAAGGTTAATATATCAAGCCAGTGCTATTGCTGAATCCCCTTTATGCCTATAGACAATCCATATCCTTTATATGACCCTGGCAGAGAATGGATACACAGCCACCTATTTGATTAAATCCTCTGTCATGACCAAGAGTGAAGTCACTAACAAGGAAAGGAAAACAAGGCATGAGAGAAGAGCAATTGCACCCCATGTCAAGACATTCAGAAGCTGCATCAATACCATCTTCAAAAGCACCCACAAAAACAAAAATAATATTCTAACTTCATCCAAAATCTCCAGTCACCTCCGGCTAACAAAAGACCATATTCTACTGCCCACAGCAGTAACTTTATGTTCCCTGCTGCTGTGGAAAATGTTTTATTGGACAAATGGGTGACACTGTGGCTATTGGATTAAGTAGTAGCTGCAGAATCCCGGGCCATCACACACAGGAAACTACAGGTGTTGAGTACAGAACACAGAGTGCCTACTGTATTGATTTCCATGGTGCTGAAGGCAGAGGTAAAAAGAAGTAGACTGTTGGTAACAACCATATTAAGTCACCAGCATAAAGGAACAGGAAATCTCTTAAGCAAAGCTCCAGGGATAAAATCAAACTCCCAGACAAAACTTCTCACAGCGAATTCTTTAACTGACTCTAACTGTCACACTCAGTGCTTCTTTACATCTTGAACTACCAGTTCCCACATGAATTTCAACTTAGTCTTTCATGGAGTTTAAATTTTTTTCCTTCTAATTTAGCAAAGACGTTATCTATTCTCTTCCCTAGACTGATCAAATAGAACACAATTTTAAAGGTATAGCAAATTGTGCTGCCACAATAGAAGTAGGAGAAAAAAAATCACTAGTTAATTAGTAACTTCCTTGAGAGAATATGCACAAGGGATGTTCAAATCAGCATCTCAAGTTATGTTTGAATTTCCCACCACTTCCTTACAATCAAAGGTCCATTATATACCCTCACCCACCTCTGAAGTTTGTTCCAATACCTCACTTTCTTCTACACTTTGTTTCTATGAGATTCATAGTATGTACTTTATTTTCTTAGATGGTTGATAATTTATTGTGGTCTATTTTATGGAAGTTTTAATATTACATACCTAGGTTAAATGAAATGTGTGGGATGTCATTGTTTTGGACTGAGCTTCTGAACTAGATTCAACAGACCTTACCAGAACAGAATGGAGTCACTTGTACTAACTGCCACATAATCAAACTAAGCTAAAAGGAGACAGGTTTTCCCCAAACCAGGAAATTTACATCTACCACACAAAAGGGGCCCATTTTGCCTGAACTGGCATGATAGGAAGTCCCTCCCCTCTGCTATAATCCTATAAGGAAAAAAAAAGTTAAAAGTGATCAATCTCCAAAATGATCAATCTCCTCTCTGTTTCTTGTTTCTGCTTCCTCAGCTCTTTGTTGACCAGACAGCACACCTCCTCTGTTCTGCTCATGAGAGCAATTTTTCTAAATCCTTAGAGGAAATCTGTCTGACTCATGAATTTCTTCTAAGAGCCAAGTGGATCTTTAACTAAATATTTTGAAGTTTTACCTAACTAAGCCAAGTTCATTAAATGGTTTCTGTATCTTAAATATTTCCTGAAAACATTTAGACTGATGACAGAATAGATAAATGATTGTGCTTTTGGTCATCATGAAATATTCTTATCTCTCACACAAATTACATACTTTAAAACAATCTCATTAGTCTGGTTTAAAATAAAATTTTCCAA
Source organism: Callospermophilus lateralis (assembly GCF_048772815.1). Lineage (NCBI taxonomy): Eukaryota > Metazoa > Chordata > Mammalia > Rodentia > Sciuridae > Callospermophilus > Callospermophilus lateralis. The sequence goes on along the minus strand of NW_027517992.1, from coordinate 887,344 downwards.
TTATACATAATAGGGCTGAGGAGAGAAAAAGTATTTAATATATATGTGAAATTGTTTCCTTATTTTCAAGTTGAACTTAATACCTAATAGAGTTAGGCATTGAATGCAGAAGGAAAGACTAAATGAAGCTTTAGAGAGAGTAACCTACCATGACATGAAAAAGAATAAATGTTGATCAAAGCTGGTCCAGCACTGGGCCAATCAGTCCTAAGCATGAAAGATTAATAGAAAATCTACTTTAAGACTGTATGTGGTAAGTGCTCCAGGAGCTAACACACACACACACACACACACACACACACACACACACACACACGCACACACACACACATACATACACATACATATATATAACCAAACTATTCTTTTCTCTGGCATTATAAAGGAGGTGATAGCCTAAACTATCAACTTACAAATATGCTCTAGACAAATAAGGGCCAATCTGTTTATGATTTTGACATTTCCTTCAATATCAAGTTGACTTTCATCTTCAAATTACAAACCTTCCGCTCTAATAGTATCTTGGATATTTCTCTATATCCCTTCATTTATATTGCTTTAGTAACCCTGAGAATAAGGTGAAAAATAGCTTTTAGTAACCACAAAAATAATGAAAAGTATATAAGAATTCAAAGGAGAAAGCTTTGCAAACCTGTGGAGGTACTAGCTCTTTGAATTGGTCTGTTCTTGCTCTAGTGAAAGTAATTGTGTGTTCCACTCACATCAATATCATCAAAATGACAGAGGTGAATATTCTGGTTATAAGGAAAGAACTATAAACATGTATTTGGATATGGAATTAATAGACCCACAGAGGTCATCATACCCTTGAGACACAGATACTACTTTCAAATCATTATTACGGCAGACTTGCTTGAGGATACTTAGGCATCTAGAATCCAACACAGAAAAACCTCATCTCCAATTATAATGTAAAGTATTTTCCTTATCCTTTGTCTTTCAGGGAAATATTTTTCTCTGGTTCCACCAATAGAGTTCCAGAAATAATTAGAGTGATGGTCATGCTATGCCTTTTTATCATGGTAAACTATATATAAAAGATTTACCATTTTAATGTTTTTAAGTGCAAAATTCAATACCATTAATTACATTCACAATTTTGTACAACTATCACTACCATTCATTTCCAGAATTTTTTCTTCTTACCAAATAAACTCTGTAACCATTAAACATATACTCATTTTCATGAATATTCACATGCATATTCAAACTACATTAAAAGACTGTTTAAGTTCTGAAGAAAAAACCATAAAAATTAAGGATTCCAAAATAAAATTAACCACATGTGCTAAAGTTCTTAGATTAGCATAGGAGAAACTTGCATAGAATTTATGTTAACTCTCTCATTTATATGTTTGTGCCAAAAGGGAGGAGAAGAGTAAAGAATTTAATCTCCTTGATCTTGATTCGAGAGAGATTAACAAGAGGACTTTAGTTAAAATCACTACACATAAATAATTATTTCCCATGAAGCAATACACTTAAAGAAAAAAAAAACACCACATTCTCAAGATAAAGAGCATTCAGAAAACAAACAAGCCCATTGGGAGAATTAATTCTGAAAGAAACTAAAATACACTAGCAAACACGGCAGTCCCCCATTTCTGATATAATGTGGTCATATAAATTCTATCAAAAAAGGCTCATCTTAAAACATATTGTTCTCTTTCCATAGGAATAATGTTACAATTGGGTAGATGTATTCCTGAGCAGGACTTGGCATTGAATAAATCACAAATATGACCAACAAAATATCATAAAAGCAAAGCTATAAAAACTATAAACCTTTGTAATCATTTAAAATAGTAAAATTATATTCCTTTATAGAATTTAGTAGCTAGACAAGATTTTACAATATCACCAGGTTTAAGCCCCTGATTTGCAGATGAAAGTACACATGTCTAGAAAAGATGAATGACATTTTCTTAATTTACCAAAGTAGCTTGTGGCAGTAGGCACAAATGCTGAACTTTAGTCTATTGTTTCATCCATATATTAGAATGCTTTTTTGTGTTTCTGAATAAATGGCTATATTTTACTTTCATATTTGTTGTAAATATAAATTGTAACATACATGCATTATGTAAAAGAACAGCTCTAATATATTAGAAAAGCTATATGCAAGAAATATTTTGGCTATATTTATATTAAATTTATTAATTGGTTATTTATCATTTTTAGAAATTTGACAAGATTTTGTGCTACAATCAGAGTGGACCATTTCAATTATAAGAGTTTAACAAAGAATTTGAATTCTTGATTGTTTTTTTTGCCAATAAAATTTCACATTGGAAGTAGAGATGTTGTTGAACATGTAATTATTATTTATTATATTTTTGTTGTGATTATGTAATGTCTATTTTCATATCTTGATATTTGGTAGCATCTTTAAGGATTGCAGAAGAATAAAAAATGTTAAAAGTACTTTTATAACATACATTTCTTTCTTTCCTGGGAAAATCACAGTCAATTACACACACATGCATTTACCCACTATCAGAGACAGTTCTGGGAGAAAAATTTACCCCCATCCCCTCCTACTATAAAAACAAGCCAAATAATGAAACAAGAGTTATCATATGTACAGGATGTGTGTATCTGTGCAGGATTTAGAAGATGAATGAAAAAGACAGTTTTCCCCACAACCTATATGACAATAATGATTACAAATTAGGTGTGTTTTTAAAAATCTCATTTAGAGAAAACTACTTCTCCAAATCACAAGACATATCTCCTAGACTAAGGATGGAACACATCAAGTGTCACCTAAGGACCTGGCAAATAAGTGAACAAAAGCATTTGGTAATGAAGTGTATATACAAATTGGGAGTGAGAGAAATGGTGAAATATGAAAAAAGCACAGCTCAACTCTTGAATATACCCTATCATCCTGAGAAAACTAGCACCTCTGTTCACTTAAAAGTGTTTACAGCTCTCTGAAAAATCTGCATAATTTCATGTGCTTATAAATATGTATGTGCAAGGGGTTTTATTAAGTAAAGGCTAAATTATAAACAAAAGATACTATGCAAAGAGTAATTTGACAAGTGAAATATCTTTGAATGTAGTTGACTTTTGCATACAGCCTGATGGAATAGCACTGAGGACATGACTTCAAAAGAGAAGCCTTTGAAAATATTTTGTCTTAAAAATCCTTTCCATGTGGATTATCTTGGAAAAAGCTAAACAAATTAGTAAAGAAAAACACATCCTTTGATGAATGAATGTGCATAACAACGAACTCAGAAGTGAATGTTGAATCGACAAAAATGCACACTCCTATCATGAGCATATAGGTCCTTTTCATCCTTTGGTTTGAGCATTGAAACATGAACACCTTTTCTGGCAGCCCTTGTCTTAATTTTGTCATTGTAGTCTCCATCATCAATTGACAATCAGTATTTAGTGTCTAATATTTATTGTGTCTATGTTGAGTACTGAGGGCAATAGAAAAGATATAAAACTAGGATCTTGAGTTAATGGAATTTACTTCTTGTATAAAGAAGATAAATAAAAATAAGCAATAGGTATATACTGCTTAATACTGGAAGTTACCCCTAAATTACAGTATACTTAAGAGATTACTATCTGTAATAAATAAGCAGCTTTGTAAATTAATAAAACAATCAAATAAATTAAAAAATATGGATACGAAGTATTACTGAGATTTCATAACAGAGAAAATTAAATTCAAAAGCAAAGATGAAGAATTCAACCTTAGTAACTCTAAGGAAAATCAAAATGAGATTTAAAATTTCATTTGTAAGACTGATATAACCTCATGGATGAATAATATCCAATCTTAAAGACTCTGGTTGGTGTATAAATTGGTAAACTCTATTTGGAAGTCAATTGGTAACATCAATCAAAATTAGAATTGTGGGATATTTATTTACACAACATTTCTAATTGAAGGCATTTGAGAAATCATCAAAAGGAATGTCAAAATATGCCAACACAAAGAGTCATCACTTTATCAGTTGAAAGGTAAAAATTATGAACCTAATTTAATGTAACACTGTGACCGTGGTTTAAAAAATGTAGTTTCTATTATGAAATACTTTGATGTTGCTAAAAAGTTAGGTAGAAATGAATGTATTATCATATAATCACCTATTGGGCATATGGCTAAATAAATGAAGTACATCACAGAACAATACATATGGTTATGTAAATTAATGCATCTGTCTGTTCTATATTGCATGAATATGTATGTATGTAAATGCATAGAAAGATGCTCAGAAAAATATATACCAAATTGTTAAATATGGTTAGTTTTGGAAAGGGGATTAAGTTAGAAAGGAGTAAAGGAAAACTTTTAATGTTTTGTCTTGTGTAATTCAGAGAATTTTGGCCTTGAGCATATATTTATATAAACTTGCAGGTTTTAAGGCAACCATGTGAACTATGACAGAAAATTCACAAGTTAATAAAATATCATCATCACAACATTGGGACAAGAATGAGAGAGAGATTGATGGACTGTTCAATAACAGAAAAAAAATGAAAGCTTAGCAAAGAAATTAGAAATTGTTATCAACATAAAAGAGGATTTTGAGAACAGTTAAAGCAACCAAAGAATATTAAGAAAGGCACACATTATTTGAAAACTATGGAAACCACTACTAGACAATAGTTACTCAGGGGCAGGAAATGACCACGGTAATTAAGGTGAACCATTTGAGAACATATTTTATTATAGGGAAGAAATCAGAGTGGATGGAAAAAGATGAAGTAACCAGGTTAATAAAATATCCATCATGGTTCTTGTACAAAAGATATTTGCCTAAGTCAGAGAATCAGTCCGGTCTACATTTTTTAAATAAAGGACATGAACAATGATAACTAAGGTGAAATCAATACATACTCACTTCATGTTTAATAGGCATCTGTTACTGATTTGCACTGTGGTACAAATACAACATAAGGCAGTACCAATGCTCCTCTACCCCTTTGGTGCTTACCATATGGTAAACATTAGGGATCCTGGAATTAGGACTGGAAGGGGAATCCTGAGACTCTAGCATCAGGTATATGCCTAATGGGTGACATCCATAAGTGGCATGGTGTTATAACATCGGTATCAGACTAGTGAAGGGCAAAGCATAGTTAATTTCCACCACAACATAAAATTATCAAATAGTGTACCAAATGGGGCTTCAGGGAACAGACTAGAGACAAAGGTCACACTAAGGTCACATAGACCATCATGCAGCCTGAGAAAGAAGACATTCTAGGGCACGAAAGAGCATTAGCAAACAATGTGAAGGCTTATATGTTACAGTTAATAAAAAGCATAAGTCATATCTAAAAGTAATTTAAGAATGACACAGTATGAGCACTGAACATAGAGTAGCATAGCATCAAAAGTTTTTTTTTTTTTTTTTGTTTTAGCCAGATTCTAACTGATCAGGCACTAGAACACTAAAATCCTGTTGTGCATTCTCCTGCATCAATTTTTGCTAGATAAATATAATTAAGTGGTATATATTATTAAACATAATTAAAATGTATACATTGCTCATTTAATCTCAATTAATTGTGTGGGTTGCCAAGCTCAATTTTTTTGCTATCTTATTAGATCTCCAATTAAATAATTCCTTCAGGATTACTGCAGAAGAGAATTCCTCTTCCTACCTAATGTAAATATCTAAGCTAATAAATAATAAAATACTTCACAGCAGCATATTTTATAATTGTGTTTTACAAAGATTTTTAAACATTCCTTTTTTTCATTTGATAGTACCATAAAAATAAATGTGTAAGAGTTTCCTTAGTAAGCTCACAGGCAGATGCACACACAGAGAAAATGAAAAGGAGACCAAGTTAAAGACATCACCTTGGAAATCATGATTCAACAAAAGAAACTTGAACTGAAGTGAAATGTAAACTAATAATTGTCATCACCTGTAATAAATTGCATGCCCTTCAACAGCATCAGCAACCCAAAACAGACAACCAAAGGGAAATTTATGCCTGAGGACCCATATCCTTTCTGCTGAAGTGAGAACCAAGCTTCTTAAAGATTCCATTTGTTTCTCAGATGAGCTGATAAACATCATGATCTATATGCATAAGACCATCAGACACCTGCCAACACCTAGATCTGGTTCTAACATAATGATTTTTTTACTTTGAATACCCCATACAGACTTTGAAGTTATTTGATAAAAGGGTTAATATGAATAAAAGATAAACCAATACAGGCTTCAGAATATCCAAACCTAATTTTATCTCCATTCTTAGGTCATGCTTCTTCCTGCTCCTTCAGCCTCTATCACATGGCACCTTGATTCTCTATTTTTACCCAAACACACCTCATACCACTGCTGCTACCATCAGAATAAATGTTTGTACCCACTTGTGTTTGCATGGTGTTTTTCACATGCCTCATTCTTCACACAGAGCATATTTAAGCAGATTGAGAATGTTTTAATGGTGGGGAGCAATTAATTTGTCTTTGTATTTTCAGGGCCTGGCACAGAATAGTATATGCCAAATAAAGGCTTGTTAAATTGTTTATTAAAATCAGAACTGAAATTAGTTTACTAAGTACCCATTGGGACAAACAATTGCTATAAATAGTTTTGCATGTAGGTATATTTTCCATTATTCATTAACTTTCAATTATCTTTTCCTTTTCTCTATTGAGAAATTAAAGTCTTCCACAATATTTAAAATTGCATTTATTTAAAGTGCTAGCAATAATTGTATCATTAAATGTATTTACTGGGATAGAATGTATCTCATATTTTATAATATGCATTCAGATACGTGACCTTGGTGATCACCACCATTGATATACAGACATAGGAGTTATAAAAGAGGTGCATACACACTAATGAACTCAGAAAAATTAAACACTACACTGAATATTCATTTTATTTTCATCATAGTCTATGTAGATTGTATTTTAGACTAGTGGACTGTAGAATCTATTTTAAAACCTAATAAAGCTGGCTTTGAATTAGGGATGCTCCCCAAACATTTTAACATTCATTTTCAACTCTTAAATGCAATGCTATAATTCTAGGAACAAATAGCAGTTAGCTATCTTCCAAGGAAGCTACTTCATAAAATGGTATTATGAAGGCTTGTATTCCATGGACATTTGTCAGGTACATGCTATAGCCTCCAATATTACCAGACAATGAAAGATAATATGTATAGCTGAAAGATGCAAAACTAAAATAAACTTGTCTTGAGTCCTGAAGGCCTCTACAATGATCCTGGGAATAAGGAGTAATAACACTGTTGAATGGTTTTATATTATAATTGTATCATATAATTGAAAAGAGTTTTTTGATTACATTGATATATTTGATTGATTTATTTTGATATGAAAACATATTTCAGTTATATCTGTTTGTAATTCAACATGGCAGATAGTCTCAGTGAAATGTATTAATATAGCATGAAAACAAACTTCAAAAAGCAAAATCATAAAAACAACAGCTGGATTGGAAGTCACAGTAAAACTTCCTCTCTGATACTTGTTAGATGATCATAGATAACTCACTTAACTTTCTGAATCAGTTTCCTCCTCTATAAAATGAGGGTAGCAGCACATTCTTGCCAATCTGAAAATGTCTTTGAGGGGATCATGTATATTCAGGTAGCAAAGTACTTTTCAAACTGCAAGGAGCTGTACAAATTTCTAGTCATATAAAATTGTGTATGTAAGCTTTATAGGAAAAAGTAAAGCACAAAGGAAAGGGGGAGCACTTTTCTGATTACCTACATTAAGTTTCCCATATAAGAAAATTACTGCAATCTTAATAGACATGCCAGGAGAAGAATATATAGAGAGAGACTTTCTTAAATCACTTGAAAATTGATTTTTTCTTGGTAACAAAATCCTGGGCAAACTGTTTATTTTAGAAAGGAAAAATCAGTGAAGATATGAAGAATAAGAGAAATGGCATGAAGAGAGCTAAAGAAAATAAAGAAGGTGGGCAGGGCATCATTGTTCCTGGCTCATGTGAGAAGGGTATAAAAAAATGACAAAATAAACAGGACATACCTAATAGGAGACGGCTAGAACTTTAAAGCCATGTAAACAAGGACACAAGGGTGGAAGGATGTGTATTCATTATGGAAGATTCTTGTCCCTGGGACTTCCCTTCTCATTGGGTTGAGGAGAATCTTGGTACCACTGTACTTTGAAACCCTGCATTTCCAGTTATTCTAAAAGTCTCCTTGTAGCTATTGCTGACTATCTCCTGCCCTAATCAAACTTTCACATCACTGTAAGTTACATTGCCTTAAAATATGGGTGAGTGATAGAGCAAGTTAGACCTGGATGTCTTCTGCCTTCAAGATTAGTATTCATTCTACTTTATGATGCTTCTTTGTATAAAATAAATGTAGAAGTAATTTACTCCAACTCTTTCCTATACACACAGCCTCTTCTACAACCCTGAATGCGTTTTCCTATTGTTTACTTAAGTACTTCCAGCTATGAGGATTTTAATACCAAAAAAAAAAAAATGTTTACTGCAATATAGAACACCTCTAATTGTGAGAAAGTCTTTCCTAAAATAAACCTCACCTCACTGCAGCTTTCAGCTACTCTCTAAATTGGATATCACAACTCATTTCCTTATTTTGAAAAAAATAAAATAAAACCTTCTGATGTTTGAATAGATCTATTATTTCTCCCCTCAATTTTCCCTTCATTAGGGGAAACATGCCTACTTCCTTCAACTCTTAAATCTATAACATGTTTTTGTATGCCCTCTGGAACTATTATAGGTTTCAATGTTTCTTTTAAAATGTGTTATCCAAAATGGAATACAATAATTCAAACACTGAAGGGAATGGGAGACTGGTAAAACAATGTGAGAATTTTTTTTTAACAGTTGCAGCGCAATTGGGGAACGTTCTTGTTGTGGATAATAGTAGTTTTTCATATGAACTTCTATAATTGGGTGATTGATAATTTGAACTTGAAGCTATTTATAGTTTCCTTTGTTAAACAGTATCTGTTGATTTTAACTTAGTCCCTTATTCCTGAGATCATTTCAACTCTTGATTGGATCACTTGTCTGAATTGTCCTAAACTAAGTATGTGTGGACTGAAAATTTAGGAGTCATACCGTTAATACCTCCCCCAACTCGTTGGAAAAAAAATATGTTAAGCAGAATATACTCAATGGCAGAAATTTGGGGCGGTCCATGGACATGACTCATTCAGTTTGGCATCCTAACTGAATGTCATGTATTTAAATCCCAGTCTTTCTATTGTTAATACTACTGAGTTGCCAAAGCACAATGATGCTCACTCATAGTCCATAATCTCAAAAACAAATTTGGAACAGCTATGACTTTCTGAAATGAAAAGTATGCAGTGTTTTAAAGTGGCAAGTAAACACTTCTTTCATATATAAAGACCACCACTTTTTATGAATCCCTGTTAATCTCTAGAGCACATCCTTTTAAATAATTAGAAGTGTGTACTTAATAAACATTTAAGGACCGGCCTACTAGATAGTAGTAATTTTCTGAATCTGCATCTTTTGCATGTGTTGCCTGAGTCATATGCAGCATCATTTCTCTATCTCCTGTCTTCTGAGTACAAATTCATTCTTTGTTCAATATAACTTTACAAAGATAACTGCCTCAATTTTAAGACTGTAATAAATACTATTAATAGAAATTATTATTTTTAAATACAATAAACATATTCACACAATTGTTTCTTTACACTTGAGACTGTCCTATAGTATAATTAAAAATAATCATAATATTTAACATTTATCAACTCCCTAAAATGTGTTAATTGCTTTACATGCATGATTTCACTTAATCTACAGAATAACCCTGTGAGGCAATTTTGTTCTTATTATCTCGTTTTCAAATGAGTAATTTGAGGTTTTTAAAAATAAGAACATTTTTCTAGGGAATATATGTAATAATGGTATAACAGGACCCAGGATCCAGTTTTTTCTCAAACCAAATTCCTTTACTACATTGTAATGAATATATTTCTAAAAATATAATTTACTTTATCAAAGTATATGCAGATTAAATATTTTGCTGGATATTAGAAATTACTTTCCTAGGAGTATAAGACAATTTATAAGCATGTTGATGATGTATGTTATTGCCCTCTACAACACTGTATGCTAATAACATTGTGTTTTCATCAAAAGTTTCTTTTTTGTGTTGATTATATTTTTATTCACCCATAATTGAGAGTTTTGAATGTGTTCAGGCAACTTTTCTTTTAATATTTTTGTAAACTGATGCTTTGATTTCTCCTTTTTATTATTTTTCTTTTATTATATGTATTTAAAGTATAAGACATGTATTTTTATGTAAATAGCTAATGAAATAAATCAAGAAAATTAAAATACATTTTTTCTTTATTTTTTTCATGAAAATGTATGGTCTTATTTATTTGTAGAAATTCTTTGTATATAAATATGAATATAATTTATAATATATGGACTGTAAATATTTACTTTTATTTTTACACTGTGTTCTATTTTGTTTAATGTGCCTTCCATACTAGGATATTAAATTTTTAAAAATCACTTCTACACATTTGTAGCATGGTTTTTGATACCAGGAGGTTTTTACTCCAATTGAAAGTATAAAACAAACAAACAAACAAAAAAAAAACAATAAAAAACCCAATTTATGGATTATTCCTAATTTACATTTTTTTGGGGGGGGTTGTCCTGGGGATTGATCTCAGGGGTGCTGAACTACTGAGCCATATCCCCAGACTTTTTTATATTTTATTTTGAAACAGGGTCTCCCAAAATAGCTTAGGGCCTCACTAAGATGTTGAGAATGTCCTTGAACTTGCGATCCTTCTGCCTCAGCCTCCCAAGCCACTGGGACTAAGGCATGCACCACCAAACTCTGCTTTTAATGTTACTTTTAGTTCAATTCTTACAGCCTTTTATTGAATCTTTCTGAATCATGTGGAACAGAACATTAAGCCATGATGCTCATGATTCAGAAAATATAGTTTCAATGTCTCTTGGTGCCTCAGTTCTTTTGAGTTTAAAATTGGGCTAATGAGAGTACCTTCATCATATAGAATTTTAAAAGATTTACAAGCTATTGTACATATTGAATACTTAAAACTTCCTGACTCATTTTAAGCACTTAAATATTAGCTTCTATTTATTTAAAATTCATCTAGTGGACTGAGGTTGTAGCTCAATGATACAACACTTGCCTAGCATGTGTGAAGCACTGGATTTGATCCTCAGCACAACATATAAATAAATAAAATAAAGGCCCATTGACAACTAGAACAAAAATATTGAAAATAAGTAAGTAAATAATAAAATAAATAAAATTCATCTATTTTGTGTACATTTGTTTAAGTAAAAGTTAGGACCCAGTTATTACACTCTTTGGTTTATACCCAAAGAACTTAAAATCAGCAAACTACAGTGACATAATAACATCAATGTTAATAGTAGCCCAATTCACAATAGCTAAACTATGGAACCAACCTAGTTGCCCTTCAACAGATGAGTGGATAAAGCAAATGTGGTATTTTACAAATGGAATATTACTCAGCCATAAAAAAGAAGGAAATTATTGTATTTGCCAGATAGAGCTGAAGAATATCTTGCTAAGTAAAATAAGCTAATCCTAAAGAAAAACAAATATTGGATGTTTTGTCTTATATGCAAATGCTAATTCACAGTAAGGTGGGTGGGGTAGGGAAGAACAAATGTACTTTGGATTAGACAAAGGGGAATGAAGATAAAGGAGGGGGAATGAGAATAGGAAAGATATAGAATGAATAGGACCTCATTACCCTGTGTGCATATATTATTACATAACCAATGTAATTCTACATCATATACAACCAGAAGAATGAGAATTTATACTCCATATTTGTATACTATGTCAAAATATATTCTACTATTGTGTATAACTAATTAGAATAAAAAAATTTAAAAAGTTACAAATCTGAATCATATTTCCAAGCTCAGGAAGCATTCATTTCCCTCACATGTTTGATTAAATTTTGCATAATTCCACTTGTACAGTATAATTGTATACTCAAATGCCTTTTGTATGCTGAGTTGTAAATTTATTCATACCATTCATATTACATAAATGTTACAATCCTTACCTTTTATTTTTAAAAACATTAAAAATTGAGATGTGGAAAGGATGCTATGAACAGATAAAGTTAGCTAGGTTATAAATGGTCTGGCACTAACATGTATATCTCTCTAAAATGACCAGGTTCCTTGAAGTGATTATGATTCTTCAAAGGACATCTCATTAATTGCCATCTTTCCACAATACAACACTGCCTTATAATATAAAATATTTATAAACTCACATATTTTAGTTAATAAATCTTGTCTTTTATGCATTCTTTCTGTGATATAATATCATAATTACTTTTTAGACTGTCACCCCATTACTTTAGATACATAGAGGCAGGGGTCATGTCTCAATCATGTTTATATACCTGGTGCTTTGTAGTATCCATGACATAACTAAAAATCAATACCTTTTTATTGAATTAAGATAATTTTTTAGAATAATATACAGCCACATTACATTACTATTCAAAATACAAATTACTACTAAAAATGCAAAGTACCCTGATCCTTCCCACCTCCTTGGCATCATTTCTTCCGTCCTTGGAAAATGGCTCCAATGTTATTCATCTCTCCCACTAAATCTTACTAATTCAGTACAACTATGTTGATTTCTATTTCTTCCTAATGAATTATAGGTTTTACCACCAAAACCTCATGAAATTGTCCTTGGTTACTTGGGAGAACATTGATTTCTCTTTCTCCCTGAGCCAGCAGTTAGAAGTATTTAATCAGAGGTGCAAAATAATCTTAAGACTTGATCAAGTTTAAACCCGTCATTTAATAATGAAGAAACGAATGGCTAGTGAGGTTACGAAACTTTCCCTCAGAGGATTCTTAATGACCATGATCACATTTTAGTTTTCAAATTTGTATTTCTCTTTAATTTTGTACCAGTGGGATTAAAAGCTCCCTGAAGCTGGAACTTGCAATAGATTCAGCAATTTATTGAGCAAATATTAATTAAGTGACAACTAAGGAACAAGCAATATTCTAAATACTCAGAATGAAAACTACCAAAGATATGAACCTTGCCTATGTATAACCACAGTCTATGAAATGAGGCAGACTTTGGCCAGATCATTTTAAAAATAGTTATCAACAATAATACAATTAAAAGTGTGATAACTGCTATAAATAAAAACCAAATAATTTTGTTCAAATAATCACCAGACTAGTTCAGTCTGGAAGGTCAAGGAAGAATTTCTCAAAGAAATTACACTTCAACTGAAATCTGAGAATGAGCACAAGTTAAGCAGGGAAAGAGAGGACTTCTTTATGATGTAGAAAGAATCATGGGTTCCAAAAAAGTGAGAAAAAAGTAGTTGGTAATTTTACAGAAAAGGAGAGGAAACCTAGTGTAGCTACAGAAACCATAGGAAAGGAAACTGAGGATGTATATGTCAGGAAAGCTAACTGACACACTGTTGTGTAAAGTTTATCACTGAAGCCTATCATGAGGGATTTAAAATCTTACTTGAATTGCCATAAAGATTCTTTAAAAAAGTGGTTACAAGGAAATTATACATTATTTTTACAATAAAATTCTGCTGTAAATTGTGTTTTTGTAAGTATGGGAGAGAAAGTGGTAGCTTCCTTAGGTGATACCACATAGACAGAGAGATAGATATGAAAATAACTGGTTTATGCAGGGAGAATACATGGGATTTGATATTTATAGGGACAAAGATATTTCACAGATAATTTTAGTTTTCTTGTATTTTCAAGTGGATGAAAGAGGATGACATTTATGATCTTCATATAACTGAGACACAAGGATAACCAAAGTTTCCAATTTAGGACAGACAATGTGGTGAATGCCTGTAATCCCAGCTACTTCAGAAGCTAAGGCAGGGAAATTGCCAAATTAGAGTTCAGCTTGAGTGTCTTAGTGAGATTCTGTCTCAAAATATAAGGGGCTGAGGACATAGCACAGTGGTGGAGCACTTGCCTTGCATGCTGGAAGATCTGGGCTCAATTGCCAGAATTGAAAAATAAAAGTGTTAGACTTAGGCTTATTTTTTAATATCTTTATTTATTTATTTTTATGGGGCACTGAGGATGGAACCCAGTCCTTCCCATGTGCTAGGCAAGTGCTCTACTGCTGAGCCCCAGCCCCAGCCCAAGCCCAAGACTTAGGTTTATTAATTGAGTAAGGCTTGCAAAAAATTCAAGTGAACACACTGCATAGGAGATTGGTGTTAGGGTTCTAGAAATATAAATTTGAAAATCAAAATAATAAATATATATCCATAGAGGTAGATAAAAATCATTAACAAGAAAATTTCAGGAATAATCCTAATGAATTTAAACATTTTGGGTAGAAGTAGAATAACCAACAAGAGTGTGACAAAAAGCATTGTGAAAGATGAAAAAACAATATGAGATAGTATCATGAAAGTCAAGAAAAAACTGCATGCCTGACATAAAGTTAAGACCCCAAATATATTTTATCAAATAAATGAATGAAACTATTCATCTATCTTGAGTGCTGCCAACAAGTCAATTAAGAGGAATCTAAATAGCATTCATTGAATTTAACAATATAAAAATCAATGGTGACCTTACTAGAATGGTTTTGGCAAAGGAGGCAGGGGAAACAAATGAGAAAAGATAAACAATCTGAAGTCTGTTAAAGAGTGAATGGGATCAACTTTTTGAAGCTAACCAAAATTAGTATTCAGAATATATAAGTAATACATACTTGTGAAGACTAAAACAAACATATAACTCAAAAGGAAAGTGGGATATTAAAGGGTAAATCACAAAAATATGAATATTAATGGCATAAATAAATAAATAGTTGTCTAACCAATAATCAGAAAAATATGACCTAACAATGCAGGACATGCAATGGCACACAGTTTCTATGATGAGCTTCAGTCACACCTGCCCTCTGATGTTCCTGCTTTTGGGTAGCCATCTCCCTACTGAGCAAGATGGAGTTATTGACTTGCTATTAATAAATAAAGTATGATAAAAGTTGATGAACTATCTCTTCCTGAGATAAAATTATGAAAGAAAAAAAAAAAACAAAAAAAACATGACTTCCCTCTTACTTATGCTAATGTTCTTGCTTTCTGTGAGTGAAACCAGCTGCCATACCATCATGCACCTAAGAGTGGTGCATGTGACAAAGAACCAAGGGAAATCTTTCCTACAGTCACTTTTGACCTGAGATTCTCCATACTAGCACACGAGGAGTTAACTCTTGCAAATAACCACCTATGACAACATGGAACTGAATCTTTCTCCATAAAGACTTCAGAGAAGAGCACAGCCCTAGATAACACCCGGAGTGCAGTCTCTGAAAGAACTTGAGGCTAATCCAGTTCCAGCCTAGATGTGGGCAATCACTCTGCATAGGATCCATAAGATATATTTTACTGTTTTAAGCCATTAAGTTTGGGGGACATTTGTTATGCAGTAATAAATTATAAACATAGTAACCATTTTATACTTCTTAAATAAGCAAAATTCTAAAAGGCTGATTAAAAGATGTATTGTTAAGGCCATGAAGAAGGAAGCATTTATGGACTGCTGATGGAAATGTAAACTGGTTCAATCTCTTTGAAAATCAGTCTGAATCTCTAATCAATTTGAAGGTGCAGTACCTTTCGGATACCAATACTTCTCCCAATTTTTTTTTCAAGTCAGCAAATAAATATAAACAAGCACATACATTGTAGAATTGTTTGTTAGAGTGAAAAACTGACAAACTAAATGTGTATAAATTGGAAAACAGACACATTTTTAAATATTCATGCTGTGAGAAAGTATTTAAATGATAACATTGGTGAACTTGATCTTTATTTATTAACATAATGTATGAGTGCTATAATTATTCAATATGATTTATATAAATAAAAAGATAAGTACCACATATTATTCGTGGATAGATAAAATATTATAAAATATAAGACTAGGATACAAATAATATGTAATTATTTTAGGTTTCTAAATGAATAAATGAATCTAATAAGGTATGCCTTAGTTAAACATATAATATTTCTTTGGAAAAGAGTGTCAAACTGACTTTGACAAAATGCCAATATCAATTAAAAATTTTGAGATGAATAGGTATATGTTTAAGGGTCATGTTATTCTTGTCTTTTACTAGTATACTTGAAATATTTCATAATATTTTTAAATTTAATAATTGAGACAGATAATCAGGTAGAGGCAGTGTTTATAGAATATACAGATGTTTGATGATGAAAGGCAGAAGCACTGGGGATAGTAGAGAAATCTGTGGGTTCAAAAATGAAGCTGTGGCTTTTATTTTCCTTATTATTCTTCTAAATGATAGAAACCAGAGTACATATGGATGAGAGTGGCAATGATTTGTCCTGAGATAGACATAGAAAATTTGGCAAATAAAGGGGATAAAGAATAGAGCAGGGCCTGTGAGAGCACAGGAAGAAATGCGTTGTAAAATTATTGTCATTACAGGGCATATGTCTCTTCCACTGTAACTGAGGATGGCAAGACAGGACAGGTAGACAAGCTGACAAAGCATTTCTAACTTAGGAGCCTGTGACAGACTGGAAGTATGAGGCACATCCACAAATATAGAGGGATCACAGTGGGCACTTTGCAACCCAAGGATGACAGAGAAGCAGTGACACAGTATTTTCAAAGAATGAGGCCGAGGTCTTAATAGGGAAAAGTCACAAGATTTCTTTGCAGTATCAAAGAGATATTTGTATCCACAGTGTTGTCAATGTCAAATTGTTTTTTAAAGCAACACCGGTAGCAGTAATTGACAAATATTTCTCATTAAATAAATTAAAATCATAATCTAGTTGCTTGGGAAGATTGTTGTTGTAAATTGGCTTAATGTGTGTGTGTGTTTTTTTATTCAACTGATTAAATGCTGAGCTTAACTTTAAGAAAATGTATTACCTTTTGCCCTAAACTGAAAGTCATCTAAGATGAAGGAAAACTTTCATAACCTTAAAAACATCATCTTTTAAATATCTTGAGAACATTTTCAATACTTTTTAAAATCAAAATCAACAGGTCTCAGGGTAAATAATACAATGTATTCAAATGGTTTTGATTGACACATAATCATATGTTTATGGGATTTCAGATGGTATTTTGATGTATTGTGTAATGATCACATTAGGGCAATTGCCCTACTTGCCGTACTTATCAACTTTTATCATGTTTTTATGGTGTGTTTTATGGAGTCCTCTCTTCCAGCTATTTTGAGACATAAAATGCACTGTTGTTAACTATATTCACTTTACTCTGCCATAAAATACTTGAACTTATTCCTCCTATAACTACAATATTGTACCTGTTGACTGACCTCCCTCCCCTCATCTGTTTTGCCAGGCTTCTGTTAACTATATTGCTCTACACTCAACTTCTGTGAGATCAACTTTTTTAGATTTCCCATGAGTGAGATAATGTAGTCTTTCAGTATCTGGCTGTTTTCAATTATTATAATTACATTCCAGCTTATCCATGTTGTCATTAAAGTATACATTTAACAAGAAAATAATGTTCAGAATTTATAAGGATTCAACTAACTCACTAGAAAAAAATGACTTATTTAAAAAATGGGTTGTTGACCTGAATAGATATTTTTTTTTCAAAAATGACCAACAGATATTTGAAAAAAACACTTAAAAATCAGCAGACCATCAGGGAAATACAAATCAAAACCACAAAAAGTACAGGAGTTTTAAAAATCTCACCAACACAGGGGTTGGGGTTGTGGCTCAGTGGTGGACCACCTGTCTTGCATGAGTGAGGTACTGGCTTTGATCCTCAGCACCATATATAAATAAAGAAAGAAAAGAAAAAAATTTTGCCAACACACTAATAAATAAAACCTAGAGTGTCCCAAAGTATATAGATGCAAAAATGTAGATTGTGATCATTTATAATTTTATTATTTCCTTAATTTTAACCCTTTACCTTATATGTTCATTCTATTGTTAGAGTATTAAAATTTGTCACTAAAAAAATCTTAAAGTATACTGACATTTGTAGCTCTTGAAGGTAAGATTTAGGAAAGAAATCATCCAAGATAATAAGATGGAGAGACAGAACCAAGTTTTAGACTTAAATTGACAGGGGATGTCAGAGGTGGTAGTAAGAACACTTGATTGAGTCATTACGCTTTAATTCCAGTCTGGACAATACCTGGAACAAGTTCCTGGATTCCTATACATTTCATTGTCTATAAAAGCAGAGGCTTAAATTGAATGATCTCCCAAGTACTACTATTTTTAAATTTCTTACTCATCTTCAGTTCAATAGAAAATTTTTTGGAAAAAAAAGACTCACAGCTAATTCAATTTTCAACTGCACAATAAGAAATGTCCTCAACACAGCCAGGCTATGTGCAGGATTAACAATATCACTCTGACATCACGGGCTTTGTACTCTCATCCTGGCTTCCTTAACCAGGTTACCTCCCTTCGGATTCAGAGACAAAATTTAGAAAATAAAAGTAGGTAGAAGCGAAGATTAGAGTGAGGTAGGGGAAATTATATGCCTGTTCCATTCAGTGCTCTGGTCGAACTGGGTGTTCCTTTAAATTAGTATGTAGAATTCCTTGAGAGAAAATTGAAATGAGGATAGGGAGAAGTTAGGTCAAGATGAAAGAGAAAATGAAATTGTATCTACAACCTTCTTAGCCAATGTTTTTATTAAGTAGCATTGCTTATGCTCACTCTTCAATCTTGTAGAAAAACATTTTTAGAAATATCAAAGAGGTTAGCAAATTCAAAATATATATAGCAGGAAGTGATTTCCAGGAAAGAAGTAAGCAACTGATCTTATAATTAAGCAGCAGACATGCAAAAGTAACAATTGACATGATATTCAGAAATTAAATGAAGTGTAAGAAAAAAAATCACTTAATAATGAAGAGAGTAGTTCTGATTTGGTTCAACTGTAATAATATTCTCCTTAACAAAATATTCTCTGCTGAAGAAATGCCAACTTACCCTCAATCTTTATATAACTAGGGTCAATACCAATATTAGACAGTCTGAATAATTTAGAAATTGTTCAGGTACATATGTGCTTTCAAAATGGTAAGCATAATCAAATTCAACTTGCTCAGGATATGGAGATAAAAACATTTTCTAATATACCTGAGTTGATTGCAAAGTACATTTAATGTAAAATGTAATTGAAGGACTGCTTTTCTGTGCGTTATCAGTGTGATATTAAACAATTGTAAATGGAATTTTTCAAAAGATTTTGTAGCTATAAATATCTTCCTTATTTAAGATTTATTATAGAAATAATGATGGTCTTGGCTTTACAACTCTTCCCTTTTATTTTGTAATCAGGTTCTACATAATATTATTTCTAAATGTGGGTGGGAAGCTTTTGCTGGTCTTCACACTCTGCGTGTGTGATATGAACACAAACCCAGGAATGCTGGCAGGCTTTAGAAACTGGAAAGACAGGTAAAATTCTTCCCCTGGAGCCTGAAAGAGGATTTAGTCCTTAAGACCCCTGAGCTCAGCCCCCAAGAGAGGAACAAATACAGATTTGGGTACCTGATAGTGAGGTGCAGCAGTACCACATACCTGAAAATGTGGAAGTGGCCTTAGAATCAGTAATGAGGAGATAACAGACAAATATTAAGGAACATGGCAGAAAAGCCCAATTTCCTTGAATAGACACAATTGTCTTGAACACACTTAATAGAAACATGGATGTTAAAGGTGCTACTCGTGAGGGTTCAGAAGGGAGTGTGAAGGGGGGTACAGATAACTTATTGCATTTCAGAGAATACCTAAGTATCATCATCAAACTGCTGGTAGAAATATAGATGTTAAATGTGTCATTACTGAGGATGCAGAAAGAAGGCAGGAATAAGTTATCGAAAATTACAAGAAAGGGATTCCTTGCTGTATAATGGCAGGAAGCTTGCTGAGTTGTGTCTTACAGTTATATGGAAACAATTGTGAGTGATGAATTTTTATATTTAGCAGAGAATGCTTGGAAGCAAAGTGTCAATGGTTTCTCTGGTTTCTTCTTGTTGTTTATAGTAAAATGCAAAGGAAACAAATTGAGAAAGTAATTTCAGTAAAAGAGAGTACATATTCTGTGATTTGGTAAACGATGAGCTTATCCTGATTACACAAAAGATGCTAAAATTAGAAAACTTATGATCAGGAAGGTAGAATCAAGGATGTAGCTAAACAATTACATAATAACTTAATAAATAAAGTTATTGAAATGAAATTTAATTAAAAATTCTCTGTAATTTTTATTCTTTCAAGGCATGCTTTAGGTGCCTTGAAAGAATAGAAATTACAGGGAATTCAAGAACAGAGAGAGACCTTTGAAGAGATCAGACATGTGGCTAATGAATTCCTCAGCCATCTCAGCAGAAGTCAGGAAGAGAGATTGGATTATTTAGGGAAGCTCTTTGGAGGAACATCTTGTTTAATGGAGCAAATCTCGGATATACATGGGGACCCACAAGATTCTTTGAGTGTTACATCAGCAGGAACACTGTCAGCTTGAACTGAAAGGGACAGAGACAGGACAAAATGAAGGAAGGCCGTCAGACTCCTAAAATTGTACAGCACAGAAGAAGGCTGATGGAAATACTCAGCTGAAAATATATATTACCATTCAAGCAAAAGGGAGGATGACTCAGATGGCAGAGCTGCAGGCCCAGATGGCGTAGCCAAGAACCACAGAGAATTCTTCCCAGGTCCAGAAAATTAATGGAGTTTGCCTAGTTGAATTTCTAAATGTTGAGGGAGTTGGAAGTAACTCATTTTACTCTTCTTACCCCTCTCTCCCTTTCAAAATGGGTATGTCTATAACTTGGATCCTATCTCCATAACACCACTGTATTTTGATTGCAATCTGTTTTCTAGTTTTTTTTTTCAGCCTAGAGATAAAGAGGGATTTTGCCCCAGAATAGATCATGCAAGAATCTTAATCACACCTGTTTTGACCTGATAATATTTAGATGAAATTTTAGAACTGAATTATGCTACAATAGGTTGAGAATTTGGAGACTGTTGGGATAGTTTGAATAGATTTTACATGTGGGATAGATGTAAATCTTTGTGGTTAGAAGATGTACTGTACTAGGATAAACAATGTTAATTCTCAAATACACCCACATCCTACATCCTACTCTCCTGAGCTGGTGAATGTTATCTTAATGGGGGAAAAGAATTTTGCAGATATAATTAAATTAAGGAAGCAGTTATAGGTGGATTATCTTAGATTACCTACGCCAAAGCAATGAAATCACAAGGATTCTTACAATAAATTATGCAGGAAGGTCACATAGAGGAGAAGCTGCATGCCAAAAGCAGAGATTGAAGCGATGTGGCTATAAACCAAGGGAAACCGGCAGTCTCCAAGATCTAGAAAACACAAAGAACAGACTGACCTATGGAGCCTCCAGATGGAACGACCAGACCATCACTTCCATCTTAGCCCCAGTAACAGATGACAAATACAATGTATTTTTTCCTTTTGCTATAAATTCTTCAATTTCCAGGCAAATATGACATATAATATACTCTAATTGGAAAAGCATTGTTAAATGTCATAAATAAATCCAGAATTAATTAATTATCACTAGAATAAAATAAAATAACAGGAATATTAAAACAAGGTTTTCATTAGAGCTATAACTCTGAAATGTCATCCGAGGGGCATTTCAGGGTAACTATATATTTTTCTGAATAATTTCTTTTAGCAAAGTAAAATACATTTTTATAGGATCAATCTCCTACATCTGGCTTTCAGACACTAAAATATGTTAACTGCTATATAAAAATAAAGATACATAAATCTCAAAAACTTATTGTATTTCATTTTAATTGATAACATAAGTACAGTAATATGTTATATTGTAGCATTTTTTAGATAGGAGATGTAAATGAAGCAATAATGAAGTATTAAATATTTGGGCCATTCCAGTTTTAGTATTTAAATAAGTTGTAAACATATATATGTTATATATATGTCATAGAAATTGTTGTGTGACATTCGTACACACCTTATTGCTAATTCTAACAATGGTCTACAACTCAAATATCATAGGGTATTTTAACAATAATCTCATGATCATGTAGATATCTATGATATTTGTGAGCAACGGCCCAACTACCATCAAAGTTTATAAAGGATCAGCTCTGTCATGCTGTTTCTGTAAATCTGGACTGAAAAGAACTTTTGTCATCATCTCAGATTTTATATATATGGAGAGAGTCATTCCCTATATAGACAAAGAATATAATTTTCAATATATGAAAGCCCACTCCAGCTTTGATTAAATGCATTAATAACTATTTGTTCATTTTATGTCACTGGTGAATGACAGAAAATACTCAGGAAAGCTTAGTCCTGAAGTTAGTGCTATTTGGTTAAAATCGAAGATGCCATTGTTGGGACAACACTGTCCACTAAATTATAAACTATGCAGATAGAATTAATATGTTATTCACTCTTAATGAAAATATGACTTCACAATCATTACCATATTAAATTTCATAACAAGTCTATGAGCTTATAAGAAAATTATTCTGACTTTAAAGATAAATGTTTTTCAAATTTAAGAGAAAGTAATTGCACTACATTTTTTCTTAATTTACTTAAATAGACACAACTTCATCTTGTAGCTTTCACTAAAAAGTGAAGTAATCAAAATATTTCACACTCATACACATTTGTTGTATTTTATAGTTGTTGGCCATTGACTATATAAAGTACATTGAATAAAAGTTTTATTTTTTAAGATAGAAGAGAAAATTGTTAACAGATTGATAGCAAACTCCTTCTGTTCTATGTTTCCATTTCATCCCTTAAAATATAATTTCATTTCTACACTTGAGATATAAACCAAG
Organism: Callospermophilus lateralis; assembly: GCF_048772815.1. Taxonomy (NCBI): domain Eukaryota; kingdom Metazoa; phylum Chordata; class Mammalia; order Rodentia; family Sciuridae; genus Callospermophilus; species Callospermophilus lateralis. The sequence goes on along the minus strand of NW_027517992.1, from coordinate 864,375 downwards.
AAGTGTCTTTTACCATGTAAAGCATTTTACCAGTTCTACAGGCTAGAAGACAGTTTGAAATGATCAATTCAATAAATTAAACTTCAATAGCAAGACCTCTAGTTTAGCACTGACCTGGCATATTCATAACTTATGGTTTAGAGAGTTAAAGCTTTGTTATAAAATGTTTCAGGAATTTTGACATTTTTAAAATAGAAGCACTTGTCTGCTGGGTACTCTGTTGGGCAAGTTCTCTATAAAAACATGGTCATGCAAACTTAATTTAGGAATTCCAAATTCTTTCCTGTCACTTTTCTTTTAGAAACAAATATTTTACTTCAATTTGTACATATATATTAAGACACACACACACACACATACAAAATGTGTATAGCATGTATACACATATATAAACAACTGGATATCCTTACATGTATTATACATACATAGGCTATATTCTTGTCATGTATTTGCTTAACAGTAATAGTTAGCCGTTGTTAAGAATAAAATGCAAAACCCTAGTGTCTATATACTCTGAATGGACTTACATTTTTAATCTTTTAAAACAATCCTATATAGTACGTTCTATTACTGTCTCCATTGTATAAAGAAAAAATATCTAAGACATAAATGTTATATGATTTTTCTAAAGTCAAATACAATGAAAATAGTGCTACTGAAATTTGAACCTAATAAACCCAAGGCCAAAATCTATCACCTAATCCTTACAAAAATAATGTAAGTGAAAACAAATATCTCATTTTGTAATTAAGGATATAATTGGTAAATAGCACTGGGAGAATTTCAACCCATATAATCTTATTCTAGAAACTAATCTTGTCTACTGCAGTATATTGACCTTTTATATATTTATCTTTTTAGAACCACTAAATATAAAAAGTTATTATATTTATGTAATAAAAAGGTTTCAAATTAAAGGCCATGAAAAGAAGTATGCTATCAAATACTTTCCTTTACCTAAGAGGGGTGGATAATGATAACATACTATTTCATTGAACAATTATATATCTTCCCATTCCTTTTACAAACTGTAATACAAAGTATATGTAATTCAAGATCTTTTCTAGCCTATTGATCATTTGCAATTCCTTTGTCTCACAATAAAATAATAGAATCAGCATCTACTGTAGATGTTAGAAATTAAAGTGCACCCACTTTGCGACATACTTAAGGAATTACCTGGCTCAATTACAGGCAATACTGACTTAGTTATCATTGTTTGTTATTGCCTTACCTTGGTTTTTATAGCCAAATTAGAATATAAAGATAAAATTCATTTTAGGTACTAATCACTGTTCCAGGCATTTTGCATGTTACCATTATTCTTCAAAATACAACGTAGCCAAAGAGATATTCTCTTTGAAATGACAGATAATTTTCCAAGGTAGACCATCAATAGTAAGGGGCAGGCTGGACCCGGTTTCCATTTCAGTTTGCTCAAATCCAAAAAAAACAAATATTTTTTCTGATACAACGAGGGTCATTCATAGTGGGGTAGGGAAGGGGAGCATGGGAGGAATAGATAAACTCTAGATAGGGCAGAGGGGTGGAAGGGGAATGGAGGGGCATGGGGTTAGCAAGAATGGTGGAATGTGATGGTCATTACTATCCAAAGTACACGTATGAAGTTATGAATTGGCGTGAATATACTTTGTATACAACCAGAGATATGAAAAATTGTGCTCCATATGTGTAATAAGAATGGTAATGCTTTCTGCTTTCATATATAAAAATAAAAAAGACTGTCCTGTGTCCACTTAATTACACAGATACACAAACACACTCAAACACAATCAATTTTAATATATAGATAAATCTGAAAATTATATACACCTCAATCATAAACACATACATGAAGTATATCATTTGGTGTGTAATTATTACTGCTTTTGGAGTACGCAACTCTTTATTATTATATTGTATGTGTTTCAGAGAAATTAGAGAAACAGAAAAATATTGTTAAACAGCTGAAAATAATTAAAATACAGATATAAAATTAGGTAGTAGAATATTTTTTCTTTTTATTTTATGAAGAAATATTTGATATACATTTTTCATGATTCAGAAATCTTTTTGGTAAAAGTTGTTTAGTTTAGTACACATTTAAATTTTAAACCAGTAGTTTTTATAATTCATAGATGTCCATTGTAGTAATAGAAAAAGCATTAGTCAGCTGATGTATTTCTCAACCAGCTATGCAAATTTATTATGAAAATATCATTTGTCTCCAATGTAAAAAGACTGATTAAAATATAAATTTTCTATAAGATCTCTGATAGCCACAATAAACTTAAAATATGGAGATACTAAAAGCATTATCACTCATAAACACTTGGAAGACTATAATTTTGAAAAAGTTATAAGTCTCACAATGTAAAAATAGAAATGCAGTACAAAAACTGAATTCATGTCAATATTATTTAGCTACATTCTTTCCTGTTTATACAGGCGATTTACACTTTTTTCAAGAATTGCATTATCAATAAATTTCAATAAGTAGCTTGAAGGTAAAAGTTTGAATTCCAACTGCTTTTTCAGTCATCTTCATCTGTCAAATATATAGAACATAAATTAGACTAAAATGATTATCTTGAATTTCCCTATGCTTATATAAGCCTGCTGTTTCTCAGTATTCCAATTAATTAAGTCCCTTTGAATTTTTTAGTCCATGCTGTGGTACAAGTGTCCCATATGTTCCAGTTAATTGTATTTGTACCAGAAAAAAAAGCCAAATCCATAAAGGGGATTGTACCTACAAATTTTTACATAATTGAAAATACAAATAAATTGGTTATGAGGAACCACATATTTTCAAAATCATTTTATATTTCAATTTTATAGCCTGGTCTTTATGGAAGATGATAAGGTAAAATTGAAGTCAACTGCAAACAAACTAACAATGCTAGATAACCATGGTATAGATTTGAATATCTGACATCAATAAGTAGAAATTCTACTCTTATCTTTGCAAATATCATAATTATTTTTTACAAAGAATCTAGCAGAACTCTAACTCTGGAACCAAAATTTGTTATTGAGTTAGTGTCAATTTGTAATATAAAATATTGAATTCTAGAGACAATCTTTCATCAAATAAGAATAAATCAATCTTTTCTGGTAGTTTCATTCTGAGTACATTAGCATTCAGGTACTTCTATCATACAAAATTAAATGGTGTATTCTTTCTTTCCTCCTCTTCCAGGGTGCCTGCCCTCTATTACAGAGAGTTTTTCTGTGAAGTGCACCATGAGGACCACATGAGACATACAGAAGTATTAAAGATATATAGAGTGAAAGCAATTTAACTTAAGTTCTTCAGGGGAAATCCAATAATTTTTGATACTTGGACAGAACTAAGAATTGAGTATTATATTAGATTTGAAGAACAGACCTCTGAAATAAAAAAAAAAAATAGGGAAACTTAAAAAAGTGGGGGGGGATTAATCACTGAAAGGACTTTGTTATTGTTGACTTCACCTAATAGATGACTTAGCAGGCACTCACTAACCTAGTCCATTTATACTCATATTAGATTCAGCTTAAAAATACCAACCAGCTAGACCAATTCCTCTATATTAGGAGGAGATGAATCTCAATAATGAATATTCAGTATAGCAGCTTAGGGAACTTGAGATATTTTCTAGTTTTCCCTCCAGCTTACTCCCAGAATTTATGGTGCTGAACTGTAGTGACTGTACATTGAACTGTCCTACTAATTAAATAGAAAACCTTTTTTGCCCAAGTTTGCAGAAATCAACGAAGCAATCAATCACTCACCCCCCCCAACACACACATACAGACACACACCAGAGAGAAAGAGAGTGAGTGAGCGATCACAACGCATTTTGTCAGATTCCTTGAGGTTTGCCATGGTATGCTTCCACATCTAAAGGATTTTTTACTTTGGGGAAGTTAAAGCAAATACAGCAGTCAATTTACAGGTATTCACATGGTACACTTACATGTTACTTGACTTACTTGATTTGTTTGGCAGCATTTGACACTCTTAAACTCTTAATTATTCAATGTGAAACTTATGTTTTCAGTTGCTTCATTTTTTTTTTTAAGCAACCTGGACAAACTTGTCCTGTTATGTAGATTCTATTCTCTTTTCAAGCCCCATATTCAACCTGAACATCTTTTTCTTTTTTTCCTAGAATCATTTATCTATTCACCCTCTTGATCTCTCTATGGGAATATCACATAGAAAATGGGAATCCAGCATTATTTCTAACATGGAAGCCAGGACCTTTTCCATAAGTCTGATCCTCCTCTTTTAGCTCATATTTAAGCAAGTATCATGAACACTTATTCATATTGCCAACTGAAAATATTGTAATTGCACCAGAAATCTTGTGACCCAGAATACTTACTCCCTCATTTTTTTTTCTTTTTATCAGAGAGCAACTAATAGTAATTGTTTTCCTAAAATAAACATTTGATAGATTCATTTCTCTATCTAAAATCATCCAGTGACTGCAATTCTCTCAGAATAAAATGAACATGTACATCATATTTGCATGGTTCTGTATGATCTGAACCCTTCTTGTTTTCTTATCTCTCCTTACCTGTTCTTCTAAAATTCAAGTACACTGAACTATGGTGACTTCTCCATGCTTTCGTCCACCACAGAGACATTATATAAACAGTTCCTTCTCCTTGTAAACCTTTTCCGGCTATCCTCTTTTCCACATGACTAATTTCTATTCACTATTTCAGCATGAGTTTATCATTGTTTTCTGGGAAAGCCTTCTTGACTTTTGGCTCTAGAGATGGGCTTATATTTTTATCTTATGTGTTCCCACTGCACCTGTCCTTTCCTTCTACAGTATTTATCAAACTACTAAGAACCAATCACAGTTTGTCAGGACCCAGTGTCAAATGCAAATGAGAGACCCCTTGTTCAAATTTTGTTAATAATTTTGAGAGAGTGACAGCAGAACCCTGATCAAGCAAAGAGCTCCCCTGAGTACAGGCCACTTTGTAACTGTGCGGGTCATATGTTCAGAGATTTTCCCGAGTATGTTTTGTCACCTTTATCATAATCTCTATTGCTTATTCCTAGAAATCACTCTGGTACCATGTCTTATTTCTGTCATTTCCTCAGAAATTAACATATTTTCCTTACCCATCATAAATACTCAAAAAGTATCTGTTAATTCAATCTCCATTCTGAGAAAGAAAAATCTCAAGGTGGTCATCAGTTTTTATCAATAACACATAAAAAAATGAGATGTTTTATCCAGATATAATACCAAATTTGGGGACTTCCAGGGCTAGGATTAATCTGAAGCTTCTTCCAATTCATAACTATCCCTGAAATCATTGAGTTTAGTAATTAAAGTATAGGTGATAAAATTAAATATTCTTTTATAATAGCAATCATTAAAATATAAATATACAATTTACTTATAACAAATTTACATAATATAAATTATAATGACTATTATACTTCTTCCCTGTATTTTTAGTGAAATAGGGAAATTACTGTGTTGGCAAGTGAGCCTGGATGAACTTAATCAATACAGTGTCAAACACACTGTGGGTGAACTTCCAAAGAGTATTAGATTTAGCTTTATATCAGCCAATAATTTGTCTTTCATATTTAGTCTGAGTTCATTCTCTAATTTACTTTTTACATGAATAAATTAATCCTAAAGGATTCAAGTTAACATCTCTTCCTAAAGAACACCTACAATTTTAGATTCACTCTGCCCTTCTCGAATTCCCTTGAACTGCTCCAAATACCTGTCCAATCTGCAGCTGGACCCAAAGAGGAGAATTATGCAAATGTTGAATGCAGCCCTCACTGAAATGTAAATTCCTAAGGTAAGGAGCCAAGTTATCCACTCCCCCTCCCTCTTTTCCTCTGGCTCCTCCTCCTCTCTCTTTTCCTCTCCCATCCTTCCCTTTCTCACCTGTAGAATGGCATATTAGGATTCTGTGACTTCCATGCTTCTTTCCTGCCTGACCATTCTATCATGTCACATTCAGAGCATAAAAGCCTTGGCCTTGAAGCAGAACTCAGAAAAATGGAAGGGAAAGAGGGAGGCACACAGCATGGTCCACAGGGTACTACAGACAAGCCTGCCTTACCAACTGAGCCATCTTACAGCTAGCCTGCCTTGAGTGCTCAATGTGCCTGTTTTTAAGAGGTTGAGCATTATTGACCCACGCCACCCTCCACAAACCTACTTTCATCCTTATCTTAAAGATATGGAAAATTCAATTTCATGACTAGCTATGGATTGATTCAGACTTTAAAATTATTTGGTTTGATTTCATGCTTGTCCTGGGTCCACATAGTTAGGAAATACCTAAATTTGCATCCTGAAGATTTGGATTCATTAAACTGGATTGTTAGGGAGAAAAAAAAAGAGGAAAAAAAGAGAAAGAAAACAACACAATCTTTTCTTTTAGACAACTTTGAGGAACAAGTGGTCTTCTTTAGGAAAAACAATGAACTTAAAGAGATAATTCCCACAAAATTTGAACAGGAAAGGAAAAATTAAATGACAACAGATGAGAAGAGCATCTTGTTACTTCTTTTCTGGGCCTGATATTCATGCAGATGATTGCGTCCCATCTCTGTCTCAATTTTCTCATTGAATACTTTTTCTCAGGCTGTGTTCTGCACAGTCATCATGTTTGCATTTCCTTTTGATGGCTTCTTTTTTAAATTCCTTACGTCTTTTTTCAGCTGACTGAATAACTAAAATGTCATTACTCTAAGTTGTCTATTCAATAATACTTTAAGAAACAATGTTAAATTATTTAATGACAGCATTGCTGTGTCATGGGATGATTGTCCACAATGAGCTGTTGTCTCCTCATTTGCACCACACAAATAGTCCCCCCTGGTGTGAATTTTATTTTTCTCTATACTTATCCATATTGAGTATAATTTGCTACAGCTGCTCTATTGACCATTTAACCTTTCTTAGATTTAAATATGATATATCATATGAGAGGATATATAATAAATAAAAAGCAATTTGGCACATTTTTAATGCCCTATGGGGTAATCTATTGATTTTTTTTTTTTGGTACTAGGGATTGTACCAGTGACACTTAACCATTGAACCAACCCATCCCTTTATATACATATATATATATATATATATATATATATATATATATATATATAGATAGATAGATATAGATATAGATATTTAGATATAGATATAGATAGATAGATAGAGATATAGATAGATAGATAGAGAGAGAGAGAGAGATAAAGATAGATAGATGATATTTTTTTAATTTTGAGATGGAGACTCGCTAAATTGCTGAAGCTGACTTTGAACTTTTGATCTTCATAACTCAGCCTCCAGAGGTGCTAGGATTACAGGCACGCAGCACCACACCCAGCTATTGTGTTCTTTATAAAGACATAAAGACAAGTTTGATTCTGTCCTCTTGAAAATCTTCAGGTAGCCTAACACAGATCATGTCTGTTGTTTAAAGAGTCATTGTGAATTGTCTAAGATTAGTAACAATAATAATGTTATCAGGTGCTATCAAAAGACCACTCTACTTATTAATTTTTCTACAACAAATATATGAAATAGGTCTTGATATTGCTACTCCTAAGACTGAGGAAACTAAGGTTTACTGGCTATATAACCTGGCACAATTATGCCCTTGAAGTTGTGATTCGAACCAGATCTGTCTGATTTCATCGAGATGTTATTATAAATAAATAATTGCAGCTGGCCTAAACAATAGCCATCTCCTCAGCCATCCTCACCACAAGAGCACACTCATCCACCTAACAATTATAATGAATGCCACTGCAAACATTTTAAAAACTGAAGTCCTAAACAACACAAAAATACACTGGTCTCGGGCCAAAGTCTTTTGAAAACATTGTAAACACAGTCAATCCAAAGTTACTGTCAAATTCTAGGGAAAACTAGCTGTAGCATGCAAATTCTTTTACTTATTTTGTACTATTAATAGACTACTTCTGTATTATGATAAAGATTCTGTTTATGAATTTAAATAACAAATGAGAGGGTACTTGAGTTCTCCTCAAACTATGTGAATTTTCACCTTGTGGGAAAAAAAAATCTTATATACAGTATTTCAAAATTGTGTTCTTTATAAATCTATAAAGATTTATAAAGAATCAATAGTTCCTGATTGACCCCAGCCCTCTCTTATGAAGGTATTAAGACATATCCCCAGGCCTTTTTATTTTGAGACAGGGTCTTGCTAAGTTGCAAAGGCTGGCCTGGAACTTGAGATCCTCTTGCGTTAGCCTCCAGAGTCAATGAGATTACAGGTATATGCCACCATTCTCTGCTGCAAATGCCCTTTAATAGATTTTTAAAATAATTTCCCCCTCCAACCCCTATTGAGGCATCAAACCCAATGTCTTGTACATCCGAGGCAAGCACTCTACCAATGAGCTGCATACTCCAGCCCAACTTTTTTGTTGTTGTTAAATAAGAGAATCTGAATCAATGTCTATTTGTGTCAGCTTCTATAACTTTATTAATGTTTTCTTCCTCTCTCTGGCCCTAACCCTTAACAAAAAACAAATTTCAACTGAAAATAGGTTTAGCGTAAGAAATTTAGTATTTTAAAAATTAATTAAGAATCAAATATAAGGTGCTTATTTGATATTTAAAATAGATATCTAAACCCTTATTAGAGGCATCAGTCATAATAAAAATGGAAATTTCATTGGTTGCTTTTAGTAATTTAAATAATCTCCAACAATATAAATTTCTTTTGTGTACTTTTTTCAACTTATTTTTATATTATTGTCCTTTAATTAAGAATTTCATCTTATATTATTTATCTGTATCACCATTCTGGGTATTTTAAATTATTAATGAGGCCAAATAAAGACTCAGAATTCTGAGTTTTGAATACCAGATGTTTCACAAAAACATACACATATGTACACAATCATGCTTACAGCTTTCCATTTTGAAATTTTAGAAGAAAAGTACAATATAATACATCAACTCCAACACCACTTCTCAGTAGATAACTTGGAGGAACGACTGCAATAATTAAGCAGCTGGTGAGACTTCAATTATGAGGAATGATCAGGGTATTAAATATATATAAAAGCTTATTAACAACTAACTGAGAAGGGAAACTATTGTCATATTTGAATAATATGTTTAAGGTGGAAGCTAAGAGTTTATCATGCAGTAATCTGCAATAGTATTGAAAGTAAACATGCAGAAAAAAATCAATAAAATAATTTTATGATAATTTTTTGTATGTTTTAGAACTGTCCTTATGCAAACTACAATCAATTCATCCAGTATTTAGTCTGTGTCAGTTTTCTAAATTTCAAGGGCAGGTATTTTTATAAATAAGTCTATCATGCTCTTTTCTTCCTTTTGGTAACCAGAATTGCTTAAATGTTAAACATATTTTACCATTTCTGTTTGTTTTATTTTTTTAAAATGACATTTTCCACATTCAAGATCAGCAATGTACAGTTGATGAAAACACAGTCATTTCATTTCTACTTCATTTTAGTGAAACAAAAATAAACACAGTAATCAGCATAAAATTTGTCACCCTATGCACTTTAACTTAAAAAGGAATGTGTACTAGCTGGACTATTAGCTAATGGTTTGTAAACCAAGGATCATAAAACACAGTAAGTCACCGAATCAGTGCAGCACTGCTGTCTCCTAGGTATAGGTTGCTGTTAGGTTCAATCTCATTTACTCTCTCTGTTAATGTTCTGGAAAGATGTAATAAATATGACATTTGTTACATTCATATTATATTGAAATGTGTATGAAGAATGAGATTCATTGCTTTCCAAAATATTAGACTACCTGAAGAAGTACTGGGAAGTAAGTATAAAGAACTAAATAGAGAAATAAATGACAAGCTAGGTGTTTTCCATAAAAAAAAATGATGGCAAAATTGGTAATGTCATTTGGGACTTGTATGCCAATTGCTTCCAAGATCCCTTGAGTTCCCTCAGTAATGTTGCATGTAGCACTATTAAGTCACCTGAACATCAAACGTGCCAAAAAAAAATTTCAGGACAATAAGATAACAGAACTACATATTCTCCTATCCAAGAAAGATTGGCACCATTTACATAGAACTGACTATAAATGGCATTCATAACCAGAAATTTATATGGAAGAATCCACCATACATAAGCAAAATAATGTTATATGCCTTCAATGACAAATATTGGTGATGCTGATGACTAGATTTGTTTTTGGTTGTTCTACCCTGGTTCTGTGATTCACTGGCACCATCTGCTCATGATCAATGAAGTCCATGTATGGAGGTAGCAGTTATAGATGAAGAGCTCTAGTGTATCTCTTTGAAGTAAAGGTTCTGCTTCTCTGGAAAATTCTTAAAAGGTGAGTTCCTGCAGGAAAATATTCTTACATTGTGTCTATATTCTCAAGCTTAAACTTTTTTTTTTCATAGGGAAGCATTTTTGATTCACTCGAGAAGTATCCTTGTGTGGTTTGGAAGCTGCTACATGCTAGAAAAACAGTGGTGAACAAGAAAAATGAGGATGCTGTTCACATATCTTTTTGCCTAGTGGAAAGTTTAGACAATTAAACAAAGGATAGCAATAAAGAATGATGAGCTCTGTATCCAATACTGGAAAATCCTATGCAGCAAGTTGGCATGGAGAATTCAAGAATTAAGGAAAGCCCTTACCTAGAAAATGGCAATGAAGCAGAAACCAAAAGAGTTCCCAAAGACAGACTCAAACATGAAAACTGTGATGGAGCTTACAAAAAACAAAAAAGACTGACTATTTTTACCTTTTAAGCAGTTAGGCTAATCTGAAATCAGTTATGAAATATATATATCAGTAAGCTTCATAGAATAGCTAGAAGATTCCCATACTTTATAAAACTCTTTAATTTCTCAGGATATTTGACTGATCTATAGTATATGACATATAGAAATTATTTAATAGCAAGTATAATATATTTATTTCAAGGCAATAGGTCCTTTCCAGATTAGCACAAATGTAGCAAAGAAAATAAATTAGGAGCTTAGGTAATTAGGGCAGCAATTCTCAAATTTGGGGTACATGAAATTTTCTATGTTGCATTTCAAAAAAAATGAATTTTTGCCTCTGTACCACTCTACTGAAACTGTGGTTCTGGAGGTATAGAACTGGGCTAAATATATTGTATTTTTAACCACAGTTATTTTAATATGGATATTGCAAATCCATACCTCGAGAAATACTAAGTTAGAGGATATGTTAAAAATAGTTAGTAGCTCTTTTTTGGGAACAGCAGAGATAATTTAATTTTTTCTCTCATTTTCTTCTCTTCTGCTTTTTCTCCTTGATCAAATCCTATTGAAGCCACTGGAATTGGTAAAAGGTTTCCTTGTACATACTTTAATCTTTATGCTATAAAGCAGGAAAAGAGGAAGAACAGCAGTTCCCAGCCTGTCTTCACATTTAGAATCACCTGGGGAGTTTTAAAAATTACCACTACTCAGGTGTCATCCCTAGAGACTCTGCTTGGTCAGAATGGGTCCCCATCAGTACTTAAAGATCAACAGGTGAAACTAATAATTACCATTGTCCCCAACCTCAGGCAAGTGAGAAGAGAAACTTCCCAGTATTCACTGTTACAACTGTTACAGTTCCTTTGCTGGATGCTCATATATATATATATACATATTTAGATATAATTTAATACTCACGTCATTCATAAATGTTGATAATGAACTTCAAATAATGATCACTCCAAAGGTACAAAGTGAGAGTCAGGATTATAATTGAGCTGTTTAGTTCAATTCCTATGTTATTATGTGGTTTGATTTGTTTTTATATTTATCACCAAATACAAACTGCTTATCATCTTTTGTATTTAAACTGTACTCGGTTACAACCCAAAACTGCCCCTCCAAGCCCTTACATTTTTGCAGGGTGGCAAGATTTTTCACCCAAATATGCTATTTTAGAGATGTTATATAATTCTCCAGTACATAGTGCTTGGCATATAGTGTGTGCTCAATAATGTCAGGTTTCAAATGGCCTTTATTGCAGAGTTTTGGGAGCGTGTGTGTATTTTTGTATTTTGAACATTGTTGCCTTTTAGAATATGACAAATAGAAAACAAAAGTGTTGACACTAGAAATGGTAAAATTGAAGCAAAGATGGCATTATTAGGTAGCACAAGTGAAGTGCCTTTGTCTCCAAGGGCACATTCCTTTGACATCAGCTAATTTATTTTGTGTTAAGAAAAGAAAAATCAAAGAATATACATAATATTGTGAAACTATGCCATTAAGCCTCACCTCTTACAACATGAGCTTTTTGTGAGAAATACTGAAAAGAGCTTTAGATATTGTTTTAATAATAGTTATTCCTTCAATCTGAATTTCTTCTACTTAGTAAACTTCTGATAAGTATATAACATGCTGAAGAAAAGCTAGTCAAGAAAAAAAGTAACGTGGTTAATACATTTTTATTGACATTAAAAATAAAAACTGATGTTAAGGAAATGTTCTACACAAAACTTCTGGACACAATGGTTTTTTATTGTGCCGTAAAGAAAAAACTAAATTATGTCATCAGCAGAAAAATGGATGGAACTTGAGAACATCATGTTAAGCAAAATAAGCCAACCTTGGAAGGTCAAGGGCTGTATAATTTCTCTCATGTGTGGCAGCTAGAGATGGAAAAAGAAGGTTGGGGAATCTCATCAAAATGAAAGGAAGATCAGTAGAATAGAGAAAAGTAAAAGAAGGAGGGAGGAGGGAAGAGAAAGGGGAAATACTAGAGAATGATACTGAACAAATTATATTGATATATTGTGTGCATGTTGCACCTATGTGCAACTAAAAATAGTCACACGGACCGAAAAACTGAATGTACAGATGGGTGAATTCATGTCAATGAATGGAACTAATGCTAAAGTCAGATAGGATTTAAAAAAAAGACTAATTGCTTTTCTTCCTAATTACACAGTTGCCTTTGGGAATATCCTAAAAACTATTCATCTAAAAGTATACAAATATTTAAAGTAAACATAGAACAAAAATACAGATTTATTAATCTATGCATCAATTATTTCATCGTTTGACTCATTTTAAATCTAAGGTATTATATCTTAATTCAAAATGTTCAGTTTTAAGGTAGTAAAAGTGATAATGCTGTGTGTGTGTGTGTGTGTGTATATATATATATATATATATATATATATATATATATATATATATATATATATATATATATATAATAGGTAACTTTATATATAAAGTTACCTATTGGAAGAATATCAGGAAGGAAAAGTATAAAAATTGACTATTAATTGGCTTTTCAAAGTCCATGTTGGTGAACATGACATGACTTAAATCGTTTTTGCAAAAGTCATTCTAAATATCCTTGTTAACTACCATAATGTTTAGGATTTCATAGCACAAAATGCTTCATGTCATGAAGAGTTTTTATTATCATGCTTTGGTTACTTGTATGCTTATCTTATGGCCCTAAGAGGCTCTAGGATCCCCAAGAGTTGAGATAATACCATCCATTTTATAACTTACACAACACCAAACAGTAGGTGATCAGTAATATCTGATTGATGGACTAGTTAATGTGTGAGTGTTGGCACAATAATGATGGCTTCAGAAGAAATAGCTTTGCTGTTAATTTAGGAATCAAAAGACCAGGTTTTTATTCTTGTCTGCTAATTATCACCTATTTGACTCAAGTATCACCCCTTTGAAGATTATATAATTTAAGATAGTGGTAGAAAAACTAAATGAGATATTGTACATGAGGTATCTAATCAAATGAAATACTGTCTCTGAAATGCCTGTAGAATGGTAGAACCTGACCGATGCTTATTCACAATAGATCATTACATCTTCACTTACTCTTTACTATGTGCCAGATACCACCATACATTATGATTATTATCACATATTTTGTTACCGTCATTGTTTTCATTATTTGAAGATGCTATTAAGACTCTGATCTACTGTTTTTGCATAGGTATTGTACACAGCTCTTGTTACTACTGAAACTGTAAATGGAGTTCAAAATGTTCCAAAAAACCTAACTAGAGTGAGAGGTGGAGTGGTGGCGGGGTTAGACTGCTGTGTGACAACAGACTAAAAGAACAAAAAACTGACAAAAAGACTTTGCAGTGGCAGAGGCTAAAAGAAGACATGATTGACATCTATTTAATCACAAATAGTAAAGATATGGTGAACATGAATTTCTTCATTAAATCCTGAACTACTAGGAAGAGGGGCACCTTTTGACATGCAGGCAAGGTAATTTAAAAATGAATAAAGAAAATCCAACTTCAAATAGCAGATAGAGTTGGTATTAAATATGTTATGCCAAGATATGGGAAGGTAGGAAATAAGAGTAGAGCAAAATGAGTTTGGTTCAATTTATAGAAACTGAATCTACAAATGACTTTCAAAAACAGGTAAGGATGAGCTCCAGAAGACAAGTAGGGCCTTCCATAATCTTACTGAGTTATTATGGCCACAAAATACTTGACTATTGAGTCTAAAAATTTGCAAGATATACATGCTAGCTTACATTTATGATTTGATTCTTAAAATAAATACCCAATTTCCAGTGAACAAATATTTAATCTATTAATAGAGTATACATAAAAATTTAAATGCATGAAAATTTATGCCTTCTCTTTGTATAGATATAGGATAGCACATTTAACTAAACCATCCTGTGCAATAATAAGTAAGCTGAACATGAATTGGTTTGGGTAGCATTAGAAATAGGATCATTTTGGGAAACCAAGCAGCAGTGGGCGAGTTGGGACCTATTATGTTTTTGTCCCATATTTAAATTTGCTGTTTTTAATATCAATTTCATTGAAAGAGTTTAAAGTGAACATTGAGCAGTAATTCCATTAGCATAAATAAGAATAGGGCATTATATTAGACAATTGATTGAGCTCACTTACATGCACTTTTCATACTTGATATTCAACATGATTTTTGAATTCTCAGTCTTATGAAAGGTGAAAACAAAATCTAGACACTTCACAAACTATCACAGAGATGTTGAGTATTTTCTGAGATTCCAAAGGGACAGGCCAGTAGCTGATGTGCTTCTGAAATCTTGGTAGAAGCTTTGCATTATAGACAGTGTATCTGCTCATCTCACTCTACTGCCTGCAGCTCAGTGATAGGCAGAGAGCAACTGAACTGATGGGAGTAGTGCTTCCCAGGCAAAGTGCAAACAAGCTGTATTTATTCAGGACTTTGTGGTTAGTCACAGTCATTTCCTATCTCAGAACACCAAAAGCTAACTGAATTTTCCACCATGGTGTGTGTGATATGTTTCAAAACAAATGTATGCTAGGACCATGAACTACAAAATGTAATGGGGCAGAAAATGCAGACACACATTATTTTGCATCCTACACACTTGGAACTTCTCTTTCTTTCTCTAACAGCCTTTGAGGCTGGTGGGAACAGACACTTTTATTTTTTTTGTAGCACAGAAAACAATACACAGAGAGACGAGCTATCCTTAGATACCAACCACATCATCATTTATAGTAATGGTGCAACCATTTAAAGTTTTGGAAGTAAATTATTAAGTATAAGCCACAGAATATATAGAAACACGAAGTTTGCCAATGAGTGGGTGGACAAGTGGGGAAAATATTTCATGGCCTTTATTCTTACTGTTCCCCAATATTTCAGAATCTCAGAGCTCGGATTGGTACATGACTACATTTATTATCTCATTTAATCTGATATGTATAAGTCAGTACTAAATTATTCCTGCTTTACTAAATAGAAAAATGAATTTAGAAAGCTTACACAACATGTTGAGGGCTGAATAATTTAACTTATATTTTATTTACATAAATTAATTGCTTAACCTCCTGGGTCTTTATATATCAAATGAGTTGATTGGATTAGTGCATTGCTAAGAATTATGGTTCTCAGTCTCTCGGCCAGATAGTATTGGACCTTCAGATTGGCTCTGTTCAAATCATTCCCTCCTAGAGGACTTTTAAATAAAATATACTGTAGTCTTCAATGTGATATGTCTATAAACATACACACACATACATACTCATAGTAAGGTTATTTTAAAGCATTAAAAAATGCTATTGCCAGTCAAGTACAGTGGTGGTTGCCTATAATCCCAGTGGCTCAGGAGGCTGATGCAGTAGAATTGCAAGTCTGAGGCAAGCCTCACAATGCAATGAGAACTTGGCTCAAAATGAAAATAAAACAGGGCTGGTGGGGTGGTGTATAGCTCAGTGATAGAGCTCCTCTTGGTTTCAATTCCCAGAAACACACACACTCACAAACACACACACACAGACTCACACACACATACCTCATAGGCTATTGCATTATTACATAATGATACTAATCATTTTCCATTATTCATCCTATTTTTCCTAGAAAAACCCTAGGATAGTAACTGTTGTTTCCATTGCAGATGAGGAAACCTGTTATACACTTTAATTAAAGTCTCAGCTAGTATGTGAAGATATTTGTGTCTAAATTGTGTGTCTCATATTTCAAAGGCCCCTGATATCTTCATTATGTCACCCTGTCCTCACTTTGTGCCACTTCTTGTTTATGTGAACTGATTATTTTCTACTAAATTCTTATTCTGGCCCCTGTCAATTCTTTTCCCAACACACTGTCTTTGGTCATGCTTCACAAATTCCCATAAAATAAAGATGGCAAATCTAGAATTACTTTCTCTTTCCAATAGTGGATAGTTTGCATATAAATAAAAGAACAGGTGGATTTATAATTGTAATATAATAAAAGCATATTAATGCATTGCCTGAATACTAACAAACTTCTAGGGACAATATAAGAAAATTTTAGAGACTTCTAAAAGTTGCTTATCAAAAATATGTTAGTAAAGGAAAAATACTAATAATGGTGTTAGGGAATCATTTTTCAGAAATATTAAAAAGTGGTGGTTTTCAGGCTAAAGTTGTGTCTCAGTGGTAGAATGCTTGCCTAGCATGTGTGAAGCACTGGGTTTGATTCTCAGGACCACATATAAATAAATGAATTAAATAAAGGTCCATCAACATCTAAAAATAATTTAAAGAAGTAGTGGCTTTAATACATTATTAGTGACATAATATTTTTAATAAAGTTTCATATGCAAATAAAATGCTGTGTTTATTTTTGGTGAATGGGGTAAGGGAGAGGTATTCATCTCTGGGATTCTGTGACAATTTGATTTTTTGTAAGTACTACAACCTTCTCCCCATGGTATGAAAATGTATCATGTTATTTAATTCAATCAGTGTTATTTTGACAAATGTCTATCAACAGACTTTCCAGGAAAAATAATTAGTGATTTAGAAATTTCTTATTTCCATTCTGTGAATACCCCCATGAGGGCTGATTTTACCACAGAATGACCACTGAACTGGAGCTAGGAAGAACTCTATACTGAGTTCAATTTCCTCAGCCTTCAGGACATAGCACAGCCCCTACTGAATTCACTCTGATGAAGGAAAAGGGTTGCTGATAATGGACTTTACACTGCATTTCTTTCTTTTTCTGTGAACTATATTAGAGAGTGCTTTAAGTTAGCCAACAAAAGAAACACAGGACAAGTGAAATCCTTCTAGAATTTATTTTCTTTAGTCATTTTGCTTTATCACAGTTTACTTTTCTAGATATACAATATGTTTTACTTGATGGACCACTGATTTAAGACATTTTGCATTAGGGTATCAGATGTGAGATATAAAATCATTCTTTTTGTGTTTTGGTTTTGGCACTGGGGTTTGAAAACCCCAAGGTCACTCTACCACCGAGCTACCTCCCCCGTCCTATTTATTTATTTAATTTTAAATTTTGAGACAGTCTCACTAAATTGTAAAAGCTGGCATCAAACTTGCAATCCTCCTGTCCAGCCTCCCAAGCTGTTGTGATTAATAGGGCTGAGGTACCATGCCTGGATAGAATTTGTTCTATGGAATTTCAAGCCTCTATGGAAGGATAGGAGAGAATGAAGCAATGAGATGTAGTTAAGGCTCAGATGTGGAGTATGTAAGAGAGCAGAGTCCCAGGAAAGATGATAAGACAATGATTGTAGAAATGTAAGAATGTAACAGTGAAAACAAATTCTGTATACTTTTCAACTTTTCCTAGAATCTACGCTCCAGACCTCATGTCATCATCCAAAAGCTATTGGTTGCTAAGCTTTACATTCAACTGACACCGTATCTTTAAATGCTCTTTATTTTTGAAATCAAGTAAGACAATTAGATGCATATGGTAACTGTCTTACAGGTTGATTAGGCATTACGTTATAGAGAGAATGATGTCAAAATCAATAAATCCTGTGCTTGTACTGAACAAGTCTGAAGAAATTACGTTAAATATGTTTCCCTGCTATTTGTCTCTTTAACTACTTCTGTTGGTTACTCAACCAAGTGAACTAACTGTGGCTGTTTCCATCAGCAGCTTCTTCTGTGTCCCAAAATAAAATCCAGTGTAAAAATGAAGACAGAAGCACTCTTAACTGCTCCTGAAAGTCAGGCCAGTCTTTACCATCCTCTCTGATTTGGTCAGCAAAACAGTATTACAAACAAGAAAACATAAAGGAGAACAACATTTGTGTGAGACAGTTTGGAAGAAGAGAATGTCCTTTATGGAAATTTTAATAAATTTTCTAATTTGAATTTTCTTTATTGTGGGATAAATATAGCACTAGTTGACTTTATTCAAAATTCACAAAGACTCTTTGTAGTTACACAGACACACATAAAAGATGCCTATGCACACTTTGGAAGGAAACAAATACTCTATGAGAGCTAGGAAAACTATTCTTGCTCACTAATCATTTAAATTGCTTTCAGTGGAATAAACAAGATGAGGAGGAGAAGGACGGTGACACAAATTATGATTATTTTCTTCATTTTTTTTTTTTTTGTAGTAGGAATTGAATCCTGGGCGGGGATGTGATCTACCATTGAGTACATTCCCAATCTTTTTATTTTTTGAGACAGGGTCTCACTAAGTTGCTGGGACTGAAAATGAACTTGTAATCCCCCCGTATCCTTCTTTAGAGTCACTGGGATCATAGATGTGAGTGACCATGCCTGGTTCCAGCAAAATTTCTTAAACATTTTTTTCATAATTTTTTTAAAACAGCATTATTTATCATTATTTTTCTTTATCTGAGCAATGGTTTCCCTGTCTTTCACATTCATAACCTATTTTGTTGGAACTCCGTCATTTTCTAATTATCACCTCACTGGAGATGACTGGTTATATGTAACTCTGGACTTGCATTTTGATATTTGCATGCTTAATTATTCAGTCATATGCTAAAGTGAGTTATAGTTCTAGAGCCACATCCCATGGGGTTGTTGATAATCACAGTCTACTTGAGGGACCCATTAGATGATGTTTATAATGTCATGAATGAAAATGGTCTTTTTGAAGGTATTTTTTGATATATAAAGTGTCTACAAATATTCTAAAAGATAGAATTATAGACTGAATTTGTCTTCTCCAAATAACAGTAATGAATTTTATCTCAGATACATTATAACCAATTAATAGAACATTGCTCCAACTTCTGCTTTTGCATATATTTGACAAAATTACATTTTCCTCTATATAATCAGTCTCTATTATCTAACCCCATCATTTAATCCCCCTTATTCTTATAAAGTTCATTTGTTTTGGTCTGAAACTGCATTTCTGCATGTTCTGTCCCACCTCCTTTATTTGGGATAACAACTGCCCTAAATGATATTCAGCTCTGTAACTGGGGCAATGAACACTCAAAAGAAGAAGAATTATAGTGTCTTAGACACTGATCATATGGGCTTTGTGCAACATTCACCATTGTGCAATAGTTAGCAAAATTACCAAAAACAAATGTAAAATATGTTCACGAAAATCGAACATCTGGCCAACGAGGAATGCGTGATCTAGGTAAAGGAAACACAATGTCAGCTTTAAACAGAAGCTCCCCACCCCATTTCAATTCAGACCAACAGATCTTATGATACGTTTATTCTGTGTAAGGAAATGTGTTAGAAAAAAACTTTCCAAAGAGAACAGGGAGATGTTTTCTCCCTTAGAGAGAATACAATCAGGGAGATGAGAACTAAGCAGGAGACTTCTAGCTATCAGTGTTCTTTCTTATGCAATCATACAATCAGAGAATCATAAACCTATGGAGAAATGTAGAAAGAACTTAGCCCACTTTATTGTTCACCAATTTATTTACATATTCAACAAATGATTATTGTGCAGTTTACATGTCAGGATTCCTGTAAAGCAAAAGGTTGAACCGCAGCAAATGGTTAAAAGACACACTCAATCCCTGTACCACAGATAAACAACTTGCTTCCCAATCACACAAAATGACTCTTCTGCTCTGAGGCACACAGTGTAAGAGCATTTTTTTTTTTAAAGTAGGCAGTTCCGCAACTTGAGATGTTACCAGAATAGAAGGGCAGAGAGAAGAGAATTCACTTTGGTGCTTGCTAGATAGAATTAATGTAAAAAGAAGAAAGAATTTCAAAAAGCTATTTTCTACATTTTCTTAAGATCTTAGTGTTAAAACATTTGGATCCAAGTTTGCTCATCACTCTGGAAATTTCCTTGACTGACCATTAGATTCACAGGTCAATTTTTTTCCAAATATACTCAGGTCTACTCCTAAAAGAACAGTTTCTACTCCTAGTTCTCACAATTTTTCTCCTTTCTAAATTTAGAAATTTTATTTATTGTCACCTTTTCATGATTTTACCTAGTGGTAGCATATTGTTTTATTTGAAAATTATAGCAGCTTATGAGAAAATATAAATCCTCTATCAGACCTAAAAACTATCCCATTCTAAATATTGAAATAACAAGATAAATTAGATTTTTTATAGCAGATAATATTAAAATTAATCCCATAAAAATTAGATTGGTTGTTACAATGTAGAAATGTTCTATTACCAATAACATATTATTTACCAATAAGGTACTAATTACCAAGAAATGGATTGAATATTTCTAAATTAACCCTAATGCTATATTTTTGAGAACATATTTGACAACTCTTTAACTCTTGATATTTTATTAATGACTTGTTAAAATAATCAATCTTTGGAAAATTACACATCAAGACCCTGTATCATAGCCCAGTTACTATGATAAAAATCAATCCATCATTCAACTCTTGTTTAATTTTAAAGAGAGGTAATATTTTATAATACCTTAAAAGTTGTCATTAATGGAATTACATATAAGTAATTACATAAATTTTTCTTAATTATATAAAAGTAATCATAAGACTGAAGCAAATAATAGTAAAATTGACTTCACTGGCTATTTTCCTCCCTTAGTGGAAATATATAAAAATATAAAAACCAAAATAAGTTTTAAAGGTAAATATGGGATATTGATTAAATAATTTTCTGCTGATCACAGCAAACCTATATATGGTGTGTGTGTGTGTGTGTGTGTGTGTGTGTGTATGTGTGTGTGTGTGTATATATATATATATATATATATATATATATATATATAAACTTTCTTTTCACAGAGCAGTAGATTAAACTTACATTTTGTTACACTAATGTAAATATTTCAGTGAAACTTTGTGTGAAAATGTTTAGGTCCTATTCAGAGCTCTAAGATGCTAGGTAGTGATCTTAAGGAATTACTTCATCTAGCCTGTACATAAAGAATATATTATAGACAAGAAATAAATAAGATTTCCCTATGAAAATGTAGAATTTAAACAATCCTATCTTTGCTCTTCAAAACTCTGCATGGGACAGATTTCAATTCCAACTTGACTTGTGGAGACAATAAGAACAAGGAATTTGATTTTCTTTCTTGTTCTTCAAAGAACTGAATGCCTCATCATTCCATTGTCACTTCTCCTTCTTACATCATCTAAAATGATCAAGATATACATATTATATAATAACCCATTTTCTCTCTAGTCTGTGATATATAGCATGACACTTACTCTAAAAGAGTCAGTTATACATCTTTGTAAATTTTTGGTACCCATAAAGGCCAAAGCTTTCTTAAATCTATCTCACTTTATCTACTAATGGTGCATTACTTTTGATTCACCTCAAGTACTAGAGGTGAACTGGTAGATGGGTACAGATAGTCACGTTCAGCTATGTGTGTTGTAACTCCTGAGGAATACCCTGACATAGTGGCCATTTCTAAGGCTAACCCATTTCTGATTTTCTCCTCTGTCCTAACTAAGATCAAATAAAAACAATCTTTCTTGATCTCTTTGCTCCTGGACAAAGAAATATGACGAGTCTATGGAGCAACTCAATTCTGACTAAAATGCTAAAGAGCCTGTGTGAAATTTCCATGTTCCTTTTTTCACTACAATGATGATCTTGGAAATTAGGTGTTAAGATGTCAGTGTTATGAAAAAGAGTCATCAGATGGTGAACCTTATCTGTTAAGAATCATAAAATTTCCTATCTGCAAGAACAACTAAGCTGCTGAGATTCAGAGTCTATCTATTGTATCACCTAGCAGTTATATACTCTAACACTTCTGTGACCATCTGGGAAAAATGTGTGATACCACAAGGAAAGAAGCCAACTTTAACATTTAGCTATAGTGCCACTGCACTAGCTTTGGAAAGGAAACTGTAAAAATATTTTAGGTGATTCTTTCCATGTGTCAAAATGTGGTTGATAACTACAATTCCTTATAAGACATGTAGAAGAACTAAAAAAGTGAACAACATAAAGAACCAGTGGATCCCACTTATAATAAAAGAAAAGATAACCCGAAAGAATGTACAAAATGGGAAAAGGTATATTTTCTTTCACATGCAATGTTCTCTGTGTCTTTAGATGAGATGGAATGGAAATTTACTTGGAATTCTCCACTCACAGTTACTTCTATTCTTGGGAGTAACAGACCTCAAAGTCCATATATTATAATCATCATAATGTTTGCCTTTGGGAAAAGGGCAAATAAAAAAGCTTTACATGTGTGGAAAGGCTGTCTCCTAAATCATCAGCTTTGATAATACAGAATAGTGTATTCATATTAAAATCTAAATTCCAAGGAGAGAGAGAGAGGGAAATATGAAGGTGGCTTCAAAGACATATAAAAGATAAAATTTCTGTGGCAGGTGTAGTCAATATAATTCACAAATATTTTCAAATTAAAAAAATTCTAAGTGTGGCAGTACTTTGGAAATGATTGAATGTGATGTATTGCATTTTCTCATAATATCTAAAATGTAAATAGCTAGGATTTTCCTTTTATCTGACAATGAAAAACTTTTAAAAAGGAGGATGATACCTTTTCATTGTATACCGACAATGAATGTGGAAGAAGAAAACACAATGGCCTAAATAAAGTAATATGTATAATGCCAACCTTTAGTTAAGTATATTTTATTTCTTCTACAATAAAATAAGAAGGAGTCTGGGGATTAGGCTCAGTGATAATATATTTGACTGGGTTCAATACCCAGCACGACAACCCCCTCCCAAAAAAAACATACAAAACTAAAATACTTTAGTGTCAAAGACTAGATTATAATTGACATTTTTTCAGTTTTTTACTAACCTGACCACTGTATGTGTGCTCAGCTGTGGGGACGGTAGAGAAATTCAGAAAGATAAAAAGTAAAGCCTAGTGTGGTTTTGAGAGCCAAAAAATAGTTTAAAATAAAAATGTAACTGATATTTGTATATTACTTTGCAATCTTCCAAAATTCCTTTCAAGGACTATTATATTTTTTTTTAAATTGGTTTGATTAATTTTTACTTAAAATATTATATTTTCTTAAAATAGAGATAGTTTATTTTCATTTCTTCCTAATCTATCTACTTTTGATTTTGTTTTCTTGCTTTACTGGATTGGTCAGGATTTCTGGTAAAGGTATGTAATGCAGTAGGGGGAATGGACATCTTTGCCTTGTTCTCAATCATAAAGAAAACACATTTAATTTTTCTGATATAATTCAGTGTGAAGTGTTTGCTTTGCATGAACAAAAGAGACCAGTTTCAGGATCTGAAAATGGGGGGAAGGGACTGATTCAAATAGAAAAGAGGAACTCTACAGGATGATTAATATGTTCTAAATCTTGACTGATTGATGTTACACAAAGGTTTGTATTTGTCAAATTTAATGGTATACTAGAAAGTATGAATTTTACTGAATATAAATTATAACTCAATGAAGTTGATCAGAAAAGAAAAACCATGTTCTTGCCAATGATGTAAGTACTATATGTCACTCTTAAAGTATTGCTTCTAATCACACTATTGATTTTCATTTAAACACAGCAGACTTTCTTATTTAAATCTTTTTCTCCATTTATCTATTCTTAATTTGCTGTAAGTGTACACAAAGCTACTATTTTAATCACTGTCATAATAGTATTTTATTTTGGGTACTGGGGATTGAACTCGGGTACACTTGATCACTGAGCCACATCCCCAGCCCTGTTTTATATTTTATTTAGAGACAAGGTCTCACTGAGTTGCTTAGCCCCTTGCTTTTGCTAAGGCTGGCTTTGAGCTCTCAATCTTCCTGCTTTAGCCTCCCTGGCCACTGGGATTACAGGCCAGTGCCAGCACTCCCAGCCATAATAGTATTTTGATGAAACACTCCAAATATGTGTGAAGGGATAGATTTTCCTTCTACATATGAGCTATCAAAGACACATTATTTTGTTAGTTTTTGGTAGCTGGTCAGAAAAACCTGGTCTCTGAGATAGAAATAAGCTTTCCTTTGACAAATACTCTTCAGTATAACATACCTGCTGCTACAAGATTTTTGTTACAAGTCTCCATAGATAAGTCTCTAAAGAAAAATAAAACCAGTATATTTTTTTGTTGTTGTTGTTTGTAACAATCCCAGGATTTGAGCTACACACAATCTAAAATCATTTTACAAAAACCTTCTTGGAATTGCTGAGCTCTGAACATCTCCTTTAAGATTGAAGCTGTGGGAAGTTTTTGAGAAAAAAAATCTATTACTTGTTTCTGCTATAGTCTCGTCAAATGAATTGTATAAAATGATGAATTATAATAATAGTGCTGATATTATGTTCACATATACTAACATTAAAATGGGCTAATAGAAACTATGTAAAATATTAGAATAATACCTGGAACTTAGCATTCGTAAACGATGACTCCTAATTGTCTTGTTATTCTTCAGACTCAGTTAATATACATCTTTTAGGTGAGGATTGAAAAATAAAATTAAATGTTTAATAGGACAGGGTGAGACTGTGTTGACACCGCCTCCATTTTTGCAAAAGAAAAAACTATTTAATAGTCCACTCAGTTAGGGCACTATGTGTATATAGTGAGAACTCAATACATTTTAGCTATTAAAATAGTTGTAATACCACAAGACCAGTAGCAAGAATAGTCCATATATTGTTCTTTAAGGTGGATAAGGGCAGCAATTATGTTGTTATACTAATGAAAATATTGAGACCTGTCAATGATTGAACGTCTTAGGCTTGAAAGATATCAAAATAATCTGATAAAACCATGCTTTTTCATGTATCTGAGTGTTTTGGCTATAGAGAGCTGCTCATACCCTTACACATTCCATTTTAGAGTACTGTAAAGAGGAGAAGGAAGGCAAGAATACCTATGGGGTGGTATTGATAAGGTGAGGAGGGCCAAGGAAACTTGTACTGATTTTGCAATTAAGTGGCCTAATAATTTTTGAATATAACTTCCCTTGGATCTGCTGCCAGTATTTTATTTGTATAAAACTGAAAGGACTCCAAATGTCCTTAATTTTCCCCTTTTATTAATGACTTAAGCAGCATTGATACGTTACATTATAACTTCAAGTACTCTGTAGTCCTTGAAGTTGAATAGCTAAAATCCATTAAAGAATTCAAGTTAGGAATAAAGAAATAGTTTAAAAGCTAGTGGTTTTCCACATTAAGGATGTCCTCTTACTGCTTCTTCAGATTCATTTCTTAGGAGTTAATAGCTTGGACGCACCGTTTGAATCCTTACATTGATGTATTGATGTGTATTTTGTCTCTGGAGATAAACTTTGCATTTATCTTCATGTATGTTTTATCATGAAAAATTACCAGTGAAAGCCTCTGGAAGAGATGGAGCTATTTAATTAAAATAAATGTATTCTGTTAATGAATAGAATTTAGCCTACAATACGCATCCATAGATTTTATTTGTATTTAAGTTTTTACTTTTAATTTCCCCAAAGAATTAATTATCCTACATATAATTCTTTTGATCTCAGTTACACCTCAGAGCAGTTGATTCAAGCTGGGCTCTAATGTGCCCTGGGAATTCTGGAATGACTCCCCAGGGGTGCTTGTGGGCTGGGTAGGTGGCAAGTGAGCAGGGGCCTTCTTTTCCACGCAGCTTGAACACCAGATGTCAGAAGCCTATCAAATTGGTATAATGGAATCACTATTAAAAAGGGAACTCAAGACTCCAGCAGTACCATTTTGTGTTTTTCTTCATTAACTGTCTTTCACACTAAAAAACTACTTCAGAAACCATAATGAGTTTCTTGGTAACAAAACATTCTGTATTTTGCTCACTGTATAAAAAATGTTCCAGAAAAATTTAAGGAAACTAATTTTATATGCATTATAATTAGATTTAAAGACAATAAGGATAAAGAAATTGACATGATATAAAATTTACTTATAAATTTTCTACAATTTTGTCACTGGTATAAAATTGTTAATAAGAAAGGTAATGGTTTTTTTAAAATGTAATACTTTTATTGTTTTGATATGTTTATGTGTTCAGTAATGGAAATTTATACTGAAATGATTCTGAAGCATTTTACTCCCAATATTAGAATGAAGTGACTTTGAAAAACTTCTAAGAAAAATAGCAAAATGAGAGAATCATGATCCTGAAGACATTAGAAGAGTATGAAAATACACTAAAAAATAAATGTGTAGATTATTACAGTATTTGATCATGCTTTTGAAAGCTAATATGCCCACATACAAATATATATATATATATATATATATATATATATATATTTATATATTTAAACAACAAACATTGAAAAATAACTTTTCCAACTTTTTAAATATTGATTAAAGCTAAATATCAACATAAAACAAGGTATCTATTTAAAAATATGTGATAAGTTCTCCAAAACATTTTTAAAATTTTTTATTTTCATAATAAATAAAAAAAAAAGTTCCCTGAAACCAAATTTCAAATAAAATACTTTTATTGTTCACTAGATTGTTAAATTATGAAACAAAGAGTCACAGATCAGCTGTTAGGTATACTTAACTACTTGAAATTCTTTCTTTATTTTTACTTTAATTTCGCTCATTATCAGAAATTAAAAATTCCAAATTGACATTGAGGAAGCAACATCTCTGTCTTTATTCCATGGGTGATTTTCACAATCATTAACAAGCATGCAATGGAGAAAGGATAGCATCTTCAACAAATGGTGTTGGGAAAACTGGAAATCCATATGCAACAAAATAAAACTAAATCCCTTTCTCTCGCCATGCACAAAAGTTAACTCAAAGTGGATCAAGGAACTTGATATCAAATCAGAGACATGGCTTCTGATAGAAGAAAAAGTTGGCTATGATCTACATACTGTGGGGTCGGGCTCCAAATTCCTCAATAGGACACCCATACCACAAGTGTTAATAACTAGAATCAACAAATGGGACTTACTCAAACTAAGAAATTTTTTCTCAGCGAAAGAAACAATAAGAGAGGTAAATAGGGAGCCTACGTCCTGGGAACAAATCTTCACTCCTCACACTTCAGACAGAGCCCTAATATCCAGAATATACAAAGAACTAAAAAAATTAGACAATAAGATAACAAATAAACCAATCAAAAAATGGGCCAAGGACCTGAACAGACATTTCTCAGAGGAGGACATACAATCAATCAACAAGTACATGGAAAAATGCTCACCATCTCTAGCAGTCAGAGAAATGCAAATCAAAACCACCCTAAGATACCATCTCACTCCAGTAAGATTGGCAGCCATTAGGAAGTCAAACAACAACAAGTGCTGGCGAGGATGTGGGGAAAAGGGTATTCTTGTACGTTGCTGGTGGGACTGCAAATTGGTGTGGCCAATTTGGAAAGCAGTATGGAGATTTTTTGGAAAGCTCGGAATGGAACCACCATTTGATCCAGCTATTCCCCTACTCCGTCTATTCCCTAAAGACCTAAAAAGAGCACACTATAGGGACACTGCTAAATCCATGTTCATAGCAGCACAATTCACAATAGCAAGACTGTGGAACCAACCTAGATGCCCTTCAATAGATGAATGGATAAAAAAAATGTGGCATTTATACACAATGGAGTATTACTCTGCATTAAAAAATGACAAAATCATAGAATTTGGAGGGAAATGGATGGCATTAGAGCAGATTATGCTAAGTGAAGCTAGCCAATCCCTTAAAAACAAATGCCAAATGTCTTCTTTGATATAAGGAGAGTAACTAAGAACAGAGTAGTGATGAAGAGCATGAGAAGAAGATGAACATTAAACAGGGATGAGAGGTGGGAGGGAAAGGGAGAGAGAAGGGAAATTGCATGTAAATGGAAGGAGACCCTCAGGGGTATACAAAGTTACATACAAGAGGAAGTGAGGGAAAAGGGGGAAAAATATAAGGGGGAGAAATTAATTATAGTAGAGGGAGTAGAGAGAGAAGAGGGGAGGGGAGGGGGGAGGGGGATAGTAGAGGATACGAAAGACAGCAGAATACAACAGACACCAGAATGGCAATATGTAAATCAATGGTTGTGCAACTGATGTAATTCTGCAATCTGTATACGGGGTAAAAATGGGAGTTCATATCTCACTTGAATCAAAGTGTGAAATATGATATATCAAGAACTATGTAATGTTTTGAACAACCAACAATAAAAATTAATTTAAAAAAATAAATAAAATAATTCATAGTCATCAGAGTTATTTTATGTAAATTTAATGCTGCCAAATTTCAAAATTCTCTTTTTTTAAACTTTTTAATTGTAAGAGAATAATTATGGAAAAACTCTTCAAATACAAAATTTTTAATTTTGTTTAAAATTATGAATAATTTGTTGAAATACATATATATTTTGCTCTTGATATTCAGAGTTTTTAGAGAGTGCCTCTTTTGCAGAAACTTTAAATTCTTAATTTTCTTTAACATTTCATTAGTTAGAATTATGTTAGAATTTAAGGCAGCTCTTTAGAATTTAGATTTATTTTCTTCTTTGTTCTCTTACTTTTTAAATCCCTACTGAATTTAATTAATTTGAAATATTATTGAAATTAAAGTAGTTGTTAAGTAGCTTTGGTTTCTTTGTTACACTAATGAAACTATTTAGGGGAGGTAAAAGTTGAGAGAGAAGAACATCATAAATTTATATATATATATATATATATATATATATATATATATATATATATATATATAAATTTAAAGTATGCATGTGAATTACTAGCATGTGAATTAGTAGCATTAGAATTAAGACATTAAAATAAGAGAGGGGGTTGAGAGTTTGCCTCAGAGGTAGAATGCTTATCTAAATATACATAAGGCTCTGGGTTCAAGCCTTAGCACTGCAAAAAATTAATGAACAGATTGATCAATGTATTAATTAAATATAGTAAGATAGAAAGTTAGCAGAGATTATAAACAAAGCCACAGACACTAAAGAAAAATATACATTTCAATGGAGAACAATAAAATAGGACTCATGTTTGGCTATAGGACTGTGAGAACAGTTAAGAAGAAAATGGTAGGTGATAAAAGAAAGAGTTAGCAAGTAAAAGAAAGCTAAAAAAGAAAGAGTAGGACAGAAGGAGATATGCCACTAAACAACGTCATGCAGAAGGCATTGGTAAAGGATGACCCAAAGCTAAATTTCTACTGGGCCCTTCACATCTAATTTCAGATCATACAACCATTGGCCTTTTATATTCATATCCTTGAAATGCATATTTGAGTCTGGAGAGAGAGAGAGCTTCTCTTGAATGTTACTTAAATGTTGGCATCACATCATGATGGGGGTTTAAACTTGATTGACAGAAGCCTCCCTGAAAAGCTATTGCTAAACCCAACAGTTCCTGATGAATGTTTTTTCCCATTACATCTCTCCATCTATGTAATAATGAACAAAGGAGAATATTGATTCCAATGGACACCAAGAAAAGCTTATTTTTATATCAAGATAAATGCTCCATGTTTTGTACAATAGAACTTCTCTGATAAATCATTGCAAATCTCAATCCAAAGTAAAACTTTTCTGCTATTGGATTTGATCAAAATCATGTAGATAGATAGGAAGGCTCTGGTCATAGTCAAACACTAACCATCTCTCAAGGTGTAAACTTCACCAAATGTACCTACCTGTTGAAAAGTCCAACATGATACTTTGAAATCACAGATAAACTAGTTTTATGCTGGTAATACATCAGGTACTGAAAATAAATGGTAATAAATTTAAGCAATAATCACTTTTCTCAGAAAATAGCTAACAATCATTTATACACCTTTCTTGCAACTCCAAATATATTTTAATGATGCCCATAATTTATATTTTACAGTTTCACAGCACAAGCAAAATAAAGCCCTTTGGCCAAAGATAAAAGAATAGTTTTAAAAAAAATAGTTCTCAGAAAATATTAAGTCAAAAACTCAGTCATGTTGCTTTCAGTATGCAAGGAACATTCCAATTGGGGGTAAGTACACACCAATGAATTGAGAAGTATTATTTTTTATCAGAGTCTGGAATTATTCTCTATAAGCTCCATCAGTATTTCTATCATGGATTTTCTTATTAGTGAAAATAGTAGAGTTGTAAAAGTATTGCTGTGTGCAACAACCTGACAATGAGGCCATGGGTTAAATGTAAATTAGCATTTATAGATTTTCCAAAAGATTAATATAGTTACTTTTTAGGTTATTGAAAAAGTAAAAGAAAAACTGGTCTACAGTGCTTTCTTGAATTTTGTTTGTAAGTTACAAATAGCATGAAAGAATATTTGAGAATCATAGCGTGATCTAATGTGATCTAATTTTTTTAAAAACAGATGTTCACCTTTTGTTTTAGGATGTTTTCTGGAAGTTAAGCAAGGTGAGAACCATTTATATTCATATTTTTTCCTACTGATCATAACCTCTCATTCTTTATGCTATCACAGAAAAAAAAACCCATGCATATGTCAAGTAAACGCATCATTTTCTTTTACAGAAATATTTGTCCTGAGTGTGTGTGTGTGTGTATGTGTGTGTGTGTGTGTGTGTGTGTGTGTGTGTGTATGTTTTGTGTGTGTATGTGTACATGCACACCAGCCCTTGAGGAAATAGAGAAGCAATTGCCTAAGATAGTTTGGATATGGACTACTAATTTTTTTAAATTTTAAATTTAGCAATTAGTGTAAATTATTATTTGAGTACTTATGTTTTTATTGTTCTTGCTGTTGTGATTGTTTTGATAAACAGTGACAGGCAATCACTACAAATGGAGCTGAGAACTCTTACTGGTTGGCACACATGTAAACTGGAAAGAACATAAATGAATGCATAAGGCAATGAAATCTGAATTCTAGTCACAGTTCTGGTATTTATTAACCACATGTCCTTAAACTAGTTGCTTTAACTCACTGAACTATAGGTTTCTAAAAATTTTTATTTATTTCTTTTCATTTGGACTTTACATAGGTTGGACAATTTCAATTCATCACATCTGTAAGTGCTCAATTAATTAACCTGTTACTGGAGAATGAAAGGTTGAAACAAAAAAAAATCAATATTAGAAGCAAAATTTAACATGGACCCGGAAGTCTGAATCCTCATTGTGATGAGTATGGCTCATGTTGGGTTGGACAGGTCCAATTATTTATGATTTAAATAGTTCCTCCTGCAATAGTTTAAATTGTAAACAGAAGTCAATCTCAGTCATTTAAGAGTGTATCTTAGATAGCTATTCCAATTGCTCAGATTGCTTGAAGATAGAATTAATTTGTATTTTATTTATTAAATAAATAGGTTTCATTTTTTAATCATTAAGAATCTCTCATACTATGTCACATTGCCAAGCCAAAAAATTTAAACAAATAAGTTGTTTAAAATTTAAACAAATACACCACATTTGTATTTATCCATGGAAGAAATACTTCAGGATTATCAGAAAAATACTTGAGTGGCCATGTGAACACACTCATGTGATTCCAATCAGAGTACAGCAATTCAATATTCATACCTGCAAGACTCCACTTACCTCCAAGGTCAAGTATCTCAACACAGACATCCATCACTATGGTGAGAAAGGTATCATTAATATCTTGTCAAATTTATAAACTGCCTTCTGGGTTTAGCACATTTGAATATATTTAACCCACTTTGTCTCAATTTGTTCAGGCTTATTATAACTAGGATTGGTGTGGTTTTTCTTCTTTTCATTCTTTTTTTAACCTTCAATTCCAATTTGAACATTTATTTTTTTAATATTTTTTCAGTTATACATGGGCACAATATCTTTATTTTGTTTACTTATCTTTATGTGTTGCTGAGGATTGGACCCAGCGCTCTGTCACTGAGCCACAATCCCACCCCTGAACATTCATTCTTTTCTCCTCTCCTTTTAGATGGTATGTGAAAAGGTTTCAGTGAGAATGCAAATTTAAAGTCATCAATACTCCATTTGGCTGAAATGTTGACAGTTATTAAATATAACAGATATAGTTGTATTAGAAGTTCCTCAACCTGCAAACATTTTCTCCTGTATTTTGCAGTGTCAAAGACCATTCAAATAATTTGTCTCACTATCACTAAAGCATAGAACCTTACAAAGTAACTACCAACCTTGGGAGGAAGTTTTTGTTTGTGTATTAAATGATCAAGATATCCTTTGCATCTACTTTCCCTTTTGAATGCTACATTCAGTTATTCCATTGTTGAAAAAATTCAATGAACATACAAAAACTTGTTGACCATAGTAAAAATAAGACTGCATAGAGTAGTTATAAGTGGTAGATTGCCCCTGCCTCAATGAATATTTTTTTTTATTATTTATGTAAAGAAAGCAATTCACTAAACAATTGTATAAATGTCTTATATTGGATATCCTTCAATTAATTAATTCTGTAAAGAAGATATCTAATCAAATAGACTGTCAATGAAAGTAGCACTTTGAAAATAATCACATTCAGGCTGGGGATGTGACTCAAGCGGTAGCGCGCTCGCCTGGCATGGCCGCATGTGTGCGGCCCAGGTTTGATCCTCACCACCACATACAAACAAAGATGTTGTGTCTGCCGAAAACTAAAAAAATAAATATTAAAAATTCTCTCTCTCTAAAAAAAAAAGAAAAAAAAATAATCACATTTAAATATTTATGTAGATACATACCTTCAGAGAGTTCTTTGAAATGGATGGTACTATATTCAAGGGCTCTGCATCATATCTTAAATTGCCTATATATCCACCTTTTAAATCTCAGACAGGCAAAAAACTCCATAGGCTACTTTCTGTATGCTGAACAATGTATGCCAATACAGAGAGTGCGAAAGGACCATAACCTTAATGATCCTATTCATGACTTGAGGGACTTAAACTATTTGTTACTTGAAACAACTGATGGTTATTTCATGTTTCAACCCCCCTCAAAAAAAGTCAATACTAGAATTTGTGCAATGGAAGTAGTACAAAACCTCACAAAACCTCAAGAGACACAAAGTTCAAAATCAACAAAATAATTACTAATACTTTGTTAATCTTAATTTATAGGTTTGTTAATCTTTTCAAATTTTAATTCTATGTACTCCCCAAATTCACATGTTGAAATCTTAACCCCTAGTATTTCCAAACATGACTATATTTGAAGATTGGGCCTTCAAAGACAAAATTAATGCCAAATAAGGTCATATGGGTGAGCCTCATTCAATATTAATGATGTCCTTATAAGAACAGGAGATGAGGGCATAGACACACTTGAGGACATGGCCATGTTAAGACACTGGATAAAGACAGTCATCTATAAACCAAAGGGAAAGGGCTCAGAAGAAAACAATCACACCAACACCTTAATATTTGACTTCCAGCTTCCAGCACTGTGAGGAAAAAAAAATCTTTGCTGTTTAAGCCATCTGGTCTCTGTTATTTTTATTATGAAAGCCCTAGTAGACTAAAATGTGTTTTGTTGGAATTCTACGGATGACTTGTAATGTTATCTGTAAGAGAGGACCATGAACATTGCCTACTTGTGGCCACCATTAGCTCCTATAATGAATTCATTCACATTAGAAAATATTTATATTCATTTTGGGGAAGAATATATATATATATATATATATATATATAGATATAGGTATACATATACAGATATAAAGATATATAGGTATGTATAAAATCTGTGACTGTAATATCACTCTCCAAATTATACTACATTATCTGGCAAAAGGAGATTTCCCGGGTGCTCTTAAGGTAATCAGATGAGGTCTCTGATAACAGAAGAGGAAATCAAGGCTCTGAAACTAGAAGCATGAGGAGGGAATTTTGGCCATTACTGCTGGTCTGAACATGAAGAAGGGTCAAATGTCAACGAATGTGGTGGTCCTTAACTGCTGAGAGTGACTGCAACTGAAAGCCAGCTACTAATTGTGGCTTCAGCCCTACCACCACAAGAAAGCTGAATTCATACACTAACCAAAGATGAGCTTGAAAGTGGGAAGATGAGCTTGAAGGGGGATTCTTTTTCAGACCTCCAGGTGATAACCCAGACAAACACCTTGATCTCAGTATTGTCAGGTTTTATACAGGAAATCCATTTGATCTTGCCTGGACTTCTGCACTACAGAACTATGAGATAATAAATGGAAGTTAGTTTAACAGGCTGAATTTGTGGTACTTTGCTACATAGCATTAGAAAACTAGTTTAAAAATATCTTCAGAATCTAGACAGAATCTAACCCATATGCCTTATGCAACTGCAAATCATAAACATCCTTTCTGATTTTGAAAATAAATAATTAAAATTCTCTCTTCAACTGCTATTAAATCTGTCTTGTATGCTTAACATATTTATCTTTTATTCCCAACATCTACCAGAGTACTTGTTATACAGTGATCACTCAATTAAAATCTTTTGTATTAAAAATAAATAGCGCCACATGCACATATCGAGACAGAGTATGTCCATGAAGCTTTACGTTTAAGGGAAAGCATGATCAAGCTTACTTGAAGGCAATGTAATATGGGCATATATGAGTCTTGCCTCCACTAAAATTCAAGATTTTTAGGCTGTTTTACCTTATCTGAGAAGCTTTATAATATGGAGTAGTGTTAATTATAATTCTGTTACTAATCAAGTTTATCCAGCAAATAACATCTCTCATGCTTTATATTTTTTCATTGATAAGAGAGGACTATGAACACTGAATAGTTATGACCACCATTAGCTCCTATGATGACTTCATCACATTAGAAAATATTTTTATCCATTTTGGCATTATATATATATATCTATATATATCTATATATATATATATATATATATATATATATATATATATAGATATAGATAGATATAGATAGATATAGATAGATATAGATATATAGATATAGATGTAGATTAATAGATAGATAGATAGATAGACCCAAGATATCTGTGATACTTATATCACTCTGGTGCCCTGAAAATTGAACCTGATACTACACTCAGGATTGCTGTCTGGATTAAAGGAGGTAAACTATGCAAGACTCAAAGAACAGCATCAGATCATATTAATCATCCACTTTGTGTTAATAGTAGTTATCATCATTGTATTGTAAATATCATTTTTTTACATTTAACCAGGGCAGAAATAACATGTAATATCCTAGCATACATTTAATGTACTTGGGAGGCCATGGGATAAATGCTCTTGTTTTAATGTACTCAGAAAGACTACCTATAAGCCTCATTGGACATAGTAGTCCCTCAATAAAGAGCAGCTGATTAGTTTCTAGATTTCTTAAAGAAAATGTAGCCTTATATTTTGAAAAATTTAGTTTGGTGACAAAATTTTCCCTCACTATTTATGTGAAAATGCATAACCTGTCATTTATTTCAAACACTGAATTTTCTAATATGTGCTTATTTGGAAGAAAAATAGAACAGAATTCCCCTAAGTCCCATGAAGATAAAGATGCTTTTGCTGTTACTGTCAAATGACATGTTACTTTACTTCCTAGTCCCATGTTAAATTTAGAATAAAAATTATAATAATCTAACATAGATTATAATAACATAATATAGAATATTACTTATGCATGCTATGAATAATATAAATTGGTTGTATTTATTAAAAAACAGTTGAAATGCAACCAATATTCTACCAAATGATACTTTAGTCAAGCATCTGAGTTTAGGGTTGGTGTTATAATTAAATATCAAAGAAGGCCTCCAACTGCATCTCTAAAATTGTGCCCTAAATCACCCAGGGGAGAATCTGGCAAACCTACATTTTAAGACTTTGGAACATCACATTATACATCAATTTTTGAGAAAAACTAATTGTAGTATATTACTACTGATTTTTCACTGAGAGATATTTCATTTGCATAAGCATAATACTACATAGTTAAATTAGATATTCTTAGAGGTTTAATCATAACAGAAATGATTCTTTTAGTCCATAGGAAACTGATTGGATCTCATTTCACACCTTTTTAAGTGTAATTCCTATAATCCTTATAATACCACTATTCTAGTATTTAATAAAATTTACTATATATCTTTAAGGAAAATAGAAAATTATTAATTGCTGAATTTTTTGCATGCTTTTATAAATTGAGATTTAATGGATATGTACTAGGGTGCTATATTTGAATGCTGGACTGTCCTAAGAAAATACTACACACGAATGCCTTAAACAGAAAAATTAATTTTCACAAAATTCTGGAGCCTGGAAATCCATGTTCAATATGCTGCAGAGCTGGTTTCTTCCTAGGTCTACTACCATGGCTTGCAGAGGGTTCCCTTCTTGCCATCAATTTTCATGGTCTTTTCTCTGTGCACAAGCTTTCTTGGTAACCCTTAGTACAACTAAATTTCCTCTTACAAGGACAAAAGTCAAACTAGAGTAGGACCCACTCTGACAACAACATTTTAACTTAATTACCTCTTTAAATGTCTTTATCTCCAAACACAATTACATTTTGAGGTGCCTGGGGTTAGAGCTCTATCTTACACAGGAATTTTGCAGGGATACAACTCAGTCCTTAATGTATGCTACAGTAGCAAGTAAAGAAAGAGAAGTTATGGGTTGCTATACTAGCCTTGTTACCTATAAGCTCTTAGTACCTCAGATTCCCCTGCCTCCCCAAGTCCACTATGCCTAACCAATCTCTCTCAAAAGAGAATAGAAGGATCAAGTGACATTTAATGATTTTAATATAAAAATAATTCCAACAGAAACTATAGAAGTATAAATTATTACAATATTTTTTTTACAAAACAGTGCATGAGCCTTATGAATGCAGGCTGACTTCTAAGATGAGTATATTAATAATTATTTTTTCTGATGTCAATTCAGTCTGAGGTGGTGGTATGTATTTGTTTCTTCTCTGCTGCTGAACACTTTGGAAGATGTCTCTGTTGAAGGATTCTCCCCTCTTATATCTGACTCTTGAAGACTGCCCAGTGAATAATCTTTGTAGACACTCAGATTTATTTCTTCAGAAGAAAGAAAGGAGAGAAGGAAAGATTGAAAGAATAAAGAGGGATTGAAAGAGGTAGGGAGGAAGACAGGAAGAAGGAGAGAGGGGGAGGGAGGTGAGAGAAAGAGAGAAAGAATTTGAATGGAAGTTATAATCTACATTTACTGAGTTGATACACTCCCAGAGCTAAGTCCTAAGTTTGTACATTTTCAGAGATTTTTTTCTCCTCTGTGAGCAATGTCTACCATTTCCCAAATCAAGAAAGCTAATGTTATAATATATTTAGAAAAAATAAAATAAAAATTAAAAAAAAACATAAATCAACCCAAGTCCATGCCACTGCTCCAATCTGAATAGCCACAAGATTGCAATTGGAAGAATGTCCTGCTGTACATTCCATAGACACAGATTAGAGTTTTATATCCTACTTTCAGGGTGGGATGGTGAAAGACATGGGGAAAGGGGGAGGGAGGGAGGGAGGGAGGGAGGAAGAGAGAGAGAGAGAGAGAGAGAGAGAATATGAAATTGCCATTAAAAATAAGTTCTTAGAATGCAACATCCTTTAGTGCTTCATTTAGCAAAATATGTCACTTTAGAAGCCCTTCTGAGTGAAAGTCAAACGTAAATTTTATACAGTGACTATAAAGAATAAAACATCCTCTGGGAAGAAATGTGCTCACCCATGAAAGGTAAGAAACCTCATCCCCAACTCCAAGTGCTAGATTAGCTGAGGATAAATGATGGATTGGATGGTTCCTGGGAAGCCTCCCAGCTCAACCTTCCGCTTGGCCCCTGCAGAGCCCTGCAAGAGAACTTGTTTACAGTACATCATCCCTTAAGCCAGGGAGATTTGCACCAGCGATGTCTCTGGAATTCATCTACTTCATTTTACCCCCTTTATTTTACATCATTTCAGAGTTTTTGTTCCCTATTGTTTTCAGTCCTGCCTGAGGGACATGGGTCTTTTTATATTCTGTGACCTGTGATCTTGAATGAGAAGACCAGGAAACACTGACTTCTTGGGTGAAATGGCAAGGCTCTTTGTCATTGCTGAATTGCTCTGTCTGTGCCAGTCACAGGGCATTCAGTTCTATCACCTATGCCTCCAATTAACCTTCCTTGACTTTCAAACACCAACTGGAACAGGTTGTGGGGCAGAATAAGGAGAAATGTCACCCCCTTATTCATGCCTACTGTGCTGGGGAAATGAGCCAACATTAGACAGGCCCTTTTAATTTACAATTATTTTTCCACCTTCCTATGTCCCCCTCATATCAACTCTTTAGTGATCTTTTTTTTTATTAATAAAGAAGGGTCAATGCTTTTGTTCTTCCTACTTCTAAGGATAGAAGCCTCAGAATAAAATGAACAAAACAAAGGAATTGAAAGAGACATAAACTGTCCTCATGGGTCTCATATGCTTTCTCTTTAATCTGTAAGATTAATTCAGTTTCTCTACCTAACAAAAATCTTGGCCCTCACATAGTACCTCATTGCTAAGTGACCTCTAAATTACCATTACTTAAAAGCAAGGGCCATACTTCTTTCCAATTTATTGTTCCTATAGTCTACTTTCAGTGCCTTGTTCTACTTTATATTTTTAAAGGGCAGAATCTGTTTGCTAATAACCTCCCACCTGAATTTCTTTTTATTTTTCTGACCTGTGTCAAAGAAAGAAAATTTAGAAGGAATTATAAAAGGATTACTACCTTATATCCTAGGGGAAAGGTCAGTATATGAATATATGAAGTTCATTAAGATCTGACTGTCTAAATAAGGTGTGAAATAACACAACAATGGAAACATAATAGAAGTAGTGGTCAATTCATGCAGAGTCACATCTAACCTAATAACATGATCCATTTTCATTTTTCATAAACGCTTCTATTCCCATAACCCAGGAGACTTATTATTTTTACCACATTGTTCAATTAGACCTGATCATTCCCAAAGCCAGTGTGAAGCAACCCTGTTGGGATAGCCTTCCCTGATTTTCAAATGACACTATATTTTTTAAATTAGGTGTCCTGAAGGGTCTTCTCAGAATCTGAACCTTTCTTTATGGGAATATTTCAAAATAGGAAGGCAATTTCAAAGAAATGCAAACTCTGTTTTCATGAATAACAGCAACTTGGATGCAGAAGAATCATAAACTCAATTTTTTCATTTTTTTAAAATGAGATGATAACATCTACATTTCAGGGCTGTAGCATCAATTAATAATATTTTTTCAGTAATGTATTTTTTATTCCAATGTTTTGTAACTTTAGACAATCTGCTAACATCATGTTCTTGGAAGAAATACTAAAACAGTTTCTGCTCCGAAATGCTCTCTACAACAAAAATTTCCTAACATATAAATATAACATACATAATTGTTAAAAACTGTGTACAATATATTTCAGGTTTTGTAAAAGATTATTCCCAGACATATCCTTAGGCAGAAAAATTAATTTTTAGATTGTTTTTAAGTAAACAGATGAGAAAGCATCTACAAAGAGGATATAGTTGAATGCTTTGCAGAAGACTCTCGAGATAAAATGCTTCATCATAGCTATGGAAATCTGGAAAACAGACAGAGCGTGGGATGGAGAAGGGATTTTACTATGGAGCAGGTCTTCTCTAAGCACTCACCATGAGGCAGATACTATCTTCTCCATTGCACAGAGTAATGGAGGCATCCAAAGGATAAGTTAGTTGCTCAAGAGCAATGGCAATCTTGGAGTGTATGGGAATGTTAAGGTGAAACCTATTCTTTGTACAATTAACTATGTTAATTTTTTAAAAGGTATTCATGGAGGAACTGAGATTTGGAATCAAGCAGTTGGAATTCAGAATCCCTTATCATGCACAGTGCATACCACCTGTCTTGCAAAAGGTGGAGAGATGGTGGAAAGAAGGAGAAAGATTGGTGAAGGGACACTATGGCATATACTGCCCAGTGCCTTTGCCTATGTTGTTATCTTTTCTCCAATTGTTCTTTATTGGTGGCCTCATTTAGGATATCCTTTGCCTCACGTGCCACGTGGTCAGTTTTGATAACGAAGATCTGAGCACAAATAAAATGGATTTAATTATTGTGAAAAACCTGTATTGTGTCAGCTTCCCTGACAAACGGAGAGGCTCAGCTAGCACCTGCTGTTTCTTTTTTTCTTTCCCTTCTTTCTGCCTGAAATGGAATTATCTACTAGGGAAGGTTGACTAGCCATCCTCTGATGGATGCTTCATGATAACTACATATAAAGGAAGGCAGAACAGAAATCAGAAGAAAACTGGTGTTATTCTGGATCCGTGTCAATTCTGCATTGTCCACTTTTGTAACTTTCTGCCTGAGAAAAGTAAACCCCCATTTAGTCAAGCTATTAAAAATATAGTCATATCTAATCTTAAACAATAAAGACTTGGAAAATAGAAGGAAAAAAATTTAAAAAACCATATTGCCTTAGTCTTACACCATGAGTGGTGGTTGCAGGCACAGCTCTAGGCAACACACACTTTACTGTGTGGGGTTGTGTTGTTCCAGGCAGCATAAGTACCTGGGCACAGATCTTTCACCACAAGTATTAGCAGATATGATTTAGATGTGACACTTCAACAGGGATTTTGAAAACTATAGTCTGCTTATCATATTTGACCTGTGGCCTACTTTTATAAAGACTATATGCTATGAGATTTTTTTCTATTTTTAAAGCATTTTTATAAATCAATATACAATATATAATCTAGACCCTTTATAAATCAATATACAATATGCAATATAGACCCTCTGGATCTGAAAAACCTAAACATTTACTATCTGGTCTTTTACAGAAATTTTGCTGAACTTTGAAGAAGGATAAAACAACATAAGTTCAATGCACAAATTCTAACAGCTATCCAGGTTGCAAATGATACCCCCCACATTCCCTCTTTAAGTCCATTTTTTGAGAGAGAGAGAGAGAGAGAGAGAGAGAGAGAGAGAGAGAGAGAGAGAATTTTTAAATATTTTTTTTTTAGTTCTCGGCGGACACAACATCTTTGTTTGTATGTGGTGCTGAGGATGGAACCTGGGCCGCATGCATGCCAGGTGAGTGCACTACCGCTTGAGCCACATCCCCAGCCCTTCAAGTCCATTTTTAATTCTCCTATGTTAGCCATGAGTCATTTTGTACAAAATATGATCTGTAACTGAAAAATTCTCTAAATGATTCTTTGAAAGGTGATAGTGCAAGATAATAGGGAAAAAGGACAAACAGCATAGTTAATACCTTCCTGACTTAAAAATGAAAAATCTAGCTTAAAGTATAATAAAATTAGATTCATGGAAAATATCTACATCTTCTAAAATTGAAAGGAAGCATCATTAAGCATTCCAAAGAATTATCTTGTAAAGAATTAAATTTTGAATACCTCTGAATAAAAGTGCCTTTCTAGAAGGACTTCTGTGCCACAGATGGCTACAAGCTTTCATTTCACACATAACCATTTCCAGTACTTATCGTCCTTCTGGCTGTACATAACACCAACCAACAACCATGGGTTGAAAGCAATGAATAGAAATATGGGAATTTTCCTAATTTTCTATTCTCATTGTCTCATAAAACCTAAAGACAGTGCTAACCATTGTTTAGATGATTGAAAAAATATTACAAAGAATGTACAGCAATAAAGACTTTCATTTTAATGGCCACAAATAAGTTCTCATACTCAATAATAAGGTTACAAATTATTAAAATTTTCCAATTTTATATTTCAGATAATTCACCCCTACATGCAATTAGCTTAGTGGCAGATCAACCTCAGAAAATAAAATTTTGAGTGTATTGCTGTGAGTAAAAGAGATCTACCTCAGGATCCTAGAAAACACTCCTAAGCCACACAGAAAGGAGGGAAATACTTAGTTCCTTTAATGTATAGAGTTTCTTGTCTTTCTGCATGTATGTTTTCTTCTAATGATTCACAGTCATCAGTGTTTCACAAATAAAGCTTTTCCTCTTCTTCAAATAAATGTCCATTTATTTCCTCTTAGAATGTTGTCTCTTCAGAGCTTTTACTGTGTCATAATAAATTCTATGCTGGATTGGTCTTTCCTTTCATTGTAAAGGCTAAGTAGATTTTGTGAAAACAAATACATTTCATCAGCTGGTTTCCTCTAATACTTTGTAGATACAACATACTTTATCTTCAAATCAAGGATGATAATATACTTTTGTTCATGTAAAATTACCCTTCATAACAATCATTCTTCAAAGTTTCCCATTTTTAGTACTTATCTTTCACATCAAATGTATGCATTTATGCAATTATAAAATTATACAATTATTTTGTGCAGCTCAGTGATAAGTGCATATGAATACCATAAAGTAACACATTACAAAGCTCTGTGATTAGAGATAATGGTAATTGTCAACATCTGGATTGAAGAATTTGAATTTGAAAAGTCTGATATTTTTCATACAGCTTTTTTTTTCTATGCTTGTCCATATTTCAGTTAATACTGACTGAAACCATTTATCTGGAAGAAGTTAATTCACTATAAATCTAAACTGCTCTACAGTTTGGAGTAGAATAATAGCTATTTCTCTATCTTTGTTAGGTGACTGCATTGAGTACATAGTTTCTTATGCCTCCTGTAGATCACAAAACCTCTCCTGCCTGATTCTCCTATGGTCCCCCTGTTTAGCACAAAGGCAACATGTCCTCTATTTTTTTCCCACATGCGTGAAGGGGATTCACCTACATATATTATGCTGCCGATTCTCTATCCTTTTGCTAAGTGCCAGTCAGAGGTGCAAAGCATTCCCCTTCAACCTGACCTTCTCACAAACAGATTCCACAAATGTATCTCATGCCTCTGTTCTTTTTCCAAATCATAAAATTGATAGGATTATCCGGGCAGAGGGCAAAGCTATGACTACACTTTTGCAATATTTGAAGTTACTCCGAGTATAAGGTGACATCTCCTCTTTGGAGGTAATGAAGAGAGAATGCCTAGATGCCACTTGAATAAGGAGGAGCTAAGGCTTAAAAAGGGATATTATGCTAAATATGGTCCCATTGCTTATATAATTCATGGCCAAATTCCTGATTACTTTGTCTTCTCACATTTCTTTACCACCTACACCCATAAACACAATATTGGAAATCTCCATTTTTCACACACTTATTAAGATATAATGAATATTCCATAAGATATACCTGCTTAAGATATACAAATTTATGCTTTTGAATAAAGAGTTGTGCAAAAGTCACTACACCCTAATTTTAGAGTTTTTCTTTCTCCCTCCAAAATCTCATATTTACTAAATCATTCCCCATTCCTTTTCTAACCACTGCTCCACATTCTGTTCTACAAATTTGCCTACATGGAATCTTTCATCTAAATGAAATCATAAAATATGCTCTCTCTCTCTCTCTCTCTCTCTCTCTTTTTTTACTAACCCCTTTTCCTTAGAATAATGTTTTTATGTTTCATTCATAGCATCTAGGAGTCATTCATTACTTTATATCCAAATAACATTCATTATGAATTTATAAAATTTGTTTTATCCATTAGGATTTTTCTAATAATTTTTAATTTTATTGTTTTTTTTTTTCTCTTATCATGTCCAGAATGAGATCTGTGGTATAAGGAGCCTAGGGAAGGTTTCCAGAATTAAGCTGGAGAAATTGGTAAAAAATTATAAATATTGTAAATAACTACAACTTATCCTGTGGAAGAAGTGATTGGCTCAAGGTAAAGAGAAGCAATTAATATAATTATTTAAATACTTAAGTGTTGAAAAACTTTAAAGAAAATTTAAAGAAAAATTTTAAAATTTAAAGAAAATTGACAAACATTGCCTGTTTCCTTATGGCAGGTATTTATCAAGTATCTTGTCTGTAAAACTTCTATAGAAGTAGATAAAAATGAAAAATAGAGCCAATAATTGTTTTCTCTACAAAATCAAGCAATAATGATGATGGGTTTTTCTCTTCACTTTGACCTCACAGAACTATGTAGTTACTTTGGGGGATGATAATGAGATGTATGCATTTCTGGTCACAGGAGGAACCCAAACTGATAGTTGAGTTCTCCCAGGATTCAGAGAGAACGTGGATTTGGCCCAGACCGTGGATTTCCCCTGAACGTGTTTGTAGAGTGCTGGTGTGAGTTCAGGAATAAAAAATTGCTGTTTGAATCTACAAAGTTGTGAGTGGCTCATGATTTTGTGCCCAGCCAGACTGCGTCAAAGGACCAACTCAACGATTTGCCCAGAAAATAGAAGAGACTCTAAAAA
Organism: Callospermophilus lateralis; assembly: GCF_048772815.1. Taxonomy (NCBI): domain Eukaryota; kingdom Metazoa; phylum Chordata; class Mammalia; order Rodentia; family Sciuridae; genus Callospermophilus; species Callospermophilus lateralis. Next base: position 819,480 of record NW_027517992.1, on the reverse strand, counting down.
GGTCAGTGTGGTGGGATAAAAAGAGAATTTAGGAAGAGGCAAGATGAGAGAGTATGGGGTTGGGGCTGTAGATGTAGACTTGGTTACTTAAAAATCAAGATGGAGACAACTGGAAGATACTGAGCAGAGTGACACAGTCTGATTTACTGCTTGAAATAATCGCTTTGGCTACTGTTTTGAGAGCAGATTGTATTGAAGTAAAGGCGGAGGTAGGGAAATCAAATAGGGTGTTACTGGAATAATCTAGGTGAGTAGAGATGTTGAGTGTATAAATATGTTAGTGGAGTGGAAAGTTAATATTGTATTTTATGAGTAAACTGAAGTCAAATATCATGTACCCTATCTCATTAAAGTCAGAATCCCGAATTTGGTTTTCTGAACCCAAATGTTAGAATTTCGATCTCTTTTTAAATGTACCAAATTGGGGATGCTTTGAAGATATCCATAAGGAATTATGCAGTGAAGTATTTAAGTTTAAAATTCAGGAAAATGATCAAAATTGGAAATAGAACTGGGGGCTTAAAAAAATGTAAGCTATAGGAATTAAAGTTAGGTGAAGTTAAAGTGAGGACAGAGACATGTGAGGAGGATGACTAGACTGTCAAGAGAAAAAATCGAAAAGTAAGAGTAGGTGAGACAAAGTTCATGCATAATTAAAGAATGAAGAGCAAGGGGAAAGGACATTTACTAATGCCCCATGCAATTTCAAGAACTGAATCAGGGAAGGTACCACTAATAGCAAAGTTCAAGTGTAGTGAATTCTGATCAGACAGAGTAGATGTGCCTGCTGAAAGAAAGGTGCATCTGGAGAGAGTCAAGAGGCCTGAGAAGGAGATGGGAATGGAAGGGTTTGTCCGAATACTCTTGTCGATGCAATACAAACCTAAACAAGATCATAAGAGCATTTGCTCCAAGGATGAAAGAATAGAAAAATGAAATGGTGGATAAACCATTAAGAAAAATTTAAGATATTTTCTCTGATTATATTTTCTAAAGAAACCAAGATGCAGAATTAATTTCTGACATAAGGACCAAAGAATTGGAAACGGTGGTAAAATTTCAAACACTTGTTATAGAAGTGGTATTAGGAATCCACTAGGAACTGTGAGAGGATTGATTTCTGTATAATTTTTTTTTAATTTTATTTAGTTACCAATGGACTTTTATTTTATTTATCTATACTCAGTGCTGAGAATTGAATCCAGTGCCTCACACTTGCTAGACAAGCACTCCACCCCTCAGCCACAACCCCAGCACCAAGGATTACCTTCTAATAGCAATGAACATACAGCTATCATTAACAATTTGACAATTAAGTGCTCATCTTATTTTGATTGAATATCTATATGTTAACCTAAGTTGAGCCGTAGATACAAAACAATCCTCAGTAAAAATCCTTTGGGAAAATTTGCAAGCCATCATTCTCAATATGTACTCCCCATACATAGAAATATAAATAAAGTCATTGTAATCTAAAATTAACTTTGTTTTTGTTATAGAAGTAAGGTACACTTAAGGCAATTTACCTAATGAGCCTGTATTATCAGCTTGCTAAGCAAGCTTCAATCTTTAAAAACAATTTGCATTGTTGCAGTTTGGGGGACAGTTTTATTTATCCCTTTAGGAAATAATGGTTGAGAAGAGCTTACTATAACACATCTGTTTACTTTTCAAACAGATATTCCATTTCAAGGTCAGTTTAAAAAAGCATTTCTTATAGTTTGAAATGAGCAAAATTTTTGCTACTGTGAGATGCTTATTTAAAAATATATTCACTGGATTGAGTTCTTTGAGTCAAAAGCAAAACATGTAGGATGTATGTGTGTTTTCCATTTATTCTATTTAATGCTTCAGCCCACATTTTTGAGGTAGCAAAACTAATCTCATTTTAAATGTCTTCCTATTATATGAAACACAGTGCTCTTACACTATAATTAAAACAAGAAGCTTATGAGAATGTGAAGTTTTACTTACATCCCTAAGAAAGAAAATCAAAGCTAGTACCATATTTATCTCTTATAATAGGCTCTTGCAATCAAAAACATGAAAAGATTGGGACAATCATAGCCTATGGAGTTTACTGAGTTTGGATTCATTCTGGACAAGGAAAAGCTTAGTATTGCTAATCTTTCTATACTTTTATTAAAACATCAAATTATTTTTTAATCATAATTTATAATGAATATTTTGTAAGTTTAACATACATGGTCATAACTAAAAGATTTTGTGTATATAAATTGCCACCGAGTAGCTAATTCATATTTTCTCTTTTTAATATAAGAATGAACTATTCATTTTGCTATTTTTGAAAAAAGTAACTATCAAACTTTGAAGCATCTTTCAATAGGCATTCATTAAATAACTATGTCTTCCGTATCCTTGAATATTTCACCATAATTAATTCAAATAATTTTATATCAATTCTTTCAAAAGTTGACTTTTTGTTATTTCTACTGGGAATGATAGTTAACCAATAAATTAATTATAAGTCTATTGAATTATAATAGGACACTTTAAGCAAATTTAAAGGAAATAAAAGTGATGCATCCTGCTAACTATTTACAAATTAAACATAAAGGAGGGATTCATATGCATTCAACAAATAAATTCCTAGGGACTCAGATTAATGATGTTAAAATATGTTATAAATAAGAAGTTAACTAATTGGTACAGCATTAAGAACAAGTGAACTATTAAGGATGTGATTTGACTTATGCTTTCAGCATTTAGTTAACATTGACAATATTTATTATCTTTATATCTTGTTACTAAAATATTAAAGAGTTAACAATAATGTGAGTAATATGTTATTCATCATTGCTAAGAGAAACATGGTTATTCTTCTTTTTGTCTAATATAACAGGCAATTAACTCATTTGCCAAGATAATAAAATTTTTGTAAAGTGTTAAAGAAAGTATTAAGCTTCAGATTTTGATAAAGCTCATGTAAAGTTAAAGGAATATTTCCAGTTATCAAGTTTCATAAGGTACCTTAATTACTTTCCTTTATACTTTCCTATTCCAGAAAAAAAATGTGCACATGTTGTTGAAGAAAAAATTTCAAGAAATCCATTTATTTTGTCTTAACAATATTGCTATAATTATTAAATAAGTTATTAACATTAATATTCTTGTCAATTCATCATTCAGTAGACATGTTTAACTCTCCTTGTTGCTTTACTCACTTTCCTTTCTTTATTGCTTATATGTCCTTATTCTCCCATTCTTTAGCTCGGAATGTCCTTTCTCATATATAAAAATTGTAGCTATTCACTAATGTCTGGTGACACTTTACCTCCATTAATAGAAAATTCCTCATTTTTTGTGTGTCTATCTTAATTTTGTGTAACTCTTCTCAGTACACCATACAGCTTCAATTTTTCATTGCTGTATGTATTGTACTTCTGGAGTGGTGAGCTCCTACAGGGTAGGGAACATGTTCTTCAATTTTATATTTGTGCTAAATAGGTCATGGACACATCTGCACTCCAGTATTTACTGCAGTACTATTGATGATAGCCAAGATATATAACCAATCTAAATATCTTTCGCTAGAAGAATGGAAAAAGACACACTAATATATATATATATATATATATATATATATACACACACACACACACACACACACACACACACACACAATGGAATGCTATTCAACCCTGGAAAAGATTTAGTATTTTCACTTTTAATAAAATAAGTGGACCTGGAGGGCATTTACGTTAACTGAAATAAACCAGGCACAGAAAAACAATGCATGATATTACTTACATATATAATCTAGAAAATCTGATCTAATGGAAGTTGAGTATGGAATGGTGGTTCCCAGAGGTTAATTAAGTGGGAGTCGGGTGGGAGAGGGAAAATTTGATCAACAGATATAATGTTACAGTCAGAATAAAAAAGTTCTGGTATCCTATTGCACAGTAGGATGAATATAGTTAATAATAATGCATTTAAAAATGCTAGAAGTGAGGATTACAAATGCTCTTCCTATATAGAATTGATAAAAGTTTAAGGTGATCAATATGCTAATTACCTTGATTGGCTCATTATACATTGTATATAAGAATTAAAACATCACACTCCACCTTGAAAATATGCATAATTATATATCAACCAAAGGTATATTAAAGGGAAATTCTCAGTAGAAAAAAACTTAAGTTTTCTATGTATAATTCTATACCATTTTTACAAATATGGAAAAAAAGAATAACCAAATAATTCTATATTCTCTATTTTATTTTCATAATGATACATAGCTTTTTTTGCTGATCATTAAAATAAAACTAAGTTCTCCCATGGTGCAAATAAAATACACTTAATAGTAAAATTTATACTATATAAAATTAAAGCATTCATGAAAACTAAAAATCAAACATGAGAGAGGTTCAATGTTATCCTTTTGGCGCTCTTAAATACTATACTGAAAATTAGATTGTACAATAGCTAGTATGCAATGGTAACTTAGCTGAATATGTTAAGGGTAGTTTTTTTAAAAAATAATTCCTTTAGGAATAATATAATTTTAAGAGTAAGATAAAATATAACTCACCATTTATGTTAGATTTGGATTCTGCATATTTGTGGTAGTTGAGGTGGGGGAAGGTAAATTAAAAATGGTTGAATTTTGACCTTTTTCCCCTCCCCAAGGACATGCATTACCTTCTACAATGGATGGTTGATTAAAAAAATAAACCTTCTTATGAAGATTATAATGTTTGCTATTGTTTATCTTTGCTAACTCCATCCTGAAAAACATGTGCAGTTGTAAATTACAAGGGCATTACATAATAAAGACTATCCATATTTTGATACTATACCATGATTTTTCATCAGTAATTTTTATTGTCATGTTGGGACATTATTGATATTTTAGAAACTTAATTACTGTTTAGACATTTTTGTATATGTACTCACACAATATGTACACATGTTCTTATATTTTTAAATTGGCATGCATTTTCACCTAAAGCTTGGTCATACTCAAAACTAAAATGGATAGAGACAAAATTATATAAGATTTGAAATTGAATAGAATTGAGTAATAGTCACATGGTGGGCTGAGTTATGGCATCCCCCAAAAGTCCACGTCCTAATTCTCATTTCCAGGAACACTGCAGATGAGATAAAGAGCAGATTTTCAGGTGGGAGATTAAGCTGTGTTGTATCCAAAAGTTTCTTCTAAAAGGGAGGTCAGAGAGGATTAGACTTGGACATGCCCTGGAAACAAAGGTTCTAGCAACTGAAGAAAGGACCTAGAGGCAAGGGATGGAGGCAGATCCAATAAACTTGGAAAGAAAAGGAAAAGAATGCTCACCCAGAGCCACCAAAAGAGCTCATCCATGAGGACACTCTTTAGGCTACTGACCTCCAGAATTTAAAAATATTATAAACTTGTATTTCTCTGAGCCACTTGATCTGTGGTGTTTTGTTACACCACCAACAAAATAAAATCAAAAAATTAGGTCCACAGGTTCAAGTCCAAGCCAAGATATAACACATGTAAATCTCATCAAATGAGTCAGAAGTAAGCAAATTGTCAGCTATTACTCCAAGAATTTAAAGGCCTTTTTTCTCTTAAGTCACTCTTCCTTAGCATCAACACTAAAGTAAAAGACCTTCTCTTCTTCTTGATGTCGAGTCAGCAAAAATATATTGACATAGGACTAAAGTCAACAATAATAACTAGAAAGTCATTGTAGAATTTTATAAAAAATGATAAGTGTTCAAATAACTGACCTATTTGAGTAATAAATGAGTTGTGAAGTTTGTGTGTGTGTGTATGTGTGTGCATTGTGAATGTATTTTTATACTTGGAAGATGGGAAAAAATTGACAATATTCATGCCAAAAATGTAATTATATATATATACACTTTATATTGGCTATTACCAAATTACTCATTCTAAGCCTTATTAAGCACAAAATGTTTTTGGAGCTACTAATGGTAATTCACACTTACAAAACCATCTTCCATAAAACTAAGACTAAATTGAAAATTTGAAGAAATTCTTTATTCCCTGAAAGAGCTTTTCTCATTTATCATTACTATCATAATGGACAAATGAAAAGTACCTCTGTAAACATTTCAAATCCAATTTGACATTTAATTTTCAAGGAGAAAGTCAGTTTTTTTCTTTGATTATTTAAACACTTGTGTATTTCTTTTGTTTTTTTCTCGGCAGAGATATGGAAAATCATAAAACATACAGCATGGAACTATTTGGAACTGTTTGTTTACCAAGACAGACAGACAGACAGACACACACACACACACACACACACACACACACACACACACAAACCTCTGAGTAAAAAGTCCATTTCTTTTTTAGCAAGAGACAAATATATATATTTGGTAAAATAAGGTTAATACATTCAACAGGATTAACTATAGTTTTTATCATTGAACACTTTGTAGTGTTCTTTTCTGAAATTCCTGTAAAAATATTCTATTTTTTTACCTGCCCTTTCTCAAAAGTCCATTTAAACGATTCATCATTATTTGACTACACTACATTGTTAAGGAAGGGTAAAATTTTGATGTGTCTTCTTTGCAAATTGAAAACCTAAATTATTGACATTTCCCTGAAAGTTCTATTCTCTAAATCCTATATGATCCTCATCCAATCTCCCAGGGGGTAGCAAATTCACATCTTTTTTTCTCATCTCTAGACTTAGAGAGATGTGAAGCAGATGGTTAGGTTTTGGCTCCTTCAGGGATGATGCAATATCTCTTATCCATTATGCTGTTTTATAACCATTACAATTTTACTTATCTCAAGTTCTTATTTTGACTTTAAAATATTTAATTCAATAAATTTCTTTTTATCTATTTTAACAGTTTTTAAACTTATTTAAAGGGTTTTAAACACTTATTAGATATAAAGCAATAAGAATATAATGATGAAAACAATAGGTTCTCTTCCCACAAGTTGCTGATGTTTTAATAGAGAAGTCTACAAAATTCTAAACATTTACATTAATGTTGCCACAGTCTCTGGCTGGGCACAAATCACGAGCCACCACACAGCTTGTAGATTCAAACAGCAATTCTTTATTCCCGAACTCACACCAGCCGTCTACAAACACGTTTTGGGGGAATCCACGTTCTCTGCCCAAATCCACCACTCCACTGGGCTTCTGTCTCCCAAAATATATTGTCTGACCCTAAGAACTCAAGAGGAACTCAGGCAGCAGGATATGCCCTATTCTAAAGGGGGAACACCCTAATCTCCTATTATGCTAAACCCGGGACACCCTAAACACGGATCCGCCCTGGTTCTTGAACAAGGTCACCTTTCAGGAGTCCTTCCACTAGTCAGCATGGGAGTACGCTGGCAAGGAAATTGTCATACCTACTTTGCTGATGGCTCCCAGCAAATGTGATGTAGTTAGTAATGCAGTTGTGCTCATGTGTTTTTTGGAAGAGGATCAAAATAGAGGAAATATACTTTGACAGACCTGGAATTAGGAGTTGAGATGTGTCAAAGGTATTATTGCATAATAACAACATTTAACAGTATTGAAAACCCCACTTCTTGTTATGGAGGCAGGGAAGGTGGCATGCTTGCTTTCCCAATCTCTTGCAACTAAATCATGGACATGTGGTTCAGTATAGATTAGTGACAGTAGAGGCAAGGCATCTGTTAGGACTCTCCCAGGGAAAGTTTTCCTTTCAACTCTGAGCAAACTTATAAAGGGAAAACTCTCCTGCAGGGCTCTTGATTGTGAGCAGTTCAAGTCTGGGGTAGACATAGCCATCTCGAGAATACTGAAATTAAGCCAGAAAATGATTACCAAAAAAAGGAATGGTCGAATGGAAAGATGTTCTGCATGTGGGTCTTGGAAAATATTCTTGGACTTCCCTGAAGTCAACCCCACTCTTCTATACCATTCTGAAGACATTTTATTAGATTATATGATAAACAGCCCTATTGTTCCTTAGCCAAGGTGAGTTGGCAAATTGTACTACCAACTATAAGTAATGGATGCATGCCTCAGGGAAGCATCAGAAAAGGTCTTTTTAAAGCAATATAATAAAATAATATGAGTTTACCACACTGGCTAGGTGGAAAATAACAAGCTAAACAAAACAGGAAGATCACAAATGGGCAGCATGATGCATCAGAGGAACATCAAGTAACTCATATAGCTTAGTTTTAGTCAGATAGAAATTAGGTTGAATATTCAGTTTATTTTGCTTGATTACAGAGTTTGAATGCAGTTTTTGTTTTTGTTTTTGACATTTTGAGAATGCGAGTGCTCTACCACTAAGCAATAAACCCAATCTCTAGTCAATATTTCAATATGCTTTTCATAACTAGTCAAACCTCTTACTCTTCATTGTTTTAATTTGGCAGATTTTGAAAATAATTTTTGGTGTGGGAGATAAAAATAAATACCATAAATAGTATTAATGTTCATTATGCATCACATACTAAATTAAACAATGTGTGCATTTTATTTAATATTCACTGAAATACATATTTGCATCTACATTAGATAAGACAATTCAGAAAGTTAAATGGTTTTTAAAATACCACTTAACTGCAAGATTAATATACAAATAAACATATCACTAACAAAAAACTTGCTCTCATAATCTTTGAAGGAATTTTTGTCAGGCTGGCATTTACCTGCATTTTTCAAGCAATGACTTGTACATTTGGAGTGTGTCTAGCAGCACTACCTAAAGGCACTAAATGGAAACGGTTCATCCCCACACACTTGCACATGCACTACAGATGCTACTTGCAAATCATATACACACTGCTAGTACCTACCCCACATAAAACTATTAGCATGCGACATCAAATTTATAGTTTCAAAATAGGCCTCAATACTTCCTTCCAAAAATTTTTCTTTCTAATAATAGCCACACTCCCATGTGATTGAGTCTCAGCTCTATACAGGTAACAACTATTCTCAGAGAAGTAAACATGGTCAATCATTTATCTATAATTTTGTAAATAATGATAAATAGAGGCATTTATGGTGATGGGAACAATCATGTACAAATATCACAGATGAAGACATTGACTATGAAGAGCTAAAGTGTGGCAGATGTCCACCTTTTTATTGTTTTATCAAGAATCTCTTTTCTTAGCATGGTCCAAAATTAAATGTGGAGTAATTAACTTTTCACTTTTGCAATACTGGTTATTGAAACAAGGGGTACCCTACCACTGAGCTACATCTCCAACCCTTCTAATCTTTATTTTGTATTTTGAGACAGGGGTCTTGCTAAATTGCCCAGACTGGGCATTTGCAATCCTCCTGCCTAAGCTACCTGAGTCGCTGGGATTACAGGTATGTATCACCATGACCAGCTCCATCTCTTTTAATTTCATCTCCTTCATCAAACAAATACTCTTTGGGGAAATATAAAAAAGACATTGGTGTTCACAGAGTGGTTGCCCTTTTGTAGACACATAATCAAACCCCAAATGATAAAGTGAGAAACGTATCTTTTTTATGTTGATGTGACAGGATAGAGAGGTCTTAGGTAGGCGGGCTTGTGTTATTTGGGTAATTGTGAAATATGAAGAAAAGGTCAATGGGTTTCCTAAACACAGATAATTAAGTACTTTTCTACAGAAGACACATGTCATGGGAATTTAAATGAGTTTTAATGAAAGTAATTATTACTTTATCAGAAGAAAAGGTTTAATGTAAAATTTTAATGTTAATAGGAAATTAGGAAAGTCAGTCATGGGGGACTAAAAGAATATAAATTAAGCTTCATAATGTTATAAGGAAGAGATATAAGTGTACATATTTTCTCTCATGAAATGTTTTTTCATTTTTCTATAATTAAGAAATTTCTGAAAAACAGTATATTTTAATATAACAAAACACATACTAATTGTATGATACCATAATATGAAAATTGAAATGTTATTATATTCAGTAGGGAATATTTTAATTGCATACAATATATTTAATTAAAATAAAAATAAAGAATACACAAAATAGAAAATTATCAAGTCTAATATATACCACCTCTAGTACATAAGTGATTGCTATTTTATTTTTCCATATTCCTGCACTTTTCTATACAAAAAAAATGAATAACATTATGAAGATTTTTTCCAAGGGAATGATAAATATATTACTCAGTGTATTATCATTTATACTCAAAAATTAGTGATACACCTTCATATTGATAATTATAGTTCTGTGTAATAAATTTAAGAAGGACATAATAACCATTATGTGAATTTTTTATATTCTTGAAAAGTTTTTTTTTTTAAATGGAAACTAAATGTTCAAAAATTAAAAGTTATAAAAGGTCTGTAGTAAATTTTGACCACTTGTCTGATTTTTAAAATGAATTACTATTTGAGTAAAATTGATATTTCTCAAAAGAAGTATTTGTAGAATTTTTTGTAATTATACTAATTTCCATTCAAATATATTATCAAAATTCATCTTACAAATATGCTTTTCTCTCACATCCTAAACTTACTAGTTTCATCTTTGACAGTCCATAGATATTCACATTTTAAATATTTGAACCCAAATATTTTCTTCACATTTTTTGACCATTTTCAATAATATTTAAATTTAAGGAATCGAAATGATGAGAGATGATTGAAGAAATTCTATGCAGTAATATCTTCATGTCCATGACAACAATGATTTTTTTTGTTTTGTTTTGTTTTGAGGAACGTTAAGTTTTAAATAAGATGTTACTTCACTCTTAGTTTATATTCTTAAAATGCTGAATCCTTACCAGGAAGATAATTTCAGAGCTCCTTTGAGGTAGCTTTCAGTGCCAATGCATAGTTTTAAGTTCTTTTGTTGAATAATCTTCCAAGATGATCTTGCAGTATATATATATAGCTGTCCAATATATGGGAATAATCTTGTCCTTTACTTCCCAAAGAAATCTTCATTAGGATTTCCCAAAAATGTTGAAAATGTATTTCTCTTTGAGCTGGGCCCAGTGGCACAGGCCTGTAATCTCAGTGGTTCAGGAGGCTGAGGCAGAAGGATCACAAGTTCAAAGCCAGCCTCAGAAACATAAAGAGGCCCTTAGCAACTCAATGAGATCATGTCACGAAATTAAATATAAAAGGGCTGGGAATATGACCCAGTGGCTAAGCACCCCTGGTTTTAATATCTGTATCAAAAAACTAACAAAAAACACCTTTTAATGTTTTTTTTTTTTTTTTTAAAGGGAGGAGCACTCAAAATACTTCCCATTTGGGGAAAGCTAGGCCCCTAGCTCTGCCACCCAGCCTCCAGTATAAGACCATTGTAAAACCCTAGGTAGTATCTGTAGCATCAGGTGCCTAATGTCACAAAGGAGAAGTGCTATTCAGGGAACACAAGAGAGTTGACAATGAAAGACCCTTTCAACAGAGGGTGGACTGAAATACAGACAATATTCAGATCTTGTTTGAGCATCAACTCTGATAGAAGACTAAAGAATTAAAGAAGTGGTGTTTTTTTTTTTTCATTTGATATTGTGAAACTTCTATTACATTACAATTAACATACTTAACGTGAAATCTCATTCAGAGTAATGAGTTATAGCAACTTTTGGCATATCTTAAAGCTAAATTTCTTTGTAATATTGATCATACTTTCCTTAAAATCATGCATGTATACACAGAGGCACAAAGTACTGATTAAAAAGTACATGTGTACATATGCTGTTTACCTTTATTAATTATAAATCATACAATTATAAATCATTTATAAATCTAGATTTTTATGTGATAAATATATTTATGAATCCTTAAAGATATGTAAAAATATATATTATATATGTATACATGCAAATGTAACATCAAAGTTCTCTTCATTCTGAGAAATGAAGACTTTCTTTTTTTCAGTTATATATAACACTATGTGCCAAAAACTTCTAGTCAGTTCAATCTTTTAAAGTGAAGGATTTGGATCCTCTTTTGATTTCAACATTTATGTTTTATTTTTTTTCCCATTCAGAGTCAAGCAAGTTGTTAAAAAAAAAAAAGAAATCATTCCTAAAATCATCTGAATACCATAAAAAATTGGGCTTTTTTTTATTAAAATAAGCCAAATTTGGAAGTGACTTGTAAATTACATGTTCTTCTCAGTGATTGAGGAATAAATGGGAATAGTTTAGAAATCCATTGGCTTGTTGTCAAGTACCAATCAGCAAATGACAAAATCTGTGCTCAGCAGAACAAAGTATAGCAAGCACTATGGATGTGATTATAAAACAAAATGGAAGTTGGATTCCACAATAGTTATCTTTTGAGGGATTATTAGCAGATGACTAGGAAGATAATAATGTATGAGAGCAAATATGAGAGCAAAAGCAAATTTTTGAAGATTCTATACTTTGATTTATATTACCTATTAATAATGCCTAACTTCTATATGATAAAAGTGAGTATCTTCCACTATAATTAAGTATAATTTCTGAAGTACTTTAAATGTTTAACTATTTAAAATATATTTAAAAAGTACTTAATGAGAGATAAGGAAAGTTAACATTTAAATAATAAAAATTGAATAAAAAATTTATAAGTGTTTGGGGCTGGGGATGTGGCTCAAGCTGTAGCGCGCTTGCCTGGCAACATGTGGCCTGAGTTCAATCCTCAGCACCACATACAAAGATGTTGTGTCCGCTGAAAACTAAAAAGTAAATATTAAAATTCTCTCTCTCTCTTTAAAAAAATTTATAAATGCCATGTTATATATATTTGTTAAATTTATGAACTCCCAAAACCATAATCTATATTTAAAAAGACTAAATTAATTTTAATTTTTGCAAATTAAAAATAAGTAATTTAACAAAATATCTCATAATGTCTTTAATTATCTAACTTATTAATTATTATTCATTATATATGTTTATATTCTTGTTTCCCAAGGACATTTATCACTTCTTTGATGTGGAATTATAAACACAATTATGTAAATATTATCTATTTTAGACATTCTTCAACAAACATTTTAATTAATCATGAGAAAAATGATTAAAAACTACTAAGGAAACCATTTCTGTCTCATTTAAATGATAGCAATGTGGTAATTCACTTTATAAATTCAAATATTTTTAGACAAAATACATTTCAATTTCTTGATGTGCAATGAGAATGCACTAAATATCACTATATACAATCTAACTAAAATTTTACTCAATAAAATATTACACAAGAAACTGATGAGGTGTGAAACAGATGTTATGGAAATTGGTGTTTCTATAAATATTGGGAAAAAATATTGAATACCTAATATTCCCAAGACCTCAGACATAAGATATCTGTTAAAATCATGGCATACTTTAAAGAACTCCCACCTTCTCTTGATTTCTACCTGGGTCCCAATAAGGTGTTGTCACAGTTTTCACATGATGCCTCACTGTAGTTAAAGGTGAGTGGAACAGAGAGGCATATGACCTAAGATAGAGATGTAGTCTAATTCAAAATCTACCTAATAAGGATGACAGAAAGTAATTCCCACTGTCTAGTATACTCCCTGTTGTAGGAACATAAGGAGTTAACCAGAATACTAAAGAGAGATTTTAAAAGTTGTAAACTAGAACAGAAGCTATGAGATTGAAACAAAACCAACAAAACAAATAATAGAGTTGGGATCAAATGAGCATGAGTCAGTTATTTACTAGCTATATCATTTTGGTTCAGCTATGTCAGGGGAAATTTTAGTTGGAAAACTGTAAAAATTTTTCAAACTGATGAAAATTTTACATAAAGTATAAAATATTACTACCTGGCAAATCAAATAGGTAATATATGTTAGCTAGTATTATTATTACTCCTACTAGATATTTAATGACATTTTTGTCACCCAACTGCTTTCTATTACCTGAGTTAACAGGGTGTTTAGACATTCCTGTGTTTCTATCAAATCTGACTTTCTAATTGTTCCTGAGTATCTGTAAGTTCTAGCTGCAAATACAAGATTTTGATTTCTCTTTTCCCACATGTACTTGGATTAACTCAAGTAAGAAATACACTTTATTGTTGTTGCTGTTCTTAAGAGTGTGTAACATAAATAAGAATTACAAGGAATATAATTGAAAAAGTGATTTATCAGAAGCTGCATTCCACTGCTCTGTTTCTCTGACAAGGTACACACTTGAGTATAGCATTCTTTTTTGTCCTTCTGCTACTGATATAAAGAAGGAACTGGATTGAGAGATATTTAGATCTTACTTTTTGACTTAGTTCATACTATTTAAAAGAAAGTTTTCAATAAAATTATTTTCAATGTATGTGTGAGACCTTGCTTATGCCCAAACTAATTATTAAAAACTTTCATCAATTTGATTTTATATATTCTCTATAGTTCCAAAGATATAAAGAAAATTATTTCATTTTGAGAGATTTTTGGGTTGGGCCAAATGTTTGCAAATTTATGCAAATGCCCTATAATAAACAGAATGAAAATGACACTACTGTCAATGGCAGAAAAATATTGGGTAGTTATGTGAAGGTGTGAAGGGAAGAATAAAAGTCCACATTTTAATCTAAAATTCACATTTCACTTGGCTTATGTATGTAATGTTTATTTACATTCAAATTATATACTTAATTGATATGATAAACTGTAAGTATTCCTTCTCTGATGAAGATTTTAACCTTGGAAATTTCTACAAACCTAAGTTGGCTACTCAAGAAATATATATAACTGAAACTCTAATTCAAGAAAAAGCACCAGTTCCAGGGACATCCAGAGTTCTAATAACCTGTGGTCTTTTCCTTGCCTCATTTCCACAATAACCCAACTGGTCACCCAGTTCAGAATACACGCTATGTGTTGTAAGCACATAATTACAGAAAGAGTTTTAACATTTCCTTAATATTTGTCTATTTCAGTGATTTACAGTGGGAAATAAAGCTAAAAACCTTTCTCTCATCCTAATGTCTCAAACAGCTCCTTCAGTGGGACTATAATTTAAGTGTATAAAACACCTGCACTAGTATTCCTTAGTTTATGTAAGTATGAAAAGTGTGAACTCAGTGGATTTTCACATTGATACAAATGTGAAAATCAATAGATTAATACAACCCATGTCACAAAAGTTTCATGTAACTTAAAAAAAGAAAAAAAGTTTTATAAATGAGAGGGTGGGACACTAGGTTCCAAACTGATCTCCCAGGCTTTCTTCTGGGCAAGTGGCTCCGGGCTCTGTCCTCATTTTCCTCATCTACAAAAGTGAACATCAGAGGCTTGGACTGTAGCTAAGTGGTAGAGCACTTGCCTGGTACACACGAGGCGCTAGGTTCAATCCTCAGCACCATGTTAAAGAAATAAAATAAAGTTATTAAAAAGAACATGAACATAAGCCAAGGGCATCTCTAAAATCTTCCCAGTGCTAATATATTTTAAATACAGTTCTGTATATACATATACACTGAATAATTATGAAAGGTTTGACTTTTTCTTTCAAAATTTTCTGTAGAGAATTTTAGTTTCCTTAAGATACATAAAATTCATACTTAATGCTCTTATCTTGTGTTTGAACAAATTACTTCTACTTTATTTATCTATTTTCTAATTTGTTTACTTTTTTAATTTCAAAGAACTAATTTGCAAATTCAAGGATTAAAACACAACTACTGCTTTATATATTCAAGTATTCTGGCAATATAAATCATACCTTAGTAAAGTTGACTTTTAAAAATATGACAAAGTTACTTAATTCAATTTTAAAATATTCATTGTAATGTGCTTTTAAAAATTTTAGAATAAAGAAATTTAATTTGGGATTAAGAGATGAAGCCTGGCTGAAATGATTATTCAAACCTACAATACATCTATTTTATATATATATAATTTAAATCAGGCAGTGATTTTTTTCTCTTTTTTTAGTACCACTACTAATTCCAGAGATTTTTTAAGTAAAAACCATTTATGTTGGCATGTTGCAAATTTATATACTTATGTATAACAACCTTGTTATTGTTTCTGGTGTTAAATCATATATTATTCTATTATTTTGACTTTAAATACATTTACTTAATAACAATATGATGAAGATGTTTTACTTGGCATCTTCCTTCAGTTCCTCAAGTCAGAGGGAAAAAATTTTGAAGAGAGATATGCCAAGCAGGATATATGTACTTCCTCACTGATTTGATTTTCAGATCCTCTGCATCAAAATCACTGGAATGTGGATTAAGTAACAATTTTTGGTTGTTGGTTAGCATCTCTTGCTGTTAAGATACAGAAACCAAAATTGATATAGGTCTTTATGCAATCTTTAGGCACATTAAAATTTGGGGATCTCTAATGCACAGTGTCTATGTTCCTCTGTTAATATTAAATCATGTGTTTATATAATTCAGACATTATTCTAAAAAAATTTATCTCCATTACATTTAAAGCAATTCAATACATGACTCAGAGTATCCTTGAACTAAAACAGCTAGATCTCTTTTGTTAATAAAAGATCCCAATTATTGACACTAAAGCCCAATTGTGCTATTGAGGAAAATGTCTATTATCTTGCCATTGACTCTTCTTCCATGTTTTCCTTTACAGATTGCATCATTTCCTACAGAAACAGACCCAAGTGTAGTGGACTCTGATTTATTACTGTTACTTGGGCATTCTTTAAGGGAAAGGATATAAGATCTCAAATAAAAAATTAAGTATAAAAACAGTTATTTAAATGTGAAAAGATTACAATACATTAGAAAATTTAAATCATATTACATAAAAAAACAATTAATTAAAAAATGAACACAGGGCTGGGGTTGTGGCTCAGTGGTAGAGTGCTCACCTAGCATGCACGAGGCACTGGGTTCGATCCTCAGCACCACATAAATGTAAAATAAAGACATTGTGTCCACCTAAAACTTAAAAATAAATAAATATTTTAAAAATATCTCTATAAAATATTTTCCCCATATTTATTTTACCTAAAGTGACTTTAATTGTCTTTTAATCATGTTTGCTGCAAAGAGATTAGAAATTTAATCTAGTCTTTTCTCTTGAATATTTGATCAAGTTTTTATTATCATCTTTGACTTAGAAAAGTGTCCTTAAATCTCATCACATGTTATTGAAAGACCATGAAAAGTACATGATTATCAAATTTTTGGAAACCTCTCTTATAGCTGCAAGATTTGAAAGAATTTTCCACAAATTAACTTCTAACTCTACTTTTCAAATATTGTTCCTTTTTCACTACCTCCATAAAGTGCCACTAAGATAATTCATATTGTGACCTGCCCTCTGGCTCCTTACCTGCATCCTGAAATATTAGGAGAATCCACCCAGTGAGTAGAAGCTAACCATCTGCTTGCTACATGCATATTACATAGTAGTGGTGAAAACCTTAAGTATACACAGGGTCACATAATTATTTCACTAAACACAATTTAAACATGTTATGTCCTTATTTCCCTCAAATAAGACTCCCAAAATGTCCATAGTAATTCTCATCTCTGACTCATTCTCATTTGTATTCTCACCTTTCTAAGTAATAGGCAATACAGTTCAGTCTTGGTTCTATTTCTTTCTCTTAATATTCTTCTGCAGAATGTAATTCACCACTGACCATTTTACTTCTCTGCTTAAATTCTTCATAAACTCAGAATTTTAAAATGTCCAATATGTGTAAACAAAGAGCAAGGACCTCTAATCTGAGTCCTTGGCTACTATCTCCCTTTTTTTTTGCAAACTCAGCAGTCTAGTACAACCTGTCTTATTTGTGGTCTTTCATTACTTCAAGCATTTCCTCACCTCAGTGTTTTGGATTTTATATGTTTTGCTTAGACCACCCTCCTTTCCACTTTCATACCAGATCTACCTTGTAGCTCCATTAAAAGTCAGTTTTTCTGCGGAACATGACTCATAAGCCCCATCACAGCTCACTCTTGCACACTTGATCAATTGTCTTAATTACCTACTTTGCTTCCTAGAACATAAGCCTAAACGAAAGCAGGACTTATGTTTTGTTAATCATGCTGCATTACATATATAAATGCACAAGTACTTACAGGAATAAGAAAACTGAAATGAAAAAAAAATCTAATGGAATCAATATGTTGGGGCATTTTTTTCTGAATTCAGTAAATTCTTTAAATTATCTATAATTTGGTTTTCTTATGCATTAAACAGGAATAATAATATGTACTTCCTGGTTGTATTTTGAAAATTATAAAACATTACATATGAATCATCATAGTCTGTGGCATTCAAACTGTGAGGTTGCAAAATGAAAGGATATTATTAATAATTATTATAAGATAAAAGATTAGCTTTATCTCCTCAGTTCTTGAAAGTACATTAACTTTGGCTAGCTGAGAATACATTCATAATTTCAATTTCCAACCACTGCTTAAGAAATCCTAATACTTTTTCTGCTCCCTCCCTTGGTACCTCACTTCAGTTCCTTGTCTTTCTACCCTGGAAGTCCTGGCCAATGGTCACTTTGATGGTATGGGTAGCTTGACAAGTACTGAAGTCCCATCCTTACACTAATACTGTGATGGTCTTTTCTACTCCTATATGCTATTCTATTCTAATCAGCTTTTTTCTTCACATCATTTTTATAAGAAATAGTAGCTTTTGGTGACAGGGTAATTAGAATGATTACTATACATTTCTTAAACATCCCCTATCCCCAGCTTATTTATCATTTTCTTAAGAACTAACCTTTTTTCAAAATTCTAGTTTATAATCAAAATCTGACTTTGAAATTGACTTATAATAATGGTGCAATTTTATTCTCAAATACATGCACATTTGTTAAATAAACAGAACAAATAATGAATAAAAAAGTTGAACTGGCAAATAAAAACAATACTATTTAAATCAAGGCAAGTGGATGGCAATATAGTCTTTCACAAAAATACCCTTTTTCTCTCTTCCAAACTGTCTTTTTGTGAGTTTCAAAAGATTGTACTGTTTTGTTAAGTTTAAATAATTTTGATGACTATTTTGACAATGCATTCAGTTGAATCACTCTGTGATCATAAGATTCTTGAGCAGAATCAAAGTCACAGAAAGATTCTAATGCCATGAAAATTAAAGTGCATCTGAAATACAGTCCATTAGTTGTGAGCCTACTTTTTCTCACAGAACTCTCATCAACAATACAGAAAATGGACTGAATATGTATTTTCAGGCATAATGAGAAAGTAATTCCAAATGTATTATGAATATTAGAGGGAAAGACTCATCAAACGTATTTTAAAGTAAAACAGTGACAGAGAAATTCTACATTACCAATTAAATAACATTTGTATAGCTTCTTAGAGTCAAATCCTTCCCTAAGTTCACACTAACCCTAATAACCCTTAGACAAGAACAATTTAGCTATGAGAATGAACATCAAATAAAAGTAGCAATATGAGATTCCAGAAACAGGCCAATAGAGTAGAAGTATCACTATCATATTTCCATCACCTAGGACATAAAAAGGATTCAATAAATAGTGATAGAAAAAGATACATACATGGCCTTTTAAATAGAAGTATTTATAAAAGGTTAGGGTGTTAAGAGGAGGGTACACATTGTTTCTTTCAAGGGTAAAGAAAGGCAGAATGAAATACAAATGGCCTGGACAGGAAGGATGAAGCTGGATTTCTCATGCCTAGACGGGAATGGCACAAGAGGTAAAATCTACCCCTTGGAAAAGACTAGGAAAAATCAGAGATATTTCATGAAGAAGAAGTAGTTGAAACAAAGTTACAGAAATACAGACTACACACTCTCTCCAGGTAGGGGTCCAGACTTATGTGTGTAGTGAGCTTGACAAAGCTCTGAGATGTGGCAAGACAATGGTGTCCTAGTTATAAAGTACAGTGCTTGGTATGCTTAACTAGATTGGATTTTATTTCATCAATAGAAAAGAAAGACTGAGTATTTAAAAACAGTGTTTTAAAGAAGCATCTGGCTATGTTACAAAATAACTTGGTGAGCAGTTTGGAAAATAAATCTAAAAGAAACTCTTCATGACAATAAGCTCCTTCAGAAGGTATTTCAATACCTCCCCATGGAAGGGTCTAAACCAAGGTAGTTAAAATAGGAGAGGAGAAAACAAAGTGATCATTTCAGAAGTAAAACTGGTGGCACCATATGGACCTGTAGGAAAACATAACAGAAAAGCAAGTTTTTGTGGTGTCAGTGTTTCTCTGAGTGGATGAACCATTAAATGAGCCAGGAAGTGAAAGGAACAAACAAGTAGGAAAGATCATGAGTTCTGTTTGGGTGGTTCAGTCTGCAATTTCACAGATGGAGCAAGGAGGATTGGAACCAACTGATGATACACGTTTGGAAAGGAGAAAACTAGGAAACCTTCAAATAACTACGATGATGAAAAAGAAAAACCCTACTTATAGTAGCCTGAGGAGGTGCAGATGAGAAAGTAACTGTAGAATGATATTTCCAAAATAAAAAAGAACATACAGGTGAATAAGATTGACTTGAGGCTGGAGGGAATATTCTGGCTTACTTGTTATATTTTTTTCTTTCTTTCTTTCTTTCTTTTCTAGAAAATAAACATGGAAATAGATCTTACACTTAGGATATAAAACCAAGGATATATAAAGGATATATAAAAGATGTTTACCGAGAAATCTCATAATGGAATTAATAGATATAAGATTAGAGTAAAATGTTAAAAAGGTAATCTATAAAAATGGTTTTAGAAAAACAGAAGAACATTTTAATAAGAAGTTAAAGTATGTTTTAAAAACGGTGGTAGAGTGGAAGAGAATTGAAGGATTTATTTGATTATTTTGACTGTAGGGTAAGTGGAATTGGGGTAGAAGCATATCAGGGTAAAACTTTGTAACAGCTCTTATTTAAAATATTTTTGAAACTGAGAATTATGCTATGTTCTTAAATAACTTAATTCTGGTTCAGTCATAACATTTGTTTTTGTGGTTAAATTAATATTTCTAAGGTAGCATTCAGTAAACTCTAACAATTCTCTCCCAAGATTTGAACAACATCATTACCCTTTTCTTCAGACTCCTATCAAAGTATTTATTTCTTCTTCTAACTTTTTCTACTTTTATAGGGTTTTGGGTATCACTAACTATTGTCTATCCTAGAGGAAATTATTCTAACACCAAATATATTATCATTGATATCATTGCTTGAAGAAGGTCAGTATCATTGATTCATGTAGCTTGGCATGGATCTTAAGAAGTCAGTAGGATCCATGTTTAGATGCTTGTTCCTCTATGTACATGTTCTATGCCTTTAAATTACCTTGTTTTCTCTTCATTAGGCATTCTAAGAATATATATATATATATATATATATATATATATATATATATATATATATATATATATATATTGTATCAACTGAATAAAAAAGTATATGTAAAATATAGAGGATTTTACAACTATAAACTCTTGGCCAATATTTTTTGGGGGAGGGGGGCAGGTGTACCAGGGATTAAACTCAGAGGCGCTCAAACTCTGAGCCACATCCCCAGGACCTATTGTGTGTGTGTGTGTGTGTGTGTGTGTGTGTGTGTGTATGTGTGTGTGTTTTATTTAGAGACAGGGACTCACTGAGTTGCTTAGTGCCCCTCCATTGCTGAGGCTGACTTTGAATGCTAGATCCTTCTGCCTCACTCTCTTGAGAAGTTAGGATGGCCAATATTTTTATAAGGTAATATTTCCTCCAGACAAAATATCATCATTTCACTATTCAGTGTTTGCTGATGCCTCATCCTCTCCCGCCCTACTTGTCTAAGAGCTAGCTGTTTGTCTATCTTGTTTGTTTTTGCTAGTAATGAGAATGATAGAATATGCAGAATTGAAAGAAGAATAGTGAAATTGATTTACTTTGGAAAACAATCAGATTAAACACAGAACAGAGTCAGCAGATGAGTGGAGGAGGCAAAAGTAAAATTCAAGAATTAGTAGAATAAAGAGGAAAGAATGAAAGTTTTGTGGAAATCATGGAGGAAAGGATGGGATGTTAGTATGACTTGTTCTGTTTTATGCAATGAATTTTTTGGACTAATTATCAAAGGTTTCTAGTACAAAGATTCTGGCTATTTCTTTATATGAGACAACACAGGGCTGTGATATCTATTATTTTAAGAGTTTATAAAAAATGAGAGACCATATCTCAGTTGATAAATTATTGTCCAAAGTATTTTACCAGAGTGAACAATTTTTATGAACATGTTTTAATACTAGATATGTGTTGAATATCTGATAAAAAATCAAAAGAATGAATAATTTGTTTTTTTTTCTTCCAGAGACACAATACAATGGAACAAATCCTATACATACACTATGAAATACCTGCCTAAAAAGTGTTTGTAGTTGGGAAAAGAATCCTCTATGTAAATTTACCTTTTGAGAAACTAGAATGACTTAAATCCAAAGGCAAATTAAATTGAAATGTTTGTAAGAGGATAAGTAAAAATATTACAACTATGTATATGCATTGATTTAATTTACACTGCTTTAATTTGGCATTTATTAGAATGATTATATATGGCATTAAATTCAAGTTTAAAACTACTTGGAAACACTTGTATAGATTCATTGTTAATTGTAATTGAAAGCATTTAACTTTTCAGGCATATAAACAGGGAGAAAATGTGAAATGGATATATCTGTTAAATAAATTCATGCAATAAAATTTATATACTCTTGTTATATTTTTTCTGAATTCTTTGTAGGGGTTCATGTTTTCTTATATTTTTTAAATCCTTCTTCTAAGCAGGAAGGATCCCGCAGCTGCTACAGATAAAATTAGCATAACTGGCAAATATTAAAACTGTCACCTAATGGAAGCTGGGGATTACCATTTAGGCCTTCAAGCAATAGCCTGCAGTATAATTGTGTAACTCATATATCAATTAATTTTATATTACTGTCACACATGACACTAATAGTTAACACTATTTCTCCATACTACTATTTTAATTAGTATGTATTTGTGCTGAACATGGATATCTCAAGATCAAGTATATTCTATAAGAAAAATAACTAAGCTGTTTTGGTAAAATTTGTTAGAAATGTATATATTTAAGAATAGAAAGTTTGGGTCTTATTTTTAAATCTTTGTAATTAATGGTGCATTTGGGCCAATTACTTAAGTGATATACCAAAAATTAGCTTATTCTAATTTGAACACATGAACATATATTTGTTCTCAGTGATTTACCATAAAATAAATAATTTTATGTAAGTAAATTAAACTTGAAAGGGAGAAAGATGCTCTTGCGTTTTCAACAACTCATTATTTTGGGGTGGTGGGAGTGTTGGAGGATTCAGAGAAATGAAGTTGATGTTGACATTATTCAGCATTTGTGAAGGACTGGAAAAGACAAACACATTTAGATGATCAGAATATCTGGAGAATATCCCAGGAAATGGACTGTCAGGGAAAAGTAGCAAGTGCTATTCAAGAAACAGTAAGGTACAGCAATAAGAGATATATCAAGGTGAATTTATAAATTTCATCAAAAAGAAAAACAAAAAAATTAGTAGTGATGGGCAGACACCTTACTTTTCAATTGTCCTTTTTCAATCTTTATACTATCTGTTTGTTAGACCAACATTAGAGGATCTTTCTTATCCTTCCACCATTGTGTTTTTCTATAAACCCTGTGGAAAAAATGCAAAAATGTACATATGCAAAATATATCATTGTGAGAAAAATTTTAACTGTCATAATCATATTAAAGTGTTCTTGACCTTAAAAAATGAGTGGAAACACTGATTGATTGTCTTAGCATTTCTATAATAATGTTGCCTTTGTGAACACAGATCAGTTGAGGCCACAAAACAAAGTTCTTTGCAGAAACAGAATTTTTTTTTCTTTCATCTTTGCATCTTCTGGAGTACTTCCTACCATGCTCTGTACATAGTAATGGAAGCCAAGTACTGCTGTCTGCATGAGTATAGAATGGATAGATCGATGTGTAGATGAAGGGATGGAGGGTGGATGGATAGCAGGGTGAATGAAGAGACTAGATGGATGAGCTGAGAATTAATTTTTGTAGTACTGGACGATTAAATCCCACAAACATATTAACCTGAATGATCTTTGATTAAAATGCAGCTAAGAAATCAATTATTTTCCATCAAACTCAGAATATGCAGTTTTAAATACTGTCAAGAAGAACTGAAACACAGAGGACAAAGTAGGGAATAGGAATAAAAGCTGACTCAAGAAGATTCTCATGAGTTTAGAAAAACAAAGGGGGTGACTTGTCCCCAGAGTTTCACATCTCATATTTACTTACTAAATGCATTCCTTTGGTACCTACCACCTCTCAGATCTTGTATTAGGAGTGGAAGATAGAGAAATTCAAAGCTATTCTAACTACAATCTAAGCTACATCACTGCCTAGTGAAAACATAGATATATCGAATAAAATATTATCAGTGGAGTTTTCAACAAAATGCAGTGTTAAGGAAGTAGCACCAACATGACCCAGCTGACTTATGACTATGAGAGCACTGCATTCAACCTGGGTACTTGATAGAAGTTGTGATTATTCTCATTGATTTATTTCCCAAGGTCTCACCCTCATGTCTTCCATCTCAGCATGAGGTTACTTCCAGCTTGGTTCCTCCCACATCACTCTATTGAATAATGATAAGTCTGGTTTACTTTTGACATTTGGGAGGAAAAAAATAGGGAATCAGTGATAAGCACAACCTTAAATACATCTCCCTTCATAGTCATCATATTTGGACATTTGATTTCTCACATACATTCTCAGTAATGCTTGGGTGGAGGACTTTCCTCAGCATTTTGGTTGAATGATTCAGCATGCCTGAATGACTTGATAATTGAGCATTGATATACAAATTGTAACCTTTCAGGATGAATTTCACTTATTTGCTCTCTCAGTGGAGAAAATATGTTTTAAGGCAGGCTAGATTCATTTAGGCCAGAAATCCATTCACTTTCTAGGACAGTAAAAGTTTTACATTTGAGCTGAATTGGACTCTTCTAAAGCATATAGAAAGGAAATTTTAATTGGAGTGGGTGAGAAAATTGATGAAAAAATTTGTATTAGCATTCGGTCTTTCCTTTTTCAGCTAGGAATATTTTGTTAGGTGAACACTCTACCACTGAGCCACAACCCCAGCCCTCTGAAATATTTTGTTACATCTTCAAAAATTTATGAAATTGAGTAATTTGGCCCATTGAGTGCTTGCTTTGGTTTAGATATGAAGTGTTCCCCCAAAGCTTGGGAGACAATGCAAGAAGTTCAGAGGAGAGATTATGAGGTTATGAGAGTCTTAACCTAATCAGTACACAAATCCACTGATAGGGATTAACTGGGTGGTAACTGTAGGCAGGTAGTGTGTGGCTGGAGAAGGCAAGTCAATAAGAGTGTGCCTTAGGTTTATATTTTGTCCTTGGTGAGGGGAGCTCTCTTTCTCTGCCTCTTGGTGTTCATGTCCTGACCTGCTTTCCTCCAAAACACTCTTCTATCATGACATTCTGCCACATATTGAGCCTGGGCAATGAAGCTGGCAGTCTAAGGACCGAGACCTCTTAAACCCAGTACACCCAAATAAATTTTTCCTCCTCTAATTGTTCTTATCACATCTTTTGGTCACAGTTTCAAGAAAGCTGACTAAAATAGTGCTTAAGGAGAACTACTGAAATGTAAGGGTTGCAAGTCTTGTTTGGACAAAAAAAAATTATTGATTGCTCTTGGTTTTTTTTTCTTTATATATTTAAGTTGCTAGACAGAATGTATTATATTTTTGCAAAGATGTTTTAAGTCCTGAATAGATATTCATGTTATTTTTACTAGATTTAAAAGAGGTCTGAGTTACATTTCCTCAATGCCTGAATCCATTCGATTTTGTTGAAAAAGAGACTGTAGATAAACAGAAAGGATGATTGCTAACATGTACCTTTTTTATAATGGGAATGCCAGTCAAACAAGGAAAATTGATTAATGCTTATATCAATTGTAAATTAATTTTCCCCAGCATGTGTGACTTACTTTTCATATATAAACGCACAAACATTGATCACTGATTGTACACACATATTGTAAATGCAGCTCAAACACTGAGAGGAATCATATTGTAGGTTATTTAAAATTACATTTTAGATGTTTAAAAACTTTACATTTTATTAGGAGTATAATGTTGAAGCCAGTCATCATAAATTAACCTGAATAATTCCCTATAGATACTAAGTAGTAAAAAGTAATTTCATTGCTCAATCCTACTCAGCAAATAGCCCAATTAACTGAACAGAGTCACAACAGATGCACCCTGACTTAGCATATCAATTGTTTACTACAATTAATTAATGAAATATATCTAAATGAAAGACTTTAATAATTTAATATTACAATAATCTACAAGTATGTGCCTTCCCAGCATTTGTTAAAAAAAATAAATTATTGACTCTGGAATGAGTTTTTATGTCTTCTAACAAGAGCTGCTGATGCTTAAAATGTACCATTCACTTATCAACTCAGATACAATCAAACAAATATGTTATTCAATGAATGAATACATTTTATACTAAATAATTAAGTAAAGATAAATATGATTTACTAATTAATGATTAAAAATTGAAGTAGCTATGTGTGTACACATTTTTTTCATTGCAGTTATATTTGGGAAAAACATAAAAATCCTCTTTATAAAAATAATTTTATTCTCTAAGTATTTATTGAGTAACTACTTCAAACCCAGCACTGTGTTAGGTAATAGATAAGTAATAAAAATAGTCAGAGATCCTTGTTCTCACTGAAGATAAAAAATAAAAAATAACCACAATAAGTGAATTCTATCCTATTTAAGGAGGTGGTAAGCTAGGGCTGCCAGTTAAAATATAAAACTACCAAATTTATTTAAAAATTAAATTTCAGATAGGCAAATAAAATAATTTTTTACTATAAAGTTGTCCTAATATTGCATATATGCGTAAATTAATATATGAAAATATATCAAATTTATAAGTATATGTATATAATATGTATTTTATCTATTATTTATCTGACACTCAAATTTAAGTGGATATACTCTACTTTTATTTGCTTAATCTAGCAACATCTTGACATATACTATAGAAAAACAGTTAAGTAAAAAATAAAACAGGATTCCAGAAACAGGGTGGGTAATGGTAGGTGGGCAGACAAAGTGAAAATTTATTAAGATTTGAAGAAGAAGATTTTCTTAGCCAAAGGGTTATACTTCTCTGAACAAAGTAGCTTAGTTGTCTTACAGTATTTTATCCAGGCTAATGTAGTTTTGTTTAAAATTAGTGGGTTTTTTTTCAAAGAAATTTTACAAATAATTCTAGTTGGACTAAGGGTTTGTCACAATTGTGTAATTACATGCCTTAATCAAAATTGGAAAGGTTTAGTGAGTGATAACTCTTATGACCATATACAAATTTAACTAAATTTTAAAATAGGTAGAATTTTATTTAATCCTTGAATTTAGAAAAAAGTGACTTTCTTATTTAATAAACATAAATTTCTAAAAGACATAAGTAATTCAAGTTTTATCAGCTTCTCATTTGTTACATCATAGAAGTGTGTATCTATATTTGCAAAATTGAGTATTAAATTTGAAAAAAATATACAAAATTATAGTTCCCCCTTTGAATGTGAGGATATTAGAATAACTAGTTGCCTAAATTTACCAGATAAATGGATCCCCATTCCCATCTTTTATTTCTGTGTGTAATCACTGCTTTCTGCCTTTTTAGACAATACTTTTTAAATTTTCTTTATTTTCCTTGAAAGAAGAATTAATGAACATTTTACATAGCACAGTGTACTGCAGCATTAAACAACAACCAGAACTTCATTCAGCCTTAAGTGGAATTCAATGAGTAATTATGAAACCAATTCAACTCATGGGTGACCTCCACAAGTAATGATGCTCTTTAAAAACAAGATAGATTGGTAACATATTCAATTTCCTCACATAGTTGTAGCAAGAGTGTTATCTGTTAAAAATATTATATAATATAATAACTAAAATATAGTAAATTATGAAGCCACAGTGACAAATATATGTGTATGTGAAATAGCCAATCTCAAAGGATTAATAATTCAAATTTGAATATTAGTATATATTCATTTTTTACTGATCCAGCATCAAAGAGTAAGAAAAATCCTGGCAGAATATCTAAAACTAAGATATGTATCCCTGTAGTAAGATATCTGTAAAATGATTTAGGTTTCTGTTACTTTATTTGTAGTGTTTTAGGATTTGGTTGGTAATTGGGTGACTGTCATTTTTGGCAGAGAGAATCTCTGTTGTATGAGATCATATTCTCTAAAGGATACCCAGTTTCTCTTTTGCACCCTGCTATACTTCTAGAACTGAATTATAATAGATGTTATTACGGTGAATTCTAATCATCTACTTATGTGTTCATATTTACTACCAGATTAATTTAGAAGCTTATGTTATACTTCAGATTTAAAAAAATGGAGATTTGTTCATCTTAGAGAAACAAGAACTTAATGAATTAAGAGCAATCTTACTCAGAATTTTTCAATATATTAATTGTATAATTTCTCAACTAGTTGATCTGAATCTTACTCACTTTAATTAATATTGGTATGGAAAAGTTCTTTCATGTGTCTTTCCTTGAGTTTTCTCAGCACAAATGGGGTTAATTATGATACCCGTCTTATACAGTTTTTGTTTGTTTGTTTGTTTGTTTACTACTAGGGATTGAAATCAGGAGTACTTAACCACTGAGCCACATTCCCAGTCCTTTTTTGTATTTTATTTAGAGGCAGGGCCTCACTGAGTTGCTCAGGTCCTCACTAAGTTTCCAAGGCTGGCTTTGAACTCATGATCCTCTTGCCTCAGCCTCCCAAGCTGCTGAGATTATAGGTATGCCCCACCATGCCCAGCCTTTTTACAGGTATTGATGGATCATAAGTATTATTATACATAAAATAGTTAATGAAGATCATGATACAAGATGTATATTATTAAGCATTAATGCTTATCATTACCTATTTTATTTATCCTCACAACTTATCACCCAATAAGCAGTTAATAAATATTTTGTCACACAGTAGTGGTTAATAAATACATGAGTAGATGCATAAATGGGTGGATAATGAAAAAAATCTGACAGAGAAGCATGTGTTATTAAAGTTCAAATATTTTACAAATAAATGTTTTCTGTTTGTTATATGTATCTTAGTTTAAAAATCTACCTAACGTACTTAGAATTGAAAGTCCTAGTAAACAATTAATTCTGATCAATGATATTGATCACATTTTGCTAAATGTTACAATATCTTAAATGCTTAAGTAAATGCTTCAGCAGATATTTCAGGTAAAATCTCAGAAATATCAAATGCAAATCATTGAGCAACTAACATGACAGTTTAAGAGTAATAATTAAAATATGTATTCAGTTTTAAATTGAGAGGGATAATGACATCCATAGCTTCTTTAACATTCTTGTACTATTCTTGTAGATAGAAATATCATCACAGTGAATTCTACTGTCATTAGAACAACATTAGAACAACAACAACAAAATACTTAGCTCCTTAATGATTGTTTTCTTCTTCTGTACAATGAATATTTTGCACATGATATCTTGGCTATATTTATGAATGTGCTTGAAATATCATTATTAATAACACCTATGGTAAAGATAGTACAGTAACTTTTTGAAATCAATCCTCTGAAATGAAGCAAGCATTTAACACATTGATAAGCAAGGACTTGGATATATATAATCCATCAGTATTATAGAATGTTGCTGTCCTGCATTTCATTAATTTAAAGGGGTCACTCTGTAATTCCAATGAAGCTTTTAGAAATAGTTTAACCAGATTGTACACAAGATAATGCCAAGACTAATGTCTACATTTTAATTAAATGCATGATCACAAACTCAGTTGTACCCTGAATAAGAATATAATACAACACGAGGGTACAGCTTATTTATGCTATACTTGATTGCAAAGTGTTAGCTTGAATGACTAAAAATAACCTATGCCAATCATAATAATAAAACTTGCAAATATTTTCTTCTATATATTACTTTTTTATAATTATTAAATTAATATACCCTTCAGAAGTAATAGACTGGAGAAGGTATTATTTCTAAATATAAGGGTTTAACAAGAAGGCAAAGCATATTCCATGGTGCTGTAAATTATTGCAAGGGGCCTTCTCTTGCTTGGAAGCTGTAAATTTTCAAATCCTTTTAATCATTGGCCTCTATTCTGAGACAGTCAGTCAGTATGAGTGGGAAGGCTACAGATTATGAATGTATGTTCTTAACCTCATTTACTCAGCAAATGCTTTACCCAGAAAACAGTAACATCTCCTGGCAGGATGATAATTGACATCCATCAATACAAAAGGGATCCTAGGGCTTTCATTCATTAATTCTTTGTAGACTACATTAAATGCCATTTGGTCACATCTTCCCATTTTACTTGGACTCATGATTGGCAAGGAAAACCTGGAGCCAGAAAGAACAGCTAAGAGCCTCCCTTAGATATGACTCTTACTGAGAATCAGTTAGGGGTGTAGTTAGGGGTATAGACAAGGAGAGTGGGAGAATTAAAAACTTCTTCTTCTGTTTGCTTTCCCCCTAACTCTGGCTACCCTCCCTCATCCTTCAGACCCAGGTTTAATGTGTACTTTTTTTAAGAGGACATCTCCTGCCTGAGTACAGCTAGTAAATTTCTCCCACTCTCCATTCATATGTTTTTATAGCGCTCTCTGCTTTATCATTTTTACTAGTATCAATATTCAAATTAAATAATTCAGGGTATAATTTTTGAGTGGCTATCTTCTTTACTAATACTCTGATGCTTATAATAGCCAGAAATTTTCTGTTATTTCACTGAAAATAAGTCAGGACTCAAAACATTATCTGGTATATGGCAGGGGTGGAATAAAGATTTTTCAGATAAATACATTTATGAGCAAACTTGTTTATTTCTAACCTTAAAATACTCCCAGTTTTCTATACCAAGTTTCAATGATTACAATAAAAAGAAAATTTATACTGAGAG
Organism: Callospermophilus lateralis; assembly: GCF_048772815.1. NCBI lineage: Eukaryota > Metazoa > Chordata > Mammalia > Rodentia > Sciuridae > Callospermophilus > Callospermophilus lateralis. Next base: position 788,514 of record NW_027517992.1, on the reverse strand, counting down.
TTCTTTGTTTTGGAACACTTTGTGGGAAAAATACTCATTGTATCAAACTGCTATAAAGTTACATAATAAAGAAAGATCATCATAAATTGGAAATTCTATTATTTAATAAAGTGCTAAATGTTGATAGAAGTTAATGCTTTTCTTATTAGGAATCTTTAATTAAAGATTAATACCAAAAAGACAACATTCTAAAGCACCGAGATTCTATGTTGATATAGATACGGATTCTTATTCCAGTGTGGTTGGGATTTCAAGAATTTCTTCATGTATGACTCACACCTATTGTGTACTTTGTCAACTTCTTGAATTGATTTTTTGTCAATTAAGTGCAACTTAATTCCTCTTACTCCATTTAAATATTGTCTTTCAATATCTTCAAAATTAGGTAAACTTCATTAATCTATGACAAAAAATGCCCTAGAAACAAGTCAGCATTGTTATAATCAACAATTCCAGGACAAGTGAAAAAAATCACTAATGGGTATTTTAATAATCTTTTATCTTCATGGTTCTCTTTTAGATATAAAGAAGTATTGAAGTCATCAATATAATATTATAATCTCTTTTCCCTATAAGGAAAAGAATCTCTTTTCCTGTAGTAGTTTATAATAAGCCAAATGCATTATTTGAAAATAACACATATGAGATTAGGGTTAAATAAGAACACAAAACTCTAATAAGGAGGGAACATATAGAATAAAGAATTTTTTTTCTCACCACGTGTTAATTATTTCTTTATTTTAATGAAATCTGGAACTGGGAATGGGTAAATTTTTTAAGAGAGATAAGTTAATTCAATTCATGATTTTTTAATAAATGTTTGAGGGTCATCTATATTTGGTAGGAATCAACAAGTTAGAGTTTTTGCTCATCTTTATTAGTCTATTTCATAGGTAGGACACACAGGACTTTGAAATTGAAATGCAATGGCGATGCTTACCTAAGCCTAACAAAATGATATGGAAGTAATATTATTTTAAAAGTGGAAAGAAAATATTCAAAAAAAAGAACATGTTATGTTCTTTGGACATATCAATGAAGCTTCTAGTTGATTTTGACAATTGTACTAAATTATTTATCTTCCTATGATAGTTATTTATCTTTCCAAGAAGGTTAATATTTATGAAAATATTAATGTATATTAAAAAGTATATAAGGGAGCATGTGCAGAGAGTGGTTGAGGCAGGTTTGCAGTCCTTGAGGCTTTCCTTCCATAGGATACCCACTCCATTTGAAGTTCTGAGTAAGAAATAAAATTAGCCCCAGGATTCTGGACCTCCAGAAAGCAGGCATTTCTAGTCAAGGGTGAATCTTCATGAACAAAATGTAGGAAGAAAGGCAAACATTTTAGAAATGAAAGGCAATGAATATAAAATCATATGACAGAAGAAGCAACATTAATGCAGTAAAAGGAAAATGAATATAAAGCAAATATTATAAATATACTAAAAAGGATAGATGTGGAAAATATTGCAAAAGCAAACAGGTTTTTTTAAAGCAAGAAGGAGGTGGCATGAAGTTAATAAACAGAAAAAAAATTAATAACAAACCCATAAGCTTTGAGAAGACACATTCCTGTCATACATTCAAAGACAAAGAGATGAGGAGATGAAAAAATATAGAAAGGAAAACAAAAAATATCTGTAGATGTTGCAAAAAGTATATTTTGTTTAAGAATAAAACTAGCAACAATGCATTATTTTGTTTAAAATTCTAGCTAAAACTTTTAAAAATAATATATAAGTAAATTACAAGAAATAGAGTATGAAAATAAAATTTTAATCATAGAAGAATTTGAAATGGTAATCAGAACTCCACCCACCCCAAATTTTTAAAAAAATTCTCAAGAACTTTTAGATGTGTTTTACTAACATTTTTGGAATAGGTTATGCCTACATTTAAGTAAACTGTGTATTAGAAGTTTTTTTTTTCTTTTTTAAAAGATGGGGAATTTTCTACCTTTTAATCTACACCATGTACAGAACTAAACCATTGTAGGCAATAGCAGAAAGAAAAATTATATTTCTATTTGGTTTATGAATATAGTTATAAAAATCCTAAATTTTTATTAACTAAACTAAACCAGCAGTGTATTAAAATATGATATATTTAAGTAGAATTTACTTCACAATTATTTAATGTTAGAAAAATCCACCAATGCAGTTATTTATACTAATGATTTACAATAATAAAATCATATTATCACTTGGAATAATCTAAAATATTTCATAATATGCAATATATTTTAATAATAAAACAGTTTATAGATATGTGGTCCTGGGTTCAAGCTCTAGCCCAAACATAATTTGGAAGTTTTAGTATACTGATCTGGCCATTTTTTTTGTATTAAAACTGCTTGTTTTAATTGTTCCATCTTACAATATTTTGTATATACCTCCCAACTAAATTTTCTCATTAATTTAAAATTTTTTTAGCTGATCATTTCAAGTTTTATTTAGTGCATAACTTAAATGTCCATGAATATGAAGATGTCCCTTCTTAATCATGTCATGTTTATTTACTTTGTCAGAATGTTAAATGTGGAAGTAAAGTTTTGTTGTTTTTTTTTACAATGCCTTTGACTTTTCATAACCAAGTTATCATTCATTTTCTAAAATCTTAATTATGGTGTTGACTTTGGCTTAGGACAGTTGTTAAATTCATCAAAGAAGCAGACTATTCCCAAATATCTGAAATAACTACTTTAAAATTTTATCTTTTTTTTTTCAACTTTATCTTCATGGCCTGTAATGCCTTTCTAAGGAAATAGATAATTTGTTTCAAAAGACTCAATATAGAACATGCTATCCTATGATGTAAAGTATCAAGAATTTTTACATAGAAAAATAGAAAAATAAAGTTGCTCTGCCAAACATTTATCTTATAATGAATAAGGCCTTTATCGTGCAAGAAATAAAAGATCCTCTGTATAAATAGAGATAATGGCTACTGCAAAGTTCCTACATTAGAAAGTCAAATTTAATAACCCCCCCATTAACCATATCTCAACTTCATAGTGAGATCTTAAATTTTCAATATTCTATCTGGGAAACAAATACCAATTACAGAACTTCTCTTTAAACCTGATTCTAATAAAACATAGACAATTGATTGACACAAAAACACCTGATGATGGAGGAAGTTTCGGATAAGTGAAGAGTTCATATGCTTTTTAGAAGAAAACATTTGTTAAGATCTTCAAAGCTGAATAGGGTCCAGCATACATTTCTCATAGCAAAATCAACAATAGATCAAACATTTGCTGTATGCTTAGTGCTTGAGTTTGTTTAAAGCCAAAACTGGATGATTCATTCAATTTTGCTAAAAGGTCAGTCATATTAGTTAACTGAATAATTTTTCACTATTAAATCAGTTGCTTGTCATTTGTAAAGATTAATTATCAACCCAAATGCCCCTTTGCCTTTACAGGTCATTTTCATGCTTCTTTTCACAGTTCTCAGCAACAAGAATAAAAAAGAAGTGGTACTTAGCAAAACAAACTGATGAGATTCCAGTTGATGTAAAGCCTGTCACAAAGAACATATTCCAAGACTCTTTTGTGGTCTTGTGTTTTGAGACATGTATAGTATTTTGCAGAGATTTTATTATTAGTGGGATAATTTTCTGAACACCCATTATCCACAATAGTTGTGCATGTGTGCGTGTGTCATTCTGCCTTAGTTTAAATTACTTGTGTTTGTGTGCAAAGCTATCACATGAAATTCTCTTTCATGGCACAGTTCAACAGGCAAAAAAAAAACAGGTTAACCTGTAAACCACTAAGAGGCATCAATTGCATATCTGTCCCTCTGGTCCCCAAGCATTCACCCAGAGAAATAGGAATTTCCTGAAGCATTCACAGTTATTCTTATTTGACGAGTCTGGAATTCTTTATGTTTTTTCTCCTTAAAAATCAAAGGAATCCTACAGATGCTAACATTAAACATACTGATGGAAATTATGATTATGTCAGAGAAAATATATAACTCCTTTGGGCTCTGTAAGAAGCTGACAGCATTCCCATAAAATATTAACTACCTACAATAAAATCCCTTCACAAGGAGTGTGAGGTTAGTAGAAAGAATCTGGAAGCCCTCAACAATGAATTTTGATTAACTGGGTGAGTTCAATTCCCTTGTTCTAGATGTTTTCAGGCTTCACATAGATGGATTAAAATGCATGGAAATCACTAGAATATTCTCATTTGGCAAATGTTTGGAAGGTATAAAAGATGTGAGCGGTCTCTTCCCAAAATAATATATGAATAATAAATTTGCAATATTATATTTGACAGAAATAAAGAAGGTGAAGCAGTATCTGTTTCACTAACTTTCAGCAAAGCCAAGAGGTTTGTTACCGGCTTACCTGCCCCAAGGTGTGCACAGCACAATCTTTCCTTTCCTAAAACACATCAGTTAAGTCTTTCAGGAATACTGCTTCCTATTTTGATGCATTCTAAAATAAGGTTTGCTCAGGAATATTCGAATTAGGATTTATTTTATAGTTATTCATCTAAATAAAAAATTTAGATAGCTATGTGAAAGTTTGCTGGTTTTAAAAATCAAAACACAGCTTGAATTGAAATGCATTAGAATGCAAAAATAAAATTAGATTTCCCAGGAAATATGCATACCAAATAAAGCAGTCAAAACATCAGATGAGGATTAGAGTCCCTTACTTTGATATTTTGAAAGGCATTAAATTAAATTCAATTGGACAGTAGTTTATTATTGCTTTAGTTTTACAATTGAATTCCAATAAATTTGTATTAATATGGTACTATTTGCTAAATGGTCAGGGTTAGTCCTGATATGCCCAGGCAGAACTGTCTGTCAGGAAAGACACTTATTTCTGGAATAGAACTCAAAAATATGCTAGATTTTAATAACTATTTCCCCCCTAACAGAGTGGGAATGGACATCTTGGATAAATGTTTCTGAATTTGATGTAAAGTTTACCATTAAACCTAGCCCTAAAACTCATGGTCTCCAATCCCACCTTCTTTGAGGAATTAACTATAGCCCTATTAAATGAACATAAGATGCCCTGAAAATTCTGATTTTCACATCCTACCATAAAACTCAATAAATTTAATCTTTTAATTTTTAATATATAGATTATTATATTATCATAGTTAAGCATTTTGTTAACAATAAAATGTTTATCATTATATACTGAGGCCTAGGAAATTATTTTCTTGACATTTCTTCAAAATTATTATTTGTCATATGTATATTCAATATTTATTAATTTAATGGTTAGTGTGATAAATTTATTTTTCATATATACATATATATATATATATATATATATATACACACATATATACATGTACATATGTATGTATAGTGACTTTTTAAAAATTTGTGTTCATATAAGGTAGGTAAAGAGGTCAGTATATTATGATAATTGTGCAATAAAAACTGTTATTTGGTGTGTGAGTTCATGTAAGAGTTATTAAAATATAATATAAAACAAAACTGTCTTAAAATACTACCATGAAAGAAAATCATTATAGTAATGAAGAAAGAGACAAATAGGTCATGGAGCAGAGTAGAATAGTATAGAGGCTCAAATATTTAGATTATATTAAAGGGTATCTCTAATCATTTGGAAAAACACCAGTATTATTTTATGTTGCAGCCTCAGTTAGCTAGTTAGTCATTAAGTAAAAACAAAAAGGACCATGCTTTACTTCAAAAAAAGAAAAACAACAAATGATTTAAAAAATTCATAACAATATGAAAAACTTAAAGATTTAGGAAAAAAAAACAGCATGCTAGGTTTTCAAAATTTATCAGAAATAAGGGGACATTCTAAGTCTAATATTAAAAATGGAAAAAGTAAATTAAAGGACAGACTAAATTGCCTACAGTGAACCTCAATATATATTTACTTAATATATAAGGAATGGATTTATTATTTTAATTTCAATTTTATTACTATAGAGATATTTTATTATTACATGTATAAATAAAATAATTGAAATTTAAAAACTAAAACAATAATCATAGGGTGTTTCCCATGGCAAAAACATGTAGCAAGAATATATGCTTCTATTTATTATATCAATACTAACGTCCTTGGTGATTATTAGTTACCCATCAAAATAATGTATGACATAAAAAGAAAAATCTCCTTGACTTAAAATCTGTCAGTTTTACCAAGTGGTTTCATTTCTTTGGACTGATAGGAACATTATATTCTGGAAAGCCTGAGCTCCGGTTACCACATAACAAGTTAAATGATTATGAAGGGTCATAAGGTCATGATGTAATATAAAAAAATATATGTACTTTAATTGCCAAATACTCAATTTCAATTGTGCCTTGATTTAGGTTAATATTTTGTCAAGTTCTGCAGATGAGTGTTTTGTATATTCTCAGGTAATCTTCAAAAAAAAATTTTTAAGTGTATGTGCATGTTTCAAAGTTTCAGTATATTTACCAAGGCCAAAAAAGAAAATAAAAACCAAAAAAAAACTTCTCAAACATAACTATCAGTGAAAACTGTATACATCTCAAGAGCAACTGTCAATGAATGTCATATATAAGCTCAAGTTTTTGCTTTATTTAAAAAATCATTGTTAAGTATATCCATTTAAATGAATTGATAAAAATTCATGGAGCTATAAAAGGCATCTCTAGCAATATGGAGACAAAAGGTTAATAGTGAACACAAGTAGAAGAAACCATTATCTAAGAGGTATGAAGTATGTCTTTCTGAGTAAACAGTTTGAATGCATACATATGGATGTGTCATATTTGATGTAGTTCGAGTTAGATATATATTCCAATTCTTAAATTCATGGAGCAGTACATGTTTGCAAGAACTATGGAAGCAACTATGATTACCCTAATTTAAAAGTTTAAGGTTATTTATAGGATAATGCTAGGAAATGAAATTCATTATCCTGCAAAGTATGCAACAAACCATTAAATATAGTGATAAAATCAATTGACACAAAGAAATGCAATTATGTTACATTCATGTAAAGCCTTCCTTGAACTAATTTCCTAATATCAATCATGAGTTATATTCATAATATAAACATCAAAGAAGCACTTATGCTTTTAAAAAGCATCAATAAGTTCATACTATCTCACAAAGAGGGAAATGTTAAATCAGAACATCATAATTGTGGCTGGTAATCTCTAATCATCCAAATCTTGGAGCTCAATTTTGTACAACAAAAGCAAAGAAAAAGAGTAATTGCCATTTTATCAGAAAAGGGTATTTTACCATCTCTCTAAAATGTGATGATTTATTCTTAATTAACAACTGATTAAGCAGTATTTCAAAAATTTCTAACACCACACATGACTAACTCCTAAGCAATCAAGGTATTAGATGAAAATTAAAAGCAGGCTTATCATAAAGTGTTGATGATCTACACCTGCATTACACATCTGTTTAAGTTCAATTTGTAGGAAAAATAAACTAATCATTCGTCCATCATTTTGTAATGTTACCTAAAATATTTTTAATCCTTGTTTTCTTTTTTAAAAGCCAGTTCATAAGTAGAAAAATTTAAAAAGAAAAATCTAAAATTGGAAAAATATTGAAAAATTCCTTTGAAATAGATTGCATATAAATAATAATAAGCAATGTTAATAATGTGGTCCTATTTTTCACTACATAACATTTTTAGGAGTTAATATTTAAAATGTATTTTCTATAACAGATTTCTTATTTTAATAAGTCTCAGATACATTTAATTGACAGAGATAATAAGAGCTCAAAACATCATTTGTAATTCTCAGGGAAGATATGCCTTCTTAAGAGAGACATTCAAACATTTATATAAACATAAAATAATTTAGATAGTAACATATAGCTTCCAATTCTATAGAGGAAGAAACAAAACAACAACAACAACACAAGTGTTTTGTTTGTTTGTTTGTTTTCCTTCTTGCAAAGACATGAGTGGGAAAGGTGCCAGTTAGAAAGTGGGGGTTGAACAAATCTCTCCCACCAACAAGTTTGTGTGAATGAACATAGAAATGGCTCCTTAAAATAAAACAACCACTTAAAGCTTCCAAAGATGTCTCATTAAGTATTTGAATTTTGGTAGGAACAAATATAACAGGTTTTCTTTCATTTCTGTTATTTATAATCAAAACTGCTTTCAAAGAAGGGTGAATCTCCCATCAATCATCTTAATAAGATATGATGTTCAGATTTGGAAAATCCAGTTGAGAAGTGGTAATCCGCTTGGCATGCCAGAAGGGAGAAATTTGGGCTGAAAACAATCTTGGATTGAGATTCTAGCAGAGGCTATTTGTAAAGAAAAGCAAAGGTCAATGACACTGTGATCTCAAAAGTTCCAAAAGACATTTACTATTTACCAAGCTCATGAACATTTGTGTGAATTTTAGTATTTAATATTTTAAAAGGAGACTTCCTTCATATCAGACATTTTGTGATGTGAATGAAGCACTATTCCAAGAATAAACCTATGCCACTTCTATCCTTCACCTGGGACTGGTGAAATTGGTAAGAGTTGGTGGTCTATCTAGCCATATCTTGAAAGGTTCAAAGTAAAATTATATAGATAACAACAAGAAAACAACTTCCCTCCTACTCCCATAACCCCAACAAATTTGCCCCAGTCCGGCTGCAGCAAAATATCTGAGGGGTGACGAACAGGGACGAGCAGATTTGCTCCTGTCCTATAATGAAAAGTATTCAGTAATAGCCTTTTGCTGCAACTTTTTTCCTGATAATCCTTCTTCTTCTGAACATTCTTTTTTTCTGACTAGAGTTTCTGGGCTTTTATCAACACATGCCCTAACTATTCTTGGCTCCATTGGGGTGCCTCCTTTTTTCAACAATTTACTTAACACCTCTTCCATATTTTCGTCACAAAGACAATACAACATTTCAAGACAAAACAACACACAAACATACTGTATCAGGAGTGGGAGCCTTTTCAAGCTGGATATTTCCTATTTTTTCTTTTAGAGTCTCTATTTCCTATTTCAAATCCTGAACAGTTTTCTCCTTATTAGCAATTTTGAGAACTTTAGCTTCCAGAAGCTCTTCCACAGACTTGATCTTTCCATCGATTATTTTACAGAATATTTCAATATTCCTTATGATTGGGAAAGAATGCCAAGATGGTGTATGCTTTTGGTTAGATGCTTTGGCTGTGCAGTCATTGAGGATACCTGGCACCAAGGATTTGGGGGCCAACAGAGGTGAGGTAAAGAATCTCACCCCGCCACACACTGGTGCATAGGCCTATCCACAAGTATGGCTATATGCTGGACCAGAAGTCAGTGATGGGTATGATCCAATTGCAGTGGTACCAACCTAAGACAGGAGGCTGACGCCTAGAGGTCAGCTCATCCGATGACGGGTAAGTACCGTATGTTGAATTGGACAACCTAACAGACACAGACACGGTCCCTAAGCCATATTGCTTGTTGCTTAATTAAACAGAAGGGGGGAGATGCTAAGAGCCATAGCCAATTAGTAATGATGCATGGCATTTTTGGTTGAAAGGTGACTCCAGGAAGCCATTGAGATGATATGATTATGTTAAGATGTGCATTCAAATGGATATTAGACCCCTGCTGTCCACCTTAGCCTGCTATGGGATTCCTGGAGAGTTCCCATTGGTTGGGGAAGTGCAGTAGGAGGGAATTCCGGAGAAGGGATTTGCTGTTGGTGTGGGCCCGGGAGAACGCTGCGTGTGGGCGTTGGCATATTTCCAGGGGAGCATACAGGGCATTGGCAGGAGTTTCAAAATAAAGTTTGTTCCTGTTTGAGTGGCTGGTGATTTTGTGCCCAGCCAGACTGCAGCACAAATTAAGCCTGAATTTAAAACACACATTAATTTGAAAATATAAGACATGCTTTTTGAATTAATAATTGAATAAAATATGAAAAAAATTGCCTTAACAGAAATTGGCAAAATTAAAATCATCCTGTATTAATCAATTCTGAAATTCAAAGCTACTAATGATAACCATGGATTATAATATATACTAAGATCAGATAAAGTAAAACAAGACATCGATATCAATAGTAGGACACACCCAGGTGTCTTAAGTGAAAGTGCTATTTAAATGCAAAGACAATTACCTAAAGTGCTTTATTTTTTCATCCACAAGAGAATATGTTTAAACCATGTAAAAACAGATACCGCATATGAAGAATGTCTTCTAGTGATAAATGGTTTTCATTTTATGCAAACTTCTTGAATTACGTTCGGTGTGTTTACAAATATATAGCAAGCTTCTTAGATACTGGCAAAAGAAAAGTACAGTCTATTCAAAATTTTTCTATTTATATAAAATGTACAAATGACTGCTCAGAAATGCAATAATTTTATTTTAGTAATTTCATAGTCTCCAAGTTTCAAAGTACAGATAGAAGGGATCTCAAAGGAATAATTTGATCCAGTACTAAAGAAAAAAAAAATGTTTAAACAATTCCAAGAGTAGGATGCCAATTTCTTCTAGTGTATTTGTGTTTATTCAGAACTAGAGATACACGACTAACCATATTTCACCTGCTAACCATCAAAATGTCTGTATGTAATACATGGATTATTCCCAGATGCTATTTCTCAAAGTTAAACATATATTCTTTGGCTCTTTTTTCATAGAATCAAGTTATGGAGACCTGGATTAGTTTTGCTACTTTTCTTCAGAGACATGAGATTTCTTCTATGAATTTTTATATGACAACCCAGAGTATCCCAAACTGATAGATAGTAACCCAAGTTGCATGATCAGGAGCTGTCAATGCCACAGTGTTCAATTAAACAAAAGTTTTTTTTTCTCCAGGCTTCTTTCTTCCCTATTGTTCTGTTCCCCTGAATGTCAGAGAGGTGTTTGCCTTAGGGCACTCCTTTGGGACTCCTCAAGAAAACAGATTCAAATGGAAATGAAGAGGCCTAATCTGTGCCTTTGAAGTAAAGTGCTTTGTAAAAGCTGTGTCTGAATCAGACCTTTGGCCCTGTGTGTGTCTGTGAAGTACATTCTCAGCACCCCAGGAAACTCAAGAAAAATCCCACGTGTCCATCCCAATCTAAAAGGATGAAAAAGAAGTGTACTATTGGATGAAGTCTCTTGCCTTCCTCTGGTCAGGCTTCTGACCCCTATGAAGTCAGAACAGGGATCCTCTGGGTCAAATGAGTTGTTGCAAGCCCTCCAGTAACTAGCACACAGGTGTTTGGGTTTTTTCATTAGTCCAATACACATAAAGAATCTACCCCTGGCAGGCAGGAGGCCTATAATTTGACAAGCAGAGCAGTATTAACTACAGGCCCATTTTATCTATCTTGTTTCTCATGAAGAGTGTCCAGGCCACCATGACATTTAGCATATGATGGGCATGAGAGCTTACTTTGCACACCTTCTAAGACTGCTCACCCTATAGAAACCCCCAGCCAGAATGTTATGATTAGTATCTGTATGGAAGAAGATGAGGGCCATGTGGGAGTTTTTGATAGAATATTGGTCTTTTGTGTGGTGGTTGGAAAAGATGACTGGGTCCACCTCAGCTTGAACTCTGGTGTGATGCCATTAGAGACTGAGTTCTGGATCTGATCTCAGAGAACAATTGCCATGAATTGTGTTGGGATTTTAGAAGGCCAGGCATTAGAGGAGCCTTTGGAAACTGAGATCTAGGCCGCGGGTGGCTTTCTCCACAGCACTGGAAATCTCAGACAGGATTTCACATGATTTTGCTGTGAAAGCCTTCTCAGCTATAGTTGAGAGCCAAAACTCACAGGAACCTCATATTTTAGACCCCAATGGGCCTGGATTCCTGTGACCTTTCGCCACTCCTTGGGAACCTTGCCTGCATGCGATCTCCAGAGCTTTTACTGAAAGGAGATTCCTCAACACTTAATGGCTCCTGAATGATTCAAAACCCACAGTGTCAACTTCTTCATTCTTGAAATATGGCTAGGCCAATACCATGAAGTTTTTAAGAATCCCATGACCAGAAATCCCTGGAGAACTTTAGATCTTCTGTTACTCATCATGACTGAACAAGCGAGTGCCATTTTTGATTGAGTGGAATTCATGATCATGGTGAAGAACAGAGATGCCAGTGAGTAGGAGCAGCAGGAAACTGGGCCTGGAGCAATGGAGTGCACGTGTGTGATTCAGCATCTGTTGCGGGCCCCTGTGGTTCTGTCATTGGCTTCCAAATGACATGTGACTGACAAGGTGCAGCCACGAGACCCGAAAATATAAAGGCATGTTGTTCTGGGGAGAGGATTTGGTGCGATGCTCAGAAACAAGTTGCTAAGCTCAAGTGGGAAAGATATATGGGGTAGCAGCCCAGTTTGTGTTTTTGCCTTCAGCCCCTGACTCTCCCCATGTGGCAGATCTCCCTCCAGCACTGTGTCCTCATTGACCTTTTTGTATTTCAAAAATAAACACCAATTTTCCAGGGAAGCTGTAAGAAATGCCATTAAAACTGGGTGGTGAGTCAAAGGCTTCACAATGCACCCAGGGAGACATTCATACCCCAATGGCCACAGTTACCTGCATAGATAGGATTCAGCTCTGGTGCCTCCTGTTCCTATTTGAAAATATAAACCCATGTCCTCCTGTTCACATAGACTCAGACCAAGCTTTCATGATCTCACTACAAAGGAAGCTAAAACACAAAGCTATATTTCTAGTGGATGAATGTCAGAGGCAGATAGTCAAGAAGTCATTAGGCCAGCAAATTTCCATGTTTGTGGAATGTTTACCCTGTCCTCTACTTTTGGGATCTCTTCTGCCACACCCAAGTTTGTGAGCTCCTCAGAATTTCCAATTCCAGATATGTATTCACAGATTTTTTTCCTCTTCACCTCCCATTGTGTCTTCTTTAGGGTCATAGAAATGTCCAGGCACTCTGGTGGATGACAGTGGAAGATTTTAATTTGCCACGTGTTCCCATACGTATTAGACTCATTTTCCATTTTGCTATTTGAAATATTGTATCTCTGATACTAACCCATAACTTTCTAGGCTCTGGCTACTTATTCTAACATTGTTAAAATAATCCTAACGGAATAGAAGTAGAGGCATTTGATAGGAGGCATGGTGTATCCTTGGACTTGCCTTTTGCTTCATCAGAGATACATATTGTAAAACCTTTGACACATTTTTCTCATTTTACTTCTCCAAGAATTTTCAAAATCAACAAATATGTAACTTCCTGACTCCCTATCTCTGTCGCCTGGGTCACAATGTATATATTTATTTACATATATATAATCCTACTGCCATCACAGGTATATTTTTGAGAGTACTCTCACTTTGGTAAATACGAATTTCATGAAGAGATCCCTGCCCCCCAATACACTGAGGTAAATGAAAATTCAAGCTGTGGTGAGCTTTATACTTCAACAAGTTTAGACATGAAACAATGTAGAGGAAAATGAATATTTTGAGTACATATGTGAAGGATATATATATCCCCTTATGAATTTTGATTGGCATACATACTATTACATTTTAATGTATTAAATATATATATATATATATATGTGTGTGTGTGTGTGTGTGTGTGTGTGTGTGTATAGTATGAATTTGCAAACATTAACTATATGTGTCATATACTTATACTACCTTGATTCTTTCATGTCCATTTGTGTGGATTTATAATCAACTTTTCAGGAGATATTTTTCAGAAATATTCATTTTCTAACATACATATTCATTTCAGAATACTCAAAATGAACTTCAGTGAATATTGAGTACTAACCCTAATATTTCTACACTATGTGACCCAGTTTAACATCAATGAAAGTATATTCATATGGGACATGATGTGTATTTTGAATTAAATTTTTATTCAAAATTGTTATATTCCTATTTCTTCAGTATATATACATCATAGGATGTATCATTTTATCCACAATTCACAAATTGATATGCATATGATTCACTTTCATTCACTCCCTGTATCAGATCCCATGTATTTCTCCAGGTTGCTTTACTTGCTTTTTCATGAGATTTCTTTTATATCACATAACTTTTGAATTCCACCATCATTTTTGAAGCAAAACTCAAACACAGTTGGTTATAATTAGTAACCCTAATATTACCACTACATGTATAACTACTTGGATTGAATGTTTGTATGTGAATACCAGGTTTCATATATTTTTTAAAATATCAATTCAATCCATTATTTAAAATAGTAACCTGTTATATTTTTTATTCACCATATGGTCTATTCATGCATCATCTCTATATACAAAAACCCAGGGTACACCTATTTTTACCCCCAAATTCTAAATGATAGGGTTTCAAATCATGCTCCCAGAAATGGTGTAAGAAATACGCATGTCACCTGCTCCATATATTCCTTTATCACATCATGTTCTGGACACAAAATACAAAACTCACACTTATCTTATTCTTCTCCCAAAGCCTCATTTTAAAGAGAGCATGGATTACTAAAATCATCTACATCTGCATTGCCTATTGTTTTTAAATTTCCATCCTATGGCCAGTATACACTTGATTCTTTCAAGGATAGTGTGTTCAACTATCCCCCTGTTGAAATTATCCGTGATCTTATCACTCATTTTGTACTTCGCCTGATCTCCTAATATCCTTATTAATATCTATTTCCCCAAGTGCCTTCTTGTGACTGACTCTTCATGTGTGCTGAGATTCCCATTTACACTTCTTCTCTGCATGGTCAGACAGATTTGCAGGGAATTGTTGGGCGGTGAGCTAGGTAGGACTTTTGGGTGCAGGTGGACGTGGGGCAGCTGTTTTCCTGTGGACAGTGGCTGCTTCAACCACAAAAGCAGCCTGTTGTCCCCCACTAGAGCTGTACAGAGTGATGACCTTTTAATTTTATTATCAGGACCATGAGGCTTCTAGATGGGATCACACCTCCCTAAGAGGTTGTAAGGAAACTCTGTGAATAGAAATCCACATAGTGGTGGAAAGATCTCAGCCCAGCCATCCCTTGGGAGGTAGAAGTTAAAGGTTAGTTTCACTCAATTGGCAGAAAAATTTGAGGGAAAAGTTCGTTTTCATAACGTTTCTTTTGTCTGGAGATAGGATAAATGGGGCAAAGATGAATGTGCTTTTGTACATTGGGCTAATTGGGTTAGATTGATGAACGTGGTTACATATCCAGGGCACAATATGAGCTACTTTTGTATGTACACATTCTTTTACTTCCCACTATAATCTCAGAGGGTAGACATCATCACTCCCCATATCTTACAGATGGGGAACTGAGATGTGGATAGATTGAGGAGCCGCCCAGATCACCCAGATGGTAAATGGCAGAGCTAAGATGTGAACTGCAGTCTTGTGACACAGTCTCTGGTTGTGGCCAGTATACTGCATTACCTGGACATGCAGGGAGGGTCTAGATACTATGGTTGGGTATGTTCCTGAGCTCTATGGCATTCTGGGAAGCAGTGTCCCATTGGGTGTAAGTCATCAATTGCATTTCGTCACTTCCTGTAGCCTCCTGGAGAGAAGGGTTCTATTCTGTGTCCTGGCACCCTGCTTGATGCATGCCATTTAGGACCTGTATCCATTTGCAGATCTCCATGTCAGCAACCTGGGTCAGAGTGGAACAGGAAGGCAGAGGGCTTCAAGTGGTCTCCATGACTCTTGTCAGCTTTTATCAGGATGAACAGAGGTAATGTCTTGGATCATTGTTTAGGATTCACTGAAATCAAAGCTAAAAGATGATCTTAAAAAAAGAAAAGCACTCATTTCTGATGTGTTTGGTTGCTCTCCCTCTTTATCATTAATGTTTTCCTTTTTCTGGAACCATGTACAGGCAGCCAACCTCCCCTGCTCCTCTGTAAAAGTTAAGCCAGCAAGGTGTTTGGTTATCATTGCCAAATAAATTAATTGAGAACTACTATTATCATCTTAAAGCTTAATTCTTTCCCTTTGTACTTTCTGGATGATTACAGGATGTTGATTTCTCTCCAATCTGCTGGGCTTCTGTAGGAGTTCCAGATTTTTCTCCCCACTGTGAGAGTTTTGTGCGTTGAGTGCAAAGCTTCAGTTACCAAGTGCTTAGTTTTGCTGTGGTTTGTCCACCCAGGGTTCCTGTGTTGGAAGCTTGCTCCTGAGTGTGGTGATATGAAAGATGGTGGAACCTTGAAGAGGTGGAGCTAGTGGTAGGTCACTGAGGACACTGCCCTCAGAAAGGGAGACCTGAAGATGCTGCCCTTAGAAGAGACTCTGCTTAGTTCTTGCATCTTGAGAGTCAGTATGAAAGAGTAAGACTTCTCCACAGTCTCTAGCTTCCTAGCTCATCATGTGATCTCTCATTTTTGCTTGTATTCCTGCAACAATGCGATCTGCCATGATGTTATATAGCCAAAGAAGGAACCCTCATCAGAAGCTAAATTAAAAAGAACATCTGATTTTGATTTTTTCAGCTTCCCAAACTGTAATATATAAACCTCTTGTCTTTATAAAGTACATAGCCCACAACCTCAAATATACGGGTCACTGGAGGAACCCAGAAACACCATGGAGGAACCCAGCAACACCATCAGGGTAGTGCCCAGGACATATTATCCATCAGATCTCTCATCAGATGAACCAGAGGGAGCACAGGTTTGGACATCTGCACCTCCACCAGCACAGTACTAAAACCAGAGATGGGAGTTCACATCATTCCCATAGGAGTATAAGGACCTCTTCCCCAAGGAACAGTAGGCTTATTATTGGAACACAGTTCTTCTACTACAAAAGGATTTATGATAAGTCCTGGGGTAATTGATCCCGATTATGAAGGTGAAATAAAAATTATAGCTAGTTCTCCAAAGGGCATATCAGTAATTTCACCAGAGACAGAATAGCACAGTTATTAATAATTCCCAGCCTACATGATAAATTTTCCAGTAGTACAATAGAAAGAGGTTCCAGGGGATTAGGCTCCACAATTTTAGATTGGTCTCTGCTGTCTTTAAAATTAGATTCTCTCCCAATGCTAAAACTAAATATTCAAGGATATGAATTTAATGGGCTACTGCAGAACTTAGCATCATATCTCATCAAGAATGGTCAAAACATTGACCATTACAACAAGCCAGTCAAACACTTTGAGGCCTAGGAGTGGCAACTAATCCCCATAGAAATGCAATGGTGTTAGATTGGAAGGATCCTGAAGGATGTGAAGGAACTATACAGCCATATTTATTGGATCATCTTCCTATAAATTTATGGGGATGAGATGTTCTAGATCAATTAGGTTTGCAATTAACAAATAATAGCAATCCAAATGCACCCACTATTAGGGCTAGACAAGATTTTAGGAATGAAAAAAGATTAGGAGAACAAGAACAAGGTATAGCAGCACCAATTCAAATAGATCAAGGAATAAATAGACATAGTTTGGGTTTTCAGAAGGGGTCACTGAGACAATAAAAATTACTTGGAAATCAGAAAGACCCGTATGGGTTTCTCAGTGGCCCCTGAGTAAAGAAAAGATACAAGCAGCCCATGACTTGGTCAAACAACAATTAACGGAGGGACATATACAACCTTCCATATCTCCCTATAATACTCCCATTTTTGTAATTAAAAAGAAATCTGGTAAATGGAGATTATTGCAAGATTTAAGAGCCATTAATAATAAGATGCTTATTATGGGACCTGCTCAATCAGGGATTCCCCAATAGTCTGCTTTACCAAAAACCTGGTATGTTTTAGCTATAGATATTAAAGATTGTTTTTTTTTTCAATTCCAATTCATCCTGAGGATAGTCCACATTTTGCATTTACTATCCCTGCACTAAATCATGAAGTTCCTGATCAGAGATATGAATGGAAAGTACTCCCTCAAGGGATGGCTAACAGCCCAACTATGTGTCAAATTTTTGTTAACAAAGCAATCCAGCCACTTAGAAATCAAAGTCCTGAACTACAAATATTTCACTATATTGATGATTTATTATTAGCACATAAACTTAAAAACACATTGGTAGAATATTATGCCACACTTACAAATTTAGTAAAAAAAATATAATCTAGAGATAGCAATAGATAAAGTACAATTAAATTTCCAATTAATTATTTAGGAGTTCTATTATCTTCAACCATGGTGCATTCACCAAAAATTCAAATACAAGTAGATCAACTCAAATCACTGAACGACTTTCAAAAATTATTAGAAGACATAAATTGAATAAGATCTTATCTAGGCATACCAATGGAAGAGTTGGGACCTTTATTTGCTATCCTAAAAGGTCCATCAGATCCAAATTCACCCTGCATGTTAATGCCTGAAGCAAGAAAGGCATTAAAAATCATTGAAACATATATGGAAAATATGCATTTGGATAGAATTGATATAAGTTTGACTTTATTATTTATTGTAACACCATCAAAAATATTCCTACAGGAGTATTTTGGCAAGAATGTCCATTATTGTGGATACATTTATCTTATTCTCCTAACACTATTCTTATTAGGTATCCTGAGGCTGTAGGACAATTAATACTGATAGGAATAAAAAGCAGCAAAGGGAGTGTTTGGAATTTCTCCCAATAAAATTATTACTCCATATACTATGGATCAAATTGTTGAGTTAGCTAATGAGTAAAATACTTGGGCAATAATCATTTGTAAATCTAATATTTCATTTGATAACCACTTACCATCTAATCCTTTATTGTCTTTTTGGTCTTCGCATTCTATAGTTTTTCCAAAAATGACAAGAAAAACACCTATCATGAATGCTCCAAATATATTCACTGATGGGTCAAAAAATGGTACAGCAGTAGTAGTTACCCCTGATCAAACTTTTACATTTTCAGTACCCAAACAATCAGCTCAAAAGGTAGAGCTTAATGCACTATTACAAGATTTTGTGATGTTTAAAGATTCTGTATTTAATTTATTTTCTGATAGTCAGTATATAGTTAATGCTATAGTATCCCTTGAAGATGTTGGTAGGATTTTCCCTTCCTCTACTGTTTTCTCTTTTTTTTCAATATACAAAGTCTAATCTGAGACAGAAAAGATCCATTCTTTATAGGACATATCAGGGCACATACAGGATTGCACATACATAGTCTTCGTTTTCTCCCAAATTTAATTTGCCCAGTTATACCTCAGTGTTGTAGCAGTGTTGTGTACCTGACATAGTGCTTTGATCTTATCATACCATTGTAGTGACCTGGAAGAGATTTAAGAGTCCTTTCTCTTTTGAGTTTGAATCATAGCTTTGATGTGGTCTTTCTTGTTTTATGTTCTTGTTTGTTCCTAATGTAAAAGTGTTTAATGCTTTTTGGTTGTTTGGGTAGTAGGGGGATAAGGTTTTAACTGGTTATTCTTGAATTGCTTTTCTAATAAATCAATTTTATAACCTTTAAATCCATCAACTTTACATATATATATATTTTTAAGTTAGGGCTTCTTAACTCTACTTATGATTGATGGAATGTTGGGGTTCAAGTGTGCAGAGTTTAGCTCCCTCAGGCCTGACACTTTGCAAGAGCTGTGGCTGTGATTTAGGTCAGCTGAGGCAAACCTCAGTTAAGAGGAGGAAACGTTCTCTTCCCCTTATCGCAAGTCACAAGTTCTGCATGGTTTGGCCAAGAGGAAGAAGCTTCCTGCATACTTGTCCTAGGAACAGTACATTCTAAAGAAACAAATGCATCCTCAGGGGAGTAGATAATGTCTACAAAGAAATTTAGGAGGGTACTTATCAAATAAGCAGGAACAATCTGAAGTTAGCTCTGTGTATCTGCTGAGGCATGTTATCTGGGCAATGTGGGCAAAGTGTTATTGAAGAATTGCTTGCTTTGTTAGAAGAAGAATATAAAAGGAACTTGCAAATAAACCTCAGCATGCAGTTGCAATTGCTGTCTTCGCTCTGCATCCCCAGTGTCCTGGTTATTTCGTGACCCTTACCCAGGGACCCGAACGCACTAGATGTTCACAATTGGCGCCGGAATAGGGACCCTGCTGGATTGTCAGGAAGGGTAAGTTTTTTTTTTCTTTATATTACAGGGTGATGGGTCAATCTTCATCTTCTCCTTTTTTACGTATTCTTAGGCATTCACTTTCCATCTATGGTATTAACATTTCTCATTCTGATATAGAGATGTGTCTTAAGGTGGTCAGGGAATGGAATCCCTGGTTCCCGGAGGAAGGATCTATGGATGTAGATAATTGGAAATGGGTCCGTCACAATGTTGAAAGGGCTATGAGACAAGGTGAAAAAATTCCGATTCGGTTTTGGTCTATCTGGTCTATTTTATATACAATGTTTAAAGCTATGGAGGAAGAAAGGTTGATTGGCAATTTACAAAAGGAGCTAGCTCCCTCTATCCTAGATCTCCCTCTGGATATTAGTGAAAAAGAAGAGGTAGTAAAAGATACGCAACAATTGACTCATAAATCTTCAAAAAATTCTGCTGATTTAATTGGTAAAGATAAGGAAAAGAAAATGAAAGTAAAAGCGATGCTTGAGGATCGCTCCGTTTCGGAGTAATTCAAGCTTGTTATGGAGGAGGTTCTGGGATGTCTTAATAAATTAGAAGCTCAAATGGACCCTAAGCCTTTATCGGGAACCAGGCCCTCTGCCCCTCCGGCCATTAACCCTTTTTTGGCAGCTTCTTTAAAGGCTGTCCAGGAAATGGACTCAGAACCTTCTGACGATGAGGACACAACTCCCTTCTTTGCTTTTCCTATAATCAGGCCTGATCCAGCTGATGGAATGGCACATCCACCTCGGTATGAAGGGATTGATATTGATCATATTGGTAGATTAAAAAAGGCAGTGACAATGTACAGACCTCAATCCCATTATGTAAAAGAATTGTTTAATGCTTTTGCTACTCATTACAATAATTTTGCTCCTGAGGATTGGAAGATTGTGGGCCGTGCTCTTTTACGGGAGCCGGAATATCTTCAATGGCACCTGTGGTTTTTAGAAGGATGTGCCACTAAGGCTAGAGAAAATGGTAATAGTCAAAACCCTGTTATTCGTGCTATAGGGTACCCTATGTTATCTGGCACTGATATGTATGATGACATTCAACATCAAATTAATATTCCTCCTGAGATTCATGAGCAATTGAAGGAAATAGCTTTAGAAGCTTGGGACAAAATTAGACCTACTGGAAAATATTATGACAAATGGATGTTACACATGTCCCCTTGTTTGGACGTCATTCTTGTGTTCATGTTACTATTGACACATACTTTAAATTTTTGTGGGCTACCACTCAAATTGGAGAAACCACCCGTCATGTTATTCAACACTTAATGGAAACATTTGGTATTATGGGAATTCCCGCTATGATTAAAACTGATAATGGTCCGGCTTATACTAGTAAAAACTTTAAAGATTTTTGCAAATTATATGATATTGTTCATCTAACCGGAATAGAATATAATCCACAAGGACAAGCTTTAGTAGAACGTGTACATGCTACGCTTAAAACATAAATTAAAAAATTAAAAAGGAGGAAAATGACAGATTTAAATATGCACTTGTTTAGACATTTACAAAATCAACCTAAAGCATTGTTACATCAAGCCTTATTTATTTTATATTTCCTTAATCTTCCACAAGGAGAGATATTGACAAGAGCAGAATGACATTTTGAGCAAAAATTCTTAGAAACAGTTCATGAACCAATTTGGATAAAAATTGCAGCAGATGCTGAATGGCAGCCAGGGATTTTACTTTTTAGGGGAAAGGGCTATGCTTATGTTTCAACAGAAAATGGACACCGGCAGTGGCTCCCAGGGCGGTGGATCCAGACCCATCACAATCAGAATGGCACCAAGGGGGGCACCCTATCCACTACCCCAGCCGAGGAATCAAGATCCTGAGCTTGATGTTCCGGTGACAACAATGGCAGAATTGCTGACCCACGCTTGCTTGGCTTCAGTGCAGTACCCTCATCATTTACAAACACATTTATGGAAAATTGCTGCTGCAACTAAACCTGTAATTTTGTCTAATGGCTCTTTCTCTGGGACTAATCAATCTGCTGCTTCTTATAATTTTACTGTATTTAAAGAATATAATATAACTACATGTGCGCCCATGCCATACCTGTTCTTAATTGGAAATGTTATTTTTGATAAGGGAATTTTATGCTTTAATTGTAAATTGTATACCTGTATTAATACATCTGTTTCTATTCCTTCTGGTTATTCCATTGTGCTGTTACAACAGTGCTCTCACATTTGGCTTCCTGTGAACTTACAACGACCATGGTCCCAAGATCCTGTAAATACTTTGGTTCTGGAATTTTTTAGACAATTGTTAAAACGTACTAAACGGTTTGTGGGAGTTGTTGTTGCTGTAATTCTAAGTCTTATTGCAGTGGCTACAGTTGCTACAGTTTCAGGGATAGCTTTACATACTTCTTTTCAAACAAAACATTTTGTTGAGAAATGGGATAAAGATTCACATGAGTTATGGTTATCCCAGGCTCAAATTGATTCTAGACTTCAAACTCAAATAGATATTTTAAAACAAACAGTTAATTGGTTAGGAAAAAAGATACTCACCTTAGAACAAGAAATTAGATTGAAATGTGACTGGAATTCAACTTCTTTCTGTATAACTAATATACAATATAACCAAAGCTTACACGAATGGAGTATCATACAAAATTATCTTGATGGTAATAAAACAGCTCAATTAATGATTGATTCTTTACAAAAATATATATTTGAAATTTTTGGAAAAGGGTTTCAACATGATGATGCTGCACAAATAGCTGAATTGTTTTTAAAACAGTTAGAGGGATTAGATACCAAAGGAATTGCTCAAAGTCTTACCCATACAGCTGGAGGAGTGGGAATAGTGTTATGCTTAGTTATTATCCTGTTTGTAATTATATATTGTATGTGCATAAAACCATCTCAAGACTCAATATTAACTTTGTGGAAAGCTGTTTTAGAAAAACAAAAGAAAAAGGAAGGAATTGTTGGGGTTCAAGTGTGCAGAGTTTAGCTCCCTCAGGCCTGACACTTTGCAAGAGCTGTGGCTGTGATTTAGGTCAGCTGAGGCAAACCTCAGTTAGGAGGAGGAAATGTTCTCTTCCCCTTATCGCAAGTCACAAGTTCTGCATAGTTTGGCCAAGAGGAAGAAGCTTCCTGCATACTTGTCCTAGGAACAGTACATTCTAAAGAAACAAATGCATCCTCAGGGGAGTAGATAATGTCTACAAAGAACTTTAGGAGGGTACTTATCAAATAAGCAGGAACGATATGAAGTTATCTCTGTGTATCCACTGAGGCATGTTATCTGGGCAATGTGGGCAAAGTGTTATTGAAGAATTGCTTGCTTTGTTAGAAGAAGAATATAAAAGGAACTTGCAAATAAACCTCAGCATGCAGTTGCAATTGCTGTCTTCGCTCTGCATCCCCTGTGTCCCGGTTATTTCGTGACCCTTACCCAGGGACCCGAACGCACTAGACGTTCACAATGGAACACATTGATTTGGAATTTTACATCTTCCAAAGAACTATGTATTGTAATCTTATTTTTTAAATATAGTGCCTTTTAAAAATAACATAAGGAAGTGACTGTAATACAATTAATGTTGATGTTTTAAGTTCTACTCATTTTAGGTAGATGCATTCTATTAGAACATGGCACAAAGATGAAAAGCAACAGTAAATGAGTATTCATAATTCATACCAATCAGTGGTGAAACAGTGCAAAAGCAGGAGGCAATATCCATTGATTGATTTCATAGCTTTTGTATATCTGAGAAATGAGTGCTCAGATGAATTTTATCTTTTCAAGCATGTTTTTGTAAGAATTGTGGGTGTGCCTATCTTAACATTTATTTTCTGTATTTTAATATCAAGTATTCTCCACATTTTAAATGTTTTATATTAGAGACTTCTCTAATGCACACTCATCAGATATATATATATATATATCTCCAATGTACCAATATTGTATCTTTTGTTTTTAGATGTTAAGCACATGCTCATGTTAGGTACTTACAAAAATTGTTACATTATGTTTTCTTATGTAATTTTTTTTGGTTTGTTTACGTGATCCAAATATATTCTTTCCTTAAAAAAATCATGCTAAAATAAGTACAGCACATCTAAATTTACATTTAAATACAAACGGAATTCTAATTTAGTGACCTGAAAAAATATGGACCTGTCCTTAAAAAAGCCCCCTTTCCAAAATTAGTTATCTCTCTACCTAAAATGTGCTTAACAATGTTTTTTAAACTTAAATATTCTGAGTTAATTTGCATATTAGATTACTTAAAAATTACAATAACATTTTATTTACTGACATAAAATTGCTTGAATGACTAGTGGGTTTTTTTTTTTTTTTTTGCCATCCTCGATAGGTTGCTGTAGTTTAATAAATATTAGCCAAATTGGAGTGGAAGTTAACTTATATATGAGTGTTGTTTTAAGAATGTTGCTTTACATTTCATGCAAAACTATTGATGATTTTGCCATTTTTAAGTAGAAAGCTTAGGACTTTACTACAGCAATTTAAAGTTACCTCAGTATAAAATACAAATAGCCTTACCTATTATTTCTTGTATACTCAGTATGGTATTGCTAAATTCAGTGCTGTTTTGAAGTTTAAAAATTATTATTCCTGAATCTATGTAAGTGCACCTGAACCGATATTTAAAATAACCCCCATGGGAACACACTTTAAGAAATACCGTATTCCATGGAGTGTGGTGGTGCATCCATGTAATCCCTGCTACTGTGAGCCTGACTCACAGGTCATGTCAAGGTCAAAAGGGTAGAATTTAAACCCTGCTGAAGCAGGATTTTGAATTTGAGGCCAGCCTCGGCAACTTAATGAGACTTGGTTTTAAAATAAACAGTTAAGAAAGGGTCTACAGAGGTAGCTCAGTGGTGGAACAACCATGGATTCAATCCCCAGTATTGTAAAAAACACAAACACATTCCATAAACATTTGTCTTCATATTTTTCTAAATATGCAACTGTTGCAACCACAGGGCAGGCATGTTTAGAACAGTATTTTCTGCTAGATGAACAAGGAATTTCTGAGTTGTGAAGCTTCCTAAGCTGCTTGTTTTAAGAATGTAGACCTCGGGTCCGGGATTGTGGCTCAGTGAGCAGAACGCTTGCCTAGCATGCATGAGGCACTGAGTTCAGTCCCCAGCACCATATAATAATACACAAATGAAATAAATGTATTGTGTCCATCTATAATTAAAAAAAAGAAAGAATGTAGACCTCTGCATGAGTTTTGCTGGATAGGCCTCCTGCTTTTTGTGCCATGGTTCAGTGGTTCTGAAGCCTATCTGTGCATTAGAATCACAGTGGGACCTTAAAAAAATCTAGGTACATTTCAATAGATCCTGATTTACAGGGTATGGGGTAAGGACTGAGAATTGTTAGTTTTTAAACTGTTACCCAGGTGGTTTTAATGTGCATCCATGGGTAAAATCTATCATCAGCCTTGGAGGAGAATGTTAGCAAACAGACTCAATGTCTTTTGAGTTTTAACACTCAGCTCACTTCTCCCCAGACCCCAGCGGCAGACATAGGCGAAGCTTCCAGGCTCTGAGTCCTACACCTTGGCCCAAGGTTATCTCCAAGAGATGGCAGTACAGGGAATTTCATCTAAACTTATTTGTGTTTTCTTTAATAGCAGGTAATTTATGGAGGTACTGAGCTATATACTTGCTGTCAGAATCATGTTTAATTCTCCCCAAAACCCTACAAAGTAGTTAGAATTATAATTTTATAAGGAGAAAACAAAAGGGCAGAATGAACAAGGAAAGAAATATGTCCAAGCTTACACAACTAGTAGATGGTAGAATTTAAACCAAAGCAAGTCTGACTGCAGCATTTACATGATTCACCTTCACACCAAGGGAACCCAATAAGGATATTCTTGATATAAGACAGGGAGCAGAAATGAAGGTTGGACTTTAGGGAGTAGTGGGGTCTGGGGAATGCAGAGACTCATTGCCACTCAGCTCTGGCCAGTTGTTACCAGGCCTGGACGTGATCCCCAGTATAGATGAGACATCACATTTCCTAGGAAACAGTATAAAGGGTTTGAAATTTTAAGCATGAATATTTTACAACTTTAAAACAAGCCATTCAACCTTTATTACAGACTACATTCTCTTCATTATTTTTCATTCTTGCTAAAGAAAGCTCCAGCCAAGACAGAGGTGCTGAATGATAGCACAAATAATACATTAAGCTTTGTACTTTCTTGGTGAGGGATTGATGTTTCCCATAGACAGGGTCTATTCTGACATATACTTGCTCTTTATCTTTCTTTCTCTGGAATTGCTATAGACAAGTGTTCTGGGAAGTCAAAGCCGAGCTATGAATACTGAAAAACCATTATGTTCTGAAGGTTATGATGTCAAGGTCAAGGCCCAGTTTCCTTGCCATCTCTATGGTCAGCAAAGATGAGAATATTATAATGTCATAGACAGGTGTTAAGATATAAACCTCTAGCCAGGATAGTGATGCAGAACTGTAATCCCAGCTACTTGGGTGGCTGAGACAGGAGGATCACAAATTCGAGGTCACCTGGGAAACTTAGTGAGAGACACTGTCCCAAATAAAATAAGTTTCGGGGTATACTTGGTGGTAGAGCATTTGCCTCACACGTGTGATGTCCTGGGTTTTAACTCAAGTACCAAGAATGTTGTAGATATAGAAACAGACACACACACATGCACATTCACACACACACACACACACACATACACACACACCCAAAGCAAACAAAAAAGAAAAAAGATACAACTCTCTAATCAATTTACTGCAGAGCATAGATTTTGCTCTATTTGCTTGTATCATTTTCTAATCTGTGTATATTAATTAGGCATGGCTGAGAAGCATGATTAATGTTCCTCTAGCATGTATTCATTCAGTAAGCATGTAGGCTGAGAAGCATTTTAGAACTTGGAGAAATATAGCATTTGTAATTTCATGGGGCATTGCTTAAAATCTGACTTGATCAGATGTGGACCTTTTCTTTGTTCCCCTGGGTACTGGGAATTGAACCTAGCTAGTGGTACTATATGCAAGGAAAATGTTCTACCACTGAACTATATTCCTAGCCCTTTTTTTTGAGACAGTGTCTCCTGAAGTAGATTTTGAGCCTTTTTATAAAAAGAATTTCAGACTAAGAGTGTCAAAAGCAAATTTTAAGACATTCATTTATTTTCCATTATAATGCATTAGGTATTTTTAAAAAACAGTGCAGTATGTTGCAACAAATACATCATAAGTGGCTATATAACTACAGGATCTGAATGTGGGCACTTTGATGTTGAAGAGGACAAAAGCTTATTTCCATAACCGCTATAGCAATGGTCCAGATTCCTTTAGTTTGGGTTATTCATCTGAACGTAATAGTAGCTGTCTTCTTGTTAGCAGAACCAAACTTTATTCTTTCAGGGGATATAGGGGGTCATAACTGGTACCCTACAAAAACAGATGCAATGTAGATAGTTATTCTTAAGGAGGAACTTCAGATAAACACATTTCAGTTGAAAATTCTAAGGTCATTAAAAATTGCAGTTTTTAACTTGAAGGAAAATACATATTTGAAGAATATGAATGGCTTATTTCAGAACTTGAGCCATTTGAAAATAGTGTGAATTATGCTTAGAAGAAAATTTCAGAATGTTCTGGATTTTTTTAGTAATGAAAAAACAATGATTTAAAGTGGTTCTGGATTCTTAAGTATTTATAGATTAATGTTATAACTAATAATTCTGTACAAATCTGCATCTTTAAATACAAATAGTTTCTCAAATTAAAACCTTGCTTTGGCTGTATTTTCTAATATTCACAACCTGTTTTATGGATCATCCACCTATGCCAGGATGCCTTTAGAATTTATGACTGAGAATGATATATTTAATTTGTAATTAAATGTTTCAATTTGCAGTTTCTTAGAATACTACTTCTTGCAATTATTTTTTTTTGACATTTTAGACTGTTACTTCACTTCAGTAGCTGTTTATTGAATATTTTATACACTGTCAAATCACCATGGGAGCATTTGAATATTAAATGATAAATAAGCATTTTATCTAATATGTTCTATCAGTGAACTAATTAAGAGAAAAATGTCTGGGTTAAGGAATTAGGAGAAATATTCATGGAGAAACTGGTCTTTGACTTAGGGATTCAGGGATGGGTTGAATGGTATATAGACAAGTGGATGAATTTGTTAATCAGTGTTTAACTTGAATAAAATAGATATTTGAAGAATATGAATGGCTTATTTTATAACTTGAGCCACTTGAAAATATTGTTGGATTATGTTTCAAAGAAAATTTCAGACTATTCTGTAACACTGATGATGACGATTGAAGGGAGAAGTGATTAGAGTGACTGTAGGGAAGTAATTTAAAGATTATATTAAATTAGGTAATAGATAATGTTTGAAAAGGCAAATTAAGTTCCGTAGAAATTGTGCATAGCAATTGTATTTATCTTTAAAATGAGTATTACTCAGTAATTGTCAACTGGTTCTGGGTGATTCCATTGATAAAGCATATTTCTAATGGACGTGTTTGCTCTGGTCCAAGGTGATAGACAATACTTAACTGCCTCAGAAACATGCCTCTGCAGGTGAAGTGGCATGATCACCACTATTCCGTTAAAGAAGACAGCCTGTGTTAGTCCAGGTCATCTTGTTTGCATTTGGCAGACATTACACCCTGGCGTGGATAGAAAAACAAAAGTTCAGTTGTTGTAATCACCTTAAATTATTACTGGATGTGTTATTTTAAATTTGGGAGGGTAGAGTTATAAGAGGAGAGTAGAGAACAGAGGAGATTAATTGATTGCAGACTTTATATTTCAACTAGTTGGTTTCTGTATATATAAAATGAAGTATCTTTCTATACTTAAAGAAGGTAAGGCTGGTTATGAACTATTGTCACATTAATAGTGCATTAAAAATTGTTGGAAAGATCAATTCAGAAAGAAATAAGCTTTTGTCCTCTTCAACATCAAAGTGCCCACATTCAGATCCTGTGGTTATATAGCCACTTATGATGTATTTGTTGCAACATACTGCACTGTTTTTTAAAAATACCTAATGCATTATAATGGAAAATAAATGAATGTCTTAAAATTTGCTTTTGACACTCTTAGTCTGAAATTCTTTTTATAAAAAGGCTCAAAATCTACTTCAGAAGACACTGTCTCAAAAAAAGGGCTAGGAATGTAGTTCAGTGGTAGAACATTTTCCTTGCATATAGTACCACTAGCTAGGTTCAATTCCCAGTACCCAGGGGAACAAAGAAAAGGTCCACATCTGATCAAGTCAGATTTTAAGCAATGCCCCATGAAATTACAAATGCTATATTTCTCCAAGTTCTAAAATGCTTCTCAGCCTACATGCTTACTGAATGAATACATGCTAGAGGAACATTAATCATGCTTCTCAGCCATGCCTAATTAATATACACAAATTCGAAAATGATACAAGAAAATAGAGCAAAATCTATGCTCTGCAGTAAATTGATTAGAGAGTTGTATCTTTTTTTCTTTTTTGTTTGCTTTGGGTGTGTGTGTGTGTGTGTGTGTGTGTGTGTGTGTGTGAATGTGCATGTGTGTGTGTCTGTTTCTATATCTACAACATTCTTGGTACTTGAGTTAAAACCCAGGACATCACACGTGTGAGGCAAATGCTCTACCACTAAGTATACCCCGAAATTTATTTTATTTGGGACAGTGTCTCTCACTAAGTTTCCCAGGTGACCTCGAATTTGTGATCCTCCTGTCTCAGCCACCCAAGTAGCTGGGATTACAGTTCTGCATCACTATCCTGGCTGAAGGTTTATATCTTAACACCTGTCTATGACATTATAATATTCCATCTTTGCTGACCATAGAGATGGCAAGGAAACTGGGCCTTGACCTTGACATCATAACCTTCAGAACATAATGGTTTTTCAGTATTCATAGCTCGGCTTTGACTTCCCAGAACACTTGTCTATAGCAATTCCAGAGAAAGAAAGATAAAGAGCAGGTATATGTCAGAATAGACCCTGTCTATGGGAAACATCAATCCCTCACCAAGAAAGTACAAAGCTTAATGTATTATTTGTGCTATCATTCAGCACCTCTGTCTTGGCTGGAGCTTTCTTTAGCAAGAATGAAAAATAATGAAGAGAATGTAGTCTGTAATAAAGGTTGAATGGCTTGTTTTAAAGTTGTAAAATATTCATGCTTAAAATTTCAAACCCTTTATACTGTTTCCTAGGAAATGTGATGTCTCATCTATACTGGGGATCACGTCCAGGCCTGGTAACAACTGGCCAGAGCTGAGTGGCAATGAGTCTCTGCATTCCCCAGACCCCACTACTCCCTAAAGTCCAACCTTCATTTCTGCTCCCTGTCTTATATCAAGAATATCCTTATTGGGTTCCCTTGGTGTGAAGGTGAATCATGTAAATGCTGCAGTCAGACTTGCTTTGGTTTAAATTCTACCATCTACTAGTTGTGTAAGCTTGGACATATTTCTTTCCTTGTTCATTCTGCCCTTTTGTTTTCTCCTTATAAAATTATATTTCTAACTACTTTGTAGGGTTTTGGGGAGAATTAAACATGATTCTGACAGCAAGTATATAGCTCAGTACCTCCATAAATTACCTGCTATAAAAGAAAACACAAATAAGTTTAGATGAAATTCCCTGTACTGCCATCTCTTGGAGATAACCTTGGGCCAAGGTGTAGGACTCAGAGCCTGGAAGCTTCGCCTATGTCTGCCGCTGGGGTCTGGGGAGAAGTGAGCTGAGTGTTAAAACTCAAAAGACATTGAGTCTGTTTGCTAACATTCTCCTCCAAGGCTGATGATAGATTTTACCCATGGATGCACATTAAAACCACCTGGGTAACAGTTTAAAAACTAACAATTCTCAGTCCTTACCCCATACCCTGTAAATCAGGATCTATTGAAATGTACCTAGATTTTTTTAAGGTCCCACTGTGATTCTAATGCACAGATAGGCTTCAGAACCCCTGAACCATGGCACAAAAAGCAGGAGGCCTATCCAGCAAAACTCATGCAGAGGTCTACATTCTTTCTTTTTTTTAATTATAGATGGACACAATACATTTATTTCATTTGTGTATTATTATATGGTGCTGGGGACTGAACTCAGTGCCTCATGCATGCTAGGCAAGCGCTCTGCTCACTGAGCCACAATCCCGGACCCGTGGTCTACATTCTTAAAACAAGCAGCTTAGGAAGCTTCACAACTCAGAAATTCCTTGTTCATCTAGCAGAAAATACTGTTCTAAACATGCCTGCCCTGTGGTTGCAACAGTTGCATATTTAGAAAAATATGAAGACAAATGTTTATGGAATGTGTTTGTGTTTTTTACAATACTGGGGATTGAATCCATGGTTGTTCCACCACTGAGCTACCCCTGTAGACCCTTTCTTAACTGTTTATTTTAAAACCAAGTCTCATTAAGTTGCCGAGGTTGGCCTCAAATTCAAAATCCTGCTTCAGCAGGGTTTAAATTCTACCCTTTTGACCTTGACATGACCTGTGAGTCAGGCTCACAGTAGCCTGATGCCTAGAGGTCAGCTCATCCAATGATGGGTAAGAATCATGTGTAGTATTGGACAGCCTAACAGGCATGGTCCCTAAGCCACATTGCTTGTTTTTTAATGAAACAGAAAGGGGGAGATGTTGAGGGCCACAGCTGAATCAGCATGACGCATGCATTTTTGCCAGAAGAAGTGGTTGAGAGGTGATGCCAGCGAGTTCTCGCGGAGTTCCCGTTGAGTTCCAGTTGAGCTCTTGCGGGGATTCCCGGAGAGTTCCCATTGGTTGGGGAAGTGCCAGAGGAAGAATATTTCTGGTTGTTGGTTCCTGGAGGAGTGGTGTGGCGTTCGGAAAAATTCCTGGGGAGTGTGTGTGGAGTGTGCTGGTGGATTTCAGAAATAAAGTTTGTTCTTGTTTCAGTGCCTCATGATTTGTGCCCAGACAGACTAAGAGAGTGGATCATGGAGTGAGAGTGGATCATAGCATCATGGAGAGTGGACTAAGGCCATCATGGACAGTAGACTAAGGCATCCTGGAGAGTGGACTGAGACATCATGAAGAGTACACGAAGGCATCCTGGAGAGGAGACTGGCACCATGGAGAGCACACTAAGGCAACATGATGGAAACTCCAGAATTGGAAAATACAGTTAGTATCTGAAATAACAAAAAGCAGAAATCACAGAATGATTTTGAGATAAGAGTGGAGAAGATTGAGGATAGTCTTGACAAGAGACTGATGGAAATTATTCAGTCTTAAGAACACAGTGGGAAAGGATTGCTATAAAATGAACATAGCCATAGAAACCTTTGGGTAGAGATCAGCTCCTGTTGCATACATGTGCCCGGAATTCCAGAAGGAAAGAAGAAGAAAAGAGGGGGAAAAATTCTAGAAGGAATAATGGCCCCCAATTCCCAAATTTAATGACAGACATAAATTTTCAGATTCAAGAAGTTTAGGAAATGCCAATAATATTCCTTACTCTTGATTTTTCTCCAATTGTTTTGGCTTTTGTAGTTGGACATTCCTCTTTTTCTTTTTTTGTGTGTTTCCCTATTGATCATCTACCTTCCTCCTCCTTCTGTATTGACATACCCTTTTTCTAAGGTTTCCGACAAAACTCATCAAGATTATTTTCCTCATCATAGCATGTTTATTTCATCCTTATTTTTCTGTTTTCTTCCTTCACTTTGAAGGATTCTGCTCTTTGATAGCTTTATTAGAACTTGCAATAAAACTTTTGGAGCCCTTCCGTTCTTGTGTAATTTGAGGATGATGTGTTTTCTTTATCTTTTCTTCCCATGTATTGCTTCATAGACCTGATCCCATTATTTGTTCTCACAGTTGGGGCAATGTCTTTGGATCTGGTGTTTAAACAGATCAAAGTGGAAATTTCCCTTGGCATAGTAGGGCCCAGCTACTTCCTTTCATAAAATGAATTGAAATAATGTCCACTTCCTTTACCTACGGCTCATTCTAATTGTGAAGAAAAAAATGTAAAGTCTTGCCAAGCCTATCTTAATTAATGTTTTGAAAAAGTTTCCTTTTTACTGAAAAAGCAGATATATAGATAGAAAAGTAATAACCAGGACAGATAAACAGAGGGCAAAATTATTTCATAACACTAATTCATATGATGGTCAAAATGCAGGAGCAATGCAAAATTTCAGTGCTTTAGTAGGACAAGGAACATGAAATAACAAAGTTAGGTTTGATTTAGAAAATGCAGTCTTTGGTTGAAGTGAATTTACCTACTGTAATTCACTATTTCTGCTGTTGTTTACTCATTAAATTTCGCTGTGCTCTAGTGTTCCACTGTTGGTCAACCTTCCATCTTTCTATTTTTCCCCTGGCCACTCATCCACCATCAAGAGTTTAACTACCACTATTTGCTGTTGGCATTTCTTCTGAGTTTCTGACCTTTATTTCCAACTATGTGGTATTTTCCAAGCAACTAAAAGTAAAAATATCTCAACTTGGTAACAGTAACTTTTCATCCAGGCTGCTCCTTTGCATTTTGTTTTGTACATTAACAAATGAATATCTCTTCCATTTCCCAAGGGCAGCATGTGGGAATCCTTGTAAATACCTTTTTCTGACACAGAAATGTCAGCTTCTGTCCT
Source organism: Callospermophilus lateralis (assembly GCF_048772815.1). Lineage (NCBI taxonomy): Eukaryota > Metazoa > Chordata > Mammalia > Rodentia > Sciuridae > Callospermophilus > Callospermophilus lateralis. Next base: position 754,889 of record NW_027517992.1, on the reverse strand, counting down.
ACTCAATGGATAACCCATACCCATCCAGCCTCGCTACACCACTGGCATTTTCTCAATGAATTGTGCTCATCTGGGACTTCACCACCATGTTCCTGCTGGTCTCTGTCAGGAATCCTGATCCAGACCTGCAGTCTGTCTTCTCATACTCAAATTATATATATATATATATATATATATATATATATATATATATATATATATATATATATATATATATATACACACACACACACACACACACACACACATATGTCCATATGCACATGTATCTTTTTATATTTTTGTATGTCTGTTTGCAGATCACCGCCACCTCTCTGAGTCTCTCCTCTACTGGTTCTGTTCTCTAAAGAACTCTAATACAGCAGGTCTATATTTGCCTTCTAACTTCTCCGGCCCTCCTCTAAGCTCGTGAAAATCTGTTTTCCCAAAATGGGGAGCTAAAGAGTGATGAGTGGGAGCCACTGCAGTTGCTGTCGTTGACAAAGCAATGGTGACTGAAAAATTGAAGGACGAAGAGCGACAGAGATGAAAAGAGGAATTTATTTCTGCTTCGGGGTTTGCTTTGTTCCCTGCATTGCTCTGGGAGTTCTTCCTGCTGAGATCCACATAGGCCTTCGGTCCCTGGGTCAGCCTGTAGAGAAGGCTAGAGGATCCCCTTGATCCCTGGACCCCAGGAGCCACATCCTCCCCAGGCATAGCTGCAGAGGAGGCAGGACTGGTGAGGGGCAGGAGAAGATTACCTCAGTGTTTTGGCTAACTCTTTTACCAGCATAACAGGTAATTTCCTCTACTGACAAAGCACTGTGGAATCTTCCCCCCTAACATACTAAGGATTTCATTTGCTTGGGAGGTATTATTACAGCAAAGGAAATACGAAACCGATATTTTGCTTCTGAAATTCAGAGGAAGAGTTGAGTTACTGGCTAGGCAGATGTTTGTGAATTTTCAAATGCTAGGTCTGGATGAGCAAATCAATTTTACTATAAGTCATCGCTAGATAGAAATTTGGACATGACTTGAGAGTTGACCTATTCCTTCTAGACCTCTCAACTATGGATAAAGAAAAGGAAGAGTCGGAACTTGGTGGATGTGGTTTCTATGTCCTGGTGTCTTATTTGACTGGAAATTTCAGAGGAAGCAGGAAGGTAAAATTAATTGGCTCCCAGAGAGATGAGTTGAAAGCCAGACTTCTCCATCCTAGTTTGTGTGCAGGGATCTTGGATTCCTCTGGGGAGGACTGGGGTTGAAAAGAGAAGAGTATAAGAACTTCTAAGATTGGGGAGACTGGTCAGGGTCAGTGGTTCCAGGTGAAGTACCAGCATATCCCGTGAAGGCCTCATGAGCTTGGATCCAAGGATCCTGTTACTCCAGAAGGTCATGTAAGTCTTTTATGTGTTCACACATCAAACTTGGAAGGAGGGGTAGAAGAAAGTCTAACACCAAGATGAGTCAACTTTTTCAAAATGGCAAGTTAATATCTCTTTTCGGAGGGAGGCAGTTAGAAGGAGAAGTTAGAAGGCAAAGGTTCAGAAGAAATAGAAATATAGAGAAAATAAAGAATCTGCCTTTTCTTCTTATTGTTTTCAGATGCCTTAGTATTTTAATAGAATTGTTAGTTGTTTTCTTACCTGATACATACAGTATAAAAATTGCATTTATTAATGAGGTACCATCTGATATTGTGACGCATGTGTTTGTGGTGCAATGAGAATCTACACTTTCTTACCCAATTAATGTTACATTCTTGAACCTGGTACCATTGTAAAACATTTACAGTTTCAAATAGTAACATCCTCACTCCATTATTTATGAAAATTAACCAGCAAAGGTTTTCATTTACTGTGGTCTTAAATTTTCATAGTTCTCTAGTTAGTTCTACAGTCTACATGAATTTGGGTGCAAATCATTTTCCCTAAGTTTCTGCCTATTTGGCCCTGATTCCTCTACAGCCTTGCTTTGGCCTCTGCAGACCCTTGAAGGCATGGAAACAACTGCATATAGAGAGGCTCTTGTCCTTGTCAGAAAACTGCAGAAAGAGCCCAAACCAAAAATAGATTCTTACAGATGTTGAGCGCATCAGGTGACATTCGTTAGAATGGGCTCTTTCGATCTAGATTTCTATCACTTCAGAGGACAGTAAGCTGTGGTCTGAGTGTTCATGTTCCCTCAGAATTCATGTGTTGAACTTGATTCCCAACTGAATTGTGTGAGGGGTGGGGCCTTGGGAGGTGAGAGGTCATCAGAGCGGAGCCCTCTGCCCTGGACAATGTTCTGATAGGCAAAGCCCCCAGGTAGCTTGCGTGGCCCCCACCGTGTAGCACACAGCCTGAAGGCATTGAGACTAGGATCTCGCCAGACACCAAACCTGGCAGCATTTGGTCTTGGATTTCCCAGGCTCCAGGACGACGTGAAATGTTGGTTGTTGATAAGCCACTGAGCATGCGGTATTTTGTAACATCAGGACAGAGCCTGATGATAAAGAAAGGGTCGCCCGGGCAGGGTGTATTCGGGCACTAGTATCCTTCCCACTGTGGTTGTTTGCTCCTGAAGTGAGGAGTGTGGGTTAGTAGGCTAACATCATTGTTTAGGTGAGATTAATGCTGGTTGAGAAGCTGGAGGAAGGCACAGAGTGAGAGACACAGCACATAAACAAGAGGAGGAAGACAGAAAGACGAATGGGAAGGACCAGGGATCCATGGTGACACCAAATGCCCAAGGAGTGAGACAAAGTGAGTTTTCCAATAACAGAGCTTTTCAGTGAACAAGTTGGCTATATCCTGAGGACAGGAAAGGCAGGAAGAACCGAGCAGAGTTCAAAAGCAGGGGAGGGAAAGGGCCAGATCTCAAATACAGGAATTAATTTCAAGTTCCCATCCTCACGGTGCATTCTGTGCGTCTACTTCGTTGCCCCCCATGTCCACAGCCTGCCCGAGTGTACCCGTTCTAACTTCAGCCGTGGGCTGGTGGCAGTCACCTTCTCCCCCATGCGTGACGGAACCTGGAAGACGCAGAGCAGTAGGCCCAGTGTCAGACGTCCAGCTGTGAAGGGAGAGGCCAGAGGAGGCCAAGGGAGCTTGCTGAGTGTGTGTGGTCTCTTCCCGAATCCTCAACTCCCTATTCCACCTCCTCTGATGGGCATCTTTGTTTCATATATTTGAATTCCGTAAGATTTCTGCTAACAGCAACTGAATCCATATTTTAAACAAAGGCTTTAGGGGGGTTCTTCTGCATCTGTAGGTTTAGAGGTAGTGCTTTTAGAGCAAGCCTAGGATGCTCTCCAGCTCCCCCCAACACAGGAGGGAAGCGCGGGCCTCAGAGACCTTCTCCTGGGACCCAGTTCTCATTGGCTTATTCTGATTCAGCTCACATTGATGTGTCACTCATCGTATTTGAGGGACTTGCCCTGCCCAGCAGTGGCCGGGTGGTGACGGGTGGTGTCTGGGGAAGCTCTGGAATGAGTGACATTCTGGTGCATCTTCAGAGGGACTCAGCTCTGACACCTCCATCTCACCATGTCTCCACCAGGGAACCCAGATAAATTTCTTTCATGTTTCCAGAAATATCTTCAGTTATTAAACACCTCTAAGAGAGCAGAGGGGCTCAGGGTAGGAATTATGAATCACTTTGGGAACAGAAGATTGTTAACAGGAACGGAGTTTGATTCTCTGAAGAGGGTGGTCTCGAATGCTAAGGAGAGGGAGCTATGACACCTTTGGTTTTGCCAGCCAGGGGCTGCATGAAGGTATCGGGGTCCTGGCATGTCGGGTGGAGGAAAAGAAACACAAATATCCAAGTGGCAGGTGATTCCAACTTAACATTCTTCATAATGCTGGTACTAGCTGCTCAAGGAACCCGGTAGCTACTTTAACAACTCGCTCCCTCCCAGACCCCCTTCTTGAGTGGGGAGACAAGAGCAGGGAGAGGACGGAGGGCCTGTCCTTCCCCTGGCAGCTGTCCCAGCCCAGGCTGCAGCACTGTGGAAGCAGAAAGGAGGTGGGTGTCCACTGGAGTCTTTCCTACTGTTCCCAACCCAGCACCAACTGTGGTGAAGAGTGGAATAAAATGCCAAGGAAAATAGTTGAGAGTAATTTACTCTTCCATCCTTGGGACTTAATGGAAATTCAAACAATATCTGGTTTATCTCATTTTTCTTAAATGGTCAATGTCCTCCACTGAATATTATAAATACCTATCCTGGATCAAAGCAATCTTGGTGAAAGATATCCCTTCAGGTTTGCTAAGCCGTTAAGACACCGTGAAACGTTCATTTTAAATGCTATCTTCTCCATGAACAAAAGGTGGTCTGCTGCTAAGTAATATCTAAAGGACTTAATTTTTTTTAATTAAATGTAAGGATGAATTATAGGAATCTTAATTATACAAACTTTTGAATTGTTCTGTTGCCTAAGATTCTAGACACTTGCCCTGTAAAGTTATTTTATACTTCTATAATTCATACTATATTCTTTCATCCCAGGATTAATTTTGCATTTAAACTGCCAATGATCATTTCTTTTGCTATTTTTATTAGGATTTCCTAGAAATTGAAGAGGAGAAGGAATTAGCAAGGTAGAAAACAAGACAGTTTTGGAAAGCAAAAGTCCCGGGTATCTTTTTAATGAATATTAGGTTGAAGGAGGCTTCAAGGTTTTGACACCAGGGTTAAGCAGCTGGCTGGTCTGGGTTGCACTAAGGGAAGGAAGGGCCAACTTGCAAGGTTGGAAGGAAGCCTGCCAAGGCTTGGAGCATCCCGGGGCAAACACTGATGGAGAGCCAAAGGGTCTGGCTGCCTTGGACAAGTCATCTGACCTCCAAGTCTGTGACTGCTTATCCCTAAAACTCTTCTTTACACCCCTTAGAGGGTTTCTATGAGGATCAAAGTGAAGCACTGTAAAGCCCTTTGCCATGATTGACATTATTAGGGTGATCACGGGAGCTGGTTTTCTAGGAGCTCGGCGCTCTCTGGAGAGCTGGATCTCCCTCCTTGGCAACGCTGCTGCATGCCCCAGGATGGGGTATTTCTATGTTTGGAAACTGTGTTTCCCGTTCTCAGACCATGACCCACAATACTTCTGACAGGCCCAATCGCACCCTAGCATGTGCTCTATCAAACTAGCAATTGTCCCCGTCAGAGAATTTGCTGGTGAAAAACTGCTTCCCTGGTAAAGTGGCAGCTTTCCATGGGGGAAATCTCCTTGTGCTTCCACCCAGACAGACAGCAGTTGAGAAGGCAACAAAACACTTTGCTATTTCACCGGCTGTGGAAAGGTCATTTTTCAACCTGCTTGCCCTGCAGTGGAGGGTTTGGATTGCATAGCCTGGTAATGTTGCCTTTTTTGAAATTCATTTTTTGTTCTTGAGGCTGTGCTATCTTCCCCTGTAGCAAGTTTCATTATATTTAGTGCAACGGAGCATGCAGATGATGTGGTTAGAATTGCAGGCAAAATAACCCATCCCTATTCCTAGGGTCAGCTTTCTCTGTGTTTAATAGAAATGCAGTATGAAAAATATTTATAGCTGATCAGGACTGGAATAAATAGAAAAGCCTTAGTTTATGACTTTGGATTTGGATGGCTTTATGTATTTTTCTCTGGGGTTTTATTTAAAATGTCAATTTTATTTGGCAAAACAGTAAGAAAACAGAATTTCTTTTCAGGATTATTTCTTATTTCTTTAGGGGTTTTGTGATGGCAGGGTTCATTTTGAAACAGTTTCACTAGTAAATACAGCAACGATGAACATTTCCTTAGGATCCTGCGCTCTAATTATGGAGTTTGGGTGAATATTTTTGTATCAATATTTTAACATACATGTGATTGAATTAACTTTAGGGATAGGAAGCATTTTCCTATTCATGTAAATACCTGCCAAAGAAAGTAATCTGATAATACCCAATTTAAATCTTCTAGTTGAGCGAAGGAGTTCTAGATTCAGCCTCCATGGATGGGGTTTCAATTCTGGGCTGTGCTGTTGATGACTTTTGTGACCTTGAGTGTGCAGGCCACTCTGTGCTTGTATCTTGACGTCTATTCTCTGTCCTTCCTGCCTTGCCTCCCTGGCACGGTGCCAGGGGAAGCAGACGTCTACAGGTCCAGGCTTCTTGCCTCTGGCCAAAGGGACATGAGCAGAAGACGGGGAGTGAGCACTGAGGGTTTGGCGCACCCTGGGCACTGTGGTCTTGACAGTGTTTCCTGTCTAAGACCCGGGTTCTCTCTGGGCTCTGGTTTCCTTGCTTCTTTAGGCATTGGGTTAGGAGACAGGGGGAAAGCCTCCTCCTAGATAGTCCTATGTGCTTGTTCATCCTGTGGTTACACCTAAATCTCACCCACACCTCTTTAGACCTGTGTTGAATTGTTCTCAATTCAGCTCTTTGAGTAGGTCATTTCTTTGATTCTGGTCATAAACCTCCTTTATAAGAAGTTCCTTAAACTCTCTGAGCCTTCAGTTTTCTCCATGGTAGAGCAAGAAAGATAATATCTGTTCAGGGGTTGCTGTGATGAGCAGTAACAAGCACAGTTCCTGGCACATGCTAAGTTGGCTTTGCAGCTCAGCCTTCGTCCATGATGCCTCTTACTGAGGAATACAATGGTGACCACAGACTCCTTCCCTTCCTGTACCTGAGCCCTTGCCATGTGCCTTTGAAGTGCCTCCCATCAGAGGTGGCATTTCTCTCCTTCTTTTGGCTCTGCATCAGCCTGTGGCTGCTTTGGCCAATGGGAGAATAAGAAATGAGACACAATCAACAACCTTCACAGGGTTCTCCTGCACCTCTGGAATCCTGCTGCCCTATGAACAAACCCAGGTACCCACTGGATAAGAGACATGTGTCTGTCAAGATCTGCCAGCCACCAGACAAGTAGGACACACCCTTTTCAGGCCCAGTCTCTGTTCAAGCTGCTGACTGAGGGACGGATTGCAGAACTTTGACCAGTGGAAGGTGCCCCAGTTTAGCACAGCTCAGAAAACCTGAAGACTCATGGTCATCAGGGTTGGTGTTGAAGCCATGCAATTGCAGGGTGACTTGTTAACCAGCAACACATAACTCATCAAAACATTCTTTGCAAATGAAAAATACAAAAATATTTTTCAAATGTGTTCTATCAGGGTAAGATTATCATACATCATTATTGTAGATTACTGATATGGCCTGGTGGCAGGGAAAAGTGCACCGAGATGTACTTGTTGGAGTCTCTGCCGCAGCCGGGGTGACTGGGCTGAGTGCACAGTGCTTGCACATGGGGAGTTAAACATGAGTTTCCAAAGGCTCGCTGGCCATAAGTTGCAACAGGTGATTTTGAGTGTCACATATTAGTTAAATTATAAATTAAAAATATGTGTAACAACAACAACAAAACTGGGAATTAGATGGTACAAGAGATATAAGTTCTGTGGACTATAGTTATTTAAAAATCAATACATGTTTTGAAACTGACGTGATAATTCTGCATATTTATGGACACTGCAGTACTAGTTTATAGTCTTAAGAGAGAACACAGAATTTCAGCACATTGGGATCTGGGCTTGGATGAATTCTCAAGCTGGGAGAAAGAGTGAATCTAGATACCAGCTAAAGTCAGAGAATCAGCATTGGGGGCAGGGGGACTAGCCCTTAGGAAAATCAAACAATACAATAAATGTGAACTCAATTAGTTTTCTATCCTGAGCCATGACTACTAAGGAAAATGAGTTCAGCAGTATGTACTCATGAACAATTTTCCAGAAGACTAAGGATTCTCAAGAGAAAGACTAGGATGGAAGAGCCAAGGGCTGCGAGTTCTATTTGGGTGTTTGGAAAGTTAGCAATTTTGTGCTGCTTGAGATAATGAGCCATGCAGGCCGCACAGCTAATTCTCTGAGAGAGGATCAAGGAGGGGGACACTTTGGGGAGAGGACATGGTAGTTGGCTCCAAAACTTGGTTGTTAACATCCTCCTAGTTTCAGATCCAAGGGAAAATGCCCAGGCTAGGCTCAGCATACATTAGTGTGAATGTCCACCACACCATGGACGAGCTGCTCGGCCGCTTGCCAGCACTCCCTTATAGATAAGAATTATCAGCTACTTGAATAATACCATTTTTTGTAAATGTGAACCCAAAGTTCACAGGTATAGCGTAAGAGCTGTAGCATCATTTCCTTCCCTGAGGAATGCATTAAGAACATCGAAGCTTCAACCATGATCAAAAGTGGCATGTAGACCTGGACATACGAGTTCATTCTACACTGTAGAATTCAGTTAACAGCTCCATTGAGAAGGGATTTGAAATTGTACCATATCTTTTTTTTTTTTTGAGGGAGGTTTCAGTTTCCCCTGAGTTTCCATCGTATTCCAAACACTTCTCTCATTAATAAAGCCTTTTGAAAGATTACACAGGTTCATCCGGCATGTTTGTCATTCACATCAGAGAGAATCCGCTTTCAGAGACCCTGTTCTTCCTTCTATTTGGAAAGATATCCCTACTTATGTCATTTATTTCTATATATGTTTAGATTGTCTTTTGCAAAGACAAGAAAAATTATTCTTTGGTAGTTGCTTCCTCTATTTTTCTGTTCTCATCAATAAATGTATGAAATACTTTAAGTAAATTCATAATAATGCTTCTACTGCATTTTAAAAATTCTTTCCAAGGGAGATGGCTTAGGCAAAAACTAATATAATTAGCATTTTTTTGATGGATGACTACTGTCAAGACACAGAGACGAAAATGCTTATTGCAGTTAAAGAATACACCTGAAAGTGTATTGCACACAGCAGCAAAATGTGATTGAACAAAGCAAATTTATTTATGATTTTTGCTTTAAACAACTAAAACACTACTTTTCCTACTTTCATAACTTATATTGTCATAAACATATTTATATTGAAAACCTTATTTTTTTTAATATCCTGGTCGGATCTACAGCAAGTCTGAAATGTCTGCTGGAGACTCCACTAAGTCTGCCACGGGAAGAGGACGGGGGTCAAAATAAAGAGGTCCTCAAATGACTGAGAAAATATTCCCTGATGCCTACTATGGGCTGGAACACACATGCATGCTGGAGAGAGGGGCTTCCAGAGAAGACCTTGACTGTGTGCTGTACAGCACTGACTGATCTCCTGACAGTGCTCAGTGGGGGACTTTTACATTCAGACATGTGGATGACATCGTAGGAACAGTCGAGTATGCTCTTCTTCCTTTTGGTGAGCTTTGGGATTTTTAAGCATTGGTAAGTAGAAAAGTAATAAGACAGTCAAGACTCAACCTAAAAATGCATTTTGGGGGCATGCTATGTATAGGGCATTTCTAAGAACCCCTCCAAAAAAGTTTATTCTGTAGATTTTGGAGTGTCCACATTTGATACAATTTGTCACTCCAGATGAGCTATTATCAGGAAGGAAAACTTTAAAATTTTGATTTCAATAGTCTTTTATGGGAACATAATCATACAATCAAAATACTATCTGTATTTCAAAAACCAGAAACCAACAATTGTGAAGATTTGTGACTATTTGGAGAGATAAATGAATTGATTATTACGTCCACAGAAGTTATGGCAAAAATTGGACAGAAGAACTGCATAAACTTATACTCAAACACCTGTCAGGAAATCTATCAACTTGGTTATTCTGGGTAAATAGCAACCAAATTTGAAGATCTGCATTTCAGGTTAAGATCTTCTATTTGCTGCTGTGGCAATTCTTTGAAAATTTCTTCATTGTCTTCAGCATGCAGATTTAAATTCAGAATTAGCATATAGGCTCCGCAGGGAAATGCAGACATGAGTGCAATCATGGGTTATGTACGTGATGAGAGCCACATGTCCTCATAATCTTACTACTTAGCAAATGTTCTTGTCAGTCCAGAAATTGGGAGATAAGTTTAATGAGTTGAAAGTTGACCCAATATCATCATAACAAGATGTTTTAATATGGATGCACAGGAGAATTAAGATATTGCTCAGTGTGTTCTTTCCCATATTCTGAAATGAAAGAAGGTTTTGATGTAGAAAAAAAGGGCACATTTTCTTATAATTTGAATACTTTCATGTAAGTTTTTGGTTGTGAGAAACATACACAGAACATGGGATAAAATAAAATATAAATGTATTGCTCATAGACTTATCAGCAAGCAAACTTTAGTGTGTATTAATACCCATAAACTACTCCCACTGGGTGATGGTGTAATTACCACCTCGTCTCAACACAGGGATTTTATGTTCATCTCCTTCCCAACCCACTTTCCCCCTCTCTACTATGGTTTCCTCAGATGTTTAGAACTCCAGTTTACCTAATTTCCTTTAGTGTTTCATTTAATTAATCATCTGTAAACATTATGGCTTTGTTTTTGCTTAACTTATAATTTCATTTCTTCCTTTTTTTTTTTTTTTTAGTATGGGGGATTGAAGACAGGGGCACTTAAACAATGAGCCACATCCCGGCCCTTTTTACTTTTAATTTTTTATTTTGAGACAGGGTCTCATTAAGTAGCTCAGGGCCTGTTTTAGTCAGCTTTTTCACTGCTGTGACTAAATGACCTGGCCCGCACAACTGTAGAGGAGTTGTGGTCTTGAACTCATGATCCTCTGGCTTCAGCTTCCCGAGTCACGGGGATGACTGGTGTGCACCACCAAACCTGGCTTATGGACTTGTTCACCCAAGTACTTGAGTATAGTGTAGGTAGGTGACTGTGTTATTAAACTTTATCATTCTGTATTTTGATAATGCTGTCTTATTATGCAGTACGACAGCTGAGGTATATTTAGGTTATTTCCACTTTGGGGAACTAACCAAATTCACATACATGTCTTTTAATCAATATGCACAGAGGGTTTTTTCTTTTTTATCAAGCATATGTCTAGAAGTCAAAGTGCTTTGTTACATGAAAAAACAGTGATTATACGAATTTCTGCTCCTTACTATCTGGGAATTCCTACTGTTAAACATCTTCACCTGCACTTGATCTTGTCAATCTTTTTTTTTTTTTTATTGGTTTTTCAAAACATTACAAAGCTCTTGACATATCATATATTTCATACATTAGATTCAAGTGGGTTATGAACTCCCATTTTTACCCCAAATACAGATTGCAGAATCACATTGGTTACACATCCACATTTTTACATAATGCCATATTAGTAACTGTTGTATTCTGCTACCTTTCCTATCCTCTACTATCCCCCCTCCCCTCCCCTCCCATCTTCTCTCTCTACTCCATCTACTGTAATTCATCTCTCCTTATTTTTTTCCCATTCCCCTCACAACCTCTTATGTGTAATTTTGTAAAACAATGAAGGTCTCCTTCCATTTCCATACAATTTCCCTTTTCTCTCCCTTTCCCTCCCACCTCGTGTCTGTTTAATGTTAATCTTTTCCTCCTGCTCTTCCTCCCTGCTCTGTTCTTAGTTGCTCTCATTATATCAAAGAAGACATTTGGCATTTGTTTTTTAGGGATTGGCTAGCTTCACTTAGCATAATCTGGCTCTTGTCAATCTTTTTAATTTTAACCATCATCAGGTATGGATAGTCTTATCTTACTGAAACTTGAGTTTCTTATCTCCTGAGGAATAGCAGAGTTGAATGACCTTTCTATTCTTGTTGGCCATTTGGATATCCTCTAGTATCCCTTTGGTTGGACATGTCCAGTAGAAAGACTTTGCAGATTGCTTTCCTTCACTTAGTGATATGCACTTAAGTTTTCTCCATGTCTTTTCATAGCGTATAGCTCATTTTCTTAATGCTGAATAGTATTTCATTGTCTGGATGTACTTCAGCCTTTTATTGATTTACATACTGAAGGACATCTTGGTTGTCTCCAGGTCTTTGCAATTGTGAACAAAGTTGCTGTAAACATCGACACAGAGGTTTTTGTGTGGGCCTATGTTTTTGGCTCCTTTAGGCAGAAGCCAAGGAGCACAGTTACTGGACCCTATGGTGAGACTAGATTTTGTTTTGTAAGAAACTGCCAAACTACCTTTGTCTTTTGCAAAAAGGCTCTACCATTTGGTATTCCCAGCAATTGGGCTGTTTTCTTATTGTTCAGTTTTATGAGTTTTCTCTATATATCAGGTAACAGTCCCTTATCAGGAACAGTGTATCTTCTGCAAATATTTTGTCTGTGGCTTTTCTTTCCATTCTCTTGATACTGACTTTCACAGAAGAGATTTGTTTTTTATTTTAATGAAGTCCAACGTATCAGTTATTTCATGGACTGTGTCTTTTGTGTTTTATCTAAAAAGTCACCTCCTTAGCCATGAGTATTTATATTTTTTCCTACATTATTCCCTAGGAGGCTTTTAGCTTGGCATTTTGTATTCATATCTATGATTCATATTCTTTTAAAAAATTTTCTTTGCACGTGGCTGTTTAGTTGTCATAGCATCATTTATTAGAAAGAATATTTCCCCCTACTGTATTACTTTTGCTCCTTTGTCAAAGAACTGTGGGTCTGTCTCTCTGTTCTGATCTACTGCTCTATTTGTCTATTCTTTTGCCAATATCACACTATTTAGATTACTTTGCTTTATAATAAATCTTGGAGTTGGGTAGTGTCCGTCCTCTGACTGTATTTTTGCTTCAATATTGTGTTGGCTATGCCATACCTTTTGCCTTTTCCCTCAAGCTTTCAAATCAGTTTGCCAAAATCCACAAAGTAACTTGCTGGGATTTTGTTTGGGATTGCACTGAATTGCTAGATTAGGGTGGGAAGAAGTGGCATCTTGACAACATCGAACCTTCCTCATCATGAACATGAACTGTCTCCGTATGTGCAGTTCTTTCATCAGAGTTTCATAGTTTTCCTCACATAGATCTTATGCATGTTTTTGTTAGATTAACATTTAACAAAAACACTTTATTTTGGAGGGTGCTAATATAAATGGTATTAACTTTAAATCCCACTTGTTCATTGATGGTTTCTGGGAAAGTGGTTGAACTTCGTATGTTAGTTTTTTATCTTACTGGCTTGTTACTTCCAGATTTTGTTGTTGGTGTTGATTCAGATTTTCTACACAGAGGATCATGCCATTGGCGAACAGAGACAGTTTTCTTTCTTTCTTTCCAATTTGTATGAACTGCTTCCTTCCTCCTGTTACTGATTAGCTCAACTTCTACTGTGGTCTTGGAAAGCAGCAGTGAGAAGGAACATCTTTGCTTCATTCCTGGTCTCAGCAGGATGCTTTGACTTCCTCATCATTAAATAGGATGTGAGCTGTAGGTTTCTGCACTTACTCATTCTGAAATTCTTCATCTTCATCATGGTTTCCAGTTGTTTGAATAAATTCTCAAACTTGTCTTTTATCACTTTAAGTCTTGTAAGTATATTTATCTTGAAGTCTGCACATGATAACTTTCCTATATATTGTCTTTTGGGATTTGTTATTATTTCTTTGTTTATTCTTGTTGTTCTTTGCGCAATGCTACCTTGATGTCTTGCTGTGATCTGGTTATTTTTTAAATATGTCAGTGTAAAGGACTCATTATTGAAAAAGTTTGAGGCCTGAAACACATAGTATCTTCCTCCTAACACAATATATGTTCACCTTTCCCAAGATACCATCTTTGTAAATGCTTCACAGTGAATTAGAATTTTTGGCAGAATGACTACGTAAAGCAGCAAAAATAGAGATTGCTACAAGTATTTTGAGAAATAAATGCAATATGAATTAAGATTTGATTTTATGCAATTAAAATATCATTGTGCTCTGAAAACATTCATTTCAGAAGTAATGTATATGTTCATACACTAAAGACATGGAGAAAAATGAATTTAGCACCAGCTTTCTAGGGCTTCAATGGTAGAAAAGGCAAAAATAAGAAACTATTAAAAATAATTAAAGATAATCAATGCGGTGATAGAAGTTAACAGCCCTCACTAGGAGACTCTCAAGAGCATAGCAATCTGCTAGTGAAGGCTTGGGCCAGGAGATGGGTGGATTATTGAAGGAATGACCTGTATCAAGGTGTGGGTTAGAAAAAGTAAGTAAAACTCTTATATAAAACAATATAATCATGTAAAATATTGTATTACATACCTTATAAACATCAACTATAATTAGTAATTATTTATTAATGTTATAAATATAAATTATAATGATTTTAAAAATATAATAATATATTATATGTTAACAATTAATATTGTGTGTTGATAACGAACAGATTATGCAAAAGTGTGATTATAACACTATAACTCCTGGGAAGCCAGTAGATGATATTTTGGTTAATAACATAAACCAGGTGATAGTAAAAGTGTTGGTCTTGCTAAATCATGCTTCATGTTGAGTTTTTAAACAGTGTTTATGTGGTAACTAATGTCAGTGTGGACCAGCCTCAACCACACGGGGTCTAGGGCTTTCAGATATGGATGGCACGTTGCTTTCAACAAATTTATCCTATTTTTTCCTCTCCTAAGATTTACAATGATGAAGATCTGAATATGTAAGAACATGATATTGCACTGTCAATGTCTTAGCTTTTATTCAGATTTTAGAATAGAAATTTCAGTTGTCCTATTGCCAGCATCAAGTATATTCATCTCTCCATTAGGACGGTCTTCCTGATTCTCTTTTCTGGTATTTAATGCTGTCTTTGTTCCTGTGAGAGGCAAATTGAGGGCCAGCAGGCTAGAGAGAAAAGGTGCGCGTACTAAACATCACCGGGCCTATCTGAGTGGCAGAATTCATGACTGGTGTAACAACACCTGCGGATCCTCCTGTCTGTGCGAGGCAGAGCTAGGAGCACAATAGAAACTGATTGCTCACTCTTTGATAGGCACAATGTAAAATGTGCTTCCCTTTGTAAACTAAATAGAGGCCTCATCATAATGGTACAGAACAATTTCTCTAACAATTTTACTACCTTGCTATTTTCCACCCCTGACTCATGGCTCCTTTCTTGATAAAACATGCTCTATTGTTATTTTCAGCTCACATCTGAATGTACTGCTCTCCTAATAGAGGATTCAGCACCTCACTGCTTCTCCCTGCTGCAGAACCACCCCCCCCCCAGCTTCCTGTCAGCCACTGGAAGCCTTTACCTCTTTCCTTCCAATCATCAAAGTCACTTGGGCACCCAGTGAATTTCAAGTGGAAGGGGGAACAAATCCATGCCTCTGTCTCCAAGACCCAATGTGGGCAGCCCAGATTCCTCTGTCCTTGTTCCCTTGAGCTATGGTGACATGGAGTTGTGCCACATAAGGTTAGGCAAGGCAGCTTTCTGCTGACTTTAAAAGAGCCTCAACAGGATGTGTAAAAGAATTTCTCAAAGGATTCCAAAGGAACGTACCTACACTGTCTGGCTGCACCAATCACCTTAGGGTCAAGGCGAGACACTAGACTCCTCAGAGCTTGCTGAAAATATCCAACCCAGCTGCTCCTCAACATGTTCACCCTGCTTGCCAGCTCCACAAGACTCCTGGGCACAGTCTCCTCTCTCCGCTTCCTGACTGGCATCAGTTCCTCCCCCGTGGCCCTCCTTGTGCCGTGGCAGGCACATGCCCCCATCCTGAGACATGTACAGAGTAATCTTAGTGTCAATCATCTCTTGGCCTATTGTTTTCATTGCCCCTAAATAATAACAAAATCGACTAAAGTGATCATCACGGTGTTCTAAGTAATTTTTAATTGTTTCCAAGCACTTATTAATGCAACGTGAAACATATTCACCCATTTTTCTATTGTTTTCATTTCTTTCCTTTTTCAAAGTTTTTGCTTTACTCACACACAAAGAATTATCAATGAGGCTTCATGAAAGCTTTCATGTATCTGCCTTTGTATGATGAAAGCTTTTTGTTGTGTAATATTATAGTACTGGGGGGATCAAAATCCAGAAGTATATCTATGGATTCCAGGAATTTTTGGAATAAAATGAGTTAATCTTTGCCTGTAATACAGAAAGGGTGAGAGAGAATTATTCTTAAAACCAGCACTAGCAGGTTTAAGTGAGACAAGAAGCTAAAATAAACTTAAAACTCTTGACTGGTAGAAGGTTGTTATGATTTGGATGTGAGGTGTTCCCTAAAAACTCACATGTGAGACAATGCAGGAAGGTTCAGAGGAGAAATGATTGGGTTTTAAGAGTCTTAACCCACTCAGTGATTTCATCCCCTGGGAGGGATTACCTGAGTGGTAGCTGAAGTGGCAAGGTGTGGCTGGAGGAGGTGGGAATTAAGGTGTAGCTTTGGGTATATATTTGTATCTGGTGAGTGGAATTTCTGCTTTCAGATCACCATGTGAGCTGCTTCCCCCCACCACCATCTCCCATCCTGATGTTCAGCCTCACCTCAAGCCCTGAGAAACGTAGCCAGCATTCTATGGACTAAACACTCAAAAACTGTGAGCACTCAAATAAACTATTCCTCCTCTATAATTTTGCTGGTTGTGTCCTTTAGTAACAGTGAAAAAGCTGACTAATATAAGGGTTAAGGGATTGTGGTACATTCACACCACTCGAAAAGGGAGTACACACACACCTATGCATGAAACACCTGGAAGCATCTAAAAAGCACTGCTACATGCAAGTAGCTAAACATGCATTTAAAGGCTATTCTGGAAGAAAGAAAACTGCAGGTTTGAAAATCAGATCAATGTTTTCCAGGGACCGGGGTGGGCTGAACAGTTTTGTCACCTGAGTGCCCATTTAGAAATCAGAAACAATTCAGAAATTATTCTTAGCAAAAGGAGTGGAATTCAAAACACCATTCTTAGGCAGGAGTACAATTTTTAAAAAAGTAAAATTCAATTCCTTGCTATAGGCAATCAGAGGAGGATATTTTTTGCCAATTCTACAGAGACTCTATCATCCAAAGCAACTTTGATCAACTATAGGCACAGTCTAAAAATTTTCTTTAAGTGGCAAATATTGGAAAAAATTAGGGAAATTTTAAGGCAGATTAGGGTTAGAAGTGAACAGTGACGACATGATATAGAATCAGCAGATCTTGTACAAATAACAGCATAAAACTGAATAAAACCCTAGCTATTTCAAGAAAAGGGTTTCCATCATTTCCATAGTAAAGAGGAAACAGAAACATTTGTTTTAGAACTTTACCGCAACATATTTATGATTTGTCATGTATAATTACAAAGGTGGTTGCATATTAAATTATAGCATAGTTCTCATTCTATAGTGACATAGTTCTCAATCTATTGTCAGGGAAGTTTTTCCAGATAAAGCTTTACAGAATAATATGTTCAAAGTGGGCCTCAAGGAGCTAATCTCGCCATAATCTGGTGAGTAGTAAAGTCTCTAGGGGCACACTTGTATCTGGGAGGGAGTGGATACCCCATGGCTGCCCCAGGGGAGAGGTTTTAGAATCTTGGCCTGCTTGGCACAGTTGGAGAAAATATAAACAGATCCATTTACATATGCGTGGGACTCAGCTGCTGAAATCATGTTGCTAAAGCATTTCTTTTTCTTTTGATTAGACTTTATACTTGCAAATTAATTACTTAATTCTAGCAGAATTACTAATGGTTTTGTTTTCCATCTCTCTGTTGAATGAACCAGTTTCTGCCAGTTTCCTTAATAGTCATATAATGAATGCAAACAGAGTAGCCTCTAAAATCACCAAGTGGGTTCAGAGTGGTAATGGGAAAACAAAGAGCACGTCAATGGGGGACTTGCAATGCCAACAGGAGTGATTCAGACTCGGATGCCGATCTGACTTGTTTTAAATACAATCTCTTTACTGAGTAATGGGGCATGAGTTGGTCAAATGTAGCTTTAGAGAATTCTTTATTTCCAAGTCTGTACGGTTGGAAGGACTCATTCATCCGCAAAGCAAAACGTGGAAGGCCGTGTTTCCCACTCATCAGGCCTGTGGTTGACAGTGTGCTGATTGACAGGTCTGCCAGCAGAACAGGGTGCGTGAAAAGAACGGAGGCGCCTTCAGTTTGAAAAGTTGCCCGTCCATATGCTCCTGAGTTGAGCATATGTGTTCACTACTCTGAGACCTGATTTCTACTTTCTCTTCTAAAATAGAAGACGCAGGAGTCTTTCAAGTTCAGAAACTGCCTTGACATTATACAGAAGACATAGATGGGTCTAATAATTATCCGTGATTCTCATTCACTCTGCTCACGTTTTATCGGGCATTTGTGATCATTTCTTTTCAAATGCATCATCTCATTTAATTCTGAAAACAACCATGTGGCCTGGGCAAAAATCTCCAGTGTTCAAATGGGGAAACTACTTATAGGAGCAAAGAGTCTTGAACAAGAAAATCTGAACACAGACTTGTTACCGGCAGATTTTATATTCTCATCTAAACCTCTTCATTATATGATCTGAATGTGAGAAATGTATAATGTTCTAGCAACAAATTCAGGCAGATATAAAGAATTTTCATTCTAGTGATTATTTTTTCTAGTCAATGGGTTTATCGTATTGTATTTATTACAAAAAAAGGAAATAAATATGCAAAATGCTTCTATACCCTAATTTGATTTATGCATGTGTATCAAATCCTTCTTGATTTATTCACTTTTGGAGTAATTCTGTGAGTCAATGAAAATGTAATTCAACTTATCTAAGGTCTTTATAAATTGATGAATACATTTATTGCATTTTGAAAAATGTCACTGTGTAAATAAAATATTTATTATATGAAAATACTTCTAAATACTTAATGATCAACTCTTTATTTGAAATTTTTTCTTCAGACTCAGATATATTATGCTAAAAATATCCATTTGGGGATTATTCATTTAAGAGGAATATTAATGGACTTTAACTTCTGCTCTGAATTTATGTTGCTTATTCCCTTCCCTTCAAACATTTTTCTCTTCTTTTTAAAAATTTTTTTACTAGTTACTGATGGACCCTTATTTATTTATTTGTATGTGGTGCTGAGAATCGAACCCAGTGCCTCACACATGCTAGGCAAGTGCTCTATCACTGAGCCAGTGACCCCAGCTACTCTTCAAACATTTTTGGTACATTGGTGGGTAAGACAAAGAAAGGGATTATTGAGAGATTTCACTAAATATTAGGTTTACCACTAATAACAACCAAGAGGCACAGACAAAGCAGGGCAAGGACTGTCTGCTCCTGGAGCCTGGCTTCTGGCTTTGGACACTGCAGGGCTTGACTCAAGAGTCTGCCAGGTCTGGAAGGGCAGAGCATGAGTAGCACAGAGGGGACCCAGTGTTTGGGAAGGGTAGTATCCTTTAGACCCCGATGTTGACTTTAAGTGGCTTCTCCAGGTTGTAGGTGTCTTACTGTAAGTAATACTGAAGGAGGATCATCCTGCTAATGGCCTTCCAGGAATAGGGATTTCTGTCCTAATTCTGTTGCTAATTCATTTACCAGGAGGTGGCTCTGTAGCACATTCACAGGGTCAGCCTGGACCGCTCGCCTCGTCCACCCATGCCCAGGTGGCTTTAGCAGTACCTGGGAGAGAAGTGGATCTCAGATCAGGTGCTTATCTTCCTCCTTTACAGGGGGACATGTCCTTGGGTCTATAACTGATTGCTGAGGGCACTGATATGGATTAGGGCCAAGATCAGTGTGATCCCGATGTCACCTGGAAACCTTAGGCTTTGTGGTGATACATGCCAACACTAGCAGGTCTGTCTTCTAGGCGGTGAGCTTCACTGATTCCATTTGAAAAGGAGGAAGTGTGAAAAAGACAGATGTACACCCCAGCACTTCTATGGGTGAAATAGTTAAGCAGAGTGAGCAGGTACAGATGCAAAGTTTGTAGGATTCAAAGCTTATGCCATTTTAGAGGCCCTTCTGCTTTAATAAGAAGAATGGAAAAACATTTCACATGTCCAAAGTAAAAAATAGATGGTGACATACATAAACAGGTCCCAAGGTCCCTTCTTAGAGAAGAGCTTTCAAACCACAGTTCATGAGCATTTCAGGGAAAAAAAAAATCTGCCTTTAGGTGAATATGATATTTGTGTCAAAAGAATTGCACTCAATTTTTAGGAAACTCTAGAGAACATAAAATAAGTAACAGAGAGTGTCCTCAAAGTGTCTAGTCAGAAATAAAATAGAAATGAGTGTATAAGAACGTAGAAAACAAATCCATACATATTTGCATTGCTATTTATTAATAATTATGGGCATTAGTGATTATGGGCATTTTGTAAGCCCATTGTAAGTCTGGAATGCTTAATTATCAAATACCATGAAAAAGCAATATCATAACCACTACTTGAAGTATGATTTTTTTGCATAGAACAATTAGTGACTGGCCCCAAATCCATCTTCAGTAAGTGACGAAGCCCAGACAGGCCCATGCCTACTCCTGCTCCTATCCCAACCTTCAGCCTAGGGTACCTCCCATGGCTGGTTCTCTGAGGTTATTGAGCTACAACAAGGACAGAAATAGATACCTCCCTGACTTCTCAGCTCATTTCACGTTTCTAAATCCTTTCTTAGCTCAGTTAAAAAAAAAAGAGTTTATAAATTTTAGATCTTATTTAGTAATTGTTTATTTCTTTGTTGTGCTTTTCCCCAAACTCGATGGAAGATAATTTTAAAATGATGAAGATCCTGTGCTGTTCTACTGCATAGGCAGAGATTCTGAC
Organism: Callospermophilus lateralis; assembly: GCF_048772815.1. NCBI lineage: Eukaryota > Metazoa > Chordata > Mammalia > Rodentia > Sciuridae > Callospermophilus > Callospermophilus lateralis. The sequence goes on along the minus strand of NW_027517992.1, from coordinate 734,378 downwards.
CTGAACATACTGTATTTCCCTCAAATATTGGGAACTCAGTGACCACAAGTGACCCTAGATAACCTGGCATTCAAAGAATGTGTAAATTTCTGAAGTTCAGTTCTAATTTCAAGATGAATCTGGTGTATTTTGAAAGCAATATTTTTAAGTATTTGGGGATTTTGTAATTGAATCAGGGAAGATACAATGCTACATTTGCTATTTCATTAATAAGGATTTTTTTTTGAGACATAAGTGTCCTGTGTATTTTTATAGAAAGATAATTAGCATTTTCAAAGAGTTGGGTTGATTATTTATGTTCCTGCTCATATACCCTTTTCCTGGAAAATATGTGTTTTTTTTTCCTTTTGATTTTGAATGAAGAGTTAAAATATTAGACTTCCTATTTTATTCTTAGTTGTAGCTTGCACCCTTCAAAATTACCGTGACAATGTTCATTGCCTAGGGGGAAAAAAAGTCCTCCCTAGAATTTATTTTCTACACAAATAAAGTATCAAGGAACACTCTATGACTAGGTTAGTCTACAGAATCCACAAAGAACTAACATTTAGGAAAGTTTCTATTCTTCTAGTGCTTCTAACAGCAAGTGTATTCTATTTCTTTTACTAATTGAGTTATTGTTAACCATACAAAGTAGAATAAAATTAGCTGTTATTTGACACTGTTGATAAAGGATTAACACAGAGGTGATGAATGGCTGGACCCTCAATGCCATAAGGAGTCACTTCGATACATGAATGTCAGTTGAAATCCCCTTTCAAGGAGCAAATTATATGTTCTCACTAAAGAATTGTGTACTGGCATTATTTCTCAACAGAAACGACTCGGATGATATATTGCCCTATTGGTTTGTTTTCAGCCAATATTAAAAATAAGAATGTGTAAGTTCTAGAAGCAACTTAATTTCTTTTAACAATGGTTGGCAATGGTGATGTTTGGAATCACAGATGAAAGGGTGATTTGATTTGAATATCTGTTACCTTGCTGATTATTCAAAGATTCCACTGTCGTCAGAAACTCATTTCCGAATATAATGAATTTTGTATGTGCTGACGGCCTACTAATTCCAATTATAAACTATTCATAAATCTACATGGAAACAGGCCTCTGGTAAAGTGCATGGGAACTCAGGTCCTCTGTGCATTTGTTTTCCCTGCTCCTCTTAAATGGGACCAGTTTGAAGTTCCATAATGGTCAGTTCCGGAGATGGCCCATGGACGATGAACAGAAGGCTTAACTGACCGCAGCACTTCTCTGCAGCTGTGGCGGTAGCCTGAGGAGAACCAAAGCAAACCAAAGCCTCACCTGCAGTGAACACAGACTCTTATGCTCCCCAAAGCCCCCAGCAGCCGCTGTGTAAGACACAGCTGTGTCGAGGGAAAATAGAGCCAGTTGCAAATAAAGCAAACTGCAAATTGAATCTACGTTAACTGTCCATAGTAGACAAAGTGAACAAAAACACCAATTTCATATGTGGCTTAATTGGTTTCTGTTCTGTAACCAGAATCGTCTTTGATAGACTCTTAGGAAATCCTCAATTCGTGACCCACTTAGACACGTCATGGAGGAATGTGGTGTCTGGACATCTTGAAATATGATTTTGTTCTACATTTCATACTAATTTCATTTCTCATAAGCCATATCTCCTTGTGCCCAAACATACATTTTCTCATCATCTGTTGGCAAATGCCAGTGGGGACAGGGACTATCCACTACGCAAATTACTTCTTTGATCTATACATTCAGCCAATAAATATTTGCAAAGCCATATTATAATGAGGACATGGGTTTTGCAGACCACAGTGTTCTACTGAGTGGGCAAACTAAATTTTTATTTATTTTTATTCTTGCATTTTATTCCCTTAATTTGTGATAATGAAGACCAAAATATCAATTTTGTAGGATTTTGGTGATATAAGTACATGAGAATCAGCTAAGTGTTTGGAATATATGCTTCTTCCCTTTTTAATATTTTAAAGTCTCTTAGGATATGCTTCACTTCTAGGAATTTAAATTGTTGTATTTTATAACACTTCATAATTTTTTAAATATTTAAGTCAGAAGGCTAAAAGTAAAAACCTAACTGAATAAATATGTTAGAAGAAAATATGACAGAAAAAAAATCGGTTTTGAAAGAGCTGATTTCGACATAATTTTGATTTTTCTTCACAACATTAAAAATATATTTCCTCATTCTGCTAATAGAAGAAAGTCCTGATAATTCTAATTTTTGAAGTTTAATGAAACATAGGCTAGCTTAAGATGCATGCTGTGAATGAAACACTACTATGCTCATGTGTATATAATATGATGTGTGCTTGTGGCAGATACTTAAATACACTGATGAATTCAGAATCGTTATCGAGAATGCAGCACCAAGAAGAATCTTATAATTCCAAAAGTAATTGTGGTTTTGATTCTTCCCTGTATGGTTGGTGTGCGGTTCAATATTTGCCAGTGAAGCCATGACTTGAATCAGAGTTACCAATTGCAGTGAAGAAAGTGAAGTGGTTAGCATTGGTGTCAAGAGATAGGTCATTTATCTGACTAATTAAGGACTAAGTCATTTTTATTTATAAGGGATTTTGACAAAATTATGGCTGTTTAATTTAAAATTGATTATTTTAGCACTTCATTCCTTATTGGCGGATTTCTAGCATCCTTGCCTGGGAGGCTCAAACCTGGGGCTTTTGCATGTGGTATCACCATCATGAAAATAAACCCAGAGTTATATGATTGATGGTGGGTTACACGAGCTCACTTTGAAAAGCCCTCTTAGAGAAGCTTTCATAAAATTGTCTAAAGCAACTGAGACAACCATGATAAAATGCATTGCCCCACTGGTATCTGCTTCCGCAGAAGGAGCCCCTTCTGTGTTGATATTCAGCACCTCTGTTAAAATGCTATCTCTGTTTTTCGATGACACTCTGCAGCTGACACTACAAAATCATGCTCTCGTGTCCTTTTTTTTTTTTTTTAATGGAGGAATGATGATTTTTGAGAGGGGTCCTTTCTGATTTTCTATTTCCTGGTTGTGTGCATAAAAATAAACGCTAGATTTAAATTTAATCAACTCGTCTATTTGTGTTACACCTGATAACTTCTAAACCTTTGTTTCAGAGCATGTTATTTTACTTGATGCTCACATCAGCACGGAAGGTAGACATGCGGAATATATTTTACCAAGTTCTTATGGATGAGAAAAATCACGCCCCACAAAAGCTAATAGGGTATAAATGAGGTCCAATGGGAAGTAAGTGGCTGGCAGGTACAGATGTCGTCTGAGTTGTCTGATTTATTTCCCTGTGGTTTTTTTTTTTTTTTCATTACTCAGGGAACAATGACTTGGATGTGCTGTTTGTTTAAAATTATTAACCAAGTTGTTAAAAGATTCCTTATTAAGATATCTTCCACTAAGTTACCAGAGAGACATATCTGAAATTTAAATCTATGTTTACTTGCCTGCATTAAAAGCAGTCCCCTGCTGGGTACAAGATAAAATCCATGATTTTTTTGGCCCAAAGAAATGCTTCTGGGCATGAGTGTTATCTGCCTTTGGAACAAGCTCTCTTCCCTGCTTTCTGCTTCTTACTCTAACTTCCAACAGCAAAATAGTCCCCCACACACATCCAGGTTTTCCCCAAGCTGTCAACCCACTGTGAATGGCCCCACACCTGCATCCCCACATCGACCTCCCTCTTTCCCTTAAATAATCCCAACTCATTGTTTGATGATTCTCTGTGCAACTTATCTCCTTTAAGTACTTAAAACTATATTTGGTGCCCTTTTACCTAGACAGTGCTGTTCACCAAATGTCTTATGCTCCTTAAAGTCCCTAACACCCAGTGCAGTGGGGGCCATGTGACCAAGTCTCTAATAAGTGACTTGGAACAGGAGGGGTGTGCACTTAAATAAGAGCATTTATTTTTATTTATTTACTTTTATATTTACTTTTTTTTTTAGATTTAGTTGGACACAAAATCTTTATTTTGTATTTATACGGTGCTGAGGGTCGAACCCAGTGCCTCATGCATGCCAGGTGAGCCCTCTACCCCTGAGCCACAACCCCAGCACCGAGCATTTATTCTTTGATTGCGAGTGTTGAGTGTTGTCTTCATTCCAGGACAGCTGCCCAGAGCCAAAGTGGACTAGCATAACTGAGAAACAGATTTCTGCTACAGGAAACCACCTGAGATTTGGTCTGTTACTTAAAGATGCCTCCCTTCAGCCCTGAGAGGGCTGCAGTAATATATAAGCAAATGAATTCACAGTCTTAAAACCTGTGGCTTGGAACAGTGATTGGGCTGGAGAGGGAGGAAAGCACTGTGGACTCAGACAACAGAGTCTGAAGCTGCAGCGAGACATTTGGCCCAACACTCGAGGTAAAACCTGGGGTAGAGTGGGAGAAGAGTTCTAGTCAAAGGAGCTTCTAGAATGTGAAGACAGACAAGTCAAAGTGACCTGAGATAGCATCTCTATGCATGGATCAGCAGGAGGCTGGGACCCTAACAACCTCCACCATAAAGAGAGGAGAAATGCGGTTTTCCTCTGGATGGAGCCAGTTAGCTAGCCCAGATGGCCACGACATCTGTGTGTGACAGTGATGCTGTCGAGTTCTCTTACTGGAGACCAGTCAGTATCCACCCTCAAAACACGTATGTCATGGGTTGTGTCTGACAGAGTGTAGGAAAGGGTGACGTTTTCTTTATGTCTTTGAAATGTCTTAGCAGATTGTTTGCAATCTGCTTTGCATTCTGTTTTAACGGTACTCAATAATAAGAATTTTTTGTCTCCTCCTTTTATGAAATTTCTGGGTCAAGATAAGATTTGTTTTCAATTATATTTTTCTGTTTTTTTTTTTTTTAAATTGTATTTCCAGGGGAAGAGGTCTGATAACAAATTGTGAATTGTGAATATTGGCTGGCAAGCCACTTGAGAGAAAGAAATTGAGAATTTTCAATAAAAAAAATGAAAGGGCTTTGAAAATTTCATAACCTTGCAAGACTGGAGAAGATAACTGTGTGGAGACATCAAAGAGAAGGAGATAAAATTAAGAAAGTGTTTAAGTAACAGAAACAACGCTAAACAGCCTCAAAGAAAAGAGCAGATTAAGGGTGACCTGCACGCGCACTGGTTGAGCCTCTGCTGGAGAAGGCGGGTCAAGGTAAACAGCAGCCTGGGAACACCAGGCTCACAGCCACCTTTTAATTAGATGACAATGACCTGAGGCAAAGAATCGATTAAGTGACACTGCTCCTGCAGGAGCCTGAGAAAGTCACACTGCCCCTGTGCAAATCAAAAGTCAGTGTTTTTTGAGAAAAAGGAAATAAAAGAATGCAGCAAATCTCAGCAATATGTTTCAAAAAAACCCTGGGTGATGAGTATTGCACTCCGTACATGTGCTTGGTCCACTAGAAGCAAATATGCGAGCAGCCTCGTAACAGTTCAGCAAAATTTTACAGAGGGAAAACACCCTAAACCAAAAACGGCTATGACTTCTCAAAAACAATTAAAAATACTATCCACTTATTGGTATATTTTCCTGGGAAATGTTCATATCAGTACAACCAAACTGAATTTTGGGGACATTGCTACCACCAGTTTAGACACCCTTAGTGTCTAACTTATAGAAGAGAGACGTGGACATTATTTACAGAGTGAAAGATTCCAGGACTTCTGAGGTGTGGACAGCCTCAGTAATCACTTCAACACTGATTTACTTCAGGCCACATGATTTCCAAGATGACAGAAAGTTCTGTCATCTAGAACTGCTTTGGCGCCTCCATTTTCTGGGAGAAGAATGGATCTCCAACTTTCCTGCCATCTGGTTGGATCTCTCTGCCCTTCCCTTGACAGCCAGATCTAACAGCTACGACTGTGGCTGGAAATTCTTCCTCCTGAGATATTTCTGGAACAGTAACCCCTTGTTTGGTGCATTTTGGCTGCTCTCCTTGCCACCCATACCCAGGGAAGAAACTGGCTATCGGCCCTGCCCCGTGGCTCAGACTCTGCTCTCAGGTTGTTTTATGCCTTTTCAATACACAGCGACCCTCAGATCTCTAGTGTGACCTACCCAGGGCAGAGTGTGGCTGAGGCACTTGAGAGAAAGAGAACACTTTCCCAGCGTCCAGTCACACAAGGTCAGGGAGGCTGAGGATGGAGGAGAGGCCTCCCAGCAGGCAGGGGGCAGAGCCACGGGGAGAAGGCTGAGCCAGCCTTCCAGGGAGCAGCAAGCCGCAGGCAAGGATCCTGTCAGATCTCAGGTGAGGCCCCGGGATGCTCCTCAGCCAGATCTCAGGACCAGGGCCTGTCGTCGGCCCGGTTCCTGATCCTTTCTCTTTTCAGTGGTGTGTTTGAGGTGTAGGCTTCCTGTCTTCTAAACTACTGGTCATGGATGGGTAGAGGCAGAAAATGATCTTTCCTAATCTTTCTCTTGGAGCCAAGAGAAGCCATTTCTGTGTCTGAGGTAGATGTTGGTATAAATCACTTGCAGATGCTAAACTCTGCGCTAGAGTCTGGGCCTGGTGGGTTGTTTCAAGCACTACTTCTGGGCCAAAGTACTTAAACAGTTGATATTAGTCAGCTCGGGCTGCCAGAACACCATAGCACAGACTGGGTGGCTGAGACAACAGGCATTTATTTGCTCATGGTTTTGGAGGCTGGATATCTGTGACTAAGATGCCAGCATGGTCAGTTTAGCTGAGGGCCCCCACCTGGCTGACAGATTGCCACCCTGTCTCTGTGGCTGGGCTCACTTGGCTTTTCTTCTGCTGGGGGGTGGAGGAGGGAGAAAGAGATCTTTCTTTGCCTCTTTTTATAAAACTGCTAATTCTGTCACATTCGAATCCCACCCTTCTGACCTCATTTAACTTAATCACCTCCAGAGAGGCCCTATCTTCAATCTATGACACCTGTTGGATATGTCCTGCCCTCCTCCCCTGCCATGTCAGCTGCGGCGGGGAGCATTGAGGCATCTGAGACAGGATGTGCAGCCGCATGGGCTTCTGGATGGTGCCCAACCTCAGACCCAGCTCCAGGGAGGGATTAACCTTTGCTAATCCAGTCATTGAGAGCTGGGGTTGGTACTGTTGCCTCTTAAAATCCACAGCGTAACTTAACCCTTTGTAACGTGGAACATCCCAAGGTCTCCTTCATGGGAATTCGTACCTTATATTGTGCCACGTGTTCATCTGTCTTGCCAAGTACCCTCTGAGCTCCTTAAGGGCAGGGATTATGCATTTTTCATCTTTATGTCTCTAGTTCTTTTTCTTAGTGTTTGACTAATGAATAAAAAGCAGCCAAAAAGGTAAGAAGAGGTTTTGATGTCATAAAAATATTTCCATCCTAGCATCTAACTGGATTTAGATGACATGGTCGAGGGCACAGGAAAGGCCCGAGTGAGAATGGGCACCAGGGAGGTGTGTGATGTTAAAATCCACAGGTGTACACAGACCCCTCCTCTAATTCCAAACAAGTGGTGTTAAGACAAAGCCTTTTAGGAAATGAGTGTTTTTTTTTTTTTGGTGTGTCTAATTTGGAAAATCTCTTGCTATGATAATAGTAGGACTAATTTTTCCCCCCTAGGATAAAACATTAATTAAATTCCTTAGGAAACTGTTCTTATCAAGAAATGGAGGCTCTGATCTTCGATTTTGCTCCGTTAACTTTAAAGTTCAATACATTTTTATTGAACCCACACAGACGTTAGTGCGGATTGCTTTTCACTAATTGGTCTATGGGGATCACAATGACAGTTTTGCTCTTCCTTTTGGACTTTTCAATTCTCCTTCAGAAAGTTCCTAAACTTTCTTAATAGTTATTAAATCAAAGAATGATTTCTAGAAATGAGGGGGTAAAAATCACTGGAGTTCTGGTTTGATCTCCCCCGGACTGGTGGAGGGGGACCACCTCCCCTGGAAACTCCTTCTCCCAGGAGACCACTCCCTGCTCTGTAGAGCAGGAGCCTTTCACTGAGTCCTTCACCCAACAGATGCACAGCTTTGCAATGAGCCCCTCTGATCTGTTCCCACTGTGACGTCCTCACTGAAGAGCAGGTTCAGGGCGCCTGCCAGGTGGCAGCAGAGAGCCCAGTGCCACAGGGACATGCTCACACTTCCCTCACTTCAGCTGAAGTTACACGCCACCTTGGTGCTTCACTTCTTGAGTCTAGCTGTATTTCATTTTAATCAACTGCAACTTTTCCATGTTTCAGTCAAGAAATGTCTTAGGACCCTGTGATAAAGGAACTTGAGTCCTGCTTACTGCCTAAAAAAACTGTCGGGGACACTCTCTGGTAGATAAAATATGTACCAACCCGTTGAAACCTACAGAATAGGAATTACCAGTTCAGAAGAAAATATCAGAATCACAAAATACACTCTTTTTTTTTGAAGAAATGGCCCCCAAAATACTCTTGATGACAAATGAAATATTTTATGAAAAAAGAACAAAGTTAGTGATAACTTGACTGATTCCGAGGAGCTGGGCTCTGTGCGAGCGTTGGAGAAATGGCTTGCTACGTTTGACCATCCCTAATCTGAAAATCCAAAATCTGAAATGCTCTGAAATCCCCACATTTTCAGCATAATGCTCCGAAAGTTTCAGATTTCAGAACGCTTTCAGATTTTGGATTTTTGGATTAAGGTTATCAACCAGGAAAGTCTGTGCAAATAATCCAAAGTGTAAAACTTCAGAAATCTGAGCTACTTCTGGTCTCAAGACTTTCAAATACCAGGCATCCTTAACCTGTATCATATATAGACTGAACAGTTGTACAGCATGTTATATATTCATACATATTATTATGCATTTTCATGGATTTACATCATATTTAATACTCTGCTTTATCTTGACTCCATTCATTCACTTATTCAGGGGGCCTTAAGATTGAACTGAGGGGTGCTCTGTCACAGAGCTACCTACCCAGGCTGTTTTTTTTTTTTAATTTTTTGATGCCAGCTCTGGCTAAGTCACCAAGGCTGGGGTCTGAGAACTTGTACTTCTCCTGTCTTAGTTTCTGTAGTCACTGAGATTACAGGTATCATCTTACCTTTTACCTACGTACTCAGACATGAAATAGTGAATTGTGTTTATCTGTTTGCATTCCTGATGACAAAAGTTTTAGGGAAAACTAAGTCTCTTCCCTCACCGAATCCTTAATGAACCACACACAGCCTTTGCTTCTACAACCACCATCCCATAGTAACCCTAGTTACAGTCAGCGTTGTGTCACATTCCCAATTGCTATGAATTGGTAACCAGATTTTCCTCAGACAGTCAAGTAGAGGCAGTTTTATGAAAGTTGGTGAGACATTTGTTTTAAACACCAATTTTGTTATCTTAGGCATTTTGCTCAATAGGGGAGATTATGTTTTGAATAATAGTTTTATAAAAAGGATTTTGAGCTCACCTGAATTTTGCCACGCAGGCATTTGAACTCATCTTCATTTTTTTTGCTCACAATATTTATGAGGGTACATGAAGTGAAGATGCCACATCAGCAGTTTAAAAAGTGGTTTTGTCTTTCACAGGCTAAAATAGGGCATAATCACGAATCCTATGACTTACTCGGCAGATCTGGTAAATTCGTGATATTTTCAGAAAATAAGTTTGCATGGACAATTGGTTGCTTTTTTACTCTTAAACTGCGAAGTTGTAGTCATCACAGTTAAAGAGCAATTGCTCTGAGCTGATGTGAGACCATGAATTCATCTCCCAAATGCTGTTCCCTGCCGAGGCCCCAAAGCTTTTTGGTCCTTGTTCTCCTCTGTCCTCCCCTGGGTACCTGCTCCCTGAGGCTTACAATGCATGACTATAATTATCAGGGTGAATGAGGTTATGTCCTTCCAGAATAAAGGATCTAGATCCATCTTATTGTTCATTTTAATAACTTAGAATTGATCACAGTAGAATTTATCAACACTTTTGAAGAAGTCTATCAGTAAGAAGAGTATTTTGACATATTCAATTTTATTACTTACCAGTACACACAGTAGCATAAATAAATGGCTAAGAATTTATATCAAAGAGCATGCCCTGTGTAACGAACTAATAAAATAAAACCAGAAGATACGGGTCTTTGCTCTATTTTGCTAGGATGGCTGGCCTGGCTTCACCCCTATATCTGCCTCCAAGCTTTCCTCAGTGTCATCACTGGCCCCACTACCAGCTCAGACTCAGGGAACACGTGTCCTAGGTGGGTTTCTCTGGGTCAGTCATGCACAGCAATTCTGTCCTTGGCTCCTTTTAATAAGAGGGAGATCATCTGAAATTTATAAATGATGCACAAAATTACAGTCAATATCCTAATCATTAAGGAGCAGAAGACACCCATGGTATAAAAATAAAATAATACAAATAAATCGTGTTCAAAAGGACAAACCTCCAATCTCAAAGGCAAACAAAAGAAAAAAGGAAAAGAGATACCAAATTGCTGTATCAAAATAGAAAGACCTTAGATCATCATTTTAATGTTTGTATTTATGGGGACAAGAAGGGCACTCTCTCAGCCCTGTTAGGAGGTGTATGAATCTGTATTACTTTCCTTCAAAGCAATTTACTGTACTGTAAAGAACATTTAAGTGTTCACATCCTTTGACCCAGCAGTTCTTTTTAAAAGGCTCCGTTAAGAACATAATCAGAGATTTGCACATTTTTGTTTTCACAGATGGTCAGTGTGACCTAATTTATTATAGTTCATTTTGGAAACATCTTAATGTTAAATTAATGATGGCTAGCCATATGTTTAGACCTCATATAGCCACTGGAAGCTCAATTATGAAGTATTCAAGAATTTCTTTTAAATATAATATAAAGTGAAAAACAGGATAAATATCTTTATTTGTATTCATTTAAATCTATACTAGATAGAAGTACACCAAAATATTAACAGCATTAATCTCCAGATGGAGATATTGTGAGTAATTTTAAGGTTTTCTTTTCCACTCCTCTATTGAAAGTTTGTATTAACTTTTGAAATCCTATAATTTAAGGAAGTAAAAACTCAATACTATGAAAATATGGTGATTTATTTTAAAAAAACTTAATGTGTTCAAACTTTTTTAGGTTATGAAAAGTGGTTTCTGTTCTTATCATACAAACCCCCAGATAAAGACCTGGCAGTATCCTGTGGCCTAAGGCACCCTATCCACAGAATGCTCTGCTTCCTTTCCTCTTTATGAAAAATAAAAATGATAAATTTCTTCATACTTTCTTTTCCTGTGGAAAAGAAACCTCAAGAAACATGGGGTACAATTTGCATCTAAGAATATTCACCAATATTTGTGAGAAGTTCTATTTTTAACAAATGTCAAGATTCAGGACTTTATCATTGTTATTAAAATTTTTTCTCCTTTGCTGGGAAAGGAACTTATGGCTCATGTATGCCTGGCAAGTACTCTACCACTGAGCTACACCTCTAGTTCCTTAAAATTTATTTTTAAAATAAACATTATGTTATATATATTTTTGTACAACATACTATTTTGAAATATGCACATGTTTTGGAATGAATAGATGGAACTAATTAACAAATTCTTATTTGTGTGTGTGTGTGTGTTGAAAACTTTTTTCACCACCAAAAAAGCTCCTTTGTGCCCCTTGAAGTGCATTCTAGCCACCCCTAGCGCAGGCACCATTGATTTGTTTTCTGCCAGAACAAATTAGTTTTGCCTATTATGAAATTTTCTACATATATGATCAAGCATATTGCTTAAAATATTTTTGAGATTCATTCTCATAGTGTTCCATTAGCAGGCAGCATCCTATTGTAGAACTACATTATCATCTGTCTATCCAGTCACTAATGGATGATCATTTGGGTTGTTTCCAGCTTTGCCTGTTATGAATACAGTTACCATAAACATCCAGATAAAAATGTTGTGTATGTTTTGGGGGGTTGGGTAGATAAATATCTAGAAGTAAAACTGTCATGTGGTACACATAAAAACTGCCAAACTATTTCTTGAAGTGGTGGGTTCCAGTAATTACTCCCGTTAGCAAGGAGAGATTAGAGTATTCCATCTCCACTTGACGTTTTTATTGTTTTTGTTTTCTCTTTGTAAGGGGGAGGATTAGTGGTGTCTATGGTTGTAATTTACAGTTTCTGATGGCTAATGATAGTGAGCATGTTTTCCTGTGTGCATTGTCTACCAGTCTAGCTTCTTTTCTAAACTGTCCGAATTTGGGGGCCTGTTTTATTAATGGATTATTTTTCTTCTTATTTTGGATTGTAAGAATTCTTTATGGGTCATGAGTATATAACTAAGTTGCTGTCAAATAAAGATTTTATGATTTTTCTCCAGCTCTGTCTCATCTTTTCTCTTATACTCTGAAGTATCTTGTGAAGAGCAGAAGTTTTTAATTTTGATGAAGCCTGACTTATTGATGCATTTTCTATACATTTGTTTTTCATTGTAATAATTATTCTTAACTTTGCCTTTAAAGATTACAAATATTTTCTTTCACAATAGCTGCCATTCTGACTGAAGTGAGATGAAATATTAGAGTAATTTTGATTTACATTTCTCTAATTGCTAGTACGATGAACATTTTTTCATATATTTGTTAGTTGTATATCATCTTCTGAGAAGTGTCTGTTCATGTCCTTGGTCCATTTATTGATTGGGTTATTTGTTTTTTGGTGTTTAGCTTTTTGAATTGTTTATATACCCTAGAGATTAGTGCTCTATCTGATGTGTGAGAGGTAAAGATTTGCTCCCAAGATGTAGGCTCTTTATTCACCTCACAGATTGTAGTACTTTTTGCTGAGAAGAAACTTTTTTAGTTTGAGTTCATCCCATTTATTATTCTTGATTTTAATACTTGTACCAAAGGAGTCTTATTAATGAAGTTGGGGCCTAATCCCATATGATGGAGATAGGGACTACTTTTTCTTCTGTTAGATGCAGGGTCTCTGGTTTTATTCCTAGGTCCTTGATCCATTTTGAGTTGAAGTCAGTATGGCAGCTATTATGAATACGAACAACAGTAAGTGTTGGCGAGGATGTGGGGGAAAAGGCACACTCATACATTGCTGATGGGACTACAAATTGGTGCAGCCAATATGGAAAGATTCTTGGAAAATTGGGAATGGAACCACTATTTGACCCAGCTACCCCTCTCCTCAGTCTATACCTAAAGGACTTAAAAACAGCATACTACAGGCACCCAGCTACATCAATGTTTATAGCAGCACAATTAACAATAGCTAAACTCTGGAACCAACCTAGATGCCCTTCAGTGGATGAATGTATAAAAAAAAATGGCATGTATTCACAATGGAATATTACTCAGCAATAAAAGAGAATAAAATCATGACATTTGCAGGTAAATGGATAGAGTTAGAGAAGATAATGCTAAGTAAAGTTAGAAAACCCCAAAAAATCAAATGCCGAATGTTTTCTTTGATATAAGGAGGCTGATTCATAGTGGGATAGGGAGGGGGAGCATGGGAGGAACAGACGAACTCTAGATAGGGTAGAGGGGTTGGAGGGGAAGGGAGGGGACATGGGATTAGAAATGATGGTGGAATGTGAGGATCATTATTATCCAAAGTACCTGTATGAAGACATGAATTGGTGTGAATATACTGTGTATACAACCATAGATATGAAAAACTGTGCTCTGTATGCGTAATATGAATTGTAATGCATCCTGCTGTCATATAAAAATAAAAAAGTACTTAAAAATAAATAAATAAATGGAGAAAAAATATTCCTGTATATTTCTTTGACAAGTTTACAATTTTAACTTTAATATTTAGGTGTATGTTCATTTGAGTTTTGGGGGGCTATTATGAGTTTTATGAGCAGTTTAGACTACTATAGGAAATATAATTAATTGAGTGGCTAATCAAGAGACATTTTATCATTTCACAGTCTGGAGGCTGAGAAGCTCAAGGTCAAGATTCCAGGAGGGTGGATTTTGCTGAGATTCTTCAGAGCTGGCAGACGGCTGCCTTCTCGCCACGTGTTCTTGTGGTGGAGGAAGGGAGTCAGCAAGCTTCTCTGGTATTTTTGTGAAAGTACGCTAAGCTCATGTGGCCTCCTGTTTATGACCTCACCTAATCTGGTTATCTCTGGAAGGCTCCTCTGCAGATGCCATGACACTGGGGGTCAGGGCTTCAACATTACATTGGGAGGACACAGGTCTGGCCATGGCAGCAAGGGGAAGGCTGGGGTTCACATTTCTCCTGTCCAGTTGTTTCAGCACTGTTTGTCTCCTTTTTACACGAGTTTATGTAGACTTAAAAATAAAGCAAAACAATAACAACAACAACAACAAAAAACCCCAATTAACCAGATATGTAGGTGTTGTTTTCCAAAGCAAACACAGATGAAGCTGCATGGAGCCATGGAGTCCTCCCCTAAGGGCCCCAATAACATGCTCAGCTGTCAGATGCAAAAGGCTTCAAACATAATTCATCAGTTCAGTACGGCAAGGTTGCCTAGGAAGGCATCATCACTCCACGGAAGGTGTCTGCTTTGGAACTTTTCACTATTTTCTGCTGATCATGAGGTTGATCCTTATGTTAATACTACACTATCTTTGTTATTATAGTTTGGTAGCAAGACTCTTAACCAGGTAGTGAAAAATCCTTTAATTATATTCTTCTTTTCAAAATTACCTTAGCTCTTCTAGATCTTAGGCAATTCCAAATGAATTTTGCAATCAGTTTGTCATTTATTTTAGAAAAGTCTGTTGAGATTTTTATTAGGGTTAAGGTGAATCTATAAATTAATTTAGAGAAGATTGCTCTCTTAACAAGATAGTTTTTCCAGTTCATGAGTGTATACATATTCCTATTTATTTTGCTCTACTTTCTCTAAGCTATATTTTACAGTTTTCCATGTAAAGTTTTTGCATATATTGTGTTAAGTCCAGCTGCGCATATTTCATAATTTGATGCCATTATAAGTAATGCATTTTTTTTTACTTTTAATTATTCATTGATAGCATAGAAAATATAATTGATTTTTATATATTTATATGCTACAACTATGCTCAATTCATATCTTAGCAGTGTTTCAAAATAAATTTGTTAGGTTTTTCCCTCAGTAGTCTCAGTGTACAGAAGTTTGATTTTCAGTGCTTTACAATTTGATTTCTGCAAACAGTAATATTAGAACATAAACAGATTTCAAAGAATTATGCATCATAAATTAGTAAATTCTAGGAGGGGTAGGGGTAGGAAAGATGGTGGAATGATATGAACATCATTGCCTTAGGTACATGTATGACTGCACGTGTGGTGTGATGCTACATTGTGTACAACCAGAAAAGTTGTGCTCCATTTGTGTACAATGATTCAAAATGCATTCTGCTTTCATGAATAACTAATTAGAACAAATACAAAAATTAGTAAATTCCCATGCTTCCTGCTGACCCTTCAATGCAGTAGGCCCCTACCAACCCGCAGGTGTGCCCCAGGTACCAGTTAGTACACAAACAGCTGTACAGTGTTTTCTCCAAAGTCTTGTTGCACTGGTGCCATTTTTTCTAATGGGCCTTGCAGTCTGGACTCGTGGCCAGTCACACTGATTTCCCTTCCTGGAACAGAGTTGGTAATTCTTTCTCTGGCATTTAAACACAAGCTTCTCCCAAGCATTGTGCTGAGCTGCTTCTCCCATTTCCTGTGGCATTAGCTTTGCCTCAGGATGTGCCACAGCAGAGTTCTCCATGACCAGGTCTCTTCAGACTGAGCCAGAAGCTGCTCTCAGGAATGAGAAACAGGCAAATGGTGATTTCTGAGGGAGAGTTGATACTCAAGAGGCTCACACACCTGTCATGTGGCAATGCTGTGGACTGTGTGTGGCTTTGCCTGCACCAACTCACTGGCTTCTCTGATCATAGCTAGAGGTAGGTATTTAAATTCTGCTAACACAAAAGAATAAATGCAGTGCCAGAGGGGTCAAATGCCCCAGATAAAACTGGTAGGTGACAGTGCTGTGGTCTAAACCTAACTCACTCTGATTCCCAGGGCGTGTAGATATGTGGGTGTCCGGGTTAAGTTTTAGATATTAAGATATTCATTGTTTAAGAAGTTATTCTGGCAAACAACAAAAACTACAAAACAAATACTAGGCCAAGAAAACAAAAACAGTTGGAGATTATGGACCTAATCTATTTCAATGTATTTTTTTTCATGTAAGTTACAGAAAATCATTGAGAGCATAAAATTTGGTGTTTTGGTTGAGAATATTAATTTTAAAACATACAAAGCCAGTTTATTCCCCTTAAAGGCTTTGAAGAAATAAGAAATTTGAAAAAATAAAAAAAAATAAGGAGAAAAAATGGCAATGAGTATTTATTTGTGATATTTCATTGCAGATAATTAACGGGACAACATTCTTTCACTCCATGGTCATTCTTTCTTCATTTCTCACCTATAAAATTGATCTCCTTTTGTCATTTCCTGAGGAAATGAATGTGAAATCCATATGCATATTCATTTCATGGGTCAATAACCTAAGTAAAAATTAAGTCATTAGACTATCTTTTGTTAAAAAATTTGCAAACTTATGTGTATAATAGTAGTGGTACAGCCAGTAAATTTTAAACTACTATGCTTACATTAATTTCACCCATTTTTGAGTCTAAATATTGTCTTTGGGCATAGGAGAATCCTTACTGGGTGAAATGCCTGCCAGAGAAAATATCAGTTGTATTATACACGTAATTCCAGCTGAGCACCCTCAAACACCATGTGATTCAGATTGTGACAGTAGGATGAATAATAGCACATTCCCCAGACCTATCAATCCTCTTCCAACGCAGCTGCATTATGCTGTTTCTTAAAATAACTAAACAGAATGGCTTCTAAAGCACTCTTCACAAACTCGCCCAGATCTATCAGCCAAGCAATTCTTAAACTTTTTGTTATCATGATGTTATTTTTTCATAATTTCCCAATTTGTGCATCCCATATTCATCATGAAGAAATTTATTTCACTCATATAATAACCTGATATGTATTGATCACTTACTGTAAAATGAGGCTATGGTGCTAGGAACTAAGGTATTTTATAGGACACTTTATAGGGCATACTGAGTTCTTTACTTCCTGGAACTTATAAACTAACCTCTGAGTTTGTCAAAATAAAGTCATTTAATGCATTTAAATGGGAATCAAGGGCTTCAGAATTTTGAAATAGCCTTTGAGATATACCAAAAATGACATAGCAGGGTTTGAAATCATCGCCGACTAACAGTCTTTTCAACTATAAAATTCCAGAATGAAAGAAGTTATGCATTTTTATTTTTCTTACCAAGGTAATGTCTTAAATTCTGCAGAAGGTGGTAACAGATATCTACAATTACCATATGCTCAATTTTCCCTGGTGCCATTTGTTTTGAGATATAAACTAAATTATTTTTTGCAGTGCTTACATAGCTAGTGAGTCACACCGATTGTGTATTAAACACTTCATATTACAAAGGTGAAATTCAGTAAGTTCTTGCCAATTATAATAAATAGCACTTTTCTTGCAGGATATCCATGATATCAACTTAGATTCTGTGAAGAAGCAGAGAGAAGTGCCTTTTAGACAGAGATTCCAATTAGCTTTTGCCCTTAGTTTTCTGTTGCGATTTCATCCTAACCGTAGAAAATGCATGCAATGAAAATTTATACAATGAGAGCAAAGGAGTTAATGGTTAAGAGTATTTTAATGAGCTCCTATTTTCACATTCACAGGAGGAGGAGGTGTTTTGAAAGGTGTATCCCTGTCACCAGGGAATGTGGTGGTGCTTTCTGAAGTGTGGAGGCAAAGAGGTATACAAATGAACATGGTCCTCTTGTGAACACTTTGATCCCTTGCCACTTAATTTCTCCATGCTTTGTTTCTTTGCAGAGCGGTTCAATGTTTATCTCATGCCTACACCAAATTTGGATATTTATGGAGAATGCACAATGCAGATAACCCATGAGAATATCTATCTCTGGGACATCCACAACGCCAAGGTCAAACTGGTGATGTGGCCTCTCAGCTCACTGAGGAGATATGGTCAGGACTCCACGTGGTTCACCTTTGAGTCGGGAAGGTAAGCTCTAGTGCAAAGACCAAGAGTAGTAGGGATGTGATAAACTCCTGAGGGAAAACTCTATCCACTGTTGCCAGAGATGACCACTGCCTTTATAAAGAGTAGAAGGTAACACTAAATTTCTTCCAATTCTCATCGATAATCTGAATAAAATTTATTAAGTGTATGGCAAGATAATTACCCCATTTAAAATAATTTCAGTCACTTCCACTAAACCTCAAACTATTTTAATGATGCAATATATTTCCAATATTATAATAATTCTCATTTTTTTATATATCTTCATGCTATAGGATTCCCGTTAAATTCCCTGCGCTCTTTTGGTGGATATCATGTAAGCACACAATATTGAATAGTATTTTCATAAAATCATTTAAATATTGCTTTCCAGGCTTGTGACAAGTATACTGTAACTTCACCCAGATGTTTATGTTGATAATATTAGTAATTAAGTATAATATTAACTCAGAATGACTGAATAAATGTTGGCAAATCCATAATTTATGAAATGTACAACTCAGATTTCACACTGAGCATATCAAGCAAATAGTTTGTTTCTTCATCCTACTCTGTGCTTGGGATCCACACGTACAAATGCTTGATCATTAAGCACAGATGTAGATATAGACATGAGCCACAACCAACCAAATTGTGTCTTTCTGCTGCGACCCCTATGCTATTGTTATCACACACCCGATATAAGACTCGAGTTTGAGGATTCTGTGTAAGGTAAAGATGTTCAATGCGTCAGTCTGCACAGTGGGGACTGACTTATCACAACTTAAAATGAATCCTTGGTCCTAAAGGTAACAATCAGTGAGGTTCCGTTGCCTTGAAATGGCAATTTTAAGTTGTAATCTTCTTCTTACAAAACTAAATATTTATTCAAGTCATATGTCTTCTAAAGGAGACAAACAAAAGGAAAACCCAAGTAGTAGTAACTTTATGAGTCTGGAGCACTTTTGCACAGAGGAAACGCTGAACCCTCCACCTGCTGATCTCCCTGAAGATCCTTGGATCCTGTTTATCCAGCAGCTGTGAGTTCGCCAAACTCTGCCCCTGTCTGCATGGGTACTGAGAGTGTAGTGGTAATGACGTTCCAGATAACGACGAGAAATAAAAACTCTCAAAACAAAATAAGTATTTTTAGATATGTAAACTATGTTAAAATCATGATTATGAAAAAGATATGATGTCTTTTAAAGATTCAAGAACCTAAAATCTATGGTGCACTTTTTACTGGCCGAAGGAAGTATGTATATAACTGAACTGCAATTTTGTTTGTTCTCTCTCAGTTAATGCTACTTCCAAGACCCCCTCTTCATCTCCCCCGTGCCTGTCTCCTGGATACACCAATCTTCCTTTTCTTGCACACAAAAATAAAAAAAACATTAATGATGATGATGCTAATAAGAATGATTTTATCTGTCCCATCATTTCAACAGACTAGTACTCAGGGCTTTTAAAAACAAGCATTTTTGGGTTTTGTAAAGAATTTTCACTCCATGACAACATTTTCACTCAATGACCCCTGGTAATCATAGCCAGAGTTTAATATTTAAAAGAAAATAGAACAGGTGAAAATACAACCTTGACTGTGAGTGCCATTCAAGGGAATGGCTTGTGAAACATCAGCCAGGGTGGAGAACCCAGCAGCACCATCACATTGTCACTGAAACATCCATGTGCTCAAATATCAGCAGATAAAAACCAATAATAACCAACCATGGAAGAGTCAGAAGAATCATACTGTATGGACATAGCGAACGAGTCAACTTGGTGCAATTCATCCCTGCAAGGCTCTACATGTCAAAATCACAGAGGTCCACCTTTACAAGCCAAGGGTGATTGGAGGATGGGCCCTGGGGGAGCCCTCCCAGGGCAGGCAAGCTCTGGGGGTGCACTGGTGAGGTCTACCTGGGGGACCATCCCCTTGTTTGCTTTCTGCTTTCCCTGTCTCCAAGCTTTGAAACCAACATGTCACCTGTTCCTGTTAACTGGGTTAGAAAGTCAGTTTCAAACTCTCCAGTCTCCCCTTTGATGCTCTTTCTTGTAACTTTGGAAAGAAATTATCATAAGAAATATTATTTTCAATTGTCAGATGTTCAAAATTCATTCTGCTCCAATGGTTAATTTCTAAGGATTTCAAATTCAACTAAAAAGTGGACTATAATTAAATCCAGTATAAAATCAGGCACATCAAGGGGAGGGTGGCACATCAGATTAACATGTGCACGTCACTGGATTCCATTATGATGAGGAAGGAAGCTCTCTGCCTTTGTCAGGAATAAATTATTTACTTCTTCTATAAAGTCTATGTGTGCTTTGAGAAAATTCATTGAAGTTTTTATTGGAAAGAAAGACCATTTCAAAACTGAGTGGTTAAAATGGGCTTCATTTTAATGAATATTTTTTTTAAAAGTATACCTATCTAAAATGTGTCTAACAGACATGCATTTTTAAAAATTTAAGAACTTGCATTTGTTTTTAACTGCCTCGAATCCTGGCTTTCAGAGTCTGGTGTGCACCAAGATGACCTACAAGTTGGTTTGAACACAGTATTGGCCCACCTCCGCCCTGCCCTTATCGTTTCTGATACAGCAGGTGTGGGTTGGAGCCAGGTAATTTACATTTCTATTTATTTCCAGGAGATGAGGAAGTTGCTGTTCTGGGAATCACACTTTGAGAAATTTTGATTTGTGAAACTCCTTTTAAAATATGGCCAGGGAAATAGCAATGTTAGAGAAGTCAATACATTTCAAAAGCTTTGCTGTGCTCTACTAGGACAAACCAGCACATTTCCTCAAACATATTCTCTAATATTTGTTCACCTAAATTAATTCAATCTCAACTGATTCATGACTGACTAAAAAGTGATAAAAGTGATCTCATGCATTGTAAGGAATGGAAAGAGAGAAGATCTTAAAGACAGTTTATAATTTACTAAGATTAGTATATTCCAAGCAATTTTTCTTTTATTATGATTAAGAACAACAGAAAATCCTAATAAAAAAAGATCAGAAAGCCCACTGCCAAATAGCCAAAAGAACTGGAAAAGAAACTAATTGTCTAAATAGTGACAATTTTCTGAAACATGAGTAAAAACTCTACAAATATTATGAAGAAATCAGTTTTTTGAAAAAGTTGTGTAAAGCACATGTCAGATTAAAATGTGTGTATTTCTACTCAGTATAAAATTATAGAGCTAAAAGTATCTCCAACACATTGCCCATGAATTTGTATTTATTAAGACATAGGGTCACATGTCAGGGATACATGAGAAAGCACCGTTTTATTTTAGATATCTGAGACGACAAGCAAGGTGAAATACTTATCACTTTGTGCTATGGTGCACTAGTATTGAATCTGAGATTTTTTTACACTGGGGCTGGATTAAGAAAACCAAGGGCCTGCACCATGTCCCTAGAAGGCTGGAGACGTGGCAGTAGGTCACATCTGGAGAAGTGTACAGAGAACATTACAAACTGGGGCGTGGCCACACAGAAAGGACAGAGATCAGTCAAAGGAGGGAAGCTGTTCAGGAAAAATCGTCCTGGTAAACGGTCAGTGGGCCACCAGGCAGAGAATGGGAACTGGGGGGTCATCCATCCAGAGAGGCACCAAAAACCCCCTAGGAGTTGGGGAGTTTTTGACTGGTTTAGGGCAGGAATCAATCCTAGCTGTTGGTCAGCCTGCTGGTGGGGCACGTGGAGCATGTAGCTGCAGTGAGAAGAGCAAGGGATCAGAGATGTGGGTTTCAGAAGCGAAGTGATACACCATCCAGTGAGCAGAAATCCAGTGGCAAAGAGCAGAACAGTGATGAGCCCTCTGAACTGTTCACTTTAGAAGCCATGGGTTTGAGGATTAGGTCAAGAGAAAACTCAGAAACAAGTAGCTCAGGAGTACAACTGAATATCTGGACGCTAAGAGGTTCATAGGTACCCCAGCTCATCAAGTTTCCCACAGGGATGGGTTAGATCCAACCATGACTTAGCTAGGTGGGAGACGTGAACTTATACTTTTATGTTCTCCTCCTCTTAAAACTGAACTATTTAGAGGGAATGCTTTCAGTTTCTCTCAGTTTAGAATGATGTTGGCCTTGGGTTTGTCATATACAGCTTTTACAACGTTGAGGTATGGTCTTTCTATCTCTATTTTTTCTAGTGTTTAGACAGGAATAGATGCAGTATTTTGCCAAATGATTTTTTTTCTGCACCTAATCAGATGATCATGAGATTCTTGTCTTTAAGTCTATTGATATGGTGAATTATATACATTGATTTCTGTGTGTTGAAAACAACCTTGCATCCCTGGGATGAAGCCCACTTGATGATGGTGCACTATCTTTTTAATATGTTTTTGTATGCAATTTGCCAGTATTTTGTTAAGAAATTTTGCATCTATGTTCATCAAGGATATTGGTCTGAAGTTTCCTTCCTTGCTGTGTCTTTGTCTGGCTCTAGTATCAGGGTGATGTAAGATTCATAGAATGTGTTTGGAAGAGTCCCCTCCTTTTCTATTTCATGGAATAATTTGACGAGGATTGGTGTTAGTTTTTCTTTAAAAGTCTGCTAGAAGTCAGCTGAGAATCCACCTGGTCCTGGGTTGCCCACTTTCACCACTACTATTCAACATGGTCCTTGAATCTCTAGCCAGAGCAATTAGGCAAACGATATGAAAGGGATATAAATAGGAAAAGAAGAGCTAAAGCTATCTCTGTTTGCCAACAACATGATTCTATATTAGAGGACCTTCTCCAAAAAAACTCCACCAGAAAATTTCTATAACTCAAATGTGAATTCAGCAAATTAGCAGGATACAAAATTAACACTCATAAATCAATTGTGTTCCTGTACTCCAATGATGAATTAGCTGAACAACAAATTAGGAAAACCATCCCGTTCACAATAGCTTAAAAAGGAAAGAAAAAAAGAAATAAAGGAAAAAGGAAGAAAGAAAAAAAGAAAAAAAACTTGGGAATCAATCTAACAAAAAAGGTGAAAGACTTCTACAATGAAAATTACAGAACAATAAACAAAATAATTGAGAAAGACATTAGAAGAAAGAAAGACCTCCCAGTTAGAACTAATATTGTCGAAATGGTCATATTACCCAAAGCACTGTACAGATTCAATGAAATTCCCATAAAAATTCCAAAAATATTCTTTGTAGAAATAAAAAAGTCAGTCATGAAATTTATTTGTAAAAATCAGAAACCCAGAATAGCCAAAACAATCCTTAGAAAAGCCAAGCAGGATGCAACACAAACTTTATACTACAGAGCTACACTAACAAAAACAGCATATGATTGGCACCCAAATAGGCAAGAAGACCCATGGAACAGAATAGAAGGCACAGAGACAAACCCACAAGAAGTTCAGTTACTTCATACCAGACAAAGGCATAAATAGACATTGGAGAAAAGACAGCCTCTTCAACAAATGGTGCTGGAAAAACTGGAAACCCATATAGAGCAGAATGAAATTTAACCTCTATCTCTCACCTGCACAAAACTCAACTCAAAAAGTGTTGAAGACCTGGGTATCAGACCAGAGACCCCTCACCTACGAGATGAAAATGTAGGCCTAACTCCCCAACATATCGGCTTAGGAACTGACTTCCTTAACAAAACTCCTTCAGTGCAAGAAGTAAAATTTTAAAACAAAATCACTAAATGGGACAGCATGGAACTAAAAAGCTTTTTCACAGCAAAGCAAACAATCAAGAGCATGAAGAAAGAGCCTGCAGAATGGGAGAAAAATCTTTGCTACCTACACGTCATGGTGTTAAGTTCTAGAATATACAAAGAACCCAAATATCTTAACACTACCCCCCTACCCCTGCAATAACCTAATTAATAAATGGGCAAAGGAACTAAACACACACTCCTCAAAAGAAGAGACAGGAATGTCAACAAGTACCTGAAAAAATGTTCAACATCTCTAGCAATTAGAGAAAGGCAAATTAAAACTACACTGAGATTTCACCTCACTCCAGTCTGAATGGCAATTATCAAGAATTCAAGTAACAATAAATGGGGGCAAGGATACGGGAAAAGGTTCACTCATACTTGCTGGTGGGACTGCAAATTGGTGCAATCACTCTAGAAAGCAGTATGATTCCTTAAAAAAATCTGTGATGGAACCACCACTTGACCCAGTTATCTCACTCCTTTATATATATTCAAAGGATTTAAAATCAGTGTACTACAGTGATACAGCCACATAAATGTTTATAGTAGCCCAATTCACAACAGCCAAGCCATGGAACCAACCTAGGTGCCTGTCAGTACACAAATGGATAAAGAAAATGTGGTATATATATACACAACGGAGTGCTACTCAGCCATGAAGAAGAATAACTTCATGACATTGGCCAGGAAATGGCTGGATCTGGAGACTCTCATGATTAGTGAAATAAGCTAGTCCCCGAAAGCCAAAGGTTGGATGTTTTCCCTCATATTTGGAAGATTACCCACAATAAGGAGGCGGGTGGTGAGGGGAAGAATAGAAGTTCAGTAGATTAGACTATGGGGAATGGAGAGAAGGGAGAGGGGATAGGAAAAGGAAAGACAGTGGAATGAATCTGACATAATATATGTGTAGAAAAAAATCACATCATGTACATCGACAAGAATGGGATCCTAATTAGAATAAGATATATTCCATGCTTATATGCTTATAAAATTATATCAAAATGGATTCTACTGTCTTGCATAAATAGAAAGAATCAATAAATACATTTTAAAAAAATACCTAAACATTGCTTAGAAGTACAAGTCCAACAAAAACAAGGGCATTCTTCAGATTTGTGAAAACACAATGGTCTATTTAGGCTTTGAACAATTCCTCATGTAAAAATTTACCTGTGTTTTCCATTCTGCCTGATTATCTGAATTTCAATTCCAGGGTCTTCCATACCAAGGAGGTTTAAATATTTGTTAACATTCATTGATTAAAATATTTAGACATTAGTAGTTGAATAATTTGAATAAAATTAAGAATCACATACATTTTTATGTAAATTATAAATATTATCTAAATTAGTTATGAAATGAATAATACACGTATGTATTTGGATGCTGCTTAAGCTTTTGAATATCATACAGTTTTTTTTTTCAACTTGTGATTTCATAAGCAAAACTCACTCTGTATACAACTATGTGGTCAAAATAATTTTTTAAGATTTTACTGGGATATTCAGAGGGCTAGAGCATTCAAACAAAAAACTTATTCAAAGTCTTATGTGATTAAAAAATCCATAGTTTATGGAAGGTTTCATCTAAGTCAAACTTGTTGCTGTGGTTAGTTCATTAAACCTCTCTGTGTGGTGTAATTTAGGAAAAAGGCTTATTTTCCTTCCACCACTGCTCCTGGCGAGCTTCCTCCTCCTGTCCCTGGCCTTCTCTGGGTGGTGCCTTGGTAGTTGATCCACTTGTCAGTCATCTTCATGTGGCGGAAAGTCCAGGGGTGTATCTTGGACTCACTGCCTCATCTAAAGTGAAGTCCTCCTCTGTTCCCAGGTCAGACCTGTCACCGAGGATCCAGCAGCAAGAAGATAAGCTCTTTTTCACTTGCTCAGTCACCTCCTTTCCTTCACAGCTCCCCATGTTTGCTCTTGGCTTCTCCAGGGTGAGAAGAACCAGAGGAAAAGGGGTCAAATCTTTCTCACAGGCTGGCACTGTTGGAAGTTCCCTCTTGGTTGGTGAATTCCCGTAAGGAAGCTGGCATTCAAATCCGTTTTGCAAACAGAAAAAATTCTCTGTGTGGGGTGTATTGGACGTTCCTAAGAACCATCACCTACACCACCTGCTTCCTGAGGAAGGTGCCATACACTCCTCCACTACTATTTTCTGCTCCACACCTCCATCCTATTTTTATTTTTTTTTTAGTTATAGATGGACACAATACCTTTATTTTGTTTGTTTACTTTTATGTGTGCTGAGGACCGAACCCAGTGCCTCATATGTGCTAGGCGAGCTCTCTACCACTGAGCCACAACCCCAGCCTCCTCCATCCTATTTTTGCTGGAGATTCTTCTCATAGTCCTGGTGTGGCTATCTTCAAGATGACTCAAGTCCAGCCAAATACAAGGGATCTATTTGGTCCACAGGAAAACTCACCCCTCACTGTCCACCAAATGTTGAAGTGTGTCTGGGCCAGTGGTGACCAGTTCTGCACACTTGGTTATCATGAACAGCCTCAGCCCCCCTCCTGCAGGCTGACCTCAGCTCTATTATGGTGAGACCTTTACACCTCCAAACTTTCAGGTGCTTCCTGAAACTCTCTCGCACACGGTAGGACCACGTGTCTACAGTATGGTGAGGAAAGGATCCGTCTCACTCCTGACAAACAGCCAAAATTCTGTGACTAGTTCCCTGGGTCCTCCTTTCTTCCAGCATGAGAGGAACAAGTTCCCTCTCCCTTCTGCACTTTTATTATGAAATGTCATTAAAGAATCCTCTTTAACCAATACTCTAGGATTTTTCTTGGTACTGTTCACCCATTATTCAAAGCTTTATGGCCACAGAACATTTCTGAGACAAGAAGAAAGTCTCATTCTGGACTCTGTATTTAACAATTGTCATACACCATTGGAAAATGTGAAGTTTGGGAAAGACTACAAAATTTACAATTTACTAAGTGTTATCTAGTCAAAAGATCAGAAACATCAATCAAATATGAAATATCAATGAATGATCCCAGAAGAGATCTGGTATTTGAAAAGAAACTGACCCTGTTTCAGATTTATTATGGAATACTCATCTTGGAATCTAGGCTCATCTTGGTACACTCCTTATCCCATTTATTTATGAAATACTCAAGGAACTGTTCACAGGGATCCATTGTGCACAGGAGATAATGAGACACTTCAAGATCATTCTGTTTTGTACATTCTTATTTCCAAAGTTTCTGTCCTACAGGGATATCACAGTGGTCACTTCTAAATTCCAGCAGCTTGAGAAATGGAGCTAGGTTGGGAAAGCATATGTCTCACATTTAGTAGCATCCTGAAATCAGTGTAATGTAACCGAACCACCAGAAAACACACAATTTGTGACTGTCAAAATTTGTGGAACTCTTCAGAAACTGTGACTCCATTTCTACTCAAACTGAAAATCGGTAAATTTCTTTTATTATTCTGTGACAATGTAGTAAATTGCCATCTGCTCAGTGCATATGGCCACTGTGGATCTGGACACTTGGATTTCTGGAATCCATTAGCAGCACTTAAAAATCACAGCAATTTTTTTTAATCCCTCAGCAATTTCTTTTTTTTTCTTTACAAAAACTGTTTACTGCATTTTATGTGCATTTCTAAATAAACCATGCTCATTGAAGTAAATATAGAAAATTATTTAAAAGTAAAAAATTCAACTATTATTACTCCTTGTAGAGATAAATCCTGTTACAGTGTACTTATATATAAAAATATACTTCTGCAATTATTATTATATTAAATATAATGTTTTTAACTTTGTATACTGAAATTGTTATAAACATTTTCAGATGTGAGTAAATATTCCTTGGGGATAAAATTTTCAATAAATGTGTAACATTCCACTTTATAGTTGTGCTATAATTTATTTAATAATGACTATTTGATTAATGTTGAAGTTAAGCCAATTTTGTCTAATATAAATTAAAAAGCAGTGAAATAACTTTCAGTTAAATTTGTTGAATAATTCATTCTTTTTGTGTTGGTTCATAAGGCTTATTTTATTGTTCATAAATTTTAGATAGTTTTTAATATACTAGATTATTACATATATTGGCTATTAAAATCTGATTCATTGGACCTAATGCTATAAACTCTTTAAAAAATTTCATATTGCCAGATTGCTTTTCAGAAATTCCTTACCAACACATACTCCAAATCTAGTCATGTGCATGTCTTTTGACAGATTAAAAAAACAAAACAAAACAAAACAATTCTGCTTTTTCCTCTTGTTGATTGTGAGAATTCTGCATACTTGGTATACTCCTTATCCCATTTATTTAAAATATTCAATCTCAGATTTTCACTAATTTTATGTTATTTAAGTTCAAAGGTGGAAAATAGATTTACTTTTTTTACTTTTTGCAATAAGTCCTTCACAATGAAAGATTCAGCTATACTGTAACGTTTGATGAAATGAATCTCATGTGAAATGCTCTTTTAGTTTTGACCAATGTGTATCAGGACACGGAAGATTCAGGACACCTCCAAAAGTCCCCTTCTGCCACCTCGCCTCCAGTGCCCTCAGAAGCAGGCGCTGATCTGATTTCTAGCACCATAGGTTATTTTTGTCGATTTAGCAGGTTCTTGTGACTGTAATATCCAGTTTCCATCTGTAGCTTTCCTTTCTTATTTATTTCACTTAAAAATTTTTGATGATGCTTTTTGATGAACATAAGTTTGAATTTTGATGAACTTCAACTTATTTCTTTTTATAATTTGTGTTTTCAGCATTTTATTTGAGAAATCTTTGTATATCCTTAGGTTGCACCCATCTTAAACTGTTTGAGTATGGTGTGATGAGCAGTCCAGATTTATTATTCCAATGCAAATATCCAGTCACTCTAGAACACTTTATTAAACACATTTCACTTTTCTCTCAAAAAGCACTAATGTACTTTTGAAAAAGGGCTTTAGTGTCCTTATCAAAAAATGATTTGTCCATGTATATGTGCATTGGTTTATTTTCCTATTATGTTCCATTGATGTCTTGATGCTGTCACTGGTAGAAAGTCCTAAAATTAGGAAGGGTGCTCATTTTGACTCCTTTTCAAGATTGTTTGGATAGCATTTGCTCTGTGTGACAGCATTGGTCCTTTACCTTCCAAAGTCATTTAAAATTACCTTGTCAAACACCAAAAATAATGTCTGGCTTCTGTGACTTTTATGGAGATTGTATTGAATCTATAGATTAATTTGGAAAAGACTAACATTTAATAAAATTGGGTATTCCTCTCATGAACATAGTTTATCCCTCTATTTTATTTTATTTTTTTAGATCTTTCATAATTTCTCTCAGCAATTTTTAGTTTTCAGTGTAGAATCTGGTGCATACCTTGATACTTTATCCCTAAATATGTGATAGATTTTTGATGGTTTTGTAAATGGTATTTTATTCATTCATTTTGTAATTTTTTATTGTATAAATGAATATATAAAATATGAACATCCATAATTTTTTTAACATTACCTGTGTCCTATAGTATTGCTGAATTCCCTTTTTAGTTGTGGTTGTTTTCTGACAAATCTTTAGGTTTTCCATGTAACACTCCTAGATTATTCTTCTTTATAATTTTTATGATTTTACTTAATTTTCTTATCATTTTATGCAGATCAGGACTCTCAGTAGACTATTTCTCATGTGTAGTGAGAGAACATAACTTTGTCTTATTCCCAATCTCATGGGGAAAACATTCAATATTTAATTCACAAGAGTGAGATTTTGTGGAGGTTTTTATCAATGTCCTTCATTATTTAAGAAAATCCCCTTATATTACTAGGCTTTTGAGAGTTTTTTTCATGAGATAATGTTGCATTTCATCAAATGCCTTTTTTAGAAAAATTATGGTAATTATATAATTTTCTCCCTTAATCTATTAAAACAATGAAATATTTCTGGAAATTTTGTATTAATGGGATATGACAAAATTGAACTACAGTGCATTTTTTTTTAAAGTATGACCCTCCATTTTATTTTCTAATATTTTAAGCAGGGATTTGTGTGTGGATATTCATGGAAGAAATGTGTCTGCATTTTTTAAAATTTGCTTATATTGTCTACTTTGGATACCTGTCTGTTAGTGACCTCATGAGTGGGCTGTGGAGTCGTTCCTTCTCTATTTATTGAAAAATTTTCATAGTATTGGTATTATTTCTTCTTTGAATGTTTGATAAATTTCAACAGTGCAAATATAGGAACTGGTGTTTATGTATGGGAATATGTATGACAATTTAAATTTATTTCATGCATAGCACTCTTTAGATTTTCTGTTTCTTCTTGGATCAGGTTGGGTAATTTGAATCTATTGAATGGTATAAAATTAGGCTATTTTATTCCATTCTGATGAAAGCTATGCTTTAATAAAAAGAACGATTCCTTCAAATTTACCATTAACTGAATGCTTTGTATATATTACCTGTTTTATTTCATATGGTCCCTAAGCTATTTCCTTTGTTATCTCTTATTTTCATCTAGTGAATGGCAGACATGTAAATGAAATATTAGATTTTATTTTTGAAAACAAAGATCAGAGATGATGTTTTGCATATTCCTTTATGGCAGATGGGAAATTTAGATAATTTTCCCCTACTTTTTCCTCCCCAAATTTAACATTTCTTATTATCTGAGCCCTTGAAATGATATTTTTGATATTAATATCTTAAGCTTTCTCAAACTGGAAAAATATACAGCTTTACAAAATGTATTAAACTAAAAGGCTGAAAATTAATGATCTAAATATCCATCTTAAAGAGATCTGAAAAAGAGCCAGCAATTACCATAGAGTAACTAGAGTGAAGTGATTAGTAATGGTGCTTAAAGAGCAGAAATTAATGCAATGCGGACATATATGCATTCCTCTTCCAGGGTGGCTGTAGCAAAGTGCCATGGCTGGCTGGCTTGAACACAGACATTTGTCCTTCTTAGAGTTCTGGGGGCTGCGAGACCTGGATCAGATGCCAGCAGGGTTGATCTCTTTTGAGAACTCCCTCCTTGCTTTGCAGATACTGTCTCCTTTCTGTCTCCACAAGATCTCCTCTGTGTGTGACCTACCCTGCGGACATCAGTTATATTGGACTGGACACACACAGGGAATCTCATTTCACCTAACTACCCCTTGGGGTCCAGCCTCCTGGTACCTTCACATAAGAGGTGATGGAGATTAGGGTTTCAACATCTGAATTTTGAAGGTGACAAAATTCAATCTATAGCGATACTAAAAGGAGTTGAACATATAGGCAAATATTTGGTGGTACAGATTAGGGGGAAAAAGCAACAAATAAAAAGAAATTAAGGAAGGCATATTATTCCAGTATTAAAAAGTCAATACAATGAAATGAGAGTTGAATTTTAAGTCAATGACTGTGAAACCACTCAAGAAATGCATAATTTTTTTCAGTCACTGGTAGATTTTTTTTTAAGCTAATTGTAATTGACAGTCTGTTAACCTTGGTTTTCAGTCTTTAGTGAAGAGGAGAGTTACTGGAGTTGAAAAATATGTGTCTGGACCCTACTGCCAGAGATAGATACCTACTTTATAGGTATGAGTGGGGCTGGAATTCTCTTGTTTAGCTCACTGATGTGTATGCCATCAGGTGTTCACAGGTATCTGGAGAAATACTGACTGGGTTTTGTTTTTTGTTTTGTTTTGTTTTTTGCTAGCATTTGTGCCTGTTTTCATAAGCTGAATTGGAAGCTGGCTGAAATTACGTCACAGATGTCAGCAGAGGAAAGGAGGCCGTCTTACCTGCTTTTAATGTACCTGTATTGTTTTGAAATCCCTTCACTCTGCTTTCCTGTGCTATGTCACCTTCTGCTCTGAGGTAGTACCTGGGGACATGCAGGAGCTTGGGTACCCGCTCCAGGTCAGACTCAACTCGCAACAGTGCAGTTCGTCTTGAACCTTCTTACATCTTGCTGGGCTCCATTAATACCCTCTACCAATTGTCCTGTCTTTCATCAAAACCAGTAGGGAAAATCCAATTCTAGCCTTCTCCTTTTAAATACACCTCTAGGGCTGGGGTTGTGGCTCAGCAGTAGAGCACTTGCTTAGCATGCATGAGGCCCTGAGTTCAATCCGCAGCACCACATAAAGATAAATTAATAAAGATATTGTGTCCAACTTAAAAAAAAAGTCAAATACAAAAATAAAGACACCTCTAATTTATGTGAGGAGATATGAGTCTATGTCACTCCCCACTCAACTTTCCAGGGACAGAGGAAGGACAAGGCGTCTACTTCTTACTTTCTATAAGACTCTCTTTTTGAAGTCATTTTTCTCCTTGTAGTTCACAGCATGGAGAAAGCGGCACTTCTGGAATGATTTTTCCCCTGGAAAGCTTTTTCCTTCACATTGCTAAGAATGTTTTCAGAATCTGCATCTTTATTTTTTCTGTTGGTATAGGGGATTTTGCCAGGCAAGTTAAGCAGCATCTTTGGATGCTTCAAAATACTCCTTTAAGAGTATGTGTCATTTTATACCAATATGGTTAGACAAATGGACCATCTGGGTTTGGCCCTGTGGTAAGGAAACACTACAGAACATCTTTGGTTCCCCTGAAGCCCCTATTGCAAAGTAGAGGCAAAAACAGACAGAGCTTTGACTTTCATTCCATTGTAATACACACTGAAAAGCAAGTAAGAAAAGTGGTGGTTACTTGCTAAATTATATTCAAAGTTTGTGTAAATCAATTAATGAAATTGAAAATAGTACAACACAAAGCTGGGCAAAATAGCTATGACTCCTTCAAGATTCTGTGCTTCATTCTTCCTGCCAGGCTGGCTGTGCCTACAGTCCCTTTGAGCTCACTGGCTATCTTAGCCTTCCTTGTTTCATGGAACTTGAATTCCACAGGATATTCATATGCACCATGTGAGAGGATTTCTCAAGAACTCTACTAATGTTTACTGTAACCATCATACAGGTTGGTTTTTGTTTCCTAGGGCCACGGCAACAAAGTATCCAACATAGATGCTGTAAAACAATAATGGAAAGTTATCGCTTAATAGCCTGGGAAGCCAGAAGTCTAAGTCAAGGTGTAGTAGGGTCGTCTCTCTGATGTTCCATCTTTTCTAGTCTCTGGTGTTTGCAGGAAGTTATTGGGTCCTGGGCCTGTTGAAGATCACCACTCCATCCACATGGCTGTCTCCTCATGTGTCCTCCTTGTGCACATCTGTCTGTCAGTGTCCTAAATTCCCCTTATTGAGTTAGGACTCATGCTAATGTCCCTGCTTGAACTCGGTTGCCTTTTTCCAGATACAGCCACATGCTGCGTACCCAGAGCTGAAACTTCAGCATGTCCCTTTGGGTAGGAGACACGGCTCAGCCCATAGCATGCCATCGCCACTCTGCTATTGTCATCACAGCTGTTTCCTGGGACTTGCTGTGGCAATACTAGCGCTTGTGGGCAGCATTTAGAACTCAGTCCACTTCTTTCCCTGTGTAAGTTGGTTTTGCTCTGTGTCTCCCTATGGACAAAATGATAATCCTGAAAACTCACTCGTTATAAAGAACATGTATGAGCGTCAAGATCATTTTTGAGGAAATGGGAAAAATCTGGGAAAAATGGGAAAAACTGGGAAAAAGCCCTTAAATGGATATTTATTGTTACTGTTGCCACTGTCCTCTCATGAACCAGTGGCCATCTTCCATGAGTAAGGTCCTGCCAATGTTAGTTTTAATCACTGGTAGACATTAAGAATTTCAGATTTGTCTGAGGAAGCTATTTTGAGGATTAAAAAGTAATTTTAAAAAAGAAGAGGATAATCTACATTGATAAGAATAAATCGTAACTGTACCATGGCACTTTTTTTTGGACATGTATTTTATCATAGCTTAGAAAGCAGCTTAGCATCATTGCTATTTATATCCCTCAATCATTCATTTCTTTCTTCCTCTAGGTGATGCATTTTTACCTCTTTAATGGCTTCACAGGTGAGCTCTGCTGCGCTTATTGACTTTGGGCTTGGACACAGGACCTGTTTGGCCAATGCAATATCAGTGGACATGAAAGATGCAGAGGATGAAGTTAAGTTGCAAGTTTGGTCTTGCTCTCTTGCATCAGTTATTAATTGTTTTGAGACATGCTTTTGGTAGCTGCAGGTGTAGGGAGGATAAGAGATACTTGGAGTCCATCTCAGCAGAACCCATTTAACTGAACTGAGCTCCAGCCACTCCCCTATCCATGAACAGCAAAGACATGCTTCTGGTAATGGCAACACAGTATTTTACAAAACATGGATTGATAGACCTTCCTCGGAAGTTGGTGTCCTTCACTGTTTTGCAAGCTTCTTGGCTAATGACCATGTTTTGTTCAATTCTACATTTCCTTAGCTTAGTTTTTGGATATCATAGGTCCTCAAAAATATTTCATGTGAGAACAATGAAAGAGTTAATGATATGTACAGGTATCTGAGTTCAACGGAGGCAAAATGGTTACTCTGACAATCCAGGTAAAGAGTTTAGAGCCAACATAGAATATTGCTTTGGTTTGGAGAAAATATGGCTGAAAGTAGGAATTCATGCTGAGTCTAGTCCACATTGGCAGAGCCACTGGGTCTTGGATAAAACCAGACTCTCAGACCTGACTGAATCAGCCAGATGTCAAACACTGAGGTGACTTTTTGGCTGGTTTGCTCTGGACACAGAGAGGTGTCTTGCATTGGTAGCAAGCTGGACGTCCCCCATATTTCCTTCCAACTGCCACTGCAGGGCGTTCCTGCAAATGAGCTGCCTCTGATCATGACACTCACTTTTGCCATGGATGATGAATATGCGATATCTGTTTTCCAGAAGTGTTATTATGGGTTGTGAAGCCTCGATAAACAACTATGACTGTTACACTATATATTCATGTTTTCCAAGGTCAGTGTAGGTTATCTGAATGCTGCTGAAATATCTGGAGATACAAGAAAGTGTAAGAATTTAAGTTTTTAAAAGTCTACTTCCATACTGTTTTTTGTGGCAATGTTACCTGAAGTCTATGAATCCTGTGTGTGTGTGTGTGTGTGTGTGTGTGTGTGTGTGTGTGTGAGAGGGAGAGAGAGAGAGAGAGAGAGAGAGAGAGAGAGAGAGAGAGAGAGAGAGGGTTTGTGTTTGCTTATATATAACGTAGGATCTGAGTCAATGGGAAAGCAGCTGACAGCTTTAGATAAAGGTGATTATGGCAAAGAATTTAATCAATAACCACTTTTATCTCAGCAAAACACATTATTTTTTACCTTTAAAATTATTTGCATAAATATCTATTCTTAGCTAGCCTCAGAGTAAATAAGACCAAGCTGTCTGAACAGCCAGAAAAATACTAGAGGAGAAGTAGCAATTTTGAATGTCAAAATAATGCTGTGGTCAAGACCAAGCGGTGTGCCTTTACCTCGATTGTAGAATACCACAAGGTCATCACAAGCCACTCTAATGTAATTTTCACATCAATTCTGGGTGCTTTATCTTATCTTTTAGGAGAAAAACTTCAAATTAAATCCAACCACATGATTGACAAGATAACAAAGTATTTCTCTGACAGAGAATGAATTGTATAATTTAATACCAAAATGCCTCAAGAAAAAAAAACCCTGAATCTATAATGACAAATTCTTCATAAAGGACTTAGTTCAATCTGTACATATTAATGACTTCAAACATGTATTAAGAAGTTAATGATTGTGTTTATTTTAGAAGGTTTGTCTTGAAAAGTATGGAATAGTGATTGAGAATCAATGAAAGAAGAGTCTTGAAAGACACTACTTTTAAAAACATTAATCAGCTAGCTAAAACAACAAGCATCTTCCTTAAGCATTTTAAGTCAAGTTAATGGTCATAACCGTTGGTTCTAAGGGCAGCCTCAGACCTTAAAGAGAGGGTCCAGCAAGCTGAGAACCATTCTTAGTCTTGACCATGAGGTTTTAGAGCCCATGGGAGTTAATCACCTCCAGGGGCTTCTCAGTTGGAGCTGGCATATGCACAGGGGACGTCTGATGAATAGGAAGTGAGAAAACTGGGCGTGAACATAAGAACCTGTGTGATCTGTGTGTACACTTCTTCCCCAGCTGCATATAGACTAGAATGATTGAGTTTGCCACAGTGGAGTCAGAAGTCTTGATTTATCTTGAGCTTTATTCTTTTTATTGTCCTACTCTAATATGCATGAGAAGTAGTAAAAGTTTTAATTAGCTTTCCATGGGCTAGGGAAAGGTACCATGTGGGTTTAGGGATCCACCTAAACTAAAAGAAGCCTCCAAGCCCTGAGCTGGCTACCCACCTGGCCTGGAGGTGGGGAGCCAGTGATTCCCTGGGAAAGGCAATTCTCCCATCAAAGGGTTTCCTGTTGTTGCCAAACACTGAAGAGAGGTGTGTGTGTGTGTGTGTGTGTGTGTGTGTGTGTGTGTCTGCATATATACTGAGTTAACTTGCCAGTTTCTTTATAGGGCACTGTGTACCTTCTGAAGGCCATTTAAGTGAACCCGATACTACCTTACCCAGCTCAGTAATTATTCATGGATTTGTTAAATGTATTTTAAAAAGCACATTCACCCTTTTGCATGGTTTATCAAACACAATTTAACACAAGCCTTTGTGGCCTGGGCAATATTACAATTTCAGATCTGCTCTAAAGTATAGGCAGGAATTTTTTTTGTTGTTGTTTTCTTTGTTTTTACTTGCGATCCTTTATAAAAGGAAAACTCTGCTTTTCATGTAGCTCTTATATTTAATTCCATATTTGTTTTATCCTAAATCTAAATCTATATTTAAATTGTCCTTTTCTATTCTAGGCAAATTAACATTATCATCAAATTACAAACAGAATTATAATAAAATGATTCCATTTTCCATTTGGATGGAAACCATACACAACTTCAAATCTTTAAACTGAAGGCACATAGTGTACACTGGAAGAGATGCATCTCCCTCAATCTTAATTTACAAACCCTTTCGTATTTTCTTTATGTAGTACTTGACAAAATTCTTTTATCAGTAAGAGTTTCTCTCTCTCTCTCTCTCTCTCTCTCTCTCTCTCTCTCTCTCTCTTGCTCTCTTTCTTTTTCTTAAACTGTGAATGAGCAGCACACTTCAAGCAGTATGGTTATGGATGTTCTGTGCTTATCACAGCTCCAGAAAATAAATCAGATGTGGAAATCTGAGTGAGGTGCGAAAGGAGCTGAGGTGTAAAGAGGAACCCAGAAAAAGCTGCAGAAATGCTTTTTTTTGTGTGTGTGTGTGTGTGTGTGTGTGTGTGTGCGAGTGCATCTGTGAGTGTACCGGGGATTGAACTCAGGGGCATTCAACCACTGAGCCACATCCCAGCCCTACTTTGTATTTTATTTAGAGACAGGGTCTCATTGAGTTGCTTAGCCCCTCACTTTTGCTGAGGCTGGTTTTGGACTCCTGATCCTCCTGTCTCAGCCTCTCCAGCTGCTGGGATTATAGGAGTGTGACACTGAACCTGGCAGAAATGCTTTTGTGACTTTGTAAAAATTATCTGACAGAGGCAGTGTCTGGCACCTGCATATATTCATGATCAATAGTAGGAAAAGTCCTGCTTCCTTGTTTCAGTGACAAATAAAAGAAAGAGTGTTCTAATGAGCTGTGAAATAGCAGAGCTTATTAGCAACATTGTTATTAGTAGCAACAGGACTATGGTCATCAGAGGTGTCATGGTGCACTTCACCTGTGCAGTCTAGTTCATACACCCTGGAGGGTCCCATAAATTCTCTTTAATAAACAGTGTCAAGTTTCACCAGTTACCCTCAGACTTTCTCAATACTGACCACCAAATGCAAACACTGAAAAGTTCCTACTTGTACAATACCAGATCACCTGATAGTGGTGTTAATTACTTAAAAAGTAGGGGAAAATGGGCTCATAATCAATTACTAATTATCCTGAATATAATTCGAAACTTTCCATTGAATAATACATACATTACTCCAATTGCATTGGAGGTGCTAAGCAACAGCATGCAGCATAGATTGTTCAGAGGCATCAGAAATGCCTGTTCAATTAGACGCTGGGGGTACTCTGAGATCTCATCCACAGTACTTTCCTACTGAGAGTAACACATACTTTAAAAGCACTTGACAACCTGAGGAACCACATTTGTCAACATAAGCTCTGAATCTGTACCCACTTTCAGAGAAGGAAATGTAGGGGTGCTATATATTCAAAGGCTGGGGGTACTCTGAGATCTCATCCACGGTACTTTCCTACTGAAAATAGGAGAAAAGGACAACGCCAAAGACAAGGAGCCAGGGGACCTGGGTTGTACCTTCGCATTTTCTCTCGTTGCTATGCCATCGTGGGAAAGTCCCACAGTAATGTGGACTGATGGATTTGTTTCCTTTTTTTTTCTTTTTGGTTAATATGATTGGCCTGACACATTACTGAGGTCCGGCCCAGACACTGACCGTTCTGCTCCCGCTGCACCCCCGCCGCCAGCAGGTCTGGCTCTCCGAGGCTGATGTCGTTCAGCCGGGTCCCCAGGCACTCCATGCACAGGTGCTTGCACCACTCCTCAGCCTCCAGCTCTGAAAAGGAGCACAAGGACAGTCAGCGGTGCTCAGGGACAGGGACACGCTCCCGGACCCACTGCCCCGCAATCCGCCAAAGAGAACCTCGCAGGAGAAAGCCATGCGCAGGAAGTAAAAAAAAAAATCCCACCATCCTTTTCCATGTTGGACCTTCCATTTTCAGAAGGTCTAAGATCACAGCCCTTCACCGTATTCACAAGTAACCGTCTGTCAATGTTTGTTTCCTGTACAGCAGATTTCAGACTACTTTAGTTTTTGGAGAGAAATTACTTAGACCATCAATCAATCAATAAGCAATCAATAAGATTAAAGTAGATACATGAGTAATCGAAATAAAATGCCAGACTAGATTAAGCAAGTGAATGCTTTCCGGGCTGTGAGTTAGATTTGTGTGCGTTGAAGATCCCTTGTCCAGGTCATTCTGAATGACAGCGGATCACAGACTCTGGTGGTGTCCACAGCTTTTAGACTTCATAAAAACAAATGACTCCCACTCTAAGGCCTGCGTGTGTGAGGAGGCTGAGGATTGGAGTCATTCCTGCCTTCCAAGTAGGATCCGTGGTTAGCACGCGACATGGTTGGAACCAGGTCTCCCAGCTACTTTACTATGCAGAGATTGCAAAAAGGTTTAATATTATGGGCAAGCTCCAATATCACCAAAAAGAAATTAGGTCAGAACACTGAGGCCTATCCAGAGAAGTTTCTGACTTTTCCATGCAGCCTAAGTCTGTACTAGAATCGTTTAATATAGATTTCTGTCAAATCTCTTGCTCTCTGTGGATGGCATTCCAACCTTTGCCCTGACATTTTAAACTCCCCATGGAGAGTTATCTGTGACAGGTTTCGGGACTCCACACATCTGAGTACCAAAAGCTCTCCTCTGGGTTCAACACGACAGACTTGGCTTCCTTCTTGAGCTGAGGCGCACGCTGCCTTAGCATCGAAGATAGGTTGTATTAATTTGATGTCAGGACAAATTTATCATTTATTTAGTTTTATCAAGACCATGGTTATATACTATTAGACAATAAAACAGAAAAAAAAATGCTTCCCTCCACAGGTACTATTCTAATAAAACTAAAACTTCCAGCTTTCACTCTAATCATGACAGGCATCATCCCCATGTTTTCAAACTTTCCCTTTCTGTTGAGAGCTCCATTATCCTGAGTTAAGGATCAGGCAGATTCCCAGCAGAGCCCAGCTTCTTTGCTCTGGTGAAGTCAAAGGTCTGGGATGAGCTGCGTGGACATTTCTTCAGGAGCCCAAGGGATAATCTTTTCTAACCACAAGGTCACTAATATAATATCTGTGCTCTTATTGATGCTCATGTCTTCCTCAAAAACAAAACAAAACAAAATCTTTTTTATTATAGGAAAGATACGCCAGACTACCTAGAATTTGTTTTACAGAAACAAATAATAACAAATATTAAAAATAGTTATTCTTGGATATAGGAGTTTTAATTTATAAAATCTGTAGTAGTTTTGGAAACTTTCCTACAACAAACCAAAATCTTATAGGCTATATCCATTTACATGCTGTCTATCTAGAAATCCCTGGAATTTTCAATGAGGGAGATAATATTATTATGCTTATTCTTTTTAATTCTTAATATTTTGAAGTTTTCTCTGGACTCTACTATTAAACTTCTTAATTAAAATCACATGCAATCAATATCTCATTTACATTATTTTATCTTGTATTGTTTTCAGTTCTCCATGAATGGAGATGGTGATATCTAATATGCTATTTGGGGTAAAAATAAGAATGTTAAATATGCCAAACACCTTGGAGCCAATGTTCCCTGTAAATGGTGAATTAGTGCATGCCCAGAGGTTCTAGATTTATATGATTCAATCCTTTTCTGTCTACTCCTTTGTCCTAGGATTTAATGAGAGAAAGGAAGCCATCATACAGTAAAGGGCTTCTATGAAACTGAGCTCTTTGAAATACAAGTAAATGCTAAATGCAGTTTCTGTAAGGATAGGAAGCCAGTGAGGATTCCCACTGCAGAGTGAGTGGCACTTGTGGGCTTCCTGGCGGGAAGGGGTATCTTCTGCCGCCAGTCTCAGCAATCACAAAGCTTCAGCATGTGAGCAGTGCAGTAGCATACAAGAATAGAAAGGCCCAGAGTAGTGAAAGTAAATGAGCCCAGAGTCGCTATAAAGACTGGACTGTAAACTATTTTACAGAGAGGAAGAACAAGAGGAAGAGGCAGCTCAGTTGTCATCAAAAGTTTCTTTTTAAAAATAAATGGTTGTGAACTCAGTACATGTAAGGCACGTGTTTGGCAGCTCTAAGATCACTGCTTCTGCTCTTGGTTATTTATCATAGACTCTGGTGGGACAGGCAGGTGAGCTTGGTATGTGCTGCTCAGGAGGCTGCTAGCCTATCCAGGTGCCAAGAGCAACTGTGGCAAAGGCTCACCAGGGTGGGAGGTATCAGAATGGGGACGTGCAGGGCAGCAGCAAGAAGACAGGTATGCAGGAAAGTGAACATGCAAGTGTGTGTGTGTGTGTGGGTGGGTGGGTGGGTAAGTGTGTCCAAGTGTTTGTAAATGTGCATCTGTGTGTGGAAGATGGCTGGGGCAGATACAGAAAGACATTTGCAGGACAGAGAGAGTAGCATTTATAGCAGCTGGGGATAGCTCTGAGTTCACATAAGAAAACAGAAGAAACAGTACTTGGTCTATTCTTCTCAAGATGTGTTATCGTTGGTTCCATTAGACCAGTCCAAAACCTGATTCTCAAATGTGTTAACCATTGCTGCATGAAGATGAGATCTAATAGCCTCGGTGTAGATAAGTTGAATTAGTTTGAGTATTATACAAGGCTTTGGTTTCTTTAATCTGTTTTTGATA
This sequence comes from Callospermophilus lateralis, assembly GCF_048772815.1. Lineage (NCBI taxonomy): Eukaryota > Metazoa > Chordata > Mammalia > Rodentia > Sciuridae > Callospermophilus > Callospermophilus lateralis. The sequence goes on along the minus strand of NW_027517992.1, from coordinate 693,237 downwards.
AGCCACCTTTCAAGAAATTACAGCTATGTTTTTTATTTGCTCTGAGTATTGAAGTCTTTTAATCTTTTACTGCACGCTGATTCATTTTGTCCTATGACTATATAACGACTATATAACTAGTGTTTTTTTCTGAATTATCCTTCATCTTTCATATATATATATATATATATATATATATATATATATATATATATGTATTTATATTGTTTTGCAGTCCTGGAAATAAAATCCAGTGCTGTGTGATTGTTAGGCAAGTGCTATACTACTGAGCTACGCTCCCAGCCCCTAAATTTTTTTTTTCTTAACAGAGCTGAGATTAAATGCAAATGCAAGTCCTATAGACCTAGTGCCTTTTGTCATGCTTCACCTTTCAAACCTCTTAATCTACACTTGGTGTGAAAATAATTAAACTTTCTTTATGGTGGAATAAAGACATTAAAGTAGTCTATTAAGGTTGAATGTTTTTCTTTTCATAACAGAAATGCTTTTTTAGCAAGATGCCTTTTTCTTGTAGCTAGGTTGAAATTCTTAATTATCTACCACAGAAACCCAAATAATGTTTATTTTTATGATTAGGATTAAATGGATAAATTTGATAATTTTCAAAAAAAATTTTAAAATGTTGGGAAAAAGCAAGAAAAATAGCGAAGAAAAATGAAATCAAATAGTGAAATATGCAGTAAATGGGTTAATATTGATTAGAGGTCAAAATGATCAGGGGTAGTGTAAACTAGAAAAACTAGAAATACTGTAGTCCAACAGGGACTCCTCTCTGGGTTTCAGCTTCTTTCCACCTCCCCCCATAGGATTCTGGGGATGGTATGCCTGCATCCATTTGAGTGAGAAAGAGGACTTTACATAGAAGGCCCTTGATAAATACCTTCAGACTAAATGATTAGATTCAAGCTTTATTACTTTCACTCTATTTGGGCCTTAGGATAACAACATTAAAGTTAAATGATCTAAAATGACCTATATTTGAAAATAAAGTGAATTTTTTTCATCACATATACAGAAAATATGCTACCAGCCAAAAAATCACATATCAATATGAAAAGACCACAGTGTACTTTTGGGCTTTTTCCAAGATGCAGCCAGACTTGATTGGTGTGGGAATAACAAATTATCACATGCACTTCTCCTTGGATTTAGCTTTTCTTGGTAATATCGGGAAAGCATAGGTAAAATACTCTTGCTTAGTCATCATCATAAACAGTAATTCTTAACTATATCTAATTCTTATTGTCTGTGCAGATATACTTTGATCTGGTGATAAAGATTGCCTTACTACTTATTACAGTATTAAATGCATGCTTTGCTGCAAAGTAAAGCCACACCACCTCCCCATAGACTATTATTGCTCAGAGAATATGCAGCTTATTCTCTTATTGCCATGCAACGTTTGTAGAGCTGTTCAAAGAGGACACTTGGGCCATGTTCTCCTTCCTGACCATAGGAAGCAAGTGAACACCTAAACTCTTGTTTTAGCAGACACAAGGGAAGTATCTCTGGTTAGCCCACAGCAAAGAGCTTTTTCTTTTGAAGACAAATTTGTAGGACTGATCAATTGAGAGATGGGGGCAATAGTTTTTTTTTTCCCTAAGGAGGAAGTGTCTTTATTTTCCTTCCGAGGCAGGCTCCTCATTTGCTCTCTTACATAAAACTCACTCACACCTAGTAGTTCTCCTTCAAAATTTGGTTCTCATCTGAACTCCTTGAGACCCAGGTTTAGATATGACAGTGTTCCTCTGCATTTCATATTTTTCTACAGTCCTTACATATTGCTGGGTTATTTTTTTTTTGCCTTTCCCAACTAGTATGCTTAAAGAAATTAGAGTGTAGAAGATTTATTTGATGTGGTCCTTAAGAGCCTAGCACAATGCCTGAATATGGAAGCTGATCAATAAACATGGAACAAGCAGTAGATGAGATTTGCAGTGACTTCCCCAAGTTGAAGGCAGATTCTAGAACGTAATGCAGATGACCTGGGAAGTAGTCTCTAATTGCAAGCTTTGTGGTCTGTGTCCTTCTGCATTTATATGAGGCTTATGACTTTGGGTATTCACCTCTGGTTTATCTAGATAAGAGATCTTCAGTTAGGTGGGAAGGGGGCATTACAAAACACAATTCTCCATGGAAATTCAGCCATACCAAGGTTCTTTTAACCACCTCATTAGATATATTGTGTCAACATGGAATTCTTGAATTCTTGTTCACATTCTCTTTGACTTTATGTGTAATAAACAGTAGATCAGATTTTTATTTTCCATATAGATAAGGCAGTGGAATCTTAGAAAAAGTCAAATGGGAGCCAAGGAAATGAGACAGCAACTAAATGTATTCCATCTTTTATGAAGATAATGGTAACTTATTTTCTTTAACAGCAGGTTGATGCATCAAATTTTTGGAATCAATACAGAAAACCTTATTCTGCTATTTTCCTCTTGTTGTGAACTAGAGGGGTGAGGATCAGTTTCCAGACATGACCAAATGGAAAATTGTTCCTGCCTGTCTTCCAAGGTAACAAATGACAAATCGCAGTAATTGACAGAACAATCAAATGTGCTGTTCTTCTGCTGACAAGAATTCATTGCAAAATGCTTTAATATGAAGGTTAGTAAACGTCACAAGAGTTTAGAACAATTGAGAGGAAATAAGAAAGAACAGAAATTAGCACATGTAAGAGGTCTGAAAGTGAAGGTGCATTCTGTGCAGGTGAGAACAGGATGTGAACATCACAAGAAAGCAAGGCTGAGAAGGATTGTTGGCAGCAACTTGGAAATTCGCCTCTCCAGGGAGTGGATTTCTGTGCAGGAGGGAACACACAGAGGTGGAATACTGCCCATGAAACTCTTCAGAGTAACAGTGGACACTGGATGCACCAGGTTGGCGGTTTGCACAGGAACGCAGGGACCAAGTAGGGAACTTTCTGGAGAAGAGTCGCTCTGAAGAGCTGCCCTCTCAGTCCTGGGCCAGCAGGGTGGTGCTGTTCTATGCCACTGTCACCAGGCGCTTGGGAGCAGGAAGGGAAGCAAGGAGGAAAGCTAGTTGTTGGAATACGGACATGGTTACGTAAACCCACGGCCTGAAATCGCACAGAGCTCTTACAGTCTCTCCCGCTATAGCTTGATCCATTCCAAAAACATTTGCTGGTAGCTCATGCTGAGCATGAAACTGAATTGGGGAAACACCCCCAAAGGGTCTGAGGTGCTTCATCCCCAGAACCTTCAGAAAGGAGTGCAGACTGGTTAACACCTTAACCTTTGCCTGATGAGAGGGGCATTGACCATTAAGCCTCTTAGAACCATAAGATAATAAATTTGTGTCGGTGTAAGCAGTTGTGTATGGTAATTTATTACATTAACAATAAAAACCAAAACAAACACAAAAAAACAGATATTCTATTCCTTTCTAATAGGTACACCTCCAAGCAAGCAAGCTAATTCAACAGGATGTAATCTATGAAAAAATCAGGAGCGTATTTCAGAAATGGCGTGTAAGTGGACCTGCTGGAGGCTTAAGAAAGACAACAGCTGGTCATTTCCTGATGGCTATCATTGAAGGGCACAGTCTCCAGACAGGAAGTGCGACCTGGAAGAGGCCACCCAAGACATGGTGCAGGGAGTGAGAGGAAGCCCGTTGGCAAGGGCCCCAGGGACAGCTGGAGCAGCCTCCAGGAGGGCAGAGCAGAGCCACCTGACACCTGAAATCCCAGGAAGGGCAGTGGGGCCAGGATCAGGTGATCAGGAGGGGAGGGTCAGGGGGGGATAAGGGCAGGGCAGCCTGAAATGTGGGTTTACAGTGGCTGAGGGAAAGCAAAGGGGAGAAAGAAACACCTTCAGCAGGTGGTGGTGGCAGGGAAAAGAAGAAAAAGTAGAATGTTTAGGTCCTGGAATACACCAGGGGGCCGGAGCGCAAAGACCTCCCCATCCTTCCCCAGCACCAGGGCAAGCCACCCCCTCACCAGGCTCCCTGGGCCTCCGTAAAGCCACAGAACAGGCTGCTGTTAAACGTGGATGCCTATGAAACACCTCCCTACTATAACAGTGAGCACAGAAAATAAAAGCCATAGAAAACAACTGAGGAAATTCCACCCGAGAACATTCAAATAGACTGAAATAAATTCAGAAAAATGGCTCCCATTTCACCTCATTCCACCTAAGTAACATGAAGCAGAAGAAAACCATAAGAGTACTCTCCAGAAACAATTGCAAAGAGTCAGACCAGGAGTTGAGGATGCAGAATACCAACTTAAGTCAAAAATTTGGGAGAACAGAGCCGAATGAATGTAGGAAAGAAGTAGAAGAAAGAAATTATCACGTGCCTTTGAGAGAATAGACTCAAATGAATCTCAAGAGGCATTAAAAAAGCAAGAAAATAAAGTTTTATTAAAAAGAAGTAAAAAAAATCAAGTGAAAGTAATGAAAATGAATGACAGGCAGGGGTCCACAGTGGCTTGGATCAACATAACAATGGAGTGAGATGGAGAACCCCATAGACTAAGGATGTGCTCAGAAGAATCAACAGGATTTGCAAGTGGGGTGTAAGAGAAAGAGAGAAATTAAAATTGAATAAAGGATGTTTGCACTTTATTTATCGATTTATTTATTTCCGAGTGGCTGGAGGAATTTGTCATTTAGCCAGGTGATGCAGAAGATTTAGAGGACTTGGAGTCCAGGTTTGGAAATCAGTTTTAGATGCTTCTTAGTGGCTAAAGTGGATAGACGAGTAGGCAGTTGGCTGAACTGGGTGTTCAATGGAGAAATTCAGATTGGATTTATAAGTTTGGGAGTCAAGTGTACAGATTCCGTTTAAAGCTGCGTAACCAGCTGAGATTGCCAAGCAGTTTGACTTGGTGGGTTAGAAGGACATTTAAGGACCAGGACCTGGGACGCTCCCACAAAGTAGAGATCAGGGATATAAACAGGGAAGGAAGTGCAGAGGACTAGTCCTTTAAGGAAGAAAAAACCAAACATCTGAAATAAGCTGGGAGCAAGACAAAAAAAAAATGATTTAGAGATCAGAGAGTGAGCAACTGCTTTAAAGGCTAGCAAAACCCAAGTGAGATGAGGCTGCCAAATGGTAAGATTTTTCAACATGGAAGGCAACAGTTACCTTATGAGGAAAGTGTTTAATAGACTGGTGGAATGAAAGACTGAGAAGGTGCAAGAGAAATCAGAAAGAAGAGGACAGAGACAGGAGCTGGTGAATAAAGGTAAGCATCAACCACATATCGAAGTGACTTGTTTGCTCTTTTAAAGGGAAGAAGAGAGCTACCTGGCACAATAGCTGGAGGGGAAGTGAGATCCGGAGTTTTGTTTGATAATTTTGGTTGTTGGTGAGTTTAGCAGCATGATATGAGGGTGCCAGGATTTGTGCAGAGTGTGGGGAGGGGTCTGTGACAACTTGCACAGAGCCCCTTGGAGATTCCATTCCATTCAGAGGCCAAGGAGCATAAGCCTCTCACTGTGACAGACAAGGATAGGAATAAAGAGTGTGCTGAAGTCAGTCTTGAGGTCCTCAGGCTGATAACAGGAGGACACAGGGACAATGGCAGGGAGGGACACATGGTGGTGGTGGGGTCTTCCTGGGGGCTCCTGCGGATGGAGGTGGAGCCTGCGGGTGGGCAGGTGTCCCCAGGCCACTGAGGTGTTTCCTCATTATTGCAGAAAGGGGCCTGTCTCACGCTGAGTCACTGACAGTTTCTTGATCTCGGATCCCAGCTCTGCCTGTGGATGGATCTCCTCCCCTTGACATTGGTCAGGCAGCTATTTCTTAATCAGACTTACAAACCTTGGGGCCATCTTTGACTTCTGTCATTCCGTACCTTCCATCTCATATCATCCAATAAAGTCAATATATTTTTTTGAGTCCTACTATGTGCAAAACACCAGCAATGTGGTAACGTCACAGCAGATTGCAAATTGGTGCTTGCCTCAGTCTGGATGCCTGACGTTGCTGTTCGGCAGAGCCACAGGATTAGGATAAGCACTGACATTTGGGGATTTTTTTCTATGGCTACATGTCCAATATTTCTTGTTCGATTAAAAAACGATGAAAGAAAAACAAACAAGAGAGGTGATACTAACACACACACACACACACACACACACACACACATCTTTAAATATGTGTCATTCTCTTGGCAATCCCTCAGCAAGAGATTAGAAACTGCAAATAGATGCTGGAAAGATGCTCATCCGTATTATGCGACAGTGAAATGTCTGGATAAAAATGTCACCTGTAATAGCTTGGGAAATGCGATATAAAATAATATGAATGAGGAAAAGGAATTGGAATAGAATCCCATCACATTAGCAGTGCGTGTTAAGTGCCACAGGCCGTACTTGTCAAGGTATTAAGAAAAAGAATTGGTCAGTCCACACGTAGAATTAAAAGGAAATAGAGAAGATCTAAAACCCTGGAGCCTTTCCAAGCTGTGAAAGGCAAGCTTCCCAACCCCTGCTCAGTGACAGCACAATGATAAGGTAAGCCTGTGAGTGTGCCGACAGACCTCCGCCTGGCTGAGGGCGTCCCAGGGTAAGTTCCTTGTACGTGATGCCCAGTGTCTCTGTTTAGTTGGAGAAATGACTCAGGGAGAAGAGACCAGGGGGTGGTTCGAGCACTGAAACCTGGGGATCAAGGCCCACCAGGTCCACAGCAGAAGGCCAAGAGTCCAAGAGAAGTGTTTTTGGAAAAGAGCTGTGGGTGTCACTACTGGTTCGTGGAGCCAAGCAAAATCAAATCGATGACCAAACTACCAAGTTTTAAAAGACTGACGCCATCAGAAAAAAATCTAGAAGTGGTCCAAAAATAAAGTCAATGATTTTGGAGCCTGTAACCTACTCTTGAACTGCTATGGCAAGGGGTGGTCTGAGAGGGTTCTCAGCTGCTTAAGGAAGTCCACGCTCCCCTGCTCACCTCAGTGGTCAAAACAGGTGTAGAAGGGAGCTTCCTGAGAGTGAGTTCCTGGGTGTCACATAGCCAAAGGTAGCGCTATTACTACTGGATTTGTGACAGACCCTATTTCACCTGGGGAGGGGACTCACAGCAGGTTTATCATGCTTCATCCACTACTGCTGGAAGTGTGGATCATTGGTTTCTAGATCAAGAAGAGCCACACCTGGGCTTGCCGTAGAGACAGCCATGTATGGCCCAGAGTCTGCATGTGGGGACTGGGTGAGACACTGGTTTATTTACTCCTGTGAATGCATTCTGCTTTTAGCAAAAATCTGAATGGACAAGGCAAGGACAGTGTGATCCTTTGTACAGATGACTTGATCAGCTGGATCCTAGTTGCTTTTCTTAGGAACATGGTCACATGGCATTTTCTCTTGGGCGTAGGTATCTGGTACTTTGAAGACAGTCCATGAATATTGTTTGAGTGAATAAAAAATTGAAAAAATATCTTCTGTATGTGTTCCCTTTAAATATATTCCAAGTGTGCAAGGGGTGAGAATTCCCCACAGTGATACCTGGAAGAATACCATGAGTGTTTACTTCTCGTTACACCTCTGCTGGTTTTGACCATGACACAATGTGGAATTCTTACATTTTAGTCTTATATCTATAAAATAAGAAAGCTCAAATGCTGAAACGTGAATAATTAATGAAGAACATAGAATTACAATCAATCTGATAATTTGCTTCAAGGTGGTCATTAAGATTTACACCTCTTATTTATATGATCATAAATATTATACAGCTCATAAAGATGGATTTTCAAAATCTAGTATCAACATGAGAACAGGTAATAAATTTAATGTCCAGATTAATTTTCTATTCATTGGGAATGAAGAGAACATATATTTATAGTAAAGGACTTATGATAGGTCTGAAAAAATATTTCTTAGTAGTGATTTTAAAATAAGATACAGAAATTATAAAAATAAACCCACTATTTTTAAGTTAAAGAACTGTAAGAATATATATCAAACATTAGACCCTGAAATTAATTTGTATACATTTTTGATGCATTGGCATATTTTGAATTTCAGTATTGCACAAATGACCTAATCCAGACATCACATAATATTTTACTTAAAAATTTGTTGCCCAACCACCCTTTAAACTAGGGGATTATGAAATGTGTTATGTGCGTTTTCAGATATTAAGTATCAGAGAAATTTAATTAACAGAGCATAATGGGATTCTTTTCCTCTTGAGTTTGGAAGCTGTCTCATGAAAATATTAGGCACAAAATATGATGAAATTCTACAAATTTTCTAAAGAGAGCCATAAGACGGATGTGTGTGTAAACAGAGCGTTGAGGGCAGGCTACTGGCCCGTGGTGTGCTCAGTGGATGCTCTGGAGCCAGGAGAGCTGCATGGTGGGCAAGAGCTGACTAGGAGACCCCGCTACAGAAAGCCCTGGCCTGGAGCCAGTGGAGGGCAGGTGGTCCAAGCACTTTTCTACGGAGTTGTGGGGCAGGGATGATCATGGATTCTGACCCTGCCTCCCAGGCCCATGGTAAGAAGAGTAAAAGGGCTACAAATTGGAATACAGCTCCAAACTTGAGAGTTTTGGATTTTAAGACCAGAAAGTGAACAGGAAGCCATGATTAGCTAAGCAGGAAAGAGCAATTTGACAGGGCTCAGCTTAAGGCCCTGAGCGAGAACACCAGACCCAGTAAGTGCCAACCCTTCCCTGTTTAGATTCCACACTCTTTGGTCACATTCTGATTAAAAAAAAAATCTTGCTTAAAATATTTCCTTAAAATATGCTATACAAATATTTATTAAATTATTATATATTTTTTAAATTACAAAGAGATTTAAGAAAGTATACATAAGAATAAAAGGGGTTTACCAAACAAAAATGAATTGGAAATTATTGTCCCATACTAAGGTATTATTTTATTAAAATTTCTACTATAGTTGATACAAAAATTTTGTGCTATTCCTTAGGTTAATTGGAAGTAATGTTCTCCAGTTCTTAGAACTCTTCTTTTCCCAAAATTCATAGTTAATTTTTTTTCCCAACTAGTATTGCTCCATAATATGTTTGGGCCAGCATCACCAATCAGCAGCCATTTAATTATTGTTTTTTGTTGGGACCTGTCTTTATATTCCAGGTGGATTTTAGCTGAAGGGATTTTGGGTACTCAACTGACTTGTCATTTCTAATTTCTCTTGGAAGCTCCTAAAATAAACCTATACAAGTCATGACCCTAGAGCAAAGCAGAACGTGCAGGTTGGAGTTCCTGCAACGTTACTTTCAGAGTGTACTATCATTTGGGGATTTTCCTAGGATCAAAGGGATGAGTCAGACCCATTCCAGTTGGTAAGTATATCCCCAAGGTTGACAACACTGTCCAGCTGAATCTGCCTGTAACAGTGGCCTTGCACCTTTTTGCTTTGTTAACAGCTGCACTATCTTTCAAGGGACCCGAGAGCTAAAATACCATTCCAAGGAGGTGGCATGAAATAATTTCTGAATGGCTTAGGTTTGGTTCAGAGAAGTTATCCTTTGATTTTTCTCACTGACTTTGAATCTAACATAAATAAATGTCACCTTGAAGACTGCATGCCTCCCACTGACATTGGACAAATCCATTCATTTGCCCGTAGTAAGTACTTCTATGAAAGTACCTCTTTGAACTTGGCTGGAAGATGAGCTTTATAGCAGGAAGCTCATGATGACTAAACATCATTGCAGAGTTGGCAACAGGACAGAAAATTAATCTTCAAATCATTACCATTTAGCTTATTTATAGTTGATCTTTTTTCTAAAGTACAGATTTTCAAACTGGCTATAAAAAAGTCTCATTGGAAATCTATTACTGCACACTCATGCAAATTTGGTTGATTGTTAAAATGGATCAGTGTAAAGCCCTGTTCAAACATTTTATTTTGTTGATAGGCAATATCCATTTAACAACAAAATTCTTAAGATAAAGAACCACAATTAACAGAAGGGAAAGGACCTAGAATTTGGAGCAAATTTTGTTAAACTACTGAGAGTATAGTTAGAGTAGGAGAAAAAAAACTTTTCAAAGAAAGTATTCTTTAGCAAGAATGGTGGTAAAGAGAACATAAACCACAGCAGGAAATCTTCTAAAACTGTCTCAGTAACTGTACACCATGAGTGGAGTGTGAAGTCCAGATTCAACTACAGAAGAAGGGAGAAAGGAGAGATGGAAGAAATAAAGATCCAACTCCTGGAATTCTGAATCAAAACATTGACGGGGAGATTATGTTTCAGGTTTAGGTAGAAGAACCAAGATGGAAAATGCGTTGGCAGTTTTCTCATGACTACTACCTGTTTCTGTGCTAAGCCTCAAAGTACAGCTTCGTAGAGTGTGCACAAGTGGTTCTACTCAGGTCTCTGATCAACAGACAAGTGAGAAAACATCTGCAAAATGTGTTTAAAGGACTGTGCATGTTGCATTTTTTTATGTAAACATTCTATTCCTTCTTCATATTGCATCTGCTTTTATTCAGCTTTAAAAATTAATTTAGTAAACTGAAGTTATATTTTAGTATAAAATCAACTTAGGAAAAGCAAACAGGATGAGATAATCATGAATCAAGTTTTGAAAGTCTCCGATAAGAAGTCTAAAATGTAAAACAAGTATCCCAACCATTATTTTCAGTGAGAGGATCTGAAGGAATGTTGAATTGTTATTACCCAGTATGAGGCAAAGGGGGTGCCACTGTTCCTCACAAGTACTTCTGAGCTAGTTATGCTTTCTGGATTTCAAATTCTTTTGTTTCTGTATTTATTTTTTAAATTGACAAATAAGTTTGTGTTTATTTGAACGTACATGATGTTGGAGTATGTATACTTCGTGGAATAACTAAACACTTTATATTGGCTCAGCATTTTTCAAGAATACAATATATTATTAAATACAACTATCTTATATAACAGTTATCAAATGTGTTCCTTCTATTTAATTGTAATTTGTATCCTAGTATGAACACCTCGACCTTCTCCCCAACTACTCCATGAATAGATGAATAGATAAAGAATATGGTGAACACACAGTGAAATACTATTCAACCCTAGAATAGAGGGAAGTTCTGGCATTTGCAACAGTGTGGAGGAATTTGGAGGTCCTTATGTAAGTGAAATAAACCAGGCACAGAAAGATAGATAGCATATAATCCCACTCATATTCAGAATCTTAAACAGTTTGTCTTATAGAATCAGAGAGAAGGGTGGCTGCCAGAGGTTACAAGGTGGTTGAATTTCAGTTTCTCATTTAGGAGATACCTTTGGTTTCTTTTGCTCCTGAATCAAGTGCCTGTGTGTGTGCTGTAGACCTCTCAAGTTCATACGTGAAAACCGAATCCCCCTGTGATGGTTTCAGGAGGTGGGGTCCTTCCAGGTGATCTCCTCAGTAGGTAGGCCCTCATGGTGGTGTTAGTGTCCTTATACAAAAGACTCCAGAGAGACCCCTTGCCCCTTCCATCATCTGAGCACAGTGAGAAGTCAGCCTTCAGTGAACCACGGAACGGGCCCTGGGAGACACAGGGTCTTCCCTGCCTTGGTCTTGGACTTCCGGCTTCCCTGACAGTGCTTAGCAGCACTTGGTCTCTGGTATCCATGGCCACCCACATGTATGAAGGGCAGCATGAACTTCGATGGTGTTGAAGTGGCTTCCCCACCTCTTCAGATTTTCTAAATCTGCTCTCTCCATTCACTTTGCAACTCAAGTCCTGGAAACATCAGGGGTAGATGAGTACATGTCTCTGTCATTAATAGGCAATACAGTATGCTCCTCAGCTTCAGTGCACAAATGCCAAAATTTGTCCACTGTAAGTCACGGAGGTCCCTCGCTGTTGCAGCTGCCCTAAGTCTCGGCCAGGAACGTCGAGAGCCATGAATCACTGGAAGAACGGTTGCCAATGAGCATTTTCCTTGTTGGAAAGGGAAGGATATATATGTAAAGAATAAAGTATGGAGTCTTTTCCTATCACCTTGGGCCATATTACAGAACACTGGAGAAAAAGACACTAGGAAAAGACTTAGGTCTGATTATGAAGGCGATGGAGGGATACAGAAACACCCGCGGCAGATCTAAGAGCAAAGCTGAGGAAGCAGAAGGGCCCCTTTTATTAGATCAGGATGATTAGCAAATAAACAATCCTTGACTTCTTTCTTCTCCGTGTTGTTGTGGAATGAAATGAGCTTCTACTATAATATGATAATAGCAGTAGTCATGGTCGTGGTGATTGCTGTCCTCATTCCAAACAATAAAGTCATAGCATGTCGGGGATGCTTACTGTCTGCCTAAGAAATTCGCATCACACGTGCTGACTCACGTCCACGTCCCACCCCCCTGTGACACACACACAACCCTGTGAGAAAGTCTCCCAACTGTCCACACGATATCCGCGAGGTCCCAAGGTTGACATTAACTGCCAGATCGCGCATGTAGCACATGAAGATCAGAGGTCACCCAGCAATCCAGCCTCAAGCAAAATGAAAAACTGATTAATTTGTATCTTAGGTCCAGCAGAACTTCAGACCTAATTCCGGAATTATAAGGTGAAAATCCCATGAGGTTGGTAGTGTTGTCATTTCCTTCATGGGTGGGACCAGTTTCTCCACATAAAGTCATCAACATACGTTTTCAATTTTGTGAACTATGATTTTGTCAAGGGCTGAAGATTGTCCATCTGAATTTCTAATATGGTTTTAACTTTAGAAATCTTGTTGTATTGGCTTTCTTTGGCTAGCTTTTGTGTATTTTCTGAATCAATCGTCTTTTACTTGGATTTCACTGAGAATCCAAGACCCAGCCCAGCAGACTCAAGAGGATTTCTACGTGGAAGGCTCCCGTCTTGCTGCCGACCATCCTGGGTGTTGGGCACCCCGCCCCAGGCTTTCCCCCCCTGAGGGCAGGCGGAGGGGACGGCTTCCTGTCCAGTCCCAGGGCAAAGAGGGTAAGAGCCAGGACAGAGCTTCACCAGTTCCCACTGACCAGGGCACGTTAGCAGGGGTCAGCACCCAGAGGGAAAGCCTGGAAGGACCGGCCACAGGAGCAGCCTGCCATCTCCTTCTCCCTGCCCATGCCCTCCCCTTCTGTCACTTTGGGTCCGTACTTGATTGTGCGTTTATCTTGTGACAAGTACACACTTAGATTGTAAGGACAACCGGAGGTCTCGTGGAGAGCCAGAGTTCTTACTACTTGGGTTTCTCTGGAAGGTTCCATTTCCACGTCCCCCACCCTGCCTGCCTTCCCCCTCTCCTTCCGGCTCTTTTCTCTTCCAGATCCGCTCAGACTTGGCTGCTCTCTGGAGTCACCTTGGGGTTGTTAAGGGGACTCTGGGACACAGCCCCAGGGATCTGGCAGTGTAGTGGGGCCTGGAGATTTGTACTGCTGGAAGGTTCCCGGGTACCCTTGGCTGCTGGTCCCACAGCACCCCCCTCTCCTGCAGCGTAAATGGTGCTGTCTGTATTTCCTCCTTTCCCAGGTATAAGAAGCACACAATGAGATCTTAGAATATGTTAATTAAACTTCCTCTCAGGTTTGCACCATATTATTGCCCAACATTATATTTATACCATAGCATAAATTTGCATTTTTAAGGACTTAAAATAGTTATCTTAGCATTTTACTTTAAATTTAATATTTATCTATTTTTTGCCATCATTTATTTAACTTGATGTGCCAGTGTTTTGCAAATTCTGATTTGTTGATCTTATTATTTACGTTTTCATTTAACTGATGCACAAACTAAGGCTCAGAGGGGTGGAGTAATTTTCTCTTAGTTGCACAGCCCAGCTGACTCCAGTGTCGGAGTTGAAACCTTTCTGACATCTTGCCACACACTGCACTCTGCCTCTCCATTTCCTCTTTCTGAAGAATACATTCTTAGTACTCCTTTTTCTGAAGACTGGGATAACGAAGTCCTTCATTTTTACATTTTTGAAAATGTTTCTCTATCCTGACTTTTAAATATCAATTTATCTTCACTCTTATTTTTCTTTAGCATTTTGAAAATAATTGTCTAGTAACATCTATTATCTGCCATTCCTTTCATGAGCAGGCTGATTTTTCTCTGGGATTTCTTTAATTTTTTCTTGCTTTATATTGAATTTTGTATGTACCACAACATATCTGCTTGTTGGCTGATATAATTCTAAATCTGGGGATTTTCAGCTATTTTAAAATCTTTTAAAATTTTGTCTGTCTCCTATTCACCGTCATTCTGTAAATTGCAATCTGCCATGTGTGTTAGACCTACCTTGCACATTCTCAGTCTATCTTTCATATCTTAACAGCACATTACTCTTTATATTTTAGATGAAGACTTTCATGCCTTTTTATTTTTATGCTGCATTCTTGTCCATTTCTTTACATTTATCTTCTGATAATCTTCTTTGTCTAATTGTTAGGGATCCTTTCTCTTTCAATGGCTTTCAAATATATCTCAAAACTATATTAATTTATTTTGTTTATAGATTGTTTGTTTTTACACTATGCCCTTCCAAAATGATGTCTAGTTTTTTTTTTTCCTTTTTGTTTTTGATTCCAGGGATTGAGCTCAGGAGAGCTTAACCACCACCGAGCCACATCCCCAGCCCTTTTTATGTTTTATTTTGAGACAGCATCTTGTTCAGTTGCTCAGGCTAGCTTTGAACCTGTGTTCCTCCTGCTGCAGCCCCTGGCATCTCGAGGATTGCAGGTGTGTGCCACTGCTATAAATACAAACATAATAGAGAAGCATAAATATAAATAGCCACCCGGCTATTTCTTTCTTGCAGTTATTCTTAACGCTCCTTTTAACACTCACAGTCTTTGCAGTTCTTGGGGAGCTCTTTGCCTTTCCAAATCTGACAACAGATACCAAGATGCTCTCAGCGCTTCAGTTTTTGGTCCCCTCAGCAATTGTCTGACCCTCCGTAGGGACCTCATGAAGCAGAGCAGAGTGAGCATCAGGCTCACTGCTCTGAGCTCTATCTTTCGAGACTCCTGGCCCCAGAGTCCTGGTTGCCTTGGAAGCCAGCTAAACTTCAGCTAAACTTCTTCCCAGTACCATGACACTGCCTGAAGCCTGTTGAAAACAGTTTGTTTCCATGGTCTTTTCTGCATGCTTATTATTGACATATCAATTATAACATAGATTATACAAATTATTATGCATGTATATGTTTCTTGTAGGTAAATCCTTGATGTCTATATGTTGATTTATATTGTGCCAATTTACTAAGATCATTAATATATTTTCAGTTGATTGTATCTTGCATTTTTAAAATTATATAATCACAGAGTTTGCAGTGATATCCTTATTTTTTTTAAAAAAAGGGGTATGCAGAAAAATTTCCTCACAGTAATATAAATTAATTTGCCAAATTCTGAGAATATTTATTAGGATTGATAATTTTTAAAAAAGTGGACAAATTCTTTGTAATGAAAGAAGTGCAATGCTGGAGTTCATCCTAAACCTACCCACTTCTTTCTTCGTCATTTCTGTGGATTTGTGAATGTCTACTCTGTGCAGAAAAACAAGTATTTTTTTAGACTTCTCACAAGGAGACTTGGCTTATATAATCATAAATTATTTCTCTGAGATAGGTTTTCATTTGTAGAATAAGTAGCTCTGAGAAAAGCCTTATTGCAACTATTTGTTAATGAACATAGCCTTCCTCCTTTTCTTTTCTGTAATTAGGTTAGCCTTTTAGATTTTATTAGTGATAGGTGTTGAAAAAATAATGGTATCCCTCGCATGCATAAGTTTCCATGTGCTCTTGGAGACAGATGTGTCTACAGACTATGCAACTGCTAAGTTGTGTAAATAGAAAAAAAGCAGGAGAACTTTTTTTGCCAGGAAATTGTTAAGAGTCAAGAAAACACCATCTGGATGCTGTGCTCTAATAATATCCTATCCAGTGGGACTGTGTGTTTCATAGTATGCAACATGTCTCTCTTTTGGTGTATGATTTGGCTCATGTTCTTGATCTTCATTTATAGATTTTAAAAACATAATAGACATCTGAATTGGTCAGGGATTTGACCTTCTACATAAGAATCAGATGTAAAAAAGAGCTTACTACTCTTCCCAAATGCACAAACAGTTCTTTTACTGCTAAAGGGAGTAGGGGGCTGTTCTGACCATTTTCTACAAACTCCGTCCAGATGTAAGTAGAGTGAGTATGGACACTTGGCCCAGAGAGCTGAGCATGCAAGACAGCTGAGGCCAGTGCTGGACTCTGCCTTCCAGGTTCTGGGGGCATTAGGCACATGCATTTTAATGCCTTCCAGTTTCTAACTCTGAGTCCTGATTCCGCACTTATTATTAATAAGCCACTTATTGTGGTTTCTAAATTCTGGTAAAAGTCATTTACATAAACTCTCAGTAGCACAATGGTGGTAGCATCCTTAGTGAAAGAGAAAGAAATGTGTTTCTGTTCTGTTTGTCTTGTTTTTGATCAGGTGCAAACACATCACAACCTTAGTTTACACCTAACTTGCAAACTTTCTGAAATTTAGCACAATGATATTTTGAATTTATTTGCTTTTAATAGTACTAGTATAGTACATAGCTGGAGGGAACCAAAATATTCATGAGTGCATAAATATGACCACAGTTTTCTTTCTAGGTGTGTGGAGTAAAAGGCAAAAGGTAAATTTTAAAAGCACGATTTAAGAAGAAAAAGACAAAAAGGTCATGCCAAAATTCATGGTAATTCTTAAGTCTGAATAAATATTCAATAGCCTATTAGTCACTGAAAACTTGTTGTAAAATGAAGCAGTCAACAAATAAAGGCCAATTGTTTCTGATGCCCTTGGGTAGTTCTAACTGTAGCCCTCAGGAGCAGAATGCTCCCCAAGGTCCCTGTCTGTGGTCAGAGCTGGGTGTCTCTCTGGCCCTCTTGGCTAAATTGCTTCATCATCATTTTTACTATCATGTTTTATCACCACATGGCATGGAGTTGATCTATGAGTTGTCCATTTTCAGAAAATAGCATTGATAGAGTACAGATAATACAAACATACATAGTAAGACAGATGATGGATGGGTGGATGGATAGATAGACAGACAGATAGAAGGAATTGGCACATAGTTTCCATATCACTCAAAACTCTTTAATGTTTTCATTCATATTTCCTATAGAGTGAAGTGTGGAATGTTACAAACAGGGCACGGTGTTTCTCGCACACTCACAACCTCCAGATGATGACCTCTTTTTAAGGTCTGCGGTATCTTTCTTAGCCTTGTGACGTGCATCTACTCTCAAATCTCGTGACTCTGTGTCAGTTTTCATGCAATTATGGAAGCACCTACTGAAGTGGTGTGCATGAGTGAGCCGTCTAGCATGGCATCTTGGGGGGGCCAGTGACCTGAAGGACACTGATGGCTGCCTTATTAGTCTGCGTATTTTCCAACATCACACCCATCACCAGAACAGCAAGTAAAACTTCCCATAACCCATGCTTTAACACAGTTAGAAAACTATAAAATTCACTTTACCAATACAAAAAAATAAAAAATTTGCAACTAGAAGATCAGCTATGGATGGAGAGAGAGGATACACAGGCAGAGCATGCTAGCTAGCTAGATGGGTAGAGAAGCCTCTGCTTAACACTATGATAAACAGATCGATGGATAGACGGGTACCATGACAGATGAGCAGTGGATGACAAATGAGTGGACACATGACAGATACCTACTATGATAGGTAAAGTGAGACATAGATTATAGATAGCACCTACATGTGAACTATGGTAGGTAAATAAACTGAGAGTAAACAGGTGAATAGATGATAGGCGATGGATGACAGAGGCTATGTCAAAAAAGGACCGAAGGGAGCCATGTTTAGTAATGTAGAACATCTATCAGTTTGTGCCCAGAAAGAGGGGGTCTTTCTGAGTTAGAAACAGAGACAATGTGTTTGAGACTTGATGCATGGGAACAGTAGACTGGTGAATCAAAAGGAAGGGCCCTGAAGGGGTATGGAATGGGAGGGGGCAGTTTCATGAAAGCCAGGTCTCTAAGGCATAGGAAAACATAGCTTACAGGCTTGGGGGTAAAGAAGAGAAGCAAGCAAGTACTGAAAAATAATGTTCCCAAAGAAGCAAAGAGAATTAGAATCCACAGCTGCGGAGCCATCACCCCCCACACCCTGGGCTCCCACAGCAGAGGTCTGGAGACCCAAGGCAACTCAGGCAGTCAGCCCTCCTGGCTCCCAGTCACCTGTATTTTTTAAAAAAGTATTTTTTTAAAAAAATTGCTTATTCTAATTTGTTATACATGATGGCAGAATGCAATTCATTTCATATTACACATATAGAGCAAAAATTTTCAAGTCAGTGATTGTACACAAAGTATTTTCACACTATTCATGTCTTTTGTACATGTATTTAGGGTAATGATGTCCACCATAATTTCTACCCCCTTGCCCCCTCCCTTCCCCTCCCTCCCCATTGCCTTATCTAAAGTTTCTCCATTCCTCCCTTGCTCCTCACTCCATTGCCATTATGAGTCAGCATCCTCCTATCAAAGAAAACATTCAGCTTTTAATTTTTTGGAATTGGCTTGCTTCACTTATATTCTCCAACTTCATCCATTTACCTGAAAATGCCATGATTTTATTCTCTTTTAATGCTGAGTAATGTCCCATTGTGTATATATACCACAGTTTCCTCTCCATTCATTTACTGAAGGGCATCTGGGTTGGTTTCACAATTTAGCTATTGTGAATTGTGCGGCTATAAACATTGATATGGCTGTATCCCTGTAGTATCTTGTTTTTAAGTCCTTTGGGTATAAACTGAGGAATGGGATAGCTGGGTCAAATGGTGGTTCCAGTCCCAGTTTTTCAAGGAATCTCCATACTGCTTTCCATATTGGCTGCACCAATTTGCAGTCCCACCAGCAGTGTATGAGTATGCCTTTTTCCCCACATCCTTGCCTTTTTCCCCACATCCTTGTTCTTTGTACTCTTGATAGCTGCCATTCTGACTGGAGATGAAATCTTAGTTTTGATTTGCATTTCTCTAATTGCTAGAGATGTTGAACATTTTTTCATATGTTTGTTGACTGATTATATATCCTCTTCTGAAAAGTGTCTCTTCAGTTCCTTGGCTTACTTATTAATTATTTGTGGGGTTTTTTTTTCTTTTTTTTTGGTGTTAAGGTTTTTGAGTGCTTTATACCTAGAGATCAGTGCTCTACTTGATGTGCTTGTGGTAAAGATTTGCTCCCATTCTGTAGGCTTTCTATTCACCTCATTGATTATTTCTTATGCTAAGAAGCTTCTGAGTTTCAATCCATCCCATTTATTGATTCTTGATTTTAATTCTTACACTATAGGAGTCTTATTAAGAAAGTTGGGGCCTAATTCAACATGATGAAGATTTGGGCCTACTTTTTCTTCCAATAGGCGCAAGGTCTCTGGTTTAATTCAGAGGTCCTTGATCCACTTTGAGTTAAGTTTTGTGCATGGTGAGAGATAGAGGTTTAATTTCATTTTGTTAAATATGGATTTCCAGTTTTCCCAGCACCATTTGTTGAAGAGGCTATCTTTTCCCCAATGTACATTTTTGTTGTCTTTGTCTAATATAAAATAACTGTATTTATGCAGGTTAGATTCTGTGTCCTCTATTCTGTACCATTGGTCTATAAGTCTGTTTTGGTGCCAATACCATGCTGTTTTTGTTACTATTGCTCTGTTCGTATAGTTTAAGGTCTGGAATAGTAATGCCACCAGCTTCACTTTTCTTGCTAAAGATTGCTTTGACTATTCTGGGCCTTTTATTTTTCTGGATGAATTTCATGATTGCTTTTTCTATTTCTCTAAGGAATGTCATTGGGATTCTGATTGAGATTTATTGAATCTGTATAGTGCTTTTGGTAGTATGGTCATTTTGACAATATTAATTCTGCCTATCCAAGTACCAGGTAGATCTTTCCATCTTCTAAGGTCTTCTTTAATTTCTTTCTTTAGTGTGTTCTAGTTTTCATTGTAGAGATCTCTTTCATTAAGTTTATTCCCAAGTATTTTATTTTTTTTGAAGCTATTGTAAATGGGGTGGTTTTCCTAGTTTCACTTTCAGCAGATTTGTTACTGATATACAGAAATGCCTTTGATTTATGGGTGTTGATTTTATATCCAGCTACTTTGCTGAATTCTTTATTAGTTCTAGGAGATTTCTGGTGGAATGTTTTGGGTCTTCTAAGTAGAGAATCATACTGTCTGCAAATAGTGATAATTTGAGTTCTTCTTTTCCTATCTGTATCCCTTTAATTTCTTTTGTCTGTCTGATTGTTCTGGCTAGAGTTTCAATAACTATGTTAAATAGAAGTGGTTAAAGAGGGCATCCCTGTCTTGTTCCAGTTTTTAGATGGAAGGCTTTCAATTTTTCTCTATTTAGAATGATGTTGGCCTGGGGCTTAGCAGAGATAGCCTTTACAATGTTGAGATATGTTCCTGTTATCCCTAGTTTTTCTAGCATTTTGAACATTAAGAGTGCTGTATTTTATCAAACGCTTTCTCAGCATCTATTGAGATGGTCATATGATTTTTGTCTTTGAGTCTTGATGTGATGAATTACATTTATTGATTTCTGTATGTTGAACCAACCTTGCATTCCTGGGATGAAACTTGATCATGATGCACTATCTTTTTGATGTTTTTATATTCAATTTGCCAGAATTTTATTGAGAATGTTTGCATCAATATGAATAAAATGCAAGGCATGATCCATACATAGCTACTAATAAATTAGAAAAAGAAAACAAGCATATCAATGGGTGAAAACAATTTTCTTAAAAATAACAAGAAAGCAGAAGAAAACTGTAATGCCATAATCATATCTGCAATAAATACCATCAAATAGGCAACAGCTCAAGACCTTCTATTAGAATGTCAGAAAAGGAATAGATGATGGAGAATAAAGATACAGAGGTACAAATTGGAAAGATAACTAAAATATTCTTAGCTGGAATCCTTGAAGAATAAAACCAAAACAATGGGATGGAACTGACACTTAAAACAATAATCCAATAAAACTTGCTCAAAATTAAGGAATCTGCAGGGCCTGATGGCATACACTTGTAATCCCAGTGGCTAAGGATGCTGAGGCAGGAGGATCCCAATCTCAAAGTCAGCCTCAGCAAAAGTGAAGCAGTAATCAACTCAGTGAGACTTTGTCTCTAAATAAAATACAAACAAGGGCTGGGGATGTGGCTCAGTGGTCAAGTGCCCCTGAGTTCAATCCCTGATACCCCTTCCCCTCAAAAAATTAAGGAATCTAAGCCTACATGTTGAAAGTGTTTGCTGAATACAAGGAAATTTGAAAGATGGGCAATATCTGCATTTACTCTAGTAAAACTATAGATTTTAAGAATAAAGAGATATTCCTTTCAACGTCTATACAAAAAGACAAAGTCACTTAAAGAGACAGATTCCAATCAGGGTTCTCAACCCTAGAAATCAACATAGAACAATAGTGGTATATTCCAGAAGAATCAAGGGAGTTAAGTGATAAGAGTCTTTATTTAAATAGAAAAGAAAAGCAGAGGTAGCTGTCTTCCAGAGTTTCCTAGAGAAGAAGCCATGAAGATAAATATCAGCCAAAGGACTGATTTTAAGCATTTAGTGTGTTTGTTGTACATTGGAAGTGCAAGTCATAGGAAAAGTTACTTATTCTCTAAAATACATCCCCCAAAAAAAGAGAATAGAAAACATCTCACTTGGAGAAAGAAGTGGGGCTGATATCATACTCCTGGATAGCAGATACCAATCACATCACATATAGCATGACTTTTGAGGTATTAAGTTCATTTGTTAAGAGAAAAAGATTTCAGATGGCTTTACACAAAGAAAAATACAAATAAAAATGATTCTGAAAAAGAATAATAAAATGGTAAGGATCACCCCCCAATAGGAAGGCTCACAACACAGTGGTCTTGGCAGGGAATAGATACATAGTTTAATGGATCAGAATAGAGAATCTGGAAATAGACCCACATAAAGGCACCTAAATGATTTGTGACAAATGTTCCTAAGAATTTCAGTGCCTGAATGGTAACTGTTTCATTAAATGGCAGGAGAACAATGGATGTCCACAGTCAAGAACATATCACCCCAACCTCACACTTATATAAAAATTAAATTTAAAAATGTATCATGGACCAGAGTGTGAAAAGAAAACATGACGCACATCATTTGACAGTAGGAGAGACATTTTCAGTTCTTAAGACCAGGACTCATAAAATGAAAAACTGACAGATCAGACTAACAAAAATTAGAAATTTTATCCTGTAAAAACCCCTGTGTAAAGGATGAAAGTGGAAGACACAAGTTAAAGCTGGGAGAAAATACTGGCAAACCACAGATCTGAAAAATGACGTAGGTCTATAATGCAGGAAGTGCTCTCAAAAGTCACTGGTCAAAAGGCAAAATGATCTGATTGGAAAATGGGAAAAGACATGATCAAACATTTGAATAAAGAGAATACAGGGATGGCAAACCAGGCCAGGAAAACAGATCCAGCTAAGAAAACGCACACCAAGGCCACCTGGAAATATCACATCATTTGAAGGTAGGAGAGACCTATTAGAGTGGCTAGGATAGAAAAGCAGAGACGACCCTAGAGGCTGGTGGAGAGGTGGGAAGTGGTGGACTCCTGGATTCCCAGGATGCACAGTGGTCCAGCTCTCTCAAAGACCTTTTGACACTTTCTTAAAACCTGAGCAAACATCCACCACACAATCAGCAATGAACCTCTTGAATATTTAACTCAGATAAATGAAAACTTATGTCCACATAAAAACCCACAAGTGAAGACCTATACTAGCTCTATTTGTAAAGACTCCAAAGTAGAAACAACTCAGGTGCCTTTCGGTGGGTAAGGGTTAAGTATATTCAGGAAACAGTCACACCAGGGAACTCAGCAATGAGTTCATGATCTCCAGAGAATATGCAGATACAGAAAATATTCCCAAAGGCCACATATTATGTGATTCAATTTATATGACACTTTGGATGACAAAACTTATGAAATGGAGCCAAGAGCAAGGGACATGTGCGCTGGACTGCGTGGTGGATGTAAAGGGGTGGTAGGAAGAATCTTATGGGGCTTGAATTCAATTGCTCAGTGTGTCAGTGCACGCATGCAGACACACACACACACACACACACACACTCACACATGCATGAGATAAAGCAAAACTCAGGAGATGTGAATACTATTAGCGGCTTGTATTGATGACAATATCCCAGATGAGACATTATACTATTGTTTTGTTAAATGTTACCTTTGGGATCTCTCTTTTATTTCATACAACTGCACATGAATGTATGATTATTTCAATTAAAAAAGAGCATTAGTAGTGGTTTATTGAATAATGAGTACAGGAAAAATCCCTGAGTTCACTCTAGATCAGAAAACAATCAAAGAGCAAAATCCACACTGAGAAAATGCCCTTGTTTACCTCCTAAGTCCACCTGAAGATGCAGAAGTAATCATAGGTTTGTGTGATTTCTAATTGTAAATCTCAATGCCCTAACAGATTCAGGTAAGGATGATCAATAGGTACTTGATCTGTGAGTTGAGCTCTATGAGAAAGATGATAGTAACTGCAGGTGAATCTGGCCACATCTGCAATATATAAATGACTAAAATCATCATCACCCACAAGGGACAGGGGACAAATGGGCATCATGTACCTCTCCATGCCCAAACATACAGAGTGCTCATGTTCCTATTCTTTGAAAAATGTTTAACTTAAGGGGAAAAAATGACAAATCTAGGTTGGGAGAGATTGTAGAGGACACTTTCCTGTCCTCTTCTAAGACGTGAGTATCCTAAAGAAAAAAACAAAAAGGGAAACTGAGAAAGGTGGGTAGAGAGATTATTCCAATTAAAGAAGAATAAGCAGGTATGACCACCCAGTGCAGCGAGTGCTTCTTGAGTGACAGCTGGAGCAAAAGGAAATGAAAATAGTTACAGGTCAGACTTTGGGGGGAAAGCACTAAACACGCCTTGAATTATTTTATCAGTATTAAACATCTTAGGTGTGATGCAGTCTTATATTTATGAGAGAAACATCTTTAATTAAGAGATGGAAGAAATTGGAATCTCTGGGGCAGGTATCATGATGCATATGACTTACTTTCAAAGGTTCAGTAAAAATGCAAAGAAGGTAGATGC
This sequence comes from Callospermophilus lateralis, assembly GCF_048772815.1. NCBI lineage: Eukaryota > Metazoa > Chordata > Mammalia > Rodentia > Sciuridae > Callospermophilus > Callospermophilus lateralis. The sequence continues at coordinate 669,124 of NW_027517992.1, read as the reverse complement.
TGACGGGAGAAGGACAGAAATAAATATTGCCAAGTGTTTAATTGCTGGATTCCGGACTAAATGGACCTTTGCATTCTATAGTTATAGAGTGTTCGTAATTTTTTAATAGCAGTGATTGCTACATGTCACTGAGGGACAAAAAGTCCAGTGAGGTCTTTGTCTGGATGGGTGTGGCTGGACCGGGGGGGGGCACAATCTCACCCCCAGCTTTCCACGCTGCCACTTGTGCCCAGCAACTTGGTTGCAATGAAGACTGGCTATTGGAAATTGGGGTCCCATAACTCTGGAAAAATTTTCCTTCCAGGGCTAGTTAGAAATCCGTGTTCTAACAGCAAGTGTGGAACATGATTTTATTGCAGGCATTCACAGGCCATGTAATTACGATGAGAGGCTGAAATATAACTCAACAAATAATGATCATATTAAGGTATAAAAAGCACAATAAAATGAGTATGCATTATTGTTATGATTTAAGCATCTGATGCTTTAGAAAAGCAATTTCTAGGCAGTGTTCCAGACTTGATAAATTAAAAACTCAGGGGGTGGCTTCAGAGTCCAAATGTTTATTTCATCTTCCCAATGACATTAATCAACAAAGGTGTGAAGACAAATGGCATTAGGTGTTACTGCTGTTGCTTAAACATAAGAATAAATACATTTTTTATGTATTTGTTTTTCCCATTATATATTTTTGAAATCAGTATCTTAAATGATTAAAATGACTAAGTGGGAGTATTTTGGAGGGGATTGGAACAGCATTAGCCCTACATTCTATTTATTTTGTCATTATGGTTGAGTTCAGATTTCTCCAAAGCTAAGCAGGAAACATCTTTTTGAAGCAAGTGTGGAGTAAGAATTGGGCCACTTGCTGCGGGGGAGTGCTGCATTGCTAAGTGAGGACCCCACTGGTGAGAAACGCTCAGCACTCAGCACATAAGAGGAGAAGCCCGGCAGGGCCAGCTGGTGGCTGGCTACATGTTACATTTCTTTGTAAGAAGTTAGAGTAGGAAATAGTTCTCAGTGTCTCATTAGTTTCAACATTGGTTAAAGATACTCTGAGACTTCCTTTGGTTAAGTTTGAGAATCATGATTCCACAAAAAGAGAAGCCGGTCTGTAATCCCATGGCCCTGCCCTGTGGCTCCTCAGCCTGCTCCTCGCTGCCCTTCAGTTTGATGTGATCACTTTGGTCATTCAGCAAACAAGCATTTAAGCGTCTGCTGCTGCAGGCAGAGCAGGTCTTCACTTGCTGGCATTTCAGCAAAAATGGACAAAGGCACTGCTCTCAGACACCATTTTGCAAATTTGGACACAAGGCTCCAAATGGGCATGCAATACGCCTAAGGGTGAAGAACTAAAATGCAGCAGTCTACTTCCTTCTGACTCAGAAGTGCTCTTTTCAGACATTTTATGCAAAGCAGGATTTTTTTTTTTTTTTGTACTAGGGATTTAACCCAGATGGGCTTTACCACTAAGTCACATCCCAGGTCCTTTAAATTTAATTTAATTAATTAATTTTTAAAAAATTTTGAGACAGGGTCTCACTAAGTTGCTAAGGACCTTGCTTAGTTACTTGTGATCCACCTGCCTCGGCCTCCCCAGGTGCTGGGATTAGAGGCATGTACCACCATGCCCCATGAAATCAGGAACTCTTAATCGAGGGTAAGGATCCCGAGATTCTCTTTCAGAGATCATTTTGGGAACCTATTTTGAAAGACAGAAAGAGAACTAACAAGGAATATGAGCCTGAGATAATATCTCAGACATGTTTGTGAATTGCAATTTTCCAGTCCACTAGCAACGTGTGGCCAAGCGTAAGGCCAAGAGCACGCTTGCTTGGCATGCAAAGGGCATGAAGGCCTGCCCAGGTATTCAGGCTCCATTAAGCAGCATACAGATGCCGTGATCCCTTGTGCATTCTTTAACTGGAACCGTGCTGTGGGTTAGTCTGGTATTTGTGCATATGCAGCAAGTAGGCAGAGAGGTCGGAGTCAGGGGAACCGGTGACAATAGGTGTAAGGAGAAGTCTAGCCTCGGGTGCTCCTGGGCAACAGGCAGCCAACTGGCCCTTGCCATTGATTCACAGGGCCAAGGTCCAGCTCGACAATCAGAGGAGGACGAGGGGCTCCGGGGCCTAGGTAATGCTGTTCTTCGTTGAGGATCATGAAAGGGTCAGGAATGCGATGGGTAGAAATACTAATGTAGACATTCCTCTGTCAAGGGTGATGCTGACGTGTCTTTTGTGCCCTCTTGACACTCACCTTGCCTCTCTCTTTTGTGTCCTTTCCCTGCTGCCACCTCTATTTCCCCCTCCCCCTTCTCCTCTTGTAATCAGGGTCACCTCCAAAGATCAGGGCCTGAGCTCAGGTGGGCCCGACCAGGTACTGAACAGAAAAACAGAGCCAGCATAACAACCCACAGTGTTTGCAAGAGACTGTATAAAAGGTGTTTCAGAAACTCTGGGAAGTCTGCCCAGGGACCCAGAGGAAAGGCCATCGATCAGGTTTCCAGAGCCTGTGAAAGGGTAAGGAGGAGCCACTCCACACAGCTGACCTGGGGCCCAGCTCTGCTGACTGCACAGGAATCCTTCTTCCTCCTCAGCCAAGTTCTCCTCCAAAGCCCTCCACATCCCTGTTAAGCTGGGCTCTTGGTCTCAATTTCTCAAGCTGTCGAGGGCCCTTCAGTGCTGTGAAGAGTTCTTCTGAGTCGGAGGAGATATTTCTTTCTAGCTTTGTTTCAAGACGGCGAAGAAGCAGCTCTTCACAGTCTCGCATCCCTTCTGAGCAGGAGAGCTGCTGACTGAACACTGAGGAGGCTCCTTGGTCCTTTGCTTTTCCTCGCTTCTGTGATTCTGCCTGTTTTTCTCCTACCCCATGGACACTGGGAGTAAGAGCACAAACTCTGAAATTTTAAGTCCTGTGTTTATGACACGATTGCATTTACCAGCTGCGTGATTTGGATCTCAGTTTCCTAAAACTATAAAATAGCCATAAAATAAGGACAAAGGACCTACTTTCTAGGATTATAAATATCAAATAGGAATAAGATACATTTTCAATTACAGAATCACATTAATATTACCTTTTAATTGCTTTATAAAATCCTACTTGTAAGTAGCTATCAACTCCCATGTGAGATTATTGTACATACACACATGCACACATGTGTATGTATGAGTGTGTTATATGCATGCATATTTTCTTAATCAGGCATCAGCTCCTTTAGAAGACAATTCTAGATTTTTCCTTTGAGTATTTGGTTTGAGGAGCCTCAAATGAATTACAAATAAACCATTTAAAAGTTCAAATGACAACCAAGAGCATAGCCTAAACCTTCAGTTAATGATTGAATCAAGTTAATCTGCTAAATCAAACTGAATCCAAATAGTAGAGTTCTTTGAATCAACTTGAACCTGGTACAAATTGGCATAATTACTATCAAATCAGTTAAAACTGGAAATAACTATGTGTGACTTTCCAATATTAAAAAGCAAAGATAAGAATGTCCTAGATCAACATTTCCTGAACTTGTCCCTTTGGGGGGAAAACAGTCACCATATATGTTTGAAAACAACACAGATTCTTGGACTTCATAATAAATCAAAATCAGAAAAGAGGCATAGGAATCTGTATTTTACCCCATTGCGCAGGTAGTTGTTATGACCAGGTAAGTATGTGATAGAGTGGCTCTAGCAGGGATAAAATGTGGCTCGCCACCTACACCTGCTGGCTGCCTGCTTGTGAATAGTTTTATTGCCACACAGGCGTCCCTTTGTGTGCATGTTGTCTATCGCTGCTTTTCCGTTACAGAAACAACGCTGAACAGTTTCAACAGAGACTAGAGGACCCACAAGGACTGAAATATTTACTCTCTGGCTCCTTCAGAAAACGTTGCCAACCTTTGCTCTAGAGAAACGTCCAAGATTATTGATCAGGGAGTTGGGAGCTCTGAGTTCTGTCTGATAGCAGCGGGCCGAGGGCAAGAAGGCTCAGCTGATGAGACAAGACTGTGTCATCACTACGGAGCTGAGGATGGGCAGGCTATAGATCTAGCCTCAAGAGGTCTGGAAATATGAAGTCATTTGAAGAAAAAAAGAAAAATCTTTAAAATTTGCCAACTGAAATGTCAATGTCCTTTGATTATTTTTTCTGAAGTTGTTACTGAACTACCAAAATAAATGTATAAGTCAACATTAATCAAAGGCTTCCAAAGGCAGCTATGTAACTCTTCTGGTCATACATTTTTTGGGGGGTGGGGGAGGCACTAGATGAGATATTCTCCGAGGTCCTTTTCATCTCTAAAGCTCTGTGAATACTGCCACACCACTTGGATGCTCCGAGTCCTCTGATCACTACTCTTTCTCCTGAACTATAGTGATCAGAGGACTAGGAAGCTTTCCAAGTGGAGTGGCAGTATTCACAGAGCTTTAGAGATGAAAATGGACCTCGGAGAATATCTCATCTAGTGCCTCCCCCACCCCCAAAAAATGTATGACCAGAAGAGTTACTTAGCTCTTCTGTAAAGCCTTTTATATGTAAATTGCCTGATGAATTTTCAAAAAGGGAAAAATATTACATTTATATCTAAATTCCTAGGACCATGAAAATTCATCCCCTGAGCATTTCTCATGACCTCGTTTCCACTGAATAAGTGTTGACCAGGCCATGAACAAAGGAGCGTATGCGTCAAGTCTGCTACTGAGCACAGGATGAAGATATTCTGATAAACCAGTCTTATCTACAAGATCACAGGACTCCCCAATCTTATTTAGAAGACTATTTTGAATATTTCAGAGGCAAAATAATACTTGAATGCAGAACTCAAAAAAAATTTTTTTTAAAATAATTGCTTTTATAAATCTGAAGTAGACAATTCAGAAACATTGAAAGGTGTACATATTAAAAGCCAGGAAAGTGCAAGAAAAGTCCCACACAGAAAGAAAACATAAGAGTTGGTCACATTTTAGGTTACACTTCTCATTGTGAAAGGTCAACCATGTATTAGCTGAGCAAATATGTAGCATAAGACAAATTAACCAAAAATGAACCAAGTCTCCTTTTTAGTGATAGGGTGTGCAGGATGTTTTTACACTTTATTTCATGGTTATCAAGGTAAATAAAAATGCATTTTATTACATTACCAAATAACAGTAAATATTTCTTTAACTTCAAAGAATAAATGTTTAGTCACATAACAAAACAATGACTCTCAAACAGAGCAAATGTTTGTGATTTTGATTAAAAAAAAAAGGTTAAAAATAAAAATGAGGGGGCTTCGACAGAAGTATTTTCAGGAAGGAGATGTGGAGCTCACAGTGCCGTGCGTTGGTGTCTGGAAACAAGTCTGGTGGAAGTGCTTAGTATTTCTTGCAAGTTCCGGTGGGATGGTTGTTAGGTGAACTGCTCTTTGGCAGGTGTATTCACAGCATCACACATCTGTGGGCGGGTAGGGGTGGGAGCACCTGTGAACAACCTGCAAAGTGTACTAGATATGCTCAAACTCACCAGTCCACTGGTTGGCTAAGTCCTGCACTCAGTGACTGTCAGGGATCCTTGGGGGCAGGGGGAGCAGGGATGGAGCAGTGCCTCTGTCTGCAGGACTGTGGTGAGATGGCCAGCTGGCCAGACCGAACCTGAACAGTGACAGATGAAGACAACCGGTGTCCCACACCAGGTGCAAGGTGTTACCATGCCATTCTCTGGAAATCTCTTGGGTTAGCCAGTCACAGATTGTAAATGTCTCAAATTCCACTTTCAAATTACTCTTAGGATTTTGTTGGCTGGCAATTCCCTAGGGAATTCAGAGGCTCCAGAAGACTGGGATTATACATTAGCAGTGATGTTTTCTCTGAACCCTCCTTAATGGAGTCTGGGAAGCTCTCTGATGCAAAAAGGCAATTGGCAAAATATGTTTTCTCATATTATCTATGTTTTGTATATGTTTCCTTTACTGATACTTGATCCAGGAGGGACACTGAAATGTGCTCAAATACAAAAATTATATGTATATGTATATATATATATATATATATATATATATATATATGTAATTTATATAATATATATTATATGAATAGTATATATTGTGTAAAAACTATGTATTTTAATATATATTATATATGTAATATATACATATATTTTTAAGTACAAATACCTAGAGATGCCTTATTATGATAACAATCATCTCCTGGTAAGTAAATGTGTCCTGATTCAGCAAAGACAGCATCATGAATGTAGATTAGTTAAGAATCTGAGTTAGCTCTCTCTGGTTGCCAAGGTACCTCTCAGTTACTTGCATTTCTAAATACCAAACTACCAGGGGCACCTACTTTTTATTCCCTTAAGAAACTATCTTAAGAAAAGGCTGATAAATTTATGTTTTTCTGAATGACATGAAAATATCCAGCAATACCAAAAGACTTTTACAGAAGTATTTCAAGGGAGTTCAGTAAGATTTGTAATATGCAATGCAACCTGTGCAGAGTATAATTTGACCATTCGGCAGAGAACAAAGAAATCCAAAATAATGTCTGGGGCTTTGAAAATAGAAACGAATATAATGATTAATGCTTTGTGAAACTTGGGGCACATTTTCCTCAAGAAGAATTATACATCTAGCCTCTATTATTATGATTTCAATTTCTTATAATACTTTACATGGTAACAGCAGCCCTCTTACTCCAAACTCAGCCCTTTGGCTATATTCTGACAGTCTATTTGTGTTTTGATTTCATGAATAATGAATGACTGAAAGTAAGGAAGTATATGGCTTTCCTCACTCATGTGAAAAGTTTTAAAGTAAAATGTGTTTTAACATAAATGCTACTCACTGTTTTTAAAAATCCAGGGGAATTAAAGTTAGTCATGATGGGAAATCCCTTTTCGTGTTTTTTTTGTTTTGTTTTGTTTCAAGGAAGCTTGGCATAATAAAAAGAAAAATAAATGGAATCAGGAATCCCAGAATCTATTTTCCAGTTGGCCTTGGAAAAACCACCTTCAAAATGATCAGGTCTTTCTGGCCCTTCCTGGATGCCTTCATGGACGTGGGTGTTAAGAGAAGGTGCTCAGGGTACACAGGAGACCACAGGGCTGAAGAATCTTGGTTAGGATGCAGTGTGCTGATGACTCGCCCACACCCGAGGGTCCATTCTTCACGGGTGAAAATGATCAGTCCTTCAAGATGGAAACCGTCTTTCAAGTTGTATTTTTGGAGACAGAAAATTATTTTCATTATATGAACTCATCCCTCAGTGCCAAGCCTCACTGATGATTTTATTCCACTTCTAAATAAATGAACATTAAGATTCACTTTTATTGCAAATTATACTTTCAAAAAAGTGACAGATGCGGGAAGAGGGAACGACGTGGGGGGAAAAGGGTCTGTCAGACTGCTGCCTTTTAATCAGATACAATATGTGGGATGTGAAACACGCCAGTAATGCTAAATACGTGCCCATTTAGCATGGTTGAGAAAAGCCACGATTAGATGTGATATCTTATTCTTAACTTTAGTAAACCCCAACTGAGCTCCTATACGCGGAGCAAGTTACAGACACATGTCACTTTCCTTGTCTCTAAAGACAGTAACCACCTTCTGCATGGCTCCGGGTCACTAGGGGCCATAAAAGCCATAAAAAGAGGTTGCTGCAAAGTTTGGAGCTGCCCGAGTGCTCACAAAACAGCCGCTGGTTTAATTTGGCAGGAACCATAGTCCTCGAACTGGTAGACCTTCAGCATTCTCTGCAGGTGGCTAGGAAACCTTAAGACATTTCAGCCTTCAATGCCAAAGTGAACCACTTTTTACTGCCATCTGACCACCTCTTGAGCCAAAAGCTAGGTACCCTCTGAATCCTGGATGAGCCGGGCTCTTCTGATGCCCGCAGACTGGACATTTGTGGCTCTCACACTTTCCATCACAAGTCCCAGAGTACCTCTGCTTTAATTCACGTGCACTTAACCCATGCCCCCAAGAGACTTTCTACATGAAGGTGTGAATCACTCAGACTTAGCCACAAAGTCTTCTCAAATCAATTTAATAGTTGTTTCTATGTTTCTGCAGAACTAGGTTCAGAACTAGATTCAGAGATTTAAATAAAGTATCCATCTGAAGCCATATTTAAAGACAGGTAGTCAGTGTAGTTAGGTAAATCGGGTCTAATATTGAGTAAGATCCAAAATGGAGGCCATGTTGAGAATGAATTCAGGGAAAAGCAGAACAACTCTTGGAATTAATGAAGTCCGGGGGGCGGGGTGGGGGGGGGAAGCATGACAACTCATGGAATGTTAATGTCCCCAAGGCCCAGAGCCCATCCTAAAGAAGTGTTAATGAAACAGCTCCCAGCAAACTTGAAGATGCTGACCCAAAAGTCCTTCCTGCCCAGATTACTCCTTTGGCCCCCCTGTGCCCCACCCTTGACAGAACAAAGGACAGGAATGCAAGAAAGCTAAATGAAGACCTTAGCTATAAAAAGAAGAATACATTCGCCCTCCCACGGATTCCATCTCTTGGGTCCCCTTCTTCCTCCTGAGTCTTTTCTGCTGTCCTTTAATAAACTTCTACTTTCCACTCTGACCTTGCCTCGGTGTGCTTCTCTGGTGCTGTACTTCAATACTGGGGAAGCAAGGACTCGTCACCGGTACACAGTGGTAACACATCCACACATCAATTGCATATTTAGGAAAATTTTATACCACACCCTCCTTGGACAGGTGTAGTCATTCTATGGTAATATTCTCAGGAAACAACATTTTTTTTTTATCCAGTATATGTAAAATTCACTTGAAGTGCAAAATAAGCATCATTGTTTTTTTCTATTTGATGCAGTTTTATGAAGTGACACTTCTGTATTTTATATACAAATGTAAAAGTTGTGAATAATTATGCTGAAGAAAGAGTTCTGTCTCAAAAGATAAATTCCACTAAGTTTCTAGGATTGCTGTTTTTGTGAAGTCTCTTCATCCTCAGGCTACACTGATTTGACACCAGAGATATTTATGCTTGGTGACAATAGAAGAGTTTAGGAAAGCTCAGCTGTTTAGGGATTATGTTTTGTTGGACAAATGTCCCTCCAAATCACCATGCATTTTGGTTCAAATTTTGGCTTAAAGTCTGCAAATCATTTTGTTCTGCTAACAGTTTTCAGTGTCTCTGTCCCCTCCTTTGGGCTGTTCATGGACCCTGAGCCTTTCTTTTAGTTTGTGGCCAACTCAGTGTCCTTCTCCGCTTGCCAACATAACCAGCGGGTTTACTTTGGTTGGTTCAACTCCTTCCTCTGGTCTCCTCCTGCTCCTGTGCTCTGCTTCCCCTCCTGTTGGAATGTGCATTAGGCCAGGACACTGCATGCCGTCCAATGCCATCCCATCTCAGCAAGCCCAGGTCTTCAGCCAGGTCTATGAATCATCAGGAGTCTTACCTTTTCTCCCTGTGACTTTACTTAATTTTTTTTAATTTTTTTATTTGTTTTAATTAGTTACACATGACAGTACAATGACCTTGACATATCATACATTTAAAATATTTATTTATTTTGGTGCTGGAGATCCAACCCAGGGCAACAGGCACACAAGTGCTGCACCACCGAGTCACCTTCCAGGGCCTGGCCTACACTTAGAACAATCTTCCTCTTGCCTCCAGCCCTTGAAGGCCTCTCCCCATGCCCTTGAGGAATCCAGGTGTCTCCTTTCTTCCTTTCAGTAGGGCCTTTGCCTTGGGAAACTGGTCATTGTAATTGTTGCTTTGGTATATAAATCTCTTTAAAAATCCCTGGTGGATTTGTCAAACCCAGAAGAGCCTTTCTCCACCACAAGGAGCCATCCTCTTAGCAAACAAGGATAGTGCTCCACCTCCCGTCTCTGTGGGAGGGCAGGAGCCTAACTTTGAAGGCACTTCCCTCCAAAATGTAGAACCATCACCTCCTTGAACATAGGGTAAAGTTCACTTTTTCTTGAGGTAGAAACACTTGGTCCTGCTCTGACAGCACTGGTCACCACAGTATTCAACATTTTACTTGTTGTTGAACTTCGATTTCATCTTTTTTCACTGGATTACCAGCTTTTTGCCGGTAGCATTTGCCAGCGTGGAGCTTTCCTCTTGACTTGGATCAAGCTTTACATGGTTGACATTTAATAAATATATTTCTTGAATTGATGAGTGAAGGAAGATAGACGGGAAGGTGAACATATTCTGTTCTCTGGTATTCATCAAGGGACGCCGTGGGAATGTACTGATATGGGAGAGGGAGAGAACAGACCACGTGCCTAGTCTTACTGGGAATGAGCAGTGCTGACAGGCATTGTCTGAAGTCCAGCGGGTGAGTGCTTCTTCTATGCAAATGTTAATACAGTGTTGATTTTTACTTTGTCCAGGAATGAGAAATGGGGCCATACTTCCCTGATCCATGTTTCAGAATTCACTTGATTCTACCCAGGAAAACACTGAAGTATCAACTGTCTTTTAGTAATTTTATCTTCATAAAAATTACACTTAAGAATTATCTGTAGTAATATTTTTAATATTTATGAAACAAGAAATAAACTGGTTTCAGAATGACCGAGACTATGAACATCTTGTAAGAGTGTTCTGTTATCTTTCATTACTACTAGACCCTGGGCCGAAGAAAATGTCGCTGGTGCCACTTACGTAGGAAAAGGTCAGTTCGTCGATTTACCTCTCCTCTCCAACAATTAAGATACTGGTTTAAGAAAACACTTCAGAAGACCCGAATACTTTCTGTCTTCAGCATCTGAACTTACAGCTGTGAACATGAGCATCTGACCTCAGACCTTCAGAACAAGACAAATATTCACCACCAACCCCTGACTTGAGGAGCTGACTGCCATGCTGGCTAGGTAAAGACGGGTTGTCACTGTGTGCATGAGGCACCATGAGATTCATCTTTAAAAGCAAAGTCTCAACCAAGGCAGTTCAAGGTGAGTCACCCTCCCAGATCCACGAGTGGAGAGGCTGGTCACACCACAGATTTCATTTCCCTGACAAATTACAGATAAAGCTTACTCTCTGCCCATAAGATATACTCCTGTTATAATTTTAGCTCGTGAAAAGGTAATAAAACAGCTCTGATTTGTGACCTTAGAATGAATTCTGATTTGGTCTCAACACTAACCCAGAGGGTACAGCACCTGAGGTCCTCTACTGCACTGCTGTGCAGGATTTTAAATGTCATTGAGCGTTTACCTATGTGATGAAGACACAAAAGATGCCAGAAGAAACTGAGAAATCTGGCTTTCAGATCTTCTCTAGAATTGACGAGTCCATTACTCTAGACCCTGCTTAACCCTTCAAAATATTTTAATAAACTTTCAAACCTGTACTTTATAAAATAAAAATTTATAGTTGATCTTTATTAGGGTGGGATGTGTGGGGGCTTTAGGATAGCATTATTCTTCAACAATGTTTGGAAAAGCATATAAAGAAGAAAAAGACATTATTCAATTGGATTAGTTGTAAGTCTTACAGCATCACATAAAAGAACATCCAAAACAATGTTTTTTTTTTTTTTTTTTTTTTTTAAATAGGCAAATTCCAAAGAAACTGGCTTGCAATGTATGTGATAAAGCAAATTAAAAGCCAGGATTCATTGTAACACGAATGGCCAATAGAAATGATTTTGTAAAGGAAAAATACACGGGCTGGGGATGTGGCTCTAGCGGCAGCGCGCTCGCCTGGCATGCGTGTGGCCCGAGTTTGATCGTCAGCACCACATGCAAAGATGTTGTGCCTGCCGAAAACTAAAAAATAAATATTAAAAAAAATCTCTCTTTCTAACTCTCTCTCTCTCTCAAAAAAAAAAAGGAAAAATACACTTAGGAACTAGTTAATTAAAAAATCTGACCCCTTAAATGAACCAGAAGGCGGTGCTTTCATGAAATTCATCCCTGGATAAGCTTTTCTTCAGTAACTGTATGTGATTTATGGATGAAGTGGGATGGTCAAATGAATTTTTTGTGTGTGTGTGAAGAGTGACAACTTTGTTAATATGACAAAGTAATAGCAAAACCATTCTTTTTTTCATTTTCTCTTAACATGAAAGAAGTAATGAATTACCACTGGTTTTAGATTACCAAGAGATGAAACTTGAAATATAATCCTGTTGCTAGCAGGTTTTATAAAAGTGGCTACAGAATCTTGCTATAGTAAAAATATGTCAGACACATCTATTTAAACTATAGGAGATAAAAATGAAAAAAATTATGATCGTTTATTAAATTTGAGGATGATTCATGAAGAGGTGGATGGTGATGATGAGGATGGTGCTGGTGAATTATCCTTAACTGCTACTCCAAGGACAGGTTTGGAGAAGAGGAGAGAATTTCAGGGGCCAGTAAAAGCTAAATAAGTTAACATCTAAATGTTTTCAGATTTATTAAGCATTACAACTTCCTAAGTAATGAAATAAAATTGTTCCTTATTCCACATGAAGAACACAGTTCATTAAGGATCTGCTAGGTGCCAGGGCTTCAGACCTACCATACCTAATTGTCAACAGAACTATAAATTATTCCTTTTCACAGAAAAATAACACAAGGCCAAAATGTACAAAACTTGGCCGTGGGGAGGAGAGTTTCTGCACCTCTATTCCCTGCATTTGGATCTGACTGTAGCACTGACTAGTTACGGGGGTCATGACCTTTCTGTGCTTATGTTTCATTACATCTAAAATGGGAATAATAACCTTCAAAGTGTTGTGGGCATTATTATGAGATTTAAATGTGTTCGCATGTGGAGCACGGTAGGGATACCAAATAACACTGAACAAATGCAGTAGAGGAACCCTCAGTAGAGGAATTTGGTAGTTTGTCTGGGGCCATGGAGTACATATTAGGCTGAACTGGATCCATCTGTTTCCATTGCCCTACATTACCTACTTTCTTAAAAGAAACAATGATTTTCTTTAAAATTTGATTATAGATAGTATGAACCAGTATCATTTAGACAACAGAGCTTTCCAACTAATTATTCAGACAAAAGTTGAATTTTATCTTTTTACTTATGTTTTAGGAAGACTTTTCCATCTTTTTTTCCAACGTGCTTAAAAACAACCCTGAGCATAAAGCATGGAGTATCCACAATAATTACCAGAGTGGGAGTAGTAAAATGATCATTCCCACTCCAATGGGTGGATTTCTCTTTCACACAATCAGCGCGTGGTAGTGGTAGACACAAGCATGGTGTGTCTCCCAGTCAGGCACACTCCTATGAATCCTTATCTTCTGGAATTCCTAATGGGAACTGGTCTGGAGATGAGTAAATTTTTAAAAGATTCCCATCCATATCCTTGGACCATAGTAACATTTTGTTGGGCCTCCAACATTCTGATCTCTGAATCTCAGTTTTCTTTGTCATTATGCAACTTCCATCAATGCCACAAGTTCTCATCTAAAGAGACCATGGTCACCTGCGTTAAATTGAATTTTATGTTGGCATCTGTCTCATATTTATAAATAAATTCAGTACCATTTAGTGAACCATAGCTACCTTCTTAGTAGGAATACATCTAAAAATAGATGAAAAATAGCTCAAAGCAAATGGCAATGGGGTACTTAACACAAAAAACACCATTGCTGTCTTCACGGCACTTCTAGTGTGTCCGCCAAAGAAAATGCTTTTGGCTGCAGACATTTTTTTTGGTGTATTCTGCTCAAGAAATAATAGTTATCAAAACAGACAAATCCTTCAAATGTCAATGTGATGTGCTTCCTTAATACAAATCTTCAATTTACAGGAGACAAAGGTTATCAGACTGTGAACTTATAATTTCCTAGTCTCTATTTTTGCTCTTTATGGGGTTACAGAAAGTCATAAAAATAAGGTATTGAGTTTATAAGTTAGTAAGAATGTCTGAAAAACAGAAAGATTTCTTTTGAAAATTAAGTGGACCCTGCCTGGTCTTTCTTAGCATGGTATCAGGCACAGTGGGTGTTAACAGGTTTCTGGCTCTGGAATCCAGGGAAACTGAAAACCCAAATGTGAAAGTAACACAAAATCTGTTACTGTACCCAAACTATTTGAATCTAACAAAATTAGATTATTTTTAAATACAATTAAATGCTTCCATAAAGCAAGTATGAGAATTAAATTAGAATAAACTTTTAATTATATTATTTTAAAGCACTTTAAGATGATTTTCTCTCAGTCGACAGATTGGGAGAAAATTTTGGTTCATTACTCTTCGGAAATATAATCAATGTCCAGATTATAGAAAGAATGCAAAACACTAAATACCAATAAAAATCAAATTATCTATTCAATAAATGGACAAACAAACTAAATAGACACTTCTCAAAAGAGGTACAAATGGTCAATAATTTTTATTGAAAATGGTTCAAATCTTTAATCATCTGGCAAAGACAAATAAAAACTAAACTGAGATTCTATCTAATGCCAGTTGGAATAGAACAAATAGCAATAAATACTACTGAGGAGGTGGAGAAAAAGGAACTCTTACACATTGTTGATGGGAATGTAAATTAGTATAGCCACTATGGAAATCATATGAGGTTTCCTCAAAAAACTAAAAGTAGAACTACCATGTACAGAATAGTAGTGATGTGTATGTTTGTACATTTATATTATATGATTTGATCAAATTCATTCTCTAATACCTTCTCTGGACCTCTCCTCAGAGAGCTATACCACTCTTCAGCATTCATTCAAAAGAAGTAAGAGCATACTTTAGTAATGCATATTACCTATGCTTATTGCAGCACAATTCACAACAGCTAAATTATGGATTCAGTCTAGGTGTCCAATTGTGAAATCACCACAAAACCTGCTACCACACTAGAACTATTTGAAACTAACATTCTTTTGTGTCTGTCAACAAATAAATGGATAAAGAAAATGTGTTTTATGCACATAACGTAGTTTTATTCAGCCATAAAGAAGAATTAAATCATGTCATTTGGAGGAAAATTGGTAGAACTAGAAAACATCATGTTAAGTGAAATAAGCCAGACTCAGATAGTCAAAAGTTTTGTTTCCTTTCTTATGTGGAAGCTAGAGAGGAAAAAGTAAGAAAAAAAAAACAAGGGATCTCATGAAGGTGGAGGGGCCAGAAGACCTTCTTCTACTAGGGTGGAAGAAGGGGATCAGGGGAGGGAAGAGGAGAGGTTCAGAGGAGGTATTAGAGAATGAATTTGATCAAATCAGTAATATAAATGTACAAACATACACATCACCGCTATTCTGTATAATTAATATAAACCAATTAAAACTTAAATCAAAAAATGGAATAAAATAATGACAGTCATTGAATTACCCTAGTATTTGCTCCCTGGCTCTTACCAACTACTTTCTTCTATTTAAATTTAAATTTTGAGTTGATGAATACTGTGGATATTTATGGAGTACAATGTAATGTTTTGATGTATTTACATTGTGAAAATATTATATCAAACTAATGAAATATTTATCACCACACATAATTAGAACTTTTTTGTAGTAAGATCATTCCAAACCCATTTTAAAGCAATTTTGGATATATAATATATAATACATTATTATCTTTCTTAGAAAAAGATCATTTTATCACTTCTAAAATATGCTACAATCAGCAACTACTGTTTTGGTGTGTTGGCTATTTTGAAAGCATTGGCTTCTATGATTGAAGAATCAACTATTTGTGGTAAGGCAGATGTCTAAATAAACTTCACATCTCTCCTTGAAGCTATTTTCAAGAGAACCCTTGTGCATTGTAATGGGAATATAAATTCCTATATCCGCTATGAGGAACAGGATGGAGGCTCCTCAAACGAGCTAAAAAGAGAACTCCCATATGATTCAGCAATCCCACTCAGGTGGGCATCCATGGGAAATGAAGTCAGTATGTTGGAGAGAGAGACTTAAGCATGGACTGGTAATCTCAGGGGAGACCCCCCTTGTTTCCCATTTATTACACTGAGCATCTCAGTTCCAACACTACTTTAACCACCAAGAACATCAATCCATTGTTTATCCTGACATATTTGCAAACTCATACACCCTCTTCTCATCCACATTACCTCGTCATGCAGCCTGAATTCAAGAGTCAACCATTACAATCTCTCTCATGATAGAATGAGCTTCTCAGACCCTTCTTCCCCTTGCTTCCACAATGTGCTTGACATACAATACAGCAAAAATAAATAATACCTTCCTACACATTCTATAGAGCTTAAAAGGAAAAAGAGAAGGAAATACTAGTGCACAGTATCAGTAATGGGAATATAATTGGTATGCAAACAAAATCAAATAAAAATAACAAATTAAAGGTGATAATAGCATCGACAGGGCACTTGCTGAGTCTCAGTCACTGTGCTGAGTGGCCAACAATTTCAGTACTTTTGGCAGTTAACCTTTAAAACATATCAAAGAAGAGCTTTGTGGAAATAAAGTAACTTTCTCCCAAACATCACGGAGAATAGGAGACCAGGATTTGAACCATGAAATTGATGCCCACTTCACCATGCAGAGGAAACTGAAAACCAGGAAGAGCTAGGTAGTGTTCCAGAAAAACCAAATTAGTAGAATGCGTTCAAATGGGTGTAGAGGACCTGAGTGACATCTGTAGACAAAGTGCCCTTCCAAAGGCACTGGGCTAAGATGATTTCAGAGCAACGTGAAAGCAATATTTCATCTGTTATCTCAACTGTTCTAGAGCTCAAAAACAGGAACAGTTTGCAATTCTTTTATGTATCCTGATGCCAAACCTGGACTAGGGGAGCACAAAAAGTCAACAGATGCACCACACCTGGGAGTAGGATCATGCAATTCCTATGTGTTACAGAGATTTTTATTAAAAATAATCTTTCAATTCACTCTTGACTTTTAAAGATGATAATATTAACTAACACTTATCAATTGCTTAATAAGTGCCAGCTTTGTTATTTTCATATTAAACATTTCTTACATTTCATGAGATGAAACTGCTATTGGTCTGGTTTTCAGAGAAGGAATCAGAAGCACAGAGATAATTTGAACACAGTCTGCTGGACTATAATCTAGACCCTAACCTTGACCTCAAATGGCCAATACCAGGAAATGTGTTAATATAATATATCCTATTAACTGTTTAAAGGGAAAGAACCATGTAATTATTCTGATGGATACCAACTTGGATAAGCATGTATTTTTAAGAATATAGTTTAACTATCCAAAATACAGCATGGTATAACCCTGTAATGATGCAAAATGAATAATTAGAGTTATGTTTACCAAAGAAAAAATTCACAAGTGCAATCTTGAGGACAAAAGGCAACTTCCAATGAATGGAGTATGATACAGTTATATAAATTTCATAAACTGCAAAACAATTAGCTATCACTTTTAGTAATACTTGTAAATGTGAATGTAGTATAAACCACAAATATCTACAAAAAAACATTCAAAATGTTGTATTACAGTTTTAGTGACTGATGTAATTGTAACAAAAGCATGAATCATGTATTTATACTGTGCTGTATTTATTTCATAAGGTGATTAGTAGGTTCGTAAGTATTTGTAATATTTATTATCTATGCATGATATTTAGTAATTCCTAAAATAACAAAATACATACATACTAGTTAATTTCTAGAATACAAAAATATAAAATAAATATAACTGGCATCCCCATTAAAAACAGCATCATTGAGATGAATTTTCAGGACTTCATGTTTTATGACAAATTTGTACATTTGTGTGCACACATGGGTTTGAGTATATGTGTATGCATTCATGTATGTTTGAAGATATCTCTAATAAAATGCAAAAAGGGGGGGGGGCTGGACTTGTGGCTCTGTAGTTAAGTGTCCCTGGGTTCAATCCCTGACAACCCCTCAAAAAATATATGGGGTGTCTTTATGGTATATGCACTGCAAACTCTGGTTTTCACTGGATGTAATGTGTATCTTTTCACACTAACAAATACAAATTTACATCATCAGTTTAAATTGCTGCAAAAATACTTTCTTGACATCATTGACAAACTGATGAAACAGTAGGTCATCAACTTTTCTATTCTATTAAAAAGCACTTGAATGATCCTCCTCACACATGAATCTGTCTGTTTTCTGACTTTTACCCACTGTGCTTCTTTGCTTGTGATTTTGGTCCTCTTTGCTGGTAAATCCACATTTTAGAAGTTGCACGTGGGGATGCACAGGGGCATGTGGTGCTGAAATTGAATGACAAGATTCTGGTTCGTTTCTCATGGGTCTTCAGCTTGGTTGTCCAGAACCAGGAAGGCACTGTGAAGACCAAACAGCCCAGCAAGGGGAGGGGCGGTTTCCACGTGCAGAGGCCCAAGGCCCTCTGTGGAGCCTGAAGTCCTGCTGTTGAAGTTCACATCTGTCCCAGGGTCATCTCAGAGGCACCTCGGAGCCTGGTGTGCCCTCTTAAGAACATTCTCCATGTTTCAGCTTCCCTTCCGTGGCACCTCTCCCCCGCGCCGGCCCAAAGCTGAATTCTGCATTTTTCCCACTTGTTATATTTTACTTGGAACTTTGAATTTTGTGCTTCGTGAATTGTTCATGTATAACACTGGCTGTAATTTTAGAGAAAAGTCTATGATTTTGATAAACAGAAAAACGTTATTTTTATATTTTCAGAAAAAGGAATTGATTTGTCTCATTTATGTTTAAAACAAAGTTCAAACTCTTGAAGATTTCTTAGCTGCTTCCACACTTTGGTATTTTTTGTTTGTTTGTTTGTTTCAAAATGATGCCATTAAAAACAAAGAGGAATTTCAGAGTTTCTTATTTGCCATTATTCATGGAATGAATGCCTTTTTCTATCCACCTACTTAGTGAAACCCAAAATTGTATACCAATGACAGGTTGTTAAAAAATTATTAAATTTTTCATGTTCATGTGTGTGTATGTGTGTGTGTGTGTGTGTGTGTGTGTGTGTGTGTGTGTGTATGTGTATACACATACACATATATTTTCAGGACTGAGAATTGGACCCAGGGCTGCTCTACCACTGAGCCATATCCCCAAATTTTTTATTTTTTATTTTGAGGGAAGGTCTCATGAAGTTGCTCAAGCTGACCTTGAACTTGAGATCCTTCTGCCTTCTCCTTCCAAGTCACTGATTAAAAGCGTGCACTACCATGACCAGTTTTAACTTTTTTATTAATTAAATTTTTAAAGTGACACATAAAACAAGTACATAATAATAGGTGCCAGATACATATTTGTATATATATGAATATTTTAATTATTTTATATATATAAATGTTTGAAATAAAAAAGTTTGAAAAAACATATATATATAAATCTACAACACTGCAATATATATATATATATATATATATATATATATATATATATATATATGTACGTGTGTGTATGTGTGTGTGTGTGAACTTGAAAAATAAAATAATTTCTTAACAACCTGTCATTTGTATAGAATTTTGGGTTTCAAAAGTAGGCAGGTGGATAGAAAAAGGCATTCATTCCATGAATAATGGCAAATAAGAAATTCTGAAATTCCTCTTTGTTTTTAAAGGAATCATTTTGAAAAAGACAGACCAAGGTGTGAAAGCAGCTAAGAAATCTTCAAGGGTTTGAACTTTGTTTTTAACAAGGGCAAACATGTTCAATACCCTTTCTTCTGGCTTTTCGAGAATGTACAGTACATTGTTGTTGTCTGTAGTCACCCAAGTGTGCAATGGTGACACCAGACTTCTTGCTCCTGACTGTAACTCAGCAACCATTGATCAATGTTTTAAAACTTGATTTGGAAGAGCTCTATCTTGTTTTCCTAGGACAGCCAGAACAAATTATCACAGACTGGGTAGTTCAAGGCAACGAAGATCTAGCTGCTCACGGTTCTGTAGATGAGCCCTAAGTGAGTGTCAGTGTCAGTGTCTCCTGGAGGCTGAAGGGAGTCTGCTGCAGGCTCCCTCCCAGCTCCTGGTGGCCTTGGCAATGCTCCAGTTCCCTGGTTGCACGTCCCTCTCCACAAACCTTTTTCCAGGTCTCCTCTGTGTATGTCTGTATCCCAAAGTCTCCCTCTTTTCTCATAAATACAACAGTAGAGTTGACATTGGTGCAGTCCCATCTCATCTTTACTTGATGAGATGTGCACGGGGGCCCATTTCAGAATAAGGTCACCTGTATGACAGGCGCTGGGGTTAGGACTTGAATAGACAATTTTTTAGGGTAATCTAATCAATTCACTGCAAATTCTTTTTATGCTACTGTTCTGTTTCGTGCTAGCAGAGCACTATGCATTTTTAAGTTACCTTCTGATCTGTTTGTAGTGAATCTTTTGTTTTTACAAATAGACGGAAATGTACAGGACAAGTTGACAAAAAAATTTTTAAAAAGTTCAGTCTTAAAGCCTATTGCACTACTAAATATTATCTGCACTGTTTTCTAAAAAGTTCAAAAAAAGTATTACATATTCTTATTAGTTCATTAAGATGGATGGAACTTTAAGAAACATACTCAGTATTTCTAAGTCCTTATCAGCCTTTAAATGAAAGGAATTTTTTTCTGCAGAAAAATATTCAAATCACTTTTCTGCTTCAAAGATTTCAAAAAGTCTAGCACCCAATTATAGAAGGCTTGATTTCTCAGGAAAAAAAACCATAATTCTGTATATAATAGTAGCATATGGTAATGTATGGAATGGCACATCAAAGGTATTATACTTTATGTAAATTATAAAAATAAAGCATAAGTCCATTTTCTTAATGTATAAAAATAAGGACTGAGAAGAACAATGCCTCCCCATTGGCCATTTTCAAACAAACAGTGTGTGCTCATTGTCCATAAAATTTAAAAAACATTTTCTAGACTCTTGCACAAAAGTAGTCCTAAAATCACTTTCTGAGCTTGGTTGCCTATGGCAAATCTTGGCTTGCCTAGTGACAGGTCACAAGGGTCAGGGAAGGCTTCTCTGTGGGAAGGGCAGCTTGGTGGCTGTGCTGGGACCCCAAAGCCAGGAGGTGACAGCTTCCTTTAGTATCCAGAGTACAGAAGCAGGCACACTAACTAGACAGGCTGAAACCGGGAAAGCAAACCACTGGAGTTTGGGGAAGAAAGGAGATTTTCAGGATATGTACTAGACTTTACTCTCAAGCTGCTAATTTCTAGAGCACTTTAGTCTTTAGTTGGAGAGTGAACCAGAATGCATCAATAGTTTAGGTACTACACTTGTTCGAATACTCTTAAATAAATTGTTCATCAGCCTCTGTATTTTCTTCTCACAGCAATCTAGTTCTCTCTTCTTTATAATGTCCTAAACCAGGAACCCCTCTCAGCGATGGTGTATCAGCCATACTTGTTCTTAGGTGGAATCAACTCACCTCAGTAGTGATTTTGGTGCTGGGCAGGGGCTGCTGTCCGCTGAACCTACCCGTTTTACAGACGTTCTAGACACTCAGGAAAAACCTTGTAGCACACTTTGCTCAAATCAGCTTTGTCTCTGATTTATTTCTCATCACAACCCGAGAGAACCATGCCCAAATTTTACCAAAATAATTTAAATTTTGCATGAGAAGGAGCAACAGAAAGTTGGTGTTTTTCTCTAATGTGAGTCTGTGAAGAGCATCGTCACAGATTCAAAGTCTCGGCCCTTGTTGCTGCTACGTGCATGACACTTTCTCTGCAGAGTTAGCTTCAGAATCCCAACACATTTTGGATCACATAAGCCCACTACATTCTGTTTTTAATAAATTCTTCCACATCTCTTAGCCGAGTAGCTAAGAAGCAGATGGTCATAAACCAGCATTTCTATTCCATGATGGCTGAGTCAGCTAGAAATAGAAGTTGCTCCAACTCTGTCCAAGTTGTCTTTTGTACTGAACAGTCAGTAAGCCAGAATGTCCCCCATTACCCCCAAAGTAATGGACTGCTCATAAAAGCACTGGACTGATGTCACTGGAAACGGAAGTCTCATGTTTACCCCAAACCCTGCGACTCTGGGAAGGAGCACTGAGGATTTTTCTAATGTCACATTCTAATCTGGCCTTTCACATGCAATAAAATCAACTTCCTCCTTTGTCCTAGATATCTACAAGCCTTTATTTTGTATTATACTTTTGTGTTATACATTCTAAATTTGCAATAGCTTGACATATTTGACTATACAACTGGTTTAACATAATGAAACTCTATTGTTCTATCGCCTAACTTTTTGTTAAGCCAGTTCTATTATCAAAAACATAAAAACGTACTGTGATCTGGGGTGAGTATCTGAAATACAGAAGCTTTACAGAAGGGACCCTTGCCCTATTCTGCTTCTGTGCAGACAGTAAGTCTTTCTAAAATTAAGCATTCTACACAGTTCAAGAGGGAAGATCTTAAGAGTTCTTGACACATGCACAAAGGAAAAAAAAAAAGAAGAAAAAAGAAAATGATAACTATGTGAGGTGACATGGGTCACGGGGATGATGATTTTATAATGTAATATACCCCAAAACATCATAATGTGGAACTTAAATACAGGTGAATTTCACTTGTCAACAATCCCTTAATAAAGCTTAGAAATGCTAATCAACAGGAAGGCAGAGTTGCATGCCTATCAACTTTATTCCGAATCTGTGCATTTGGGGCAGCATCTTTTCTAGCTGATGTAAAGCATGAGAAGCAGAAAACTAAAGAGAATCTTCTAAAAAAGTGTTTCTAAGAAAAAAGGGAATAATAAGTTAAGATAATAACACATCTTACTGAATATTGTAAATCATCTTAGGGAAAAGGTGTCATTTTAGAAAACAACGTTCTTCACGGAGCGTGGAAACTGGCAGAGCAGAGAGTCTGGGGCAGAGTGAGTGAGGCCCAGAGTCAGGGTGCAGTGGGGGCTGGAACAAAGTCTCCATGCAAGATGAGGAAGCAGGAAGCAGGAGACACTGGTGCCCCAAACAGAAGGACGTGGAAATTGGCAGGGTGAAGAGTGGGGCTGAGGCTTGGGCGGCAGGGACCGCAGCCCCCCCAAGGCTTCCATGTTGGGAGAAGAACAGGACACACGCAGGCAGAGCCTCCAAGCTCATAAAGCATGCGCAGGCCACTCAGGCACACACTGAGGATTAGTTTTCTTGTTGTTTGGTATTATTAGTTTCTTTTTACCACATCTGAATTGTACCAAAGATGCTCTCATGTAACTTTCTAATCCTTTTTTTTCTTTACAACTTGAAAATACATCATAGATAACCTCATAATAATACAGATCTAATTTGTTTAAAGTTTATTGATAGAATTGCAGATTCATATAAATAGAGCATACTAATACAGAGATTGAGAGAGCCTGGGTACGCTTTGTCCAGTCCTTCTCCCCGCACCTTGCCCATGGTAGTATTTTGTAACATTGTAGTATCATGTCACAACCACTGTATTTCCAATGAGCATTGACCAGTCTTATTCAGATTTCCCCAGTTTTATGTGTGTGTGTGTATGTGTGTGTGTGTGTGTGTGTGTGTGTGTGTAAATTTTATATAATGTATCACTTGGCGGGTTTGTGTTTGTACTGCCACAATCAAAGTACTGCATTAATAATAATAATGCATTAATAATTAATAATAATAATTACTGCATTAATAATTAATAATAATTCAGATTCCAGGTCACATTACCATTTTACCATGATACACCTCTCCTGGACCCATGCTTCCAACCCCACTCTTAACCTGTCTCAATTACCAATATGTTCTCCATTTCTAAAATTGTCATTTCACAGATATTAAACAAAAGGAGTCACATGATACTAGATTTTTGAGATCAGCTTTTTATTTTCACTTAGTATAATACCCTCAAGATTTATCCAAGTTGCTGTATGTATGAATAGTTATTCCCCCCTGGGGAGTATTCTATGGCATGATGTACATGACTTTGGAAGGACTTGTGGGTTCTTTCCAGCTTTAGGCTCTTTGAATAAATCTGCTGTGAACATTCACATACAGGTTGTATATGTATGTGTGCATTTTCATTTTTTTTCCTAGGATAAATGCCCAGGAGTGCAATTACTGGCTCCAATGGTCATTGCATGCTTAATTTTATGAGTCTGCCCCCAATTTTTTTTTTCAGAGTCACTGCAATGTTTTGAATTCCCACAGCAGTGCACAGCAAATCTGGTTTCTCTGTGCCTCAAGAATTCCATGGCTCGGCTGTGTTTTTTCTTCTTATATTTGCCTATGGTATAGGTGCACTACTATGAACTTCCTGGAGGTTTAGTTTGTATTTATTGGTAATAACTTCACATGTGTTCACATATGTTCACATATGAGTGATTTCATACAAATAGAATAAATTACATGCTTGTTTTTTTTTTATTTTTTATTTTATTTTGTTTCTTTCCCTCTTTTATTTGCATTTTCCCCCAACAATCTTTTTCATACAGCTCATCATCACGTTCCCTCACCCTGGTAAAATTACTAAACCTCTCTCTCTCTCTGTGTTTTCTTTATAATATGTGAGTATCCCACATACACTTTCCAGTAGTTGCTATTATGGTTTGGAGATGAGGTGTCCCCCAAAAGTTCATGTGTGAGACAATGCAATAATTTTCAGGAGTGAAATGATTAGGTTGTGAGATATGTAAACTAATCAGTGGATTAATCCACTGATATGGATTAAAGGGTGGTTACTGTAGGCAGGTAGGTTGTGGCTGGAGGAAGCAGGGCTGTGGGAGGTACATTTTGTCCTTGCTGGGTGGACCTCTCTCTTTTTACTTCCCGCTTGCCTTGTCCTGAGCTGATTCTTCCATCACGCCCTTCTGCCACAGTGTTCTGCCTCACATTGGGCCCAGAGCTGTGGAATCCTCAGACCATGAACTGACCCTCTGAAACCACGAGCTGAAATGAACTTTTCCACCTCTAAATTGTTCTTGTCAAGTCTTTTGGTCATGGTGAAAAAAATGCTAACTAAAACAGTTGCTTTGCATGTAAAACTATTTCTAATGATCACATATTTCTTGATAAGGATATACCATTGTTTATTCAACTATTCACTCTATAGGTACTTATTTCCATTTTTCCATTATACATTGTGTACTTAAACCCACATCCTCATGTGCTGGCACGTATGTTTATGTGGGATATGGTCCCAAAGAGCCTTAATAAATCAAGTGTGTGTGTGTGTGTATACAATATATATATATATATATATATATATATATATATAGATATATATATATAGATATAGATATGTATATATATATACTAAAATGCATATACATACACAAATATATATAAATACTAAATATATAAGATTAAATATATATATACACTAAATATATACACTGATATATAATATATATAACATATAATATATATAATATGTATAATATATTATATATAATATTATATATATATAGTTGCCATTTTCTCTGAAAAAATAATTAATACAATTCATGCTCCATCTAGTCCTATGAGAACATACTCTTCTCTGCATCTTCATTGGAAATAAGTGTGAGGACTCTGTTTCCTACTATCCTGAAGCAGCTGGTTTGAAGGAATAATGGAAAGGACTTTTGGAAGATTCAGTTCCAGGGCTAGCTAGATGGCAATACAGTGAGGCCTGGGGCAAGGTACTCCAGAAGTGTCTATCCTCTATGTCAGCATCCACTATATGGTACTGTCTCTCCCATTGCAAGAATTCATGGGTCCAGGGACCAAGGGGTGGAGACAGGGATGGTACCACTCACTACCACCCCTAGGGCCCCACGAGGGAAGCTTTTGCTTCCTGTTCCTGTAACCTTATGTTCTGCTGGCCTAGACATCTTAGATCCAGAGAGAATAATGCTTCTTCAGGGGGGTACAACAAAGATTTCACTAAACTGGAAGTTAAGACTCCCCCTCGCCACTTTGTGCTCCTCGTACCTGTGAGTCAACAGGCTAAGAAGGGAGCTATGGCACTGGCAGGGGTGACTGATCCAAATTACAGGCAGGTTGCAAAATCATCTTTGTCCCCAAGGGGTTTGTGTTCAAGAACTCTTTTGTGATGATGCTGATTGTAGTTTCTTCATCAGTGGCATTCCCAGATAAGCCGTTTGTTCGCTTGCAATTGATGAGGTGAAGATTCAATTACTATTGATTGTAATATCCAATTATCTTTAGTAAACTTAAATCCTTTAAAATGCATTGCATTTTCCTTATGCTTAATCTAGTTCATTGATATATATTTTATGTCAGTTCCACATTAATTTTTTAAAAAAATATTTCTTATTTTGATATAGCATCAGATGTAAAGCATTACTGCATAGATAATATGGCTGTTGTATGCCCATTTTCTCTGTTATTAAGTCTTACATTTTACTTACTTTTGCTATGTG
Organism: Callospermophilus lateralis; assembly: GCF_048772815.1. NCBI lineage: Eukaryota > Metazoa > Chordata > Mammalia > Rodentia > Sciuridae > Callospermophilus > Callospermophilus lateralis. The sequence goes on along the minus strand of NW_027517992.1, from coordinate 642,876 downwards.
CATTTGCTAACGTTGATGAAACAATGTTGAAATATTCTTATTAATTAGTGGTCCTAATTGATAAAATATTAAGGTCTCCTCACTCCTCACTGAGTGTCCTCAATTTTGTCCCGTTGCCCTTTTTTCTGTTTCTGGGTCTCATTTAGGATGCCACTTATGTTTTCTCCTCATGACTCCTTTTGCTCCTCTTGGCTGTGACAGTTCCTCAGACTTTCATATTTTGTCAACCTTCAAGGTTTTGAAGAGTACTGGTCTGGCACCTTGTAGAATGCCCCTCCGTTTGGATTTGTGTGATGTTTTTCTCAGGATTACACTGATTTGTGGGTTGCTGGGAGGAAGGTGATGAGGTAAAGTGCCGGTGCTGATGTGGACCTTGACCATGGCTGAGGTGGTCTCTGACAGCTTCCCTATGGTCTAGCTGTTCTCTCCCACCCACCCCTTTCTATGCTTTTTCCTTTGGAAGGAAGTCACCTGGGCAGCTCACAGTCACAGAGTGGGGAGTCGTGCAGCCCTCCTGAGAGCAGGGCCTCTGCATGAATTATTTGGAATTTTCCTATGGGACATTTGTCTATCTGCTCCCATTATTTACTTATTCAGTTAATTACTTATATAAGCATGGACTCATGCCCCAGTTCCTGTTATTAGAAACCAAGATCTGTATGCTATGTATATTCAGAAATTTTATTTCAAAATTCTTGATCTTTATAACCTTTCTATAAATTGTTCAAATGCACTTGCTAACTTGACCCAGGGAGGAGTGGGTTTCATCTGTGCTGAGCTGTAGGTAAAGATACAATGCTCAGACCGCAGCACCAGGACTGGAGGTGCAGGTGCCACCTGCTGCAATGACACTTACTCTCTGGAGACCCAGGTGCTCTGTGATGTGGAGTTTAACAACATTCTTCCACTCACACTTGAGAATTCTAAACACTACATTTTGAACTCCTGCTGAACTTGAGCTATGTGCACAGGAGTTTCTTCTTTACAAACATCAATATCTTATGGAAGTGAATGTTTCTAGTCTGGGTTCTTGGGATGATGAAAATAATACATCTAATGACTTATTTGTCAGAATGGGAGTAAGAGCCTGTTTTCATTTGATGCACTGGTAGACACCTTGTGGCTCATAAAGGGGAGGACATTCAGGCGACACCTGGAAAAATGCCATGGAGCAGCAGGGGTATTCAAGAGAAAATTGTGTGTGTACATTCTCCCTAACTTTATAGAAAATAAAAAATTGAAAGAGGGCAGTTTCACATTAATCTCAAGCTTTTTGTTTAAAGTGATAGGAATTTAAGAAAAGAATGGATTATAGCTGTTTAAGTCAGAAAAGCCATCTGTGTAAATGTAAAATTGCATTAAATAAAGTTTCTTCTGGAATCTCAGCAAAAAATCACAATATAAAAGGCAATCTATTAAATGATTAAGTAACTAAATAAACGCAAATTAGGCCAGTGTTTCTCTAAAGAATATCTAAATAAAATTGCTACTTAAAAAATATAATTAAATATCATTCTTTCCAAAAATAACAGACTTCAGTTGCACTTATACATGCAGAACATTGCTCACTACAATTTCAAAAAAAGTCAAACAATAGTGAAAAACAACAATTAAATTAATGAAAATCATTTTTTATCATGTTTTTGAAAACTAATTTTCTGACTGTTATTAATTTAATAAGAGACATTAATATTATATATTTAAGAGCTCAGAAAAAATTGAAGTGACTAGACTGTTCTAAGACAGTGAACAAGAAGGTAAAAATATTTTGGGATAACAATATACCAATAAGGCTGAGACAGGTACTGTTACAAGACGGGGATTTATAGTACCAATCACAGACATCGCTTTACCTCCCAAAAGTCTGTTTTGAAGGATGAGATATGGAAATATGGCAAATGAAGAAGGACTGAGGAATAAAGCCATCCAAGGAAAGAAGGGCACTTTGACACATTCCAGGTCAGGCCAGGAAGACTAAGGTCAGCTCAGATGAGGGGTGCGAGCAGTCTCAGTCACGCACAGTGACATCAGCAGCTTTAGAATACTATGACTTAGCATTAATTAGACCTTTCAACTTTCTATAAACCAGACACTTCATTTTTCCTTTAAAAAATTAAGAATCTTCTCCCAAAAGGCTACATAACCATTTTAAATTTACATATTTCGAGCCCTTCATATTTTTGGTAACATGCATTATAAAGCAAACACATTGTTTCTTTGAGAAAAATATTTGAAAAGCATTGTCAACTCAGACATGACGCAGGGCCTCCAACGTGAAGGATATTGCAAGTTCAAATTAAAAAGTTCTGCATCTCACCACTGTCAGAGTGCTTTATGAACCGGCATGTTGAAATGCAATCTGAAATGTATTTATTTGCGGTACCAATAACCGGTGAAAGCAGCACACTGCCCAAAGTTATGTTCTGCAAAGTTTGGGGAGTTAGGCTGAGTTTGCCAGGCTTTTGTACAGTGGCATTATTGTTGCCCTACAAAATACCTACAGCTACTTTCTGCAAAAACCTGGATACTAATCACATGCTCACTCACTCAACATCGCCCTGGTATGGTTTACTTAATTCTCAAAGCTTGAATGGAAACTGTGCCAGAGTTCTCAGACCACCTGGGAGAAGGCACAGAGAGATGACAATAAGTACCCAAAACATCTGGAGAAATCAGTAGGCTGAACTGGCGACTAACATCCTCCACAACCCTCTCATTACAATGAGCCATCCATTCCAGACTCGCATCTTCATCTGCCGGGGTCATTGTCTCAGAAGCCGCTCAACGTCCCCAAGCTGTAGATGGGTCTGTAATGGCTTACCTGACTCACAGGCAAATGTCTTCGACGTTTCGTCATGAAAGATAATTGCCACTGCATGCTTCTTTGTCTCTCGAGGCAGTCTGGTTATATTTTTGATGTTGTGTAGTTCAGTTACCTTGAAAGAAAAAAAAAATTAACTTAGTGTGCTGAATACATTCTATACTGGAAAGCTAAACACAAGGATCAGGTATCACTGCCTCACACCACTTCCTAGGGGATTCTTGTGCTAATTTTTAATTAACTATAGTCAAAAACAATAAGGAAAAAACACCATGTCTTCCATTGGGCCCTCAATTTTGGTCACAGTTCATGTTGTTTGCTGCACTTTGAAATAGTCTAAAAACTGTGTAGAATAGCTTCATGGACTCAATGTTTTCAGTAAAGTGGCACCCCCAGGAGACCATAGCAGCTGTGGTACACAAGCATTCTCATTAAGGATCTGTTGAATTATGATTATGTTGATTATATTCAGTATCTCCTCTGTCTCCTAAGTCCCATCTATGATATCACTTTAGCCATGGGACAACTGACACCTGTCCATCAGTGAGGTGGCTCCAAAATTTTGAGTAACTAAACTTCAACAATGGAAAACGCAGTGTTTGTGGACCCATGAGTCACTTCCCTCACCACGGTCCATCTGGGATTTATGAACCTAGGTTAATGATGTTTTATTCATTTAGAAATGAATAAAGAATGCATTTATATCTTTTACTTCTTGACTTTTTATTGGTACATGTTCTGCTGCAAGTTAAGATTCTTTCATTTTTCCTCACAAGCAATACAAATGGCCAAATGCTTTTTTCTTCAACTTCTCTGCAACACAACATTGTAATAATTACGTTTAGGTTAATTTTTTCTAAATTATCTTGCAAGATACTGAATTTTTTTATTTTAACTTAAAAGATTTCCTGTTCCTGGATCAGTATTGTTAGCAGAAAGTAAGCAGAGTTAACTAACATAATAATACCCATTAATATTTTTATGACATCTTATGGTGTCATATCTATGATCCTGTGGGAACCTATAATGAATTAATTATCTTTTGACTATGCTTTAATTTCTTTTCTCAAAATATGGAATTTTCAATATTGCTTTTGAATGTTATTTTGCTGATTAATATTTTGGTAAGCATAAACTAAGTAAACAATAAGTCTTTAACTTTTTGACCATCTATCTGCATACACATACACACACAACATTTATATGTATACTCATCTCCCAGTATTTGTGGGGAATTTGTTCCAGCCTCCCCACTCCTGTTGATTCCAAAATCAAGGAATACACAAATCCCTCATATAAAATTGCATATAATTTGCACATAACCTACATAGATTCTCCCATATAACTTAATTAAGCTTCAGATTACTTATAGCTAATGTGATGTGAATGGTACACACATAATTATCATGTCATATCATTTAGGGAATAGCAATAGGAAAAATCTGTGCATATTTAGTACAAACACAATTTTCCAAATAGTTTTGATCCATGGTCTGATTTCAAGAGATGAGGAACCTGTGGATATGGGAAGTTGACTGTATGTGAGAGTATGTGTACATAGCTATGTTATATATATTTGAAGACACAAATGTACATATGTGTAGATTTATATATAGTACTTTATCATCAATAGCATCTAATCTATAAGAATTTGGTTAGCACTTATAACTGTATTTAACATTACAGGATGTGGATTAGACAGAAAAACACCAAAAATAAAAGTCACAGGCAAGAAAAAACAAATTGAAGCATTGGTATGTATGGAAATGGGCACATGCTATCTTGTTTGTAACATTATCCCAAAAAGAAGATCAGGAGAAGGACTTTGAAATTGCAGAAAGTCAGTTTTTATTTGTTTTATGTAATCTATAATTCCATTTTTTATAATTATTGAGTGTTTGTCTCATTTCATAATCACAAGTCTGTTTGCAAAATAAAAGTATATTCTCTGTAATTTTTTCAACTTAAGTCTGTCAAATACTAAAAAAAGAATGCTAAATTTCCTATGAAATGTTGTGTTTTTATCAATGTATCAATGTATTTCCACTGAATAATTCTCATAGTAATGGTACTCAATATTTTTTAAATGCAATAGCTAAGATATTCAACTTGCTGCAGTGCATTCCTTTCTTGTCATTGCAAACCTTCACATATGAAGTAATAAATCACACACACTAGCACACACATGCACATACACCAACATTACACTGGCTAGGAATTTCAGAGGCCTGCACTGGAGCTCCTGCTATACTTGATTCCATTATGCATTAACCCCGTGTGAAAACATAAAATGAAAAGAAATATTTTTTAAGCTCGTTGATTCCATAATGTGAATTCAACTTTCGTTTCAGGATTCTGGTCAAAACGGCTTGCATCATTGCTTTCGCAGAACACTTTAGAAACAAGGTTTGTCATTTGGGTATGGATGATTATTGTAACCATGAATATAAGATCATCTGTTAGCACCAGTGTGTGCCAGGTCTCTGCATGATCCGATCTGGAGGAACTTCAGAACAAGATTTTGGCCCCAAGGGGAAGAGCTGATATGTGTAGTAATTTTTTTCTACTGTGTTTAGAATAGACACATCACTATCCCTAGAAATGACCCCTGATGGTAGTTAGAATATTCAGGATTTTGGGCTTTCTCTTTACATTAGACCCAATATATATTTTTCTCACAATTTTCCCAAAACCCTGAAGAGTTGATATGAGCATGGATATTTGTTACAGATAAGAAAGCTGGTGATTGGAGGAAGTAACAGCCCCATCCTTGGTCAACTTAAGAGAGACCTGTAGCCAGTGCTGACCCCGCCTGCTTGATTTCTTGAGTAGTTGGGTCTCTGCAGTGAATCTAATGTGAGAATTCTCTTTGACAAGTGTAGCAGTTTGGACTTGCTTGAGCAATGATCAATGCTTTCACTGTATCATGCAAACTTTAACTGCACATGAGGGTTACTCCTGAAGAGAAAATACACATTTCCACTCAGAATTTCCAATGCTCCGCTATACTCACAATTATTAAGTAGTGTCCTAAATAATGGGAAATGTACAGATGTATTTCATGTATTTAAAAATTTTTGATCTTCATTTTGGAAGCTGGTACCTCTGATATCAATCAGGATATGATAGTATTGAAGTAGTTAAAATGAACAATTCATGACCCCAAATTTCACTCATATCATATAATACATTATATTCAAAGAAAAATTATGTGCTACCATTTTAGGTGCTTGTTGTTACTTGTCACCTATTTTTCCAAAATCTTTAGTGACCTGGATTTGTGACCTCACTCAGGGTTGCTGTTCAGGTACCTGGAGCAGCCCTCTTGCTGTGTCACATTGGACTTCTGTCACATACCTCAAAAATGAGTTTTAATCTGTTAGAGTCTGTAAACAAGTCAGGATGGCGCCTGGCAAAATGCCAGAGGGAGTGGTTTGTGAAGTAACACCATCGAGCCATTAAGTGTGGAGATTCCTTATTGGTTGACTGCTGTATCTAGTTTATGCTAATTAAGATAAGCTGTGTGGAATGTATATATACCCCTCCTATCCTACAATAAAGGGCTCCTACTCCTGCTGTATCAGTCTACACAAGTTGCCCGTCACCCCCCGGTTATTTTGCTGCAGCCGGACTGCGGCATTAATCTACACCTTATTTATATTTGTTTCTCTCTTGTAACAATCTCTTCTAAGATTATCATGTGAAATTCTGAAGTTTCTGAAGATTAATACACTGGAGAGATAGACAAAGTCTAACTTTTGAATGTCTAAATGATTAAATAATCGATTCAAGTAATATTAATGCCAAATTTTACTCCAACATAGTATATTGAAGCAATATTTAAAAGTCAGACATTATCGTCAAATGATAATCTTCCCTGAACAAAGTAGAGTCTCAAAACAATGAAGATTCAATGTTGCTTTGGAACACAAAAGTGATAGAATTTATATGAAGTTATATATTATATAAAATATCTTGCAGTGGCAAACAATATCATGAAACCATTTTTAATCTTGCCCTTTTCCAAATATTTTTATTCAACAATATCAGAGATTATTAGAGTAAGTATTGTGGATTTTGCATTTTTTGTGGTCTCATATCAAAAAATCAACAGCATAAACTGATGGACAGGCAGGGGAAACCTGGCAGGCACCAGGGGTCCAGGACCCTCTACCTTCAGCCTCAGGCGCCCTGACAGAGGCGCCCCAAGTGCTTGCTCACCTGTGGGACTCACTCACACTGAGCATGCTCATGGCCTCTCCAGGCCGATGCTGCTTCTCTGGTTTCCAGAATCATGCGGGTTTTAGTTGTCGATCAACAGTGTGATGCTGTCACCTCTTCAATTTAATAAATCTCCTCTACGTTTTGAAAAGTTGTCAAACTCAAGAATATAGATGCAAGTTTCTCAAATTATAATTTTCACCTGAAAACTGAATTTTTATATTTTTCAATGAACATGGTGGATTGTTTTCTTGACATGGGCTTGCTCAGTTCTTTTTTTCATGGATGCATTAAATTAACAGGACAGTGGCCCCCATGAAGCCATCGTCACATGCACTTTACAATTTGCTCAGTCTCCTTCCCAGCACCTTCCCCCTCCCTCCCCACCCGGTCTCACTGGGTTCACTCTATGATCCCCCCTCTATGGTTATTTTAATTAGTGCATTATAACTGCACACCTGAGCAGAATCCTTCAAAATTGTATCCAGTATTGCACATGGACATGGCGTAATTTGGAAATTACACTCCCCAGAACTTCCCCACGCCCTCCCCTCCTCCCTCCTTTTTAATCCTCTGCTTAGTTTAGTTTGAGAAAATATCCCACAAAAGTCTGAAGGATGAGTGGCATAGTTTGCTGTCAGTCAGTGACTTTTTCAATCAATGGAAGTTCTGTTTCTCTTTTGAAGAAGCAGCTATTGTGCTGGACCCCCACAGCCACACCTTGCTCCTTCCTGAGATGACTGCAGTCCCGTGCTCTTGAGTTCTTGCTATTTTGGTAAATACAATATTTAAGAGCCACACTGTGGTCCAGGTAGAATAAAATTAATATTTTTATTAAGTAAAGTTTTTGTTTGTTTTTACTTCTGTATGCAGCTGCCTGACTGTCAAAAATTCAATGACTGCTATTGCCACTCAGCACTGCTGCCTTGACCAGTTCCGTGTACTACTGCTTTCGCAGCTAGACAGGGAGAGCAAGAGCAAGCCTGCCTTTGCAGGGTGGTTCTTCAGTGCCACGCTGAGCTCCAGGGCTCTGCACAGTGCTCTCCTGGGCCCAGGGCTCTCTTTCTGTCACAGCCTTGTCAGTTCTGCTCCCATACCTTCCTCTCCACAACCTCATGACTCACTCCAGCCCTCGCTCCCTGTCCTCATGCCCACACTGGCCCCACTCCCCAGGACCTTGTCACACTGCTCCCAGCTGTCTTCCTCACCGACACACAGCCATTCCCCTCGAAGACTCACGGCCATGCACTCAGGCCTCAGAACTGAAGGTCTCGCTCTTCAGCAAGAACTGGAGGACTTCCAACGGTCCAGTTCCTGCCTGTACATCGGAGCTCATCTGCTTCCACGTCAGCCCTTAATGCAAGACAACGTCCAACCACAGGCAGAATCTCCCAGTGTTACTGAATCAAAAGCTCACCACTTAGTGATTATGGAGCTTCTGTGCAATAATCTGTTTGGGACAGCCTGTGTCTCCATCTTTCTGTCAAACTCACTCAGATGGACAAGTGCTCCTGAGCGAGCCCTGTGACATTAGTGACTTGTTCTTGTTTGGGCTCTTTCTCATGACCTTGGCAATTTGATCTGAGCTCAGATGTCCTCTTGGCTGAATACAGAATCTATCTGGGTTCTTGTATTAGGCTCAGTATGTCCAGATAGTTATTATTTTAAGGCAGGATTTACTTATTTCTTCATTTATTTGGATTCTGACCATATGCTTTTCAAGGTGAAAAGCACTAGGCATTTGTAAACTGATTATTGCTTTCAAAACATGTGGAAGAAAAGACTGATTTGTTATCTGGGTTGTGTGCTCTGAGAGAGAGGGTGTACTTAGATATTTGGGAGTTATAAATAAATAGAGCACATCAGAGGGAGAAACTGTTTTTCTTATAGTTCAAAATGATTGAGTCTCTTGTTCTGCCATTACTGCTAGTTAACTGGGGGGAAATCACATGGGCTGAGGCAAATGGCAACTGGGCTCAAGCTTTCCAGAGTGCTCTTATCTGAACACTTAGCAAGATTTAGCATAAATAAATTGAGATCCATTTTACAGTTTAAAAATCATGCCATTGATGTTCTGCATTTTCCCCTTAGCCTAAGTACCAATTAAACTAAATGTTACTACTTAATGTAGATCTTACTATGGCAAAATTATATTTACACTATTTACTACACTCATAAATAGGTGAGATGGCATCGTTATTGAAATTGTTATTAGTTTTAGAGTATCTCTAAACAATTTACTTCATGACAGTTGAGACCAAATTACCACCTATTTAAGTGCTCAATTTCTTTTTAAAACCTAATTATCTTTTGAAAAGTGAAAAGAAATGAACTTTTAGATTATTTTCAAGAGATTTAAAAGAATCACAGCACAAATTGTACTCCTCTTTCTCATTAATCTTAGTAATAATTCTTATTAATTCTGGTATTTTACTAATATTCTATGGTTGTTTTAATTAAGAAAGGGTTTTTTTTAGGATAAAATGGCACATTTCAGGAGCAAGTTTAATAAAACTTTAATAGTGTAGAGAATATTGATTTTTCAGTAAGAAAAGATGATAATTTTACTGATTTTTTATTATTATAATTATTATCACACTTAATACACACATGTCTCTTTATTCTTGATTGCTAAGCTTTCATAAGAATAATTTAAATATTTGTGTTATCTACTACAGCGTATACTTCAATAGCTGATGTTAAAATTTGCATAAAAATTTTATTATTGCTTCCTTTCAGTTAAATTTACATTGGTTTTCCAGTAGCAGCCTTGTTATATTTTCCCTTGTTGCTGATAAAAATGAACATGTGCTGTTGAAAAATCAATATAATTTATTCTTAAAGCAACCTGTGACAGAGCTCATGTGCTCTGACACAGTCTTCCCGTGGGTCACTGTTTGACTATCTCAAAGTGTTCATTATCAATAATTACAAGCTTAGTCTTCCATATCTTTGACAGATATAAAGGCTCTCTCATGTTAAGCCACAGAATGAAACGTATCATCTAGAAATGAATAATTATTGGTACAGTTATATTAGAATTGGAGTTAGCTACTCACAAGTTTTGAACCTCAGAATTCAAGCAACCACAGATGAAAATTGTGTAAAAAATATAATTAGTGAGTACTGAACACACAAGGACTTCTTTGTTTGCCATCGTTTCCCAAATCATACAGCACAACCACGATTATATAGCATTTCTGTTGTATTAGGTAAAGTCCTGTACAGGATGTGCTCAGGTTCACAATGTCATGCTGTTTTACAGCAGAGCCTTCAGCATCTGCACAGTTTGTTACCTTCAGCAGAGCCAGTCCTCCACAGATGCTGAGGGACACCTGTAACGGTCGCTGTTGGCTGGCTACTCAGCTTCCAGCTCCACATTGTTAGCAGGACCTGATATTGTTCATATATCCACCCCTCCATCATCCCTTGTGGGAATCTCTCAGACTCCATCTGGGTGGAACTCACTATTCACTAATTAATAGAAGTGTTATGGTGAAAGGACTAGTGGCTCTTGACAAGTGTCTTCCCATGGTGGAGCTGTCCTGTCAGAATGTCATAAGTCAGAAATGCTCCAGCTGGCCTGCTCCTAGGCTGAGAAGCCCAGGCAGTTCCAAAGACGGCAGAGTAGGGACCACACACATAAACAAGAAGTCCTCGATTTTAATTGTTGACAAGAGTGACTGGATCAAATAAGCCTGAGACCAGCTTCCTCCCTGAACATACTATAAATCATGATAGTCCACTTTCACTTGCAGCCAAAAGATTCTAATTGATAGAGCAAACTGAGAGCTGACCTTCCCTTGTTTTACAGATAGTAAAATGGGCTGTCCCAATTTGAGGGACTGTGACACAAAGTCATGGTCAGAAGAAGGACCATGTTCTCTACTTCTCAAACAAGTGCACTGTCCATTTGTCCAAGAGCCTTTGCCCTGAATGTCATGTGTTGTATCAACAGCAAATAATAGCTTAATAAGAAATGACTAGAGGAAGGAAAATCAACTACAAAAATGACTCAGGTTATAAGGGTGGTGGAAGGAAGTCTGGGATAACCTCAGTGCATTATTTCTCCTACATTATTTTGAAATTTCTCATTATAAGACAGAAAGATAATATATATTCAGGACTGAGAAATGCATAAAATTAGTACATAGGAAATTGTGCACTAAGGGGATCTCTGGATAGGTAGAAACTTAGCATGTGTAAGATGCTTCTCTGGCTATGCTACTGTTCTCACTTTGAGAGCTACAGCTTTACTACACAGATATCAATAGAAAACTATTCGGCTACTAGGACTTTACCCAGTGTAGTACAAAATTAGGTCTCTTAATTATTATTGTGGTTAAACAGTGGCCCTCAGAAAGATATGTCCAAGTCCCAAGTCTCAGAACCAATGACTGTGCCTTTATTTGGGAAAGGGATTTTCACAATTAAGTCCTGAATCTTGAGAGGAGACTACCCTGAATTTAGTGTGGGTCCTAAACCCAGTGGCTAATGTCTTTATAAGGGAACGAGGGAGATTGGAGATAAGACTCAGTGGAGACAGAGCCCAGATGATCAAGGCAAAATCAGAAGTGATGCTGCCACAAACCAAGGAGCCCCTGAGCCCCCGCTGCTGGGCAGGCAGCACCCGTCCTCCCCTGAGGCTCCGGAGGGAGTGACTCCTGCCCACACTGGGACTCATGACTTCTGGTCTCCAGAACCGTGAGAGAATAAATTTACTTGGTGTTAAGCTACCAAGTTCGTGACAATTTGTTAGGCCAGCCCTAGGAAACTAATAGAGTTACACCACATTACCTGAAGATAAATAGCACAATTTATGTTATAAAGTTTCTATTCTTAAAGCAAAATGAAAGGCAAAAGGAAAAATTTGTATATAGCCCTATTTACCTTATAATTTATTGAAAATTCAGGAGTATGTCTCTATTTTGTGTCACCTGAGGGCATTACATATATTTCCACTTTAATTTTGATTAATGAAAAGTCCACACTGCTCTCCCAGGTGGTTATCCAGAGCCTGGGAAGATGATTGATTGACAGCCACACAGAAGGTGAGGGTCCCACAGGCAACACCTCCCTATTAATGAGCTCTGTCACAACTGGAGTTCCCAGGGGAAAGCAGGCATAAGGTGACAACACAGAGGTCTCTCTTTGGAAAATAAATCTACTAACATTTGAGGGGGTCACCAGCCAGGCTGAGCTGGGGCTGAGCTGGGGAGCTCTCTCAACCAGGGAGCTAGGCACTGGGGGGAGGAAATCCCCCTTTGGGAGAGTCCATCCAAAGCTGGGAGGAGAAGGTCTCAGTGGTGCTCCATGATCTCATCCTCATTTTCTTCTTTGCCTTGTTATCACCACAAAAAGCTTTTCTTGGTTGCTTTTGACACTTTAATAGGAGCAAAAAAGTTCCACTCTAGAGGACTTGCCATCATCCTGCAATGCCAGGCCAAAGAGCACTGGAGAAGACCCTCAGGGGCACCACCATCTCCTGTAGGGGGATCGAGGAGCCTCCAGGTACACCCTCTACAAAGAGGTCAAGTATGTCATTGTGAAAACAAGAAGAAAAGCAAAAGGAAAGGGATCAAGTCAAGGAAGGATGGAAGGGAGGGGAGGAGGGAATCTCTCTTCCACGGTCTATCATCATAGACTTGATGATTTTCACAATGACTCTCAAGAAAATTCTTAGTCAATATTTTTGCAAGTCATCACAATGGTTATAATTTTTGTAACTCTGTTTCTTGTTGGCATTTCTGGAATCGAAACACAGGAATGGGTACCTGTTGAGAAGCTCAGTGTTGACTGCAGACTTTTTGACATTTGGGAAGAACTATCATGAAGGATTGCTGATCTACCATTAAATAGCAGACAGAAGTGTTATAGAAATAAGATCAAAAACTGGTGGTGTGAAGCAAAACTGCCAACTCTCAAGGTTCTTGCGGCAAAAATGATTCTTCAGCTGTTCAAAAAGACACAGGACTATAGTTAAATACAAACTTTGCTGACACACATGAACTTTAAAGGTGTCAGAAGCTGAATTCCAAATGGAAAAAAGAATAGAAAAATCCAGAGAAGATGCTTACAGGTTAAGACATTGTGTCCACCTTCGACTGGTGCCCAGGCTCACATCTTGGCTGCATAGACAACAATCAAACTTGATTCTTAATCAAGATAACATAGATGCTAAAAGTAGTGCAATGTGTCCCTAATCCCCAACCCAAGTGGTTTTGGAAGCTTATTGACTTTTGTCTGGTAAATTTTGTAGCAAATGGAAAAACCAAAGGACAAATTATAATGTGATTGCAGTGACAAAAGTCTTTGACAGTTCACAGGAAAGTTAAGTAATAAATTTATCCCTCTCATAAGAAAGAAATGGAGGTTTTTCAAAATATAATAGGGTCAAGCTATTTTATATTATTTTATTTTTTTAGACATATATCTGCTATCAACAGTAATCACAATAGAAATTTTTCTAACATATTTGGAGTATTTATGAAAATACACTTGATTAAAAAAACCTAAGTAAACTCAAAAGAATAAAATTATAAAAATTACATTCTATGGCATTAACACAATATAATTAAAATTTATAATGTATACAATTAAATGTCCCATACATATAAGAGTAAATAACATATTTCTTAATATCAGTTATAACATATGATTTAAAAAGGAAATTTCAAGTTAAGTGGCAAAATATTTGGATTTTAATAAAAATAAAAGCAAAACATGTTAAAATTTGAGAGACACTGATAAAATTTTGCATAAAGAAATATGTAGCCTTAAAATATTTTTCGTGGGGGCTGAGATTGTGGCTCAGAGGAAGAGTGCTTGCCTTGCATGTGTGAGACACTGGGTTCAATCCACAGCACCACATAAAAATAAAATAAAGATATCATGTCCACCTAAATTAAAAAATAAATATTTAAAAATACTTTTCAGGAACAATAAGAAGAAAAAAAAGGATGAGGACAAAGAACCCTGGCATTCAGACACAGAAATAAAACACCATAGAGCATTTCTGTAAAGACAAACTAATGAAGTCAGAAATCAATGAAATGAAGAAACTAGCATGAAATTTAACAAAACCAAGAGCTCCCTGTGAAAGAGTGAATAAAAGAGACCTCTGGCAAGCTAAGTGAGACAAAGGAAAAGTGAATCAAGGGTACAAAGAGGAAAATGGACAAGATATAAATATGAATAGAAAAATCATAAATAACTGAATGCTAAAATTTTTATAGTGCAGGCAAAAAAAATAGATGTATCTAGGAAAATATAAAACCTCAAATTGTCAACAGAAAAAAAAAGAATACTTGAAAACTTCAATAAGACAGTGTGCTCATCAACCAAAAGCTCATTTATGGGGGATTTCATAATAGAGTTTAACAAAATTTACAGTGACAGTGAATAATAATAGTTAGTCCCAGGAGTAAAAGTTTAGTTAAAAACTATGGATATGTTTCTCAAAATGGATAGATTAAGGGACAAATATCACTTAATTTCTTTAGAAGACTGAAATAATCATATTGTTGATAACGTTCAACACCCTGTATGAGACAACTATTTCTATATCAAGAATAGAAAATAATTTCCTTTAGTTAACAGGGTATATACCAAAATTTATTCTAGTTCCCACAGAAGCAGCAGACACCATCCATTTACTACTGGAGCCTTGGCTGGGATGCTATCAGAGTCTCCACAAAACACAGGTCCTGGGAACAAAGAACAGGAAAGGAAGAAGGTGTCATCATCTGTGTTTTCAGATATTACGATCACTGACATAGAAACAGTCACTAGAAAAACTGTTAGAAACAACAAAAACACCTAGCAATATTATCAGATACACAGTTTGAAAAGTAACTTCTCCATGCCAGCAATTCTTAGTGAGAAAATAAAATATAAATGCCTTCATAATAACAAGGGAAATTTTGAGATGCCTAAGGATTTCCTTGAGGAGTATTTTAACCTTAAAAGAAGCAGAATAAAAGGTTCTTCGATAAGTTGCTAAATAATTCTATAAAAGGAGAATCAACCAAATGTTTCGGGCTCTTGCCTTACTAAATGTTATATGCACAGTATGGTACCCTGGTGAAGTAAGCCAAATGGCGTGTTCGTGGTTCAAGAGCAACCAGTTTACATAATAGATAATTCAAAGGTGAACATTCTCTGTCTATGTATTAAATACATGTCACCATAATGATGAAGAGAAGGCTTAAGAAGACTTGTGAAAACTGGTTCTCTATATATTAAAAAGAAAATTCTTAAATCAACATACAAATCTAGATACTACATAGATGGAAAACAAAACTATTAAAGGAAAACCATAATGCTAACTGAGTGATTGTGGGAGGATATATTTCTGGTATACGAGGTGGGTAAGTACTTCTTAAAGGAAATGATCAGAGCGTGACCCAGGACAAATTTGGGTGCTTGTGATTTGCAGATTTCTGTTTACTGCAGGACTCCAATGTGGAGTTGACAGGCAGGTGACAGAAGTGAAAAACACAAAGTGTAAGACAGAAGTAAGTCTAATGCTCCAAATAGACACGTAAAGCTTACAAAACTGCAAGAGGAAATGCAGGAATTGCAGTAAGAAAACGGACAAGCAGCATTATCAGGCAATTCCTGCACAAACGTAGCCAAAAGCAAACCTGTATAGAAAGACAGTCCTATAACTGAGAACAGAATAACTTTACATCCATATATTTCAGAAGACTACTAAGTGATGGAGTGCACTGAGAAGCATGTGGGAATACAGGGGCCCTCGGGCATCAGAGGAGGTGTGGAGCTGCCATTCTGGTCAGCCATCTATCACACACTTAAATTAAGGAGACACATGTCTTTAGTACAATGTTCTGCTCTCACTTCTTTTAGGTAACCTCAAAAGTTCCTCACAGGACTGAGGTCTTAGCTCAGTGGTTGAGTTCTTGCCTCACATGCCTGAGGCACTGGGTTCCATCCTCAGCACCACATTAAAAAAAAAAAAAAAGTAAAAGATATTGTGTCCATCTACAATAAATAAATAAATAAATAAAATTTCCTCACACTGGGTCATAAGGACATAGGAAAAAAAATCTTAATTACAGAATTATTTGAGGTAATGGGAAGTTGCTACCAATCTAGTTCCTTTCACTATGAAAACATAAAAGTAGAGTAGATGCAAACTATGGGGATTCATGCAGCCTTTGGAAGCCAATGACAAAAAGAACACAGAAATGCAAACAGGTCTCAGCCTTCACACGGTGTGAATGAGAATAAGACACAGATGAGGACTATTACACGGTGGTATTCCTGTGGATCAACAATGCAGTGAATGTACAAGGAATCAACAGTACGTGTTTACACGAATCACACAAATAGAAAGACTGCAGCCAAACTCACTGTGATGGTGGCCACAGTTGAGGAGGATGAGTGGATCAGGGAGTGGGAATAAAACAGGTTACAGACAACCCCACACTTTCAGGAATTATGGAAACCAGTGATGGCAGCACCCACCGGGTGAGTAGCGTGATCATTGCAACCTTCGCAGGTGAGCTGTGTAGCACCAGGGAAAGAGAGAAAGCAGGAAGGGAGGGAGCATAGGAGGGAGAGAGGGAGGGAGGTTCACCTCTAAAGAAAAGCTAACTGAAATTCCAGCAGGTCAACCTGTTGACAGGCACATGCTCACCGCAATCTGCAGGTGCTCTGAGTCAGTCTTCAGCCCAGCCGCCGGTAGTGCGGCACATGATACCTCTTCACATAACTAAGGGCGCTGTCGTATTTCTGTGGTGAGGAATATGGAGTGGCCATGAGTGCTGGTGTGGTCATTAATAATATCAATACTAAAGGTTACCCCAAAGCTGAGACTGTGGTTAATTTCATAAATTTATGAGACCAACTCCAGCTGTGATGTAGGAGTAAACTGGGAATAACATCTAGCTAATGTCCAGCTCCACATTTACAGACTCAAGACACCATCTTCAAGATCATGCACATTTTTGCTTTGAAATTCATAAAGGTTCAAATAACAGAGAACTCAATTAGGACAAAGAACCACATGTCAAGGGTCAAGGCAGACCCTGGTGGATAGTCATCAAGAAAAGGGGACTCAGTCCTGCACCAAAAAGGGACTCAGTCCCCACCAGCAACAGAAGGGGCTTTGAAGAGTCTTCTTTAGGGCCAGATGATAAGTTAGTCCACCTGCTTCCCTGACTTCAGCCTGTGAAACCCAGAGACATGCTGGGCCAGGCTTTGGACTCACAGAACTTCGAGTTCACAAGTGGGTACTGTTTAACCCAGTGCCTTTGTTGCAATTGGTTACTCAGCAGTGGAAAACCAGACCTGTGCCCCAGAGATCCTCAGCATTTGAACTGCATAAAATATGTGAATCTTGGGGAGAGTGATGGGTCTGATCAGGTCAGTTTACTTGCAAGATGGAACTGGGATAAGACAGGGGAAAGGTCACTTTTTGGCCCACATCAGAGAGTTGGCTGACTCAGCTCAGAGACTAGAAATTGTGTAGGAGGACAATCTCTCTGAACCTTTCTGAAGCCATAAGATTAAAGGAGGATTCCAATCTTTTAAAAATCAGATTGAATCTTAATCTTGTAGTGTACTTGGTATCTAAATATGATTAACCTCATTCAAAGAAATTAAAAAGGAGAACTTGGGAAAATAGTTTATTTTTATGCAAATAATTGCAAATATCTCTGTGAGTTTGTGTGTGCATATCTGCCTGTCTCAATAAATAAATAAATAACCAACCAAGGCAAGCCAAATGCCTTGCTTCCCTCAGTGTTTTGTGGCAGGGATTTCTCTATTTCCTCTAGAGGTCAAATTATGTCTGATAATATTTCCAAGTATAAAAAAAGGAGCATTTGCCATTAAAAGAAGTGATTTCATTGAGCTTCAAAGGCTGCAGTTCCCTAAATCAATGACCTACTTTCTAATCAATACAGTCGTTCAGTGGTGGTGCCTGGTCTACAAGATACAATTGTTCAATGCCAATTAAAACGTTCCTATTGTTTATTTTAAAATAAGACTATTAGATTTAGAAAGCTTTAAAATACCATATCAATTTGAAATAAATATGAGGCATCAGTATTATTTATAAAGTAAAGATGAAAGATAGATATTTATAGTGAAGTACAAAGTATTATTTACGAATAAGTTCTCAGTGCAGCATTTTCAAATTATAGGCTACACATGAACAGGTGTTCATTACCTGGGCTATAATATATAACTTTCGGCTAATGGGGGAAAAAAAGTTTACTCTCAGGAACATGATGCTATAAGCGTTTCTCTGTTACATCCGTCAGCTATTCCAGAGTTTATAGATGGATCAAAAATATTTTTAAAAACCAAAAATGTACTGAGGATATTCTGAAATTAATTCAAGGCAGTGCATCTAAATCTGTGAAATGAATGTTAAAATGCTCCAGAAATGATGGAAATAATGTCAAAACAGAGTTGTGGTACTGAATATTCTTTCATATTGTCTGACTTACCACATAAAATAACTTTTGAAAATTATTTTACTTCATCCTCCAAATTTGTCTCAAAATTTATCAGAAGTCGGTATGAAATATTTCCCTGTTTTAAAAACTGCAAAATCTGAAGCAGAAGTGACTATTATAAACATATTGTCTTATATTTTAAATGCAATTATTCTCTTGGTGTACAATTATTATTTAGAGACAGGAAAATATATTGTTTAAATTATACCAATTTTAAAATATAGTACCATTGTAAATAGTTGTCTTGAAAATGACATGAAAGTAAATAATGTTAAAAAGTGTAATAAATATAGTATTTTTTCTCATAAAAGACAATATTTATTTACATGGGCTAAACCCAGCTCCTAGCAATCATACAGGTATTTTATAAGAGTCTGATTCTCATCTTCTGTAAAGTCATAGTTTTTTTTTTTAACCTGCTTACTGGATGGTCTATTTTCCAAGGCATCCTTAATCCACATGGACTGTTCCTTCTTGGAGATACATTGGATTTGGGAAAGTTTTATCTGGCCTCAATTCTGATATTAAACAGATCAAGTTTACCTCTGAACGTTCACTGTTGCCTTGAGGTCACCCTTTGCTGACGCCCTCCACCCTGAGGGCTTGACTCCTGGATTCCCCTGCTGGTGGCTAACTTTAGAGACACTTTATGCAGAAGGCACAGTGCGCCGTGGGCACTTCCTTCCTTTTTTCATCCTACATAAAAGCAGCTTTTCCTGTTTCATTTTGTGTGTGTGTGTATGTGTGTGTGTGTGTGTGTGTTTCCTGAGCAACTAGCATGGGATAACGGGAGTCAGACAAGTGACAGGATAAAATAAACAATAAAGGGTCGTGGACTAAGGAAGACCATCCCAGAGTTCATGCGTTGGCTAGAAGGTGTTTATGTTCAAGAAAATGGAACTTCTTCAGATGGCGAAATGAACAAATGGATAAGATGCTTTCATCCAAATAAATACCAGTCATTCCCAGGACTGCACTGCAGGAACTTCCAGCAGGTATTTCAAGAGACACCAACTTTGGAACATGCTTCCCATCATATCAAGGGTGCACCCACGAAGCATTGAGCCATTATTCAGAGGCTCAATGAGAGTGTTCGACAGAACATTCTGCACAGACATTGTGTCTGCACACACTAGGGACGTTTGGCTTTTAAAGGTATGTTGCAAAGGTGGCCGCTTTTCACGAGGACACCCTCATCATTTATTTCCTGGGCTCTCTCGGATGTTTGTCTTAAATGAAGATGGGTACTGCTAGCACCAAAGAGGAGCGAAGCAGACAGAATCAAAGGAGGCGTTGGTGTCAGGTTACAGAGGATTTCCACGTGAGACTGGTCCCGATTGGAGCTTCACTCTCCTGGCGTGGCCCCTGAAGCTGCACACCATTCTGTCTTCATTCATCCTTTTCAGGGATTTTATTCATCTTTTCCTCCCTATAGGCAGTGCTCATATTTATTTCATTAAGTTTTCTATAAACTGTTTCCTTTTCATCTGCTTAGAAAATTAAGGAAAATTTATTAGCTGATCTTATGTAAATTACTCCATTTCGGTTTTCATCTAGGATAAATTTGTTTTGAATATCTGTTGTGACAATTATATACAGCTACATTTTCAACCCTAATGCATTTTAATAACTTCCTTCAGTAGCTAGTGATTTGAATTTCAAATTTCTTTCTACCAAGAAGTTTAAAAAAGTATATACCATTTTATAACCGTTTCATATAAAATTGATTTATGGAGCAGGATGTTGCTCACAGTAAACATATCAAATGTCTAAGTGAGACCATCAATACTCGTAAGTTTATAATATGTATGTTTTAGACAGGGCATAATACAAATATAAAGTTGATAAAAAAAAACTGTATCCTTAGCTTATTTTTCAGAAATTCCTCACTTCGGTTAGAAACATTTTATTTATTTGATTGATCATTTTAATTTATTGCTATCATACATTAGGGCAGATTTTAGGGAAAATCAAAGTTACTGACTAATTACTCATTTAAAATACTTAAACACTAATAAACTGAACTAATTGGATTATTTGACAAGGGATTTTAATTTTTTCATGACATCTCTACTGCTTAAAGGATAAAAACCCAGTTCTTACAGGTTCTCGTATCCTTTGCCTGGTTGCTACATCCACCTGGGTCGGCTCATCTTCCTGACAACCTCTCCTTGCAGAGTTTGCCAACACTCCATTACCCAAGTGCTTTCCAAATCACCCCATAGTGTAACTTGTTCTCACAGTTTTTCCTCTTTCTTTTTATGCACAATGCATTCCCCTGTGTATTTTGCTTAAAACAGAATAATCTTTAATGAAGCAGAGTAATCTTTAAAGAAGCTCCTAACTGCACATCCTTTGTAAAGCCCTAATTTCCAGAGATAGAATTAACTATGCCCTCATAGTTTTTATTATTCATTGCATTTATTATAGTCAGCTATTTATAAACCCTTTATTTCATCAGATTGTAAAAGCTTAAAACAACAATGACAATAACTGT
The DNA here is from genome assembly GCF_048772815.1 of Callospermophilus lateralis. Lineage (NCBI taxonomy): Eukaryota > Metazoa > Chordata > Mammalia > Rodentia > Sciuridae > Callospermophilus > Callospermophilus lateralis. The sequence goes on along the minus strand of NW_027517992.1, from coordinate 621,848 downwards.
TAGCATTTATGAACTACGCTACACACTCCTAAATCCTTCAAATGCAGTATCTTATTTTCTGCTCTCCACAATCCTGTGGACAATGACATTTGCTGTCCCTGTTGTGCAAACAAGAGGCTCAGTATTTGTCTTGTCACCAGACCCAGCAATCTCATAAGAATATATATCATGCTAATGGTTGCATTGTATTAGTAGTCTCACAAAAAGTTATGTAACCCTCTTAATCATGCTGTGCTCATTATTTACGACTTGGAATTAATAACAGTTTCATAATAAAGAGGGCAGCTCCCTGGGCAAAGACAACAGTGATTACTCCTAGGGATAGGTACGCCTGCAGGTCACTTATCTCACCCAGGAAAAGAAAATACTCACATTGAAGGTTTCACTCCAATTTGAATATTGCTTCATGGAAATACCATTTTGATGCCTTGAGGAACAGACCGCATTTGAGTAATAAAGAATGGCATTAAAGAAAAATAAAAGAATGACAAAAGAGAGTTTGAAGTAGTGCACCTGCTAAGGGAAAGAGGACCCAGGAACCAGCATCATTGGGCTGGGTCATGAAGAAGGAGCCCAGAGATGTGGCTATAGAAGGCTCAGGTATGAGAACTAGTCAGCCGGTGGAAGTACCAGGCAATGTGTGCTAAAATACAGTTCAAGTATGAGAAGGGGACCTAAGCACACCCTGTTGAAAATCAACCTCAAGATTTCTGACCACTGAGGAACCATGCTCTAACTAATCTTCCCTATAAAGATTGGTTTAAATTTACCAATTCAGTTCACAGTCAATCTCAGAAAAAAAAATGACATAAAATTATTGAAAGGAAACCTAAGTCACTAAGGAAGTGAATTAGCCTTGCCAAAGCTATAAAGTCATAGTAATAAAAACTTTAATCTTCTCAGCGTTGCCACGACAAAGGTAAATTTTAGCTGTCACATCTACTGAGTTTCTTTATTAAAATGCTTTCCACAGCTGCACATTACAGTTGATGAAATTTATTTAGCTACTTATTAACAGATTATTCCCTTAAATATTCTTATTCTCATTGAGTTCTGTTACTGTTTTGTACCTTGATTCTCAGGTAATGGGGGAGGGGACATGGATGGTTTTGAAGTGTGACAGGTTTTTTTTTTTTTTTAAGTTGTAGGTGAACACAATATCTTTATTTTTATGTGGTGCTGAGGATGGAATCCAGTGCCTCCCACGGACTAGGCAAGTGTTCTACTGCTGAGCCACAACCCCAGCTCAGTTGCAGTTTTCTAACATTAATTTTTGTACATCCTACTTGTGTCCACACTCAGATTCTATCCTTTTCTTTTTGTTAAAATGCATGAAGCACCTTTAATTCTTCCAAAGACAAGGCACTATGACAAGACGCAGGAGCTTCCTCCTCCTGGTTTTCAGTCAGCTAGACAATTCCCGCTGTGCTTTCTACAGGTGTGCTGCCATACGGTCACATTTTAAAGACATATCTGCTTCGGGTCTTGGCACAAGACTTCTTGAGAAAGCTCCCTAAGGGCTGGTCTCTTTTTTGCCTCTCATTCTGCCGTAGGTCACTCCATGTAAACTTAGTCCTGATATTTCAATGAAACAGTTGTGTCAGAGTCACCAGACACTTCTATGCTTTACGTCTAACCATCTCCTTTCTGTTGTCTTCCCAATCCCTCCATGATGTTAGACACAGATGGTCATCTGGTCATTGTTTTCCATGGGTTCCAATGGTCTACTCTGAGTGTTCTTCTTTCCACTTAGAGTCTTTTTTCAAACTTCTGCCCAGGCTCCATTGCCTTTTCTGATCTTCCAAATATTGTAGTGCTACTTATTTGTTTATTCTTCTGTCTTCCAACTCTTCCAAGGACATTTCATCCAGTCCTGTAGCATATAGTGCTACCAATATGCCCAGGACAACCAAATGAACTGTAGCACTGGTATTTTTTCTACTCCTGACCACTTTCAATTACCCAATTGATTCCTAGACATTTTAGCCTAACAGACATTTCATGTATAACACATACAAAGTTAAAGCTTGTGATTTTTACCCAGATTTAGCACTTCTAGACTTCCTCATGTCATGAATCACATAATCATTGATGCTCTTGCTCAAGTTCAAACCCATGAATCACCCATGATTACTACATTTCACTCCATCTAATTCTTAAGTAAATATTGTCAGTTTTCACACACCATATCCAAAGATTGTCTTTTTTTCTCCAGATCCAATACCAACACTTCATTTAAGCCACTGTCACATCTGGACTGAACTAATTACTGCTTAAGACTTGCTATATATGAAGAACCTCTTTAAGTCCTTACATGCAGAGCTGTAAAATTTCATTTATTAACCATTCCAGCTATATTTAACCTCATTACAGGGCAATGGTATCATTTATTCCTTGCAATAGCCTTCTGTCATAGATACTATCATAATCTTAATTTATCAGAGGACAATGAAGTATGTTGAAGGTTAAATGGCCAACCCAAGTTCACACAGCTGCTATGTACAGAATCTAGATCACGCATTTATAAAGTGCCTGCTGGGCAGTGTGGGGAGATTCCTGACCTTCTTCAAAATTCTTTCAGGATTGACCTTTTCCATATTGCTGTGTTGAACAATATCTCACCCACAAAGATTGCATCCATTTAAAATAAGCAAATGAGTGAGTTTCAACAGTTGTATATACCCGTTAAAAATATTGTCATAATAAAAATAACATTTTCACCATTATTTGCAGCCTGTTCCCCATCCACACCTTTACCCTGGTCACCCTCTCAAAGCTAGGCAACCAATGACCTTATTTCTGTTACTGAAGATAAGTGTGAAATCATTACAATATCATCTTTAGAGACCTGACTTCTTTGACTTGGCACCATAATTCTGATATTTGTCTCACATTCTGCGTACCAGAAGACTTTCTTTTCCATCATTCAGGGATATCTGTTGATGGATGTACTATAATCCCCCCTCCTGCTTTATTTAGGTTGTTTCTATTGTTTTTACTCCTGCCTCTTGGAAACAAAGTGAACATTTCTATACTTGCCATTAGGTGGATATGATTTTCATTTTGAATGGATAAATTTTTAAAAGTAGTAAATTTCTAAAAGTGGCATGGCTGGGTAGATGGATAACATTTTAAACAACATTGGTGCACAGTATTATGTTTTGACCACCAATATGAGTGTAGTTGCTCCATATTTTCAGTAACTCTAATTATTCTCAGTCTTTTGGGCCATTCTAATGAATGGGTAGTTTTGGATTTTGGTTTGAATTTTACAGACAACTAATGATGTCATGTGTTGTCTCATGCACTTATTTACTGAGCACTTAGAAAATGTTCATAATTTTTATCCATTTTTAATACTGGATTATTTATGTTCTTCTTATTGCATTGTCAGATTCATATATCCTTGATACACGTCCTTTATCAGATAAATGCTTTAAAAAATGTTTTCTGCTCTATTCTGCTCTATTACTGGCCTTTTAAATTTACAAATTGGGTCTTTTAAAGAGAAAAATATTTTAAATTTTGATGTAGTTCAAATCAATTTAGCAAGTTTTTTATTCTTTCTTTTTCTTTTTCTTTTCTTTTTTTTTTTGTGTGTGTGTCTTAAGAAATTGTTTTCTTATACCACAGGGGAAACAATCTCTCCTATGTTTACTTTTGGGAGTTTTTGCATTTTATTTAGACCAGTGATCTTGTTTTGAGTTTATTTTGTTTATGGTGTAAAGTATGATCAATGTTTACTTATTTACCTAGGACAGTCAGTTGTTATAACAGCATTTGTTGAATAAAATTTCTTTCCCCATTGATTTGTCTTTGTATCTTTCTCTCAATTCAACTGATCGTGAAAGCACAGGTTCACTCCTGACTTTCTATTCCCTTTCATTGATCGTTTTGCATATCCTATTGCTAATATCTTATTGTGAGGATCTCTGTAGTTTCATAGTTAGCCTTGATGTTTTTAAGCATAATAGTTCCAGCTTCGCTCTTTATTAAACTTGCTTTGTTTAATCTAGATTATAGAGATTTCCACATAAAATGAGCTTTAAATATCTAAAAAAAAGACTTATGGAATGTTGATTAGAATTACGTGGAATGTATATGATTTTTTTTTGTGTACTTGAAAACTGTGTGTACTTTCCTATGTATACTCACTTTTGTGAATTAGATGTGTCCTTTGCACTAGAATTCAAGTTTTTTTTCAGAAGGGCAATGTCTGACTCTCTCGTATCTCAAATCACCAACCAGGAGCAGAGGATCTGGCCTGGATCAAAGATACATACCACATTACCAATCCTGATGATTGGTTAGAATTCTACAGTGTGTTGAGTTTTCAGACAGAAGATGGTTGGGCCCAAACAGTAGATGGTAAAGGAGGAGTGTGGGGGTGGGAGTGGGAGGACAGGTGCATTGACTAGCGAGCTCACGTTAATGTAATTCATTGATCAACAGGCAGGGTCTCTGACTAGAATTTCACAAAAAGCATGTTCAGTCCCTCAACCTTGCAATGATAAAATAAATATCACACATTTGTATTTCAAATCCTGGAAATTCTTTATTCATAGGTTTAATCTTATTGCCAAAATCATAACCATAATAATCATAATACAATACCAGTAAGACTTTAGAACTCAAACTCTTTTCCTGTAGTTAGAAGAAGAATTGTTAGCTGTTTTATGCTATCAGAATTCCATAACCCTTAGAGACATGTAATATAATAATTCTAAAATCCATCCACTTGTGAGAAAACCAAATGTCCAGGAGCTAGTAAGTGAATAGGGACTTGAACTTGCATTTTTTTGATAGTAAATCTCCATTAATACATAGAATAGTTTATACAGTTACTGAAATTCAAATTCTAAGCTCTCTGATTAGGTTCAGATATAATGTATGTGACTGTTAGCTATTTGTGTAATAGAATTTGTTAGTATATTATTATAAATAATCTTCTGTTAATAAAAGGAGAAATTAGAACGTATAACATATAAAATAAAATTCCACACATTCATGACATCAACCGGTAAGTTTCTCTAGCTCAGCACCAAAGACAGATTAGAATCTTTACTGAGCTTTCCCGAGCACCTACGACCAGCAATACTGTTTACAGTTCTGAGTTCTGATCAGGAATCCTCCATATTGCTGCAAAATACTGAACTGTGTTTTGATGTGATCCCCAAAGATAACTTTAGGTAGCATATGAATTATTACTTGGGTTATATGTTACATTCTTTAATTCTTAGGAAATTGATATTTTACTCCTTGAATTTATGGCATATTTCTACATCTCAGCACTTTCGATGATCATTTCCTTGTTAAGGAGCTGACTAAACACCAAGTGCCATGTCCATTAACAATATCATTAGCACTGCTAAAACTAGCCTCAAAATTTTATCTCCTAAATATTGCCCAGTGTTTAAATCAAAGTAACAAATGCTCAATTAACCTGAACAGAGGGAAAATGCCTACTCAGCACCTTAGAAAATGATCTGGTTGAGTTATGAGTCATCTCATTTTGCAAAGTAGCAATAAAAATGAGTCTTTCATTTGCAGAGGTACCCCTGGCATTTACAACAGATGATTACAATAAAGAAGAAACATAACTTTTGAGTTTTATCAGAACAGGGACAGTTTATCTTGACCATGAATCTTTGCCTCTGCAGCTTTCATCTATCAAGGAAATATCTTCACGAGTTGTCAAGGGTGTAGCTATTCTCCCAGGGACTCCCAGGACTCTGACTCACCTTATTAAAGTTTCTGAAATAAGCTGCCTTTTCATCTGGAAATTTTTCTAACCTTCTGGGTCCTTTGCTGGAAGCCTTCTTGAAAACCAGCCAGCATCGTCTGAAAATCTGAAAATAAATAAAAGAATCCCATTATCTCTCCTTTTTATATGCTCTTAGTGGCACCAAGAGGTTTATCTATTCAATTAATCCACTGGGAATACATTTTTAAAAGCACACTTACTTTATAGAGTAACTTTGTCTTTGCATGATAAGTATGTTACTAATTAAAATTGCAGCAAATTTTTAAAATACAACATTTCTTATAAAAGAATTTCTTTGTGTAATGGGGTTGTCAATGTGTTCATTTCAGTAGTTTTCCATGTAAGTAAATTCCCAGGGTTTCAAGATCATATACAACCTTTATTCCCACTATCCTCAGGACAGATAATTTTCTGTTTTCTGTGCTAGTGCAGTAGCAGTTCAATAAGCTTAAGTGAAGCACTTCTGTATGGCTCAATTTTCTACCTCTGGAGGAAAAAAAAACCCAAAACATTGCATTTAAAAATTAACTTATCTTGTAGGATTTTAGGCTTTTTTTTTAACAGATGCCCATATGTTGATTTAGGAAAGAGAAAGTAATTTGTTTTTACAATGGGCACATCTGTCTCACTCTTTTATACTTTTTTAGTAACTAGAATTTTATTAGGTACTTAGTATGTACAATAAGTCTCAGATTTTATATACACATTTAATCATCAGAACTAGTAGATAAAGTAAGTATTATTAACTTCATTTTAAGATAGAGTTAGAGATAATGCAAGATTGGAAAACACAACTGTATATCTTTACACTTTGGTTAAAAAAAAATGACTAATAATTGCACAAACAGAAACTGTTATTTCTGGAAATTGCCTTTAAGTTATGAACTGATCACTCTTGGAGTCTCCATCATCTGTCACCGGGTTCTCACCTCTCACATGCCCTCCACAGACCTTTGCGGAGGCAAGGCAGTAGAGCCTTTTATTCCAGTGATGAAACAGGTCTGGGGATGCAAACTGGCCACAACTTTTAAATTTCACAATGTATCCATTGTTTGCTGGAGTGAAATTTCTCCACAGCCACAGGAAATTCGTAAAAGGAAATTTCAGAAACTTAGGTCACTATATTTATCTTCTCTGTCTTTATTTAAACTGCAAAGTTGTCACAGTACACTTTGCGTTAGAAGAGGATGAATACTGCAATTCTGTTGACTGATTCTGGGTGCATTGCTTCTTTGCTAACAGACAGCATCTTTCTTGGTAAAAGGCACTGTTAGTGCAGTCGATAGAGACTTCTCATTGTAAAGCAGAATAAGCAGAATGACAGCACGTGCACTTGACGGCTCTTGCTGTCTTTCTTAGACCTGGGAGCCTGGAGGTGCATGTCCAGGACAACCCAGAGGTTCCTGCATAGGAGCATGTCTGTCCATCTCTGCTTAAGACCCAATGGATGTGCCTTCCCTCTCAAGTGCTTTTCCTCTGTGTACATGGAAATGAGGAGCTACTTTGAAACTCTGGGTGTTCTTCCCACACTTGTGCTCAGCACATGCTACATCTTTTGGTCCCTTAGTGATCCCCAATCCCTAAGTAAAACAATAGCAAAGAATATATCAATGTGATTGGGCTATGATCTTAGTATGTGGTTTTTTAGCTTCAATGAACTCAATTCTATATTGATTTTTATTTGGTGTTGGAGAATTCTGACTTTAAATTTTAAAGACATATTTATGTTTTAAGTAGTAACATTTAGAAAATGTGAACTTAGAAGAAACAGCTTGGCATAGTGGAAAATCCTTAAAGTTTTGGGATCGGACAGGCTTGGATTTACATCCTCGCTAGCTGAGCAGCCTCAGATTTGCCCAGTATCCAGCTAACAAAGGAGACTCCCCAAGAGAAGCAGGGAGGATGTGGCAAGGGGGACCCATGTTCTGTGCACAGAAGGTTGCCCACGAGGATCTGCTCATTTTGCTTACAGAGCAGGTGCAGTTTTCTGCTCATGACAAAACTCTACCTAGTGAACCCCTTTTTCCTAATGAAGCAAAAGCCTAACAAATATTCAGAGCCAGAATATTCAGATGCAAGTGTTCTCCATCCAGGAAAATTAGAGGATCACATGAGAGTTTTAAAAGATAAACAGAAATTATAGTAATGATCTTCCAGACATGAACAGTGCTACTGTAAAGACGGGACTTGGAGTTCCAAGTCAACTCAGCCCCATGTGAGAGCCACAATGGGCAAGTCACTGAGCTCTCTAAGCAGGTGTCCTTACATCAGTTTGGGGAAAACAATGTCTACATTATATGATTATTGTGAAGTGAAAAAGAAATTAAGCATATTAAGTTATCCCACAGTGCACACAGAGTCACCAATAAACATAAGTGCTACAAACAGACAGGATGCTCTGAGCAGCGGGCTTTTCATAGTATCGAAAACCATCTACACAACCTGCACGTGTATGCACGTAGTACACATGGCAGTATGTTTACATATACCATATGGTAAAAGGGGACTTGTTCCAAATATACTTTTAAAGTTTTCAAAGATTCCATAAGTTATGGGAACTATGATATACATGACATGAGTAGAAAAACTCTTTAAATATTACTTTCAATATAAATATTAATTCCTGCTAATATCTTAGGATACTTCAGGTATTGTTAATTAATGTAGCTATTCATATTCACATGTACCAATACAGAGTAAAATAAAATGCAATTCCTTCCAAAAATGACTCTCTCCACAAAATACCATGAAGTAACATACAGAGAGCAAGTCTTTTCACTCACTCTCTAATACAATTTGAAGCCTTGTTTTAGAGCTGAGGGTTTTACTCTATTATGTCCAAGAACAGAGAAAAACTCAATTTCACTGTAAGTTCTGCTATTCTTTAAAGGCCTTGCCTCACAGGAGTTATTTTAACGTCTCTAAGACTTAACTTCCTCATCTATAAACTAAGATCAAACTCCATCATGAAGTCACTCTTTCAGAATTACAAGAGATAGACTGCAGAAAGCGAGTAGCATATGCTTGGAAAGGAGTCAACAGTCTGATCTGAAACGCTTGGGTTTTGGGTGCTGAACTGAACTATGTCCCCCCAAATTCACCAATTGAAGCCCTAACTCCTCGTGAGATAGTCTTTGGAGATGGGCCTTTGGGAGATAATCCGGGTTAGATGGAGTCACGGGCGGGGGGGGGGGACTCGATGGTGGAAGCAGAGTTCTCTTGAAAAGACCCCAGGGCGTTTGCTCACTCTCTCTCCCTCCTCGCTCACAGAGAGGCCCTGTGTGTACCCAGTGAGAAGGCAGTTGTCCCTAAGCCAGGAAGAGGCCATCACAGAACCCCATCACACTGGCACCCAGATTTCAGCCTTGTATACTGCCTCAAGTCACCTGATGTAGGGCACTTTGCTGTGGTAGCCTGAGCTAATTAGGGCGGGGGGAGTATATATATATACTCCACATAACATATATATAAGCAATATGTCTGTATCTATCAGCAATATCTGTATCTATATTAACAAAGGTGATACCCTTTTTCCCTTCACTGCTCATAGATCATGTCAAATGAAGCCTTTGATACTCCCAGAAATGCACCCAGAGCTATCTAGTGACTACAGTGCCACATCTGGTATTACCATAGTTAGTTTCTATTTTGGAGTGAGCTAAACATGAGCCAGAAAACACAAACATTCCCATTCTGAGAAGACTGACTTTATTTATTTATCTATTTATTCTTTCAGTATGAGGATTTAACCCAGGGTTGATTTACCACTGAGTCACATACCCAGCCCTTTTTATTTTTTATTTTGAGACAGGGTCTCAGTAAGTTGCTAAAGGCTTTGCTAAATTGCTGAGGCTGGCCTTGAATTTGTGATCCTCCTATCTCAGCCTCCCCAGCCACTGGGATTACAAGTATGTGCCACTGCCCCTGGTTAAGATGGACTTTTTTTCCATTTATTTTCCATATGTTTATTGGTGAATTATGCATCATGGTGGGATTTGTTGGTAAATGTTCATGCTTGCACATAATATAACAATACAATTTGTCCAATATCATTTCCCTGAATTTAGCCTTTTCCACTCTTTCTCCCTCCTTTTGGCCCCTTTCCTTTACGCTACCCATCTCCCTTTGATTTTCATGAGATCAAGCCCTACTCCTACCCAACACCACCTTTATTTTCCTTTTTACTTTCCAGTTTTTACACATGAGAGAAAAGCCTTAGCTTTTTTATTTTGGCTTATTTTGATTAGCACAATGTTCTCAACTTTCATCCATTTTCCTCCAAATACAAAATTTCATTCTCCTAGATGGCTGAATAAAACTCAACTGTACATATACCATTTTCTTTATCCATTGATCCATTGGTAGATACCCGATTTGGTTCCATGGTGTGGCTATTGTGAATTGTGCTGCTATAAGCATGGGTATGCATGTATTGCTATTGTATGCTGACTTGATTTCTATAGGATAAATACTAAGGAGCAGCATAGCTGGATCACATGGTGTGTCCATTCCTAGCCTTTTGAGGAAGATTCAAAATATTTTGCTTTTAAGGAAGAGAAAGGTAACCAAAAGGGCCTTGGTATGGAGAATTTTCAAGTGTCATTTTGTGTTATTGTGAAGTCAAATTAAATATGAGTCAGGGCATTTAACGCCACCTCTACAAGAGGAGTATAAAATGAGAAGAAGCATGAGGAAATCACCCCTTTGTCCTTTTTTTATCAAGCTAGTTTTTATTGGTGTTCTATGATCTGCTTCAGGCCCTAGAACTGGCATCTTCTGTGAATGTGTTGGAGACATTCCAGAGATGAGCAGCAAATTAACTGCTTGAGTCCTGAAAATCACTCCCAGGAAGGAAAAAAAAAATATAAAGGAGTAGGTTTTATTTTGCTTATAAATGATAAATATAAAATCTTTGGGTGAACGAAAGAGAACCTTGTGAATGAAATTAGGTACCTAATTTTTATTAGCATCCCATTGAAAATAGGACAGAAATGAATGACCTTCCCAAGCAGTCTGGGGAAGAAGACGAGCTGTTCACTTCATGGTTCCACAAGGGCTGCTGAAGTTGCAAAGTCCATTGGCTGATTAGCAGTAGAACTTATTTCTTGCAAGAGGATTCTCTTTCCCTGGTGTCTGTCCCTTAGCAGATGATGCCAGTTCTAGGGCATGTCAGGGGAAGGCCGGCCCAGGGGGACATTTGAGCACAGCATTAGCGGAAGCGAGAGAAGGAGTGATTCATCAGGAAAGAGAATTTTAGTCTGAGAGAATGTCAAATACGACGCCCTCTGCAGCGTTGGGGAAGACAGTCAAGTAGGGTTGAAGGGTTGGTTCTGGGCACATTCTGGGCACACAAAATGGAGCCAGGAGCCCTTGCACACCCGCAGTTGAGCATTGGGACTGGCTGTCTGCACACACCACACTGTACATGTTGACCCTATGAAATGGGTCCAACTGCAGCTTCTAGAAAGCAATTCACCAGTGTTACTGTTGGTGAAACCATCCCTTTGCTGCCTGAGGCTGTGCCTAAGGCCTTTCTTACACGAGGGTTTCAGGCTTAGAAATCAGGTGTGTTCTTGACTTGAATGTGACAGTTCCAATAATTGAAGCTTTCAGAAAAAAAATATAGGATACTAATACATCAGTAATCTTAAGTTAGGAACAAAATAGGACACAAAAACATAATTAGAAGAGAAAATGTATAATAAATTTAAGTAAGAATCATGTTTTGTGTCAGGAAAAAATACTCTGAGAGTTAAAAATCAAACCATTGATTAGAAGATACTTGCTGTACACATGACTATCAAGTGGCACAGATCCAGGATATGCAAAGAATTCTTAGAAATACAGAAGAAAAAGACAAACAATCTGGGTTAAAAAAGGGCAAGCAGGTACCAGAACAGGTGCTTAAAAAAAGGAGCTGTGCACACGCCCAACTATCCTGTGAACGTGCTCAGTCTCCCTGCACTGGGAAATCTGATGTGATGCTCAATGAGACATTATTTTACTCCATTAAGAGGAAAGAAAAAGCAAAATCACTTCCTAAGGCACATATTGGCTAAGCTCTGGAGCAAAGGGTTTCATATTCTGTTGGAGGAAAAAGTCTGAGTGCATAAATTTGGAGGCTGCGTAGCTGTCTAGAATTCTAGAATTTTCTAGAAATTTACACAGTGTTTGCAACTCTACTCTTGATTTTATAACTACCAGAAAAATGTGTACCGTATATACCAATGTCCTTAAAGGCATTATTAATAAAGGTCTCAGATCCATACATTGCAATTTATTTATACAATTAAATACTGGGCAGCCTTGGAAAAATATATGAAGTGTGGCTACACAGATAAATCTCAAAATCCTCATGTGAATAGGAAAGCCAGGTTAAAAATAACAATGCATAGTGTTAAGTTTCTCATACAAATTCCTGAAATTGGGAAAACCAAGGTACACCACACAAAGATAAATACTTAGGTGGTTGGTATACCAAGAGCAGGAACGTGGCTTCCATCACATTCAGCATAGTGGTTGGTGTATTGGGAGGTGGTGGGGTGACACTCAGTCTGCTCAATTAATATATGAGCATTTCGAGGCACATGCTGTGGGTTCTTGGCTGCTAACACAGCTCTATCTATTTGGGGGTATATACACCAGTATTTTCCTCAAGCTGTCCATTAGTTTATGTCATTTTTTTGTGACTGTTTTAGTTTTCAATTATTTTTGAAAGTTAAAAAATACCTCACATTCATGTTTACACAGCCATTAGGAGCCCCTTTTACTTTTGCTTTTCTCCTTTCTTTTAATTCTACTTCTAAGAGGAAAGATACAGAAATAGAGGCAGAAGAATGATCCCCAGTGCTTTTCAGGATAGCAGATGGCAGTTGCTGAGAAGGGGTCAGAACAGGTATTAGGATCAACCTTTAATTAGACTGAGCACCCTAGGGAGGCAGGCAGATGTCAACAGCTTTTGGTTAAGATGTAGGCATCCCAGAACTGTTGATATCTAATGAGCTCAGGCATCTAAAAAAAAAAAAAAAAAACCTGACAGCCTTACTTATCTATTAAAAAAGAAGTTAACTGATTGGCTTTGCATTGGAGTCTGGAGGGAACATCTGTGCTTGTGCACTGCAGGGAAACGAGGTGGGATGCCTACCAGAGAGGGTGTCAGAGCAGCTCTTGACACTGAGATGCAGCCTTTCCCCAGGACCAGGAAATTCAGCAAAGACAGGGAAGGGTAAACGTGACTGATCCATTTAACTCAAGAAATCTGCCAAAGAGCCCCAAACCAAGTTGAGCTAACAATATACTAAAATGTCTTGCTGCTTCAAAGCCTGTCTTTTGGGATCATCTCTGTAGTCCATCCTATACCCATATCATATTGTGTCCAATGTAAATTGCAATGTACTAGACACTTAATTGAATAGACAACTAAATAACAGATGTCTTATTACTCATGTCTAAATAAGAATAATTATTTTCAATAATTATTCTTTAGAATAAACCTACACTGTGCTCAACTCTTATGGAATTCATTGCATTTGACTTTGTTCTCCAGTTAATGTTTTATAATCCTTCCCAATAAACTATTAATTGACTTGGGAACAAGAATAGCATTTTTTCACCTCCTGTAGCAACATATGCATTAAAAATATGCTTTGGGGGGCTGGGATTGTGGCTCAGTGGTAGAGTGCTTGCCTAGTGTGTATGATGTTCTGGGTTCAATTCTCAGCACCACATAAAGATAAATAAATAATTAAAACAAAGGTATTGTGTCCAACTACAACTAAAAATAAATATTTTTTAAAAAATATGCTTTGGATGAATGCATGGTTGTGAAAATATTTTAAATTCTGATTAAAATTTAATTTTTTTGATTAAACTGACACAGAATACCCGAAAGCAAATTAGAGAATACTTTAAAATCAAATGGCCACCGCCATCCAGAGAAAAACACTGCTGACATTTTGATAGAAATTTCTCTAAAACAAAATCTTAGTCTCCCCACCACCCTGCCCCACCACACACACACACACACACACACACACACACACACACACTTTATATGCATGCAGTTTGTTACTGACATGTTCCACTTACAATTTAATCTTTCACCAGGTACCTGTTGGGTATCTGCTATTTTCTAGGTATGTTTCCAATTGCATGGTGTCAATCAGGGAATAAAGCAAATCAGAACACCTGTCATTCCTATCCTTATGAAGTTTGCCTCTCAGTAAGGGCACAAAGACAACATATAAATAATGTAATAAATTGAAGAGTAGAAAAGAATAAATAGTAGGAAGAAAATTAGGAGAGAAGGGAAAGTGAAAATTCTGTACAAAATATTCAACTTCTTAGGTTTCATGTGTTATGAATATGACATGAATAAAAATTTGAAAATACAAGAGCTGGGGATATAGCTCAGTTGGTAGAGAGTTTGCCTCACATGCATGAGGCCCTGGTTCAACCCCCATCACCACACACACAAAAACAGAATTTAAAAATACAAATTTTCTTAATGGGTATATAAAAGAAAAAACATACATAGATGATATTTAATATTCATTTGTAATATTTTTACTATGTTAAAATTTATGTCTTTAATATATGATTATATATTTAAAATATGAGTTTACAGATTTTACCTTTCTAAAGCCTAAAACAAGTGTTTAGAACATGAAGATATATTTTTTCAAGGTACTCTAAGACTTCATAAATACATAAAACTACATAAGCATATTTTTGCTAAATTTGTCCATAAGACAATGAGTTTCTCATGTGTAGAACCTTTTTTTTTTTACCTTGGTATATTAAGTGCACACTAAGTTCCAGAAAAGCAATCTTTTGAAATCCCTCTTAATACATTTAACAATCATCTAACAAAGAGTTTGCTAGAAAGTTGACAAAGTGTTGCAATCTAATTGTCTCCCCTGAATGTGAGTCTTACCTGAGTAATTAAGTACTGAGCAAGGGATACATTGTATAACTTTCTTTTCCTTCATGGAAAGGGTAACATCTTTTGGAAGTGCTTATCTGAACAAATAGAAACATTAATAATCAATTTAGAAAATCCAAAAATAGATACCTGTTGTCTTAAAAGAATGAAAAACTTTAAGGTGAGGCTCTTAAAGTGGTGCCTGTTTTCTCATATCCTACATCTTCTCCAACTGTGGAGTTCTGAAGTTTGTTTTAATTCATGAATTTCCTAAGACATGCTGGACTAGTATAGAAACAATGGATTTTCTTGATGCAGCCACAGAAGAATCTCTGCTATTTTGTGCAGTGCCCCTGAATAATATTATTTTTCTGTTTATTGACATATCCTCTTGTATTTTCTCAGGAGAGGAAACTTCACATTTCCTAATGCATAGTCCATTCCTTTTCTAATTTTGATTTGTATTTCAAATGTCTGACAAAGAGAGTAAATGCTACCTATGCTGTGTCCAAGGCAGTGACTTATTCATGCATAGTAATCAAGTTATTTTCTGAATAAAAGGCAGCTGATGAAATGGAATCCCTCATGTTGTGTTGCCCGCAAAACATCAGATTCCAGAAACACACAGAATTGATTTCTTCAAACATTATCCCTGAAATATAAGAATCTTAAGTCACAGGTGCTGACGTAGCCCAGGCATAAGTTACAGGATTCCTAAGAATTACCTAATATAAGGTTGTACTTAGAACTGTTGTGTTTTCTCAGAGGTGGAGTTATCACTTCAACTCCTTTGCAAGGAAGTCATTCGCTTTCCATATCACTTATCTGTAATAAGTGATATGGAAAGAAATTTATAATTTTACATTGTAAATAATTTTACAATGGAAGAAAATTATTTGAAAAATTAATGTCTTTCTTTTACCAATGAAGCTTTTCCTTTCTACTGCCTTGATTAAATGAGTACAATTTTAAATTGAAGGTTACTGGCTGCTACTAAGTTAAGACTTAAAAAGAAAAAAGAAAAAAAAAACACTGGAAGAATCAGTAAAAGTGGAACATTCAGGAAAACAAAACGAAGTCATCCAGTCTCAAAACCATGATGTGCAATGGTTTATTTCTCCCTATGCTTTGTGATTGTCTCAACATTTTTCAAAGAGGCACTCTTAATTTGTTCTGCACAGTAGACTAGCACAGGGTCTGAAGCAGAACGTATGTTGAATGAAGAAGCCAAGTTTCCATAGAGGTAAGATTCTGGAAAACACTGGATTAAGTAAAGCTAAATTGTTGTTTCTACTTAGGGACTCTCAAAGTGCTCAATGCATATATATAGTGAGTGTATACAGAGGGAGAAAAAGTATATATGTTTTTCAAATTAATTAACCAAAGCATCCTTATTTTTGTTTTGAAATGTTTTGCTTTATTTTGCTTCATTTTTTCCCTGTGGATGCTTTTAACTTGTTCAGGTTTGTTCAGTACTGGGAAGAAGCAGAAATTCTTACCAGAGCTACCATTCAAAAATATTTTTCATATAGACATTATTAGAGTCTGAAAGTGTTCAGCAGACTATTTGTACTTTACACTAAATATATAGATTTGTCCTTAAGGTAGATTTTCAGAGATGCAAAGGAGATAAAAATTATAACTTTATGTATCATTGAAGAAGTAAGTAATCATAAATAATTTGTAATTATTGTTATTTGTTGGTCTAAGCAATTTACAAAATTTTGGAGCCTTCATATGCCAATATTTTAAAAATGCAACATGATTACACCAGGTAAACTTTTAAAAAATCAACCTTTACAAACTATTTCAGCATTTAGTAAGAAGATTAGAACCAGACATAGTGATTCTTTTGTTTTTGCCTGCTAATATATGTTTACCCACGAAATGGTTTGCAATAGTGTTGATTTCCTAGATTAGGTACACAAAAATTGAATAAAACTCTTCTCTACATTTTCGTAGGCAAAAATAATGAATAAATTAACTCAAATAAAAGTGCACTTTGTTTCATTAAATTATAAAGACTATGAATGTTTTAAGAATTGACACCCTGATACTGAAATGGAATGTCTTCATAGTCATCAACAAATATCCTTAAGTAAAAACAGTTGACAAGTCTCCTTTTATTAATAAACCACATGATGAGTCAAGACACAAATTGCATTTATGAGAATAGCTACCAAAAAGTATGGATGCAACACCTACACCTAGATTAAGTCATTTAATTTTTAATATTAAATGCCTTATCAAGAACTAGGCAAGGAGAAAAGAGTATCATCAGTCTTTATCACTGAGGCAGTAAAAATACTGCACCCAGTTACTAAATGAATAAAATAGTGCATGTCTACTTCATAATGGGTACTCATGGCTTTGATGGTGACTTGTATAAAAAGTGTTGTGACTAGAAAATGATATTTCACATTATAGAGCCAGAAATGTGATTGGGGATTTTGGTTTGACTTCTTGTAATCACCTGAATTTCCAAGACATGTGTTTCCTGTAAACAGAAAAACCTGCAACTCTCATTGCAATATCTCCAGTCCTGGCTTCTGTGGGCTCAGCTGAACCAACCACGTGGGCTGACTCACCCTGGGGTCACATGGTGGCGTCCTCCTCCACTCAGAGCTCTCTCAAAGCACAGCGATTGCTGAAAATCATTCTTCAAATTCATCCTTCCCTTAGAGCTCTCTACTCCTTTGTAACTTTCAAAAGAACACTTATTCTAGGCCGTGCACTGATGTAAACTGTTTAAAAGTACTCACTAATTTAACCCCCAAAACAACATTATTAGGTTATTGTGTTATCATTGTATTTGAAAATCCATGAGAAAAATCAACGTACAGAAATGTTGAAAAGAAAAGATAATAAATGAGAGGTAGAAACGAAGCCGTGATAATGCAGCTTTAGTGTTTGTGTTTGTAATTACTATGTCATATCCCTCACACATTGAAGCCATTTGAATCTTAAATAAGCAAGATAGGAGCCCATTGATTTTAAAGCTGGGAAAATTGCACTAAGCTTGGAGTAAATTACAAACTGAGCTGGAGGAAAAATGCTAAAATTAGAGGAATCAAATTAAAATGAGAGGTGGTATCAGTTTCTTATTTGTTCCTGAAGTCGCCTTTGAGTAGAAAATGCCCTTCCTGATACTCGTCCGAGAGACAGTACAGAAAATAGGGGTGATAAGAGAGAAAGGTTTGCAATGTACAGCACTCCCCCCAAGACCTGAAGAACCACGCAAGACCAGGGCTGGGTTTGCTCAGGATTAAGCCAACGGGAAACTCTTTAATCCCCATGTTTAGTTATTAATACAACTTTGCCCCCAAATGTGCCTTAGGACAAGCATTCTATCCTTTCCTTTTAAGGTCACAAATTTTCTAAAGTCATAAGTAATCTTTTTAAAAAATCAATGTTAATAAAAGTATCCAGATGTAAAGTGAATGGTGCGTGAGCACACGACCACCTTGCAGCCTCAGGAGCTCAACCACGCCCAGTGGCTAACCTGCAGCTTCCCTCCTAAATAGACAGGAATGCTTCCACGGTCCAAAGGCTGGGGAGAGAAACAGCTCGAAGGATGACTGGCTTCAGATGTCTAAAGATCTCATGATATGAAACATCTACAAAGCAATTTTATTGAGATAGAAAAAAAGAAAAGCAAAAGATTCTTTGCAAAATTATACGGTGTTTCTTTCCTACTTTACATTTTTATTTCTATCATTTCTCTAAATTTAATTTTGGTTGCTGTGTTAAAACAGTATCGGCTTTCTGTTCAGAGTTACCTAATTGGATTGGGGCGCTCCTCGTTTGTTTTTGTATTGTTTTAATGATATGATTTAACCCGACTTGACTCTTGGGTCAACATTTTGGGCATTGTTTCCATAGCAGCAGCAACAATCTGACTTTCAGTAATAATAACTGGCATCTTAGTTCTGATGTTTTCCATTGTTCTAATTGATTTACAAATATTAACATAGTTTAAACAGCCCTAAATCCAATAAGGGAGGCCATGTAATTATCCCTGCTTATAGAATGGCACACTCAGGTAGAAAAGTTAAGTAACTTCAAGTTTGGCACAATATTAAATTATTGTTATTGTTTGTTAAATTGACTTACTCTCTTTGCTTTTTCTTCCATTCTAAACTACTCTGCATGCCACCAACCAAACAATTAGCAATTCTTGCAATGCTTTGCCCATTTGAAGGATCCTGCATGTCTGACATGCTCATCTGACTGTGTAATTCCAACATACAATGCTTCCCTCACCATCCTTTTTCATTCTGCCTATGGGTTATCTCCTACTTTTCATTCAAATTAAACCTCCCAGGGACTCACAATTACTTATCAGCATCCTTTCTTTGTGTTTTAGTGGTGTCTTGACATCTGGTCAACCTGATTGCTTTTTCCTATCAGTCTAATAGTTTTCAGGGAAGAAATCCTCAGGCAGATGAAACTCTCCTGCTCATTGTCATGCTCACAGTATCCATTTTCCTGTGCTCGATTTGCCACAAACATGACAGCTATTGTTGTCTTATTTGTTTTATAAATGAATATACAGAAGTTTCATTTCTCCTGTTAGATGCAACTCTGCATGTCAAACAGCTTGCTGCAGGGTAGAGTCCCATAAGGGCTCTGTATATGTGGGTAGAAGCATGAATTCATTATGCCTTAGATTTCTAAAGGATCAGCAACAATTATTCCAAACCCTAATAAAAGCAATTATATATTTCAGCAACACTTTAATTCTTACTTCCAACAACAGTCTCTCACAAGTGACTGAAAATTGCTATTTTTTTAAAAAAATATAACAGTGTATTCACTCTTTGTGGATCATATACATCAGTAATGCACAGATTCCACCATCGCCATCTCCTTGACCAGTCACTATGTCAGGAGCTATTCCTCCATCACAAGCAAGTAGATGTTTCCACCTAGGAATTACTCCAGAGCATGAGAACAAGTTACAGTAGGTTGCAATTTAGAAGGCTTCACTTATAATTCAAATTACACAGTAAATGCATATTGAAATTGTGGCAAAACATCATACTTACAGTATTGGAGAACAAAACTCATAATTCCCTCCAATTGGCAACAGTTTGGGGAAACAGAAGAACAAGTAAACATACCACTAGTTGAGTAAAGAAATGTGTGTGTGTGTGTGTGTGTGTGTGTGTGTGTGGGTGGGTGTGTGCGCACATGTGTGTACTACATGATAACATACACACTATTCCCTACTTCTCCCACTCAACTAAGAGCAAGAATCAACATTACTTAATAAAAACCACAATAAAGAATCTGTGGCAAATTCCACACTCTTACTTTCCTTTAAAGCTGAGTAATATTCCATTGAATATATATAGCACATTTTTTTTATCCATTCATCTATTGAGGGTCATCTAGGTTGGTCCCATAATCTAGCTATTATGAATTGAGCTGCTATATACAAATTTACCAGTAAATGGTTGGAGTTGGAGAAAATCATGCTAAGTGAAATAAGCGAATCCCACAAAACCAAAGGCTGAGTGTTTTTTCTAATATGTGGATGCTAATTCACAATAAGGCGGGGGGTACTAGGGAAGAATAGCTTTACCTTAGATTAGGTAGAGGGAACTGATGGGAAGGGAGGGGAGAGGATGTGGGGATAGGAGAGAAAGTCGAAAGAAACAGACATTATTACTATATGTATATATGTGACTGCATGACCACTATGATTCTGCAACACACTCAGAAGAATGATAAATTATATCCCATCTATGTATGATATATCAAAGTGCATAAATGAATTCTACTTTCATGTATAACTAATTAAAACAAATTTAAAAATTAAAAAAAATAATCTGTGGCAATCAGTATCACCATAAAAATTCCCTTTAGCCACCCCATTATTTACATATTAGAAAGTTTAAATGATACAATTACAAAAGAGAAAGAAATTATAAAAATACTAAAATAATAAAAATTAAGAGATTAATCAATTTATTGGCTAAGTGACTGTATATTGGTAAGCAATAAAACCAATTGAAACCTATGATAGAGATTAAGAGGATTAATTTCACTAAGGTAGGGTTTATAGAGTTAATCATCAGAAGTTCATAATCTCATATAAATATACAACAATCATCCACAAAGTAGGATGGAAAAATCCATTTATGATGGACACACAATTATTAAGAAACATAGAAATACACTTAAATGAAATGTTAAGATCTACAAAAGAAACATGAAAACATGTCCAAGGACATAAACCATGATTTTATTGAAAAGACCAATCTTGATTGGAGAGAAGGTAAATTGAACTGTATTATTTAATATTTTAATGAAATAAACCTTAAATTACTCTCATGAGGGTATAAGTGCTTCCTTACTAGTTAATATTTTAAATGCAGTAAACTTTAAATTATTACATACATTATTTAACTTACAGAAAAGTTAAACTCAGAAGAAATACAACATTAAAATTTATGCTAAGATGCCCCAGTAATCAAAACAATGCAGTTATAGCACCTGAATAGTCAGAATAGAAGGGCATAAAAAATAGTTACGATGGTAAAGCTCACATTTCAAGTCATTGCACAAGCATAAGGAACATTTTCTGCTTGAAAATATGTGTCAAAATCACTTGCATGTGACTTGGAACTATCATTCCTACATTCTAGAATTTAAGCCATAGATGCATCTTCATTCTTCACCATGTTATATGCATGAATTATATATTTCAAGAGTGTTGATATTAGCAACATATTGGAAATAACACCTGTAATTCTTAATAGGAAACTGTTCAGTAAATTATGTATCCAAGAAATGAAATAAGAAAGCTTTCTTGTATCCACATGAAACTTACCCACTTATCTGCTTGGAAGTTTATGTGTGATTAAAAACCCAAAGTGGTTTAAGTTTTTGGTAGGAGAAATTTTAAAAATTAAAAATTTATAGCTGTACTTTTTATCTCTATAAAGAAATTCTAGGCAGGTATGATGATGCACACCTATCATTCCAGCCAGTAGGGAGGTAGAGTCAGGCAAAATGTCAGTTCAAGGACAGCCTGGGCAATTTATCAAGGTGCTGTCTTAAAATAAAAGATAAAAAGCGGTGTAGATAAAGTGATAAAGAGCCCCTGGATTCAATCCCTAGGACTTGAGAGAAAAATGGAGGGTGGGGGGATCAAATAGAAAGGAAACTGTAAATAAAAATGTTTCACTACAGGATCAAGGAGTAGGGTCTACAAAGATGAGAGTAGCAGAGACAGTTCTCAATTTACAGAGTATGTGACAGTGAATTGCCTGTCTAAAAAGGAATACTAAAATATGATAAGTGACAGTTCCAATGAATCAGTGGCTGTACCTGTGCTAAGAATGGTTGGCTTTGGCAGTGTGATGTGGAGCAAGGTGGTGGGAACACTGACCCAGGGAGAGTCCTTTTGACTCTGCCTCCAAATCTGCTGGTATCTATTCATGTCCTTCCTGAATGTCCAGCAGCTGCTCACTCTACCCTCACACCAGCACCATGTGGCATCTACTCCTATTATTTTCAGTTTAGAGATGAAGCAACCAAGACTTTGAGAAGCTGCCAAATAGCCAAGGAGAATCAGGGAAGCACGCCATGTTCAGGGAGGAATTGGAGAGAGAAAGGGGTAAAGAAAGATGGCAGGAGGGGGACAGTTGACATTGAAAGGGAAAGGCAAGACTGGATGCTAAGGAAGGCAGAGAGAGAACTGGGGTGAGTGGGGTGTGAAGTCCCCCAGTGGTTGGGGTGAGTGGGGTGTGAAGTCCCCCAGTGGTTGGGGTGAGTGGGGTGTGAAGTCTCCCAGTGGTTGGGTGAGTGGGATGTGAAGACCCTCAGTGGTTGGGGTGAGTGGGGTGTGAAGTCTCCCAGTGGTTGGGTGAGTGGGATGTGAAGACCCCCAGTGGTTGGGGTGAGAGGGGTGTGAAGTCCCCCAGTGTTGGGGTGAGAGGGGTGTAAAGTGCCCCAGTGGTTGGGGTGAGCGGGGTGTGAAGTCTCCCAGTGGTTGAGGGAGTGTAAGGAGGTAGCAAAGGAGGTGAAGCATTGAAGGGACCCAAGCATTTAAATGTTCTTATTGAGGAGAATGAAGGCAATGGTAGCCTGCCTAAAAGATATGACCTTAAAAATTAGACCCCAAGCCATCTCTGCTGTGCTCTACATACTGTGGAACTTGCCATGAGACTTGTTTCTCCTCACCTTTTCATATTTATCTTCCATGTAGATTCAAATATATCAACATAACATTTCCATTCTCAAAATGCATCTGTTCCAACTGAAAAGATATGTGGGGAAAGAGCCTATTTATGTTAGACTTCAATAAAATAATGATAGCCCTGAAACTTTATAGCATTTTTCATATGTCACAATCATAAAGCATCAAATTGTACATGACAGTTTCATTTGAAACCTCTGCTTAGATACAAATCCTTTTTAAAAATCCCTCAATCATTCCTTTAGAAAAAAATAGCAATACTGAAAGCTTTCTAAGGAGGTTATTTTTGCTGGAATCCAAATCTTTGATATATCTTGGACATGCTGGACTATAATGTCAATACACTTCTAAGACATAATATTATAAAAATCATATAAAAGCACAGAGAATGCCCTCTGCAAAGGAGATTTTATCAGGATCTTGGCCAGGCAGCAATTGAAAATACCTTTGAAGTGTGTTTGCCAGATAGAGGTCATAAATCATTCCTTGTTCAAAAACAGAAAATAAAAAGAGTAGACTGAATATTTGTAAAAATTCACACACTATTCTAGGCATAGAGGAATAATTCAGGTCTTATCAATATGTCATGCTCATAATAAATGCTCAATGGTTATCTGAGTGGAGAGAGTCTTAAATGCACTTCAATCAGTTAAATAAATATTCATAAAATTGGGGAATGATAATGAATAGATCCCAACTTGAGGAAATGGTAGTCCAATGGGGCAGACCAGCACACACACACACACACACACACACACACACACACACACACACACATAAATAATAATAATTTCAAATCACTCTAGAAAGGGGAATGCCAATGATATTCTCAGGGTGCAATGAGACAAAGAGGGGTACTTCATAAGCCTGAGGAGCAAAGTCTGAAGTAAGGAAACCTGCTTACAAGAAGAGAAGACAAGAGTGACGATGAACTAACCAGGCAACAGCAGAGGCAGGTAACTAAGTCCAAGGCTGAGAAGTCTTCATAAAATCAAAATGGAAGACTCTTCATAAATATTTTTATCTGTTATTACATGAACATGGTTTAAATCCTCTGTCTTCTATATTAATGTGTTACTTTTTTGTCTGAACAATTTTGACTAATTTCATTGAAATTAAATTGAGCCCTCAGTCATTGGACAACTTACTGAACCACTTGGACTGATTCAACATTTTTTTTTTTGTAAAATGAGATGGTTGAACTAAATTACTATTAAAAGTCCCTTTATAACAAAAATATCCTGTGTATAGTGTGGATATACCAACCAGAAAGAATCATCATTTTTAAATAACCAACATTCTATATAGAGTCTCTGATCATGTACATGGATAAATGGCTGGAAAATCAGAATTGATCTTATAAAGATGTGAAGTCCTTGATCAAGACTATACATGAGAACAAAACATTACCTTTTACTTTTAATTTTAATGGTGTGTATTTAGCAAACTGTTTTTAGCTGTATTTTTACATACCTAATTCTTTGGCATTTGTCTTCCACAAATTATATAAGATCACTAGATTTGATGTTTAGCAAATACTTTTGCCACATATTCTTTTTCTGAGGTAAATCGAGCCATAAATATTTCAGTAGTCTGATTTTATTTCTATGTCATTGGTTCTAAGAAGGGCTCACAGATGTATTCCTTGGGTTCTTACATCCTTGAATATGATATATGTCTTCTTCATACTTGATATTTGGAGGGATTAACTTTCTTGTAAATGCTTGATTCCATCAGACTCTGTAGAAATTCAGCTAATTATGTAGATGCTGAGCCTGGCCCTGGTCTTTTTTCTAAGTCATTTCCACTTACTGTTTAGGAAGACTTTTATATTTCATTGTTGTTTTTCACGAATTCTTTCTAGATGTCATAATTCCCAAGATTTTTCAGCTTAGAAATGTTTAGAAAGCTATGCCTGTTGCATTTACATTGGGATGTTAATTTATCCAAGTAAAATATTTTTTTGAATAACACTGTCACTCAGAATTTTATATGAATTGATCTATTATTTTATGGAATCCAGAGATTCCTAATAAAATTTAGGGCTAATATGAATGACCACATTTAAAGTCATTTTCTTTAATATTTGGAAATCTGAAGAACTCTATATATTTATCTTTTAATATAGCCTAGAAAGAGGTAAAAATGTTTTGTTTAATAACAAAATAGTCTAAGAAGTAATACCCTAAAATTAGGAACATGATGACAATGGTCATTATGATTAACACAGTATATATGTTCAACCATGTGCTGGAAATTTTCAGCAAAGTGTATTAACTAAGAATATAAAAAGCAAAATAAGGATTGGAAAAAAATAAGAGAAACTGAAACTTTCATTGTTTACAGAAATCTGTTGTTGACATAAAAAAAAAACAGAGTGAAGGATGGACATGGTGGCCCATGCCTAGAATCCCAACATCTAGGGAGGCTAAGGCAGGAGGATTGCAAGTTCAAAGCCAGCTTCATCACTTGGCCAGATCTTAAGCAACTTAGAGAGACCCTGTCTCAAAGTGAAAATAAATAAATAAAAAGGTCTGTGGATGTAGTTAGTTGTGAAGTGCCTCTGGGTTAAATCCCCAGTATCAAACAAACAAACAAAAAAACAAATCTGAGTGAATCCACAGCAAATTATTAGCACGATAATTTCACAAGCTACTGATCATACCACCTATATATAAAGAAATCATGCACTTTCTTATTCAGTAGCAGCAAAGATGTTGAAATTGTAGGAAAAAAAATGAGTTTTACAATGACCCCCGAAATGTAAAATGTAGGTACAAGTATAAGAACATCAATTAAGACTATTATGGAGAAAATAATTCTTTTGAAAGACATTAAAGCCCAGTGGAAATAGAGAGGTGTATATGTAATAGAAGGGTGCACACTGATTCACCTCCCACTCATCTCCAAGTACAGGTTTAACCAAACCCTCCAAATACTTTGTGCAGGTTCACAGTTGTACAATTGTGGTATATGGCAGAGATGTAGATAAAGGGTTTTTCCTGCCTGGTATAAAGACTTACAATGAAGGAGTAGTAATTAAGACTGTGCTGCTCTGATGCAGGCTTAAAGGCATGGAGAAAAATAAAGAATAAGTTTTATCCAAAGTTCTCATCAAACAAAATAGCAGTTCCCATGTATAAATATTTAATTATAATTATAAAAAGAAAATTTAAAAAAAAATTTCGAAAGAAATATAGAATAATAAATTTATTATGTTGGGTTTGAAAAGGGTTTCTTTGAAAATATATATATATATATAAATATGAACATTTATCCACAGAAGGCACATATAAAACACACATATAATTCAACTCAAGACTAAAAATTGTATTAAAATCATATTAACATGTGGAACAAATAGACAAAATCAGACTATTGTTCCTGCATAGCTGAGAAGATGATCATTCATTATGTCAAATTGTTTTGATGCCAAGTCTACTGTTAGAACTGAGAACTGGAAGCCTTCAGTTAGAGGAAAAAACACTTCACATTAAGCTCAATTTCAACACAGTAAACTATAATAAGACATTACATCCATTTGGGAGCTGCTTTGATTTTTTTATTTATAAAACATCAATATACTAATCTATAACATGTGTTATTAGTCTTTCACACAATGACAATTCTCAATAATCAGAATAAAGAAAGAAAATTATTTGTAGCTCTTTAAAGTTTTAAAATATTTTGGATAAGCTTAATTTTTCAATTAAACATAATTGTTGGCCATCATTAACATTCTCTGAATTTCAGTGGTTTAATATTTATAAAAGAGCAGAAGGAACAGCTGTCTTTCTCCTTCTAACCCCCTCCCCTGGCAGGATCAGGTCCGAGGGCAAGTGAGTACCAAGTAACTGTGATGCTTAGGGACTTTGTGCTGTTCAGTACAAACTAACCTCACTGATGGTTGTCAGGGCTTAGAGGTGGTAGCTTCTTCAAGATTCACTTTGCGCCTTCATGTAATTACAGCCTCTTACCTCTGAATTTCTACATAATATTTAGGAAAATAGAGCCCCTGCCTCTGAGACAAATTTAACACAGGATTGAAGCGGCCACGCAGGGGTGGGATGGTAGGTGGGGCACATGCTCTTGCTCCTCAGTTTTGCAAAATAACAAGCTGTTTTTAAAATAATTTTTAGGAGTTGCTATGATAACAGGCCTACTAAGTGTACTGCACAAGCCCAGTGCCTGCCACAGGAGTTATGATAATAAGCCTACTAAGCGTGCAACATTCAGTCCAGTGCCTGCCATGAGAGTAGCAGTCTAGCAGAGTCCACGTTCTTATCATCTGAGAGCACTAGGGTGCATGCCAGTCCACACATATAGCTGTACTTGTGCAATTTGCCACTTATCCTCGTCAAGAGAATAAATTGGAAAAGCATCTCTTTCCACAAAAACTGTAAGATTCAAAAAGTAGAAGAAATGATATCACCATAAAATCCAATGTGACAATTGAATGAAGCAAGGAATATGTCACCAACGATGCCAGTGCCACCTAGTGAATGTTGTTGGGGTCGTGTTGGTGGACTCCTAATGTGGACGCTCACAAGGCAAGTGGCTTAGACTCCCTGGGGGATGTATTACCAAGAAAATCAAGATGGGGGGACGTAGGTGCTGCTCTAGATTGAGGCAAGTTCAGGAGAGGTACAAGCCAAATGCAGTATCCGCCCAGAGTGGTCCTCAGCTGAGGGGAAAAGGCTTTCCCAGTGAGAGGGTGGATCTGGTGAGGATGCGGCTCTGGGTATAGACTTATGTTCGACTTTCTTATTAAATCCTGTATTTCATATCACAGCATCTCATTAGGTAGATAATGGTGGCTTCTGGAGAATGGCCCTATTTTTTAAAAGAGATACCTCAGTGTTCAGGGTGATGTGTCAGGAAATTAGTAGCCACTTTCACATGGTTTGGTAGAAGAGAAGCTGGAACTCAAGTTAACAAGTATTAATACTTGATGAATTCAGGTGAAGAGTTGGAACTTTTTATGGCACTACTTCTTTAATCTTTCTGAGAGTCAAAAGATTGTCAAAAATAAACATTTTTTTAATAAAAGGAAAAATACAATTCAAATGAATTTTTATTGGTGCAGGCAGATGGGTATACAAGTACAAGCCTTGTGTTAGGCAGAATTTTAAGATGACCTCAAGACTCATGGTGTCCTTATGCACTTTCCAAATGCAATCCTTTGCCCATGGCAGTGGGTACAGCTGGTAAATGTGGTGTGACATCATTCCTGCCAATCAGTTGCACGGCAAAGGGAAAGATGTGTTCATATATAATAAACCAGTTGGCTCCAAGTTTCTAAAGAGATATTACCCTGGATGGGCATGATCAGTCTGATGAGACTTTAAAAGGAGGTCTTGAGGTTAGGGACCAAAGAAAATTTTGAAGCAGCAGAGTAATTCTGTCATTACCCATGAGGAAGCAATTGGCCATGGTCTCACTAGCCACATGGAAAGAAAGGATGGGCACACTCCAGGAGCTGGAGCCATATATTCTACTTCCGCAAGAAAAAAAAAATTCTGCCAACAATGAGTGAGCTTGGAAGGGTGACCCTAAGAGAGATGAGGACACAGCCCTTCTGTACCTAGGGTGCAGGCTTGTTAGACCTAGAATCGAGGACCCACGTGTTGTACCCAGACTCCTGACCTACAGAGACTGAAATCATAAATTTATGCTATTTTAAGCCTCTAAGTGTGGAGAAGTTTACAATGTAGCAATAAAAAATAACGCATATTTTGGTAGCGATAAAGGAAGGTCCTGCCATAATAAATCTTAAAAACATGGGAGCAGTTCAGTTCCAAACTGAGCCGTGGACAGAAGGGATAGAAGATTTTAAGATGCATGATGCAGAAAGCTTAAATGATGGTGAACAGACTGTGAGTAAAACACGTGAAACAAGTCCAAGAGCTGCACTGCACTCATAGAGAGTATGTTCTTCAATCACAGTGAGATTGAACTAGAAATAAAAATGAAATGTGTTGGAATCCCCAAGTATGTACAACATAGTCCTAAATGTGCTTGGATCAGAGACAAATCATGGATGAATCAGAAAACAGTTTATGAAAAGATAATTAAAGCAAAATTACCAGTTTTGGGGGAGATACAGGTAAAGGCATGGTCATTTCTAATTTTATAGCTTTCTGTGCCACAGGGGTTGCAATGACTCATCTGAGCACACAAACACACATAGCACACGCTCACAACATGCGCACATGCACAAAAAGACGGAAAGAAAAAATGAAAGGAAAGTTAATCAAGCTCAAAGCAAGTGAAAGGAAGAAAATAAAAGTAAAAACAATGTTTTAAAATTATAAAACAAATCATAAAAATTAATAACTTAAAATTCTTGTTGAAAAGATCAGTAATACCAGTTGGGGAGAGAGAGAGAGGGAACATATTACGAATATAAGAATACTTAAAATAAAATTGGGAGTATTTTGTGGATTTTTTTTAAAACTGAAAGGTTAATAAGGCCACCAATAAAAATATTAATGATAATAAACATAATATCTTAGACACAATGGATAAATTATTGGGAAAATCACAGGTTATCAAAAATAAGAAACAGAAAAATCTAAATAGTCCTAGGCCTATTAGGTTTCTGTTCACGATTCACAACCCAGAGGCCTCACTGGTAAATTCTATTTCATGTTTAAGGAAGAAATGATAATAACATACAAAATAATTCATAAAGTAGTAGAAAAGGAAGTCTTCAGTTGTTTTGTAATAATAACACAAATCAAAGGCAGAATAAAGTATGTAAAGAGGATATAATTTTAGATGATCCTCATGAAATTAGAAAAAAGAATTTAAAAATCTGTGTATATGATTCACTATATTGATATGATAAAAGGAAAACTCATCTCACTTAAATATGTGCAAGGAAAATCAGTTGTCAAAATTTCATGCCCCTTCAGGGCAAAGTCTGAGAGAAAAATATGAACAGGTCAATTGTTTTCAATCTGATGAGTATTGAGGAAACCTGTACAGCAAACACTGCAATTAATGGTGACAGACAGAACCCCTTCTACCTAAGGCCAGGTCCTTTCTGTACATTCAAGATGGGAACAAGGGGACAAAGAAGTAAGTTGAAGGTAAAATGATCGGAAAGGAAGGACACCTATCTGCCCATGTAGCTGAGATGATGGAATATTTCAAAATTGTGAGGAAGCTCTAAGAACCACTGTTGCTTAAAAATAATAACTTCTCAGATTTTAAACCAAGGGAGAAACAAAAGGAAAATAAAGAAGTCCACTTTACTAAGGATCTAAACATAAAATTTAATTTCCCCGTAACTTGAATCTAAGCGCACCATTTTTCTAAAGGATCCTGAAATAAAAGAATGATTTGTTCATATATGAAATATTCTACTAGGAGTTTCTGATATCAGTTATTTCAATAAAAATTACTGTAAGTTTCTATCCTATAGTTGTCAGGTTAATAATTATGTTTGCATAATAAGAATCATTCCATTTTTAAACTTTTCAGTGAGATAATGCCTAGTGCCTTATTTTTATTCAATTTGACTGCATAGAAAAACCTGTTGGCATAACGTTAGACATGACTTATTCTTCATTGTGGAAGACATGATAAGCCACACTAAAAATAATTTTTTGGTGGATAATGAGGATACAATTAAATGTTTGAAAAAGAAAAAAAAATGTGTACGAATTAATTTTGAGTTAACACTGGAGGTATGGTATTAACAAGCAATATTCTATGCACGTTGATCTTAATCCTATGTAGTTTACAATTTTAAATACATTTGAAGCAGTTTTTGGACTGTGCAGAAAATTGAATGTTCTGTTTCAGGAAACATGTTTTGTTTTATTTTTTCCCCTGAAGGAACATAAGATGTTGGGTTACTATAAGAAAACATATGATAGACTTTTTAAATTTCTTTTTGTTTCCTTTAGATTATCACAAATTGTTACCTTTCAAAATGACTGTCTCTGTTCATTTGTTCCCCAGGAGTACAGACATTGAAATTGATGGTCTCCCACAAACCTGGTCTCTAAGAAAACAATACTTACTTTTATAAATATTCAACCACCTCTGCAATTTAATTTTTAAAGCCACTTTATTCTCAGAAATATCTTAATGCCATTGCCAGTGAACATGAATTGAAGCACCTAAGTTATTTAGAAGACTATTTCCTTAATATATTCAAGTTAGACATTGTGTGTGTGTGTGTGTGTGTGTGTGTGTGTGTGTGTGTGTGTGTGTAAGAAAAAGGGGGGGGGAGATGGATGCTGGAGATTGATTGGGTAAGTACACTGTGACCAGACAATTGGCAGGAATCACTTTTATTTTCACTTTTTTTATGAAATGAGAAAATGTCTCTTCTTTGATCAACAGAGATTGTCCCATGTGGGATCATAAGAGCAACCAACATCTTGCTGTGTATACTGAAAACCATACTGGGTTCTCTGCCAGTGCTTTGTGAGAGATGTGCTTCTTCCCCAGGATAATGACTGTAAAACTAAAGAGGGCTCCAGGGCTCCAGACTCAAATAGAAGGAGCATTTATCTTAGC
The DNA here is from genome assembly GCF_048772815.1 of Callospermophilus lateralis. NCBI lineage: Eukaryota > Metazoa > Chordata > Mammalia > Rodentia > Sciuridae > Callospermophilus > Callospermophilus lateralis. The sequence goes on along the minus strand of NW_027517992.1, from coordinate 590,417 downwards.
CAGGCTGTCATGAATGCAGAGCACAGACAGAGGCGGGTGGCGGGAACAATGGACACTCATTTCTCACAGATATGAAGGCAGTCAGGCCAAGGTCAGAGTGCTCAGGTTCAGAGGTCCTTCCTTGGGCTTAGGGATGTCTTCTTAGTGTACCTCTGCATGCGGGAAGGAGAAGCTCTGGTCTCTTCCTCTTCTTAAGAGGACACTGATCCCACTTGGAGGCCCTACCCTCATGACCTTAAATTCTGAGACGATGAAGGTATTTCAGGAGAACAAAAGGAATAGGAATGCTGGCAGAGGAAGCAGGTAGAAGAGGAACTAAAAGGTCCTGTTTGTTGAATTTGACTCTTAACAACTGTTTATGTCCTTCATTTGAAAAATCCTCAAGTAGGAAAATTAACCAATAAACTTTCCAATTATTTGTCAAATATTACTTTGAGTTGGGCTTTTGTTTTGTAAACACCCAGCAATTATACTTTCTTAAGCTAAAATTATGTAGGATAGCTTTTTTTTTTTTTTAAAGAAGTGTCATTGTACGGTTCAACATTGATTTTTCCACTCATTCAAAAACAAGATGAAAATTTTACTAAGATGGAAAACACACACACACACACACACACACACACACACACACACACTCATTGTTCTCTTCAATTTAGAGCTATGTATAATAACCTATCAAAAAAGTTATAGTAGTTTTACTCCTTGTCTTGGTCTGCCATTGAAAATATTCTACAGGTACATGGACAATCAAATTTCTCATTAACTCTGAAGAACTAGTGAGTCTCCCAGTCTACACTGAGATTGCTGACAACGAAGATAAGATAATGAACCAGCTAGATGACACACAGCCATCTAGGGCATTGATTCTATAAGTGTGATCCATAGAGGAGCAGTCTAAGCATCACATAGGAACCTGGGAAAAAATGAAGAAAGAGAATCTCTAGCTACATGTTTTTTAACAAGCCCACCAGATAATTCTGATGCATGTGGAACATTCCTAAGAACACATTTTGGACTAGGATGATTTAGGGCAAATATGGCATTGGTATTAACATGTCCCTCAACTTGAGTAAACATCAGACCAGCTTCTTTCTTACTACAGGTTCCTAAACTCCCTTCTCTTAGAGCGTCTACGTTAGGAAATTTTTCATCACAAATTCTGTTTCCTTGGAGACAAAGGTCTTCTTCAAGCCTCTTGACAGTTTTTCAACCCAAGAACACCTTTCCCAGTGACCCAGGTCCATTCATTTGAAATGCAGCCATGGAGGGCACAGTGCCGGTTCCCAGTCTCTCAAACTCTGTGGCAAAGTGGGAGTCTAATTTCTCAAGAGCTAATTGGCAAACAATTGTGGCCTGCCCCTCGTTTAAGAACCTCCCCTCAATGCCCTTCAAGACTTTTTCATTCACCCAGTGGGTCAAAATCCTTTTCTAATGTTTTCAAGAGGAGTTTAATTCAGTCTCTGTCCCCTGTTGCAATAGTCTTGAATACAGTTGTCCTTGACTGTTAAACCCTGTTCAGTGCAAATTTTCTTTGATGTGTTTCAAAGAATCTTTGATAATTCTTAGAAGCAATATCTGCTCTCCAAGCCCTGCTGACACTCACACTTTGCCTCTTCAAAATCTAAGCTCAGCTTCAGATTCCTGCAGACTTACATGACCATTTGGGGTATATACTATTATATAAAACAAAGCATGGAGGACCTAAAATGTATTTTTGTCATTGTTAGGCAGCTAATGTCTGGCCAGCATCTATAATGCAGAAGACAACTCTTCAGTCACTAGAAAAATAAGGATATATGCACAGTTATCAACATTATGTGCTTTTGAATCGGGCTAGAATCTACTGTTTATAAATGATATGATCTTATTCTGTTCATAGTATCTTTTAGACTTAATTTAGTACTCTGTAAAGAGGTAATAATATCAATAGCAAGAAGAATAATTTGAGTGCTTTTTATATAATTACAAATATCATTTATCCTCACAATAACATGACAAAGAACCATAAAAGATTCTAAATTGATAAATGAGTAACAGTTAATACACTTGCCCAAAGCTAAACAGCTGGAAATATCAGAAACAACTATAGACTAAAGCCTCCCTTATCCAGGGTTTGGAACACTGAAGCTGTAAAAATGAGATAATGTATGTAAAGCCCCTAGCATATCATCATTATGCATTATACAAAGTTTTGGAGAATTGTGAAATATGAAATATAGAGTACCAAAGCTAAGTATCATTGATGTTCAAGTTTTGTTCCAGTTTGTATTGTCACTGAAGATTCCATGAAATAGGAGAATATTAATATTTTACTAAAAAGGAATGATGTGTTGTTGGTTTTTAATAAGCTAAGTAGGAAAAGAAATCTTTTCTGTTGAGTAATAATAATTTCAGCAAAGATTTAAAGGAAGAACACAGAAGAGGTATTTGGACAGATTGTTTTTCTTGTTCTGTGGAGTACCCGTATTACCTTGAGATCCTTGTTTTACATAGCAGGAGCTGAGACTCCCCAGATATTTGAATTCGTTTCCAAGTGGATGGCACAATGCATTAAATGAATGCTGATTCATATATATAAACATATAAACTTTTTAATTTATATAACATATATATTTTATTTATATAACTTATATATAACTTTATATAATATATAAAATATTTATATATTTTTATTTATATAACTATAAATAAAGGAAGATTGCCAAAGCTGCAGGGAGGGGACCCTCTTTGGAAACCTAGCTTGGGTTCCATTGAGCAATGAGTCTAAGATATGATATGAAGGTATAAAATAGTGCTGACTTTTGGAATTTCAAAGAAGTACACCACACAGGAAGTCATAAGGAAAGGAGAAGAGTTATTGATGAGTTGAATAGAACAGTGAAGGAGAAAAATATCTAAAAATATGTTATTCAATAAGGACTAGGATCAAATTTATGGAGTTTTTAAAATGAATGCCTCATGTACTATAACAATTCAGTTTCAGCAGTATTTTTACAAATAAAAATTTCCTTTCATTGCAGAGAAAAGAGGATTCTTGTGTATGTACAAATTCATGAAGGATGGGGAAAGGGAAGGAGAGAGAAGAGAGAGAGAGAGAGAGAGAGAGAGAGAGAGAGAGAGAGAGAGAGAGAGAGAGAATGAGAGTACTAAATCAATAGATCACCAGATGCATTACAAGTCCGGACAATAAAAGAGGTGCAATTCTAGAAATACTAGATTTATCCATGATAATTTTCTTTTTGGACCTGCCAGGGCAAGGAAATTCACTTTTATTGTCCCCTTTATGGAGAAAGGTGATATTGAGTCATCCAGCATCAGCATTGCCAATTGCTCTAAAGTCGAGCTGCTCTCTTAGCTCCAGCTAAGGAGGAGGTACAGTAATGTCACATATGGTACCACTGTGTTGAAGATTCATTAGTGAGATCTGGACAGAGCTGCTGCCAGAATGATGGATAGTCAGCCTCGGGAGAATCGATGCTATTAAACCTACATTTAAGCAGGAAGCCTAAATAAATGCATGTTGGCATGCAGGACTGAGTGCAGTCCCTGGCACTGCAAACTGGCAAGATCGGGGCCTTCCTTGGGAGAAGCACTCTTACCAGCAGCGGGAGTCGGGCTACACTTCAGGGAATCTTGTGGCTAGATGCCAAACACAGGCATCAAAGTTCTCCCTGCACTAACGCACCCGATTCAGAGTCTAATATTCTGTTTAAATCTATTGGTGAGTTAAATGCTTAATTTCAAAGTGATTTTGCTCTTTTTACCAATCTTAGATACATTCGAAAATTTAATTTCTGAAAGGAGCAAGAGAATATTATTGTTTTGTCTATGATAATAACTGTACATGATACAAGATGGGAAAGAATAGTAGAAAAGATCCTCTTTCCAGAATTGTGAGTGATAGTCTGGCTATATCATTAATTTAATTAGAAATTAATAATTTAATTTGTGCAAGCCTAGTTTCTGCATCTATATGATGAAGTTCCTGTGCTAATAAGCAAGCTTAACATCCATTTATCTATACAAAATAAGCAGAATCATATTTTTATAAAGACTGAAGGCTAGTCAACAGAAATTCAGTATTTGATTTTTAAAAGTAGGTCCTTCATTTGGAATTACTAAAAAAATAAAAAAAATAATAAAAATAAATAAATAAAAGTAGGTCCTTTTTTTGCACAAATAAGTAGTATTTATGTCAAATAAATTTCAGTAAAAAGCATGCATATATAAGATAGTATTCAGAATGTAACCTAATAATCCACTGTATTACAAGTATATCAAACAATCTCCCTAAAGTGGATGGAAAATTAGGTGCCAAATATGGTAATTTCAGAAACAAGTGGAGACTGTAAGACTGAAGGCAAGAGAATCAGAGCATGTCACTGAATGCACCATAAAATTGTCTTCCAGAGGAGCACAAGTCTACAACTCCGAATCACTCTAACTCTACACTGGAATTAATTCTGTAGTCGATGGTGGATTGTGAAAGCTTATTTCTCGTTGAGTGGGCAGTTACAGACAAACAAGAGAAGGGGACGAAATGATCGATGTCTCAATGGATAAGAAGACATTAGCAAGAACTCAAATGTCATTGAACATTGATATAGATGTGTGTATTTGAAAATATTTGTAGATATGTGTATGTATGTGGGTTGTATACCCACATACACTTGCTTTCTCAGTGAATGGTGCACAAAATTCATATTCTTTTAAAGGACCGATAGAACAGTATCCAGAATAGAACACGTTCTATTCATCAAACAAATCTCAGTACCTTTGGAAGGACTGAAATGATACCAAATTTGTTTCAAAACCACAATGAAATGAAATCAGAACTCACAAAAAACTTTGTCAAATTTCTATAATGCACAGTGATTCCATTCTTGGGGGTATTCTCAAAAGAAATGGAAACATATGTCCACACAAAAACTTGCACATTAGTCTTTATAGTGGTATTGTTAATATGAGCCCAAATAGAGGCAATCTAAATGGCACAACCTAGTAGTAAATGGATAACTAAATGGCAGTATACTCATACTATGGAATATTATTCACCAATAAAAAGGAATATGCTACAGTGGAAATTTTAAGCTATGTAAAATAACTCATTTAAAGATGACATATTATATGATTTCATTTATATGAAACATCCAGAATGAATCAATAGGAATCACTTCTCCTGGGCTTTCTAAGGGTTGGCTGGTGGGTAGAGGAAGTCTGGGAAGAGATGAAGAGTGACCATGAAGAATTATGGGATTTCTTTTATGGTGATAAAAGCACTCCCAGATTGATTGTGGTGATGAATGAACAATTCTCTGTATCCAGTAAAAGCCACTGAATTGGACACATTAAGTTGATAAGTTTCATTATGTTAACTATATCTCAATAAAACTGGTATAAAAATTTAATAAGAGGGAGTGCAAATAGATTTACTTCAAAATGATGTATTTCTCTACATATAGACTTACTGGATACATTGTAAATTGTGTAGATTAGTTCTTCTAAGCTTTATTATGCATGTACTGTGGGGTGATAGAAAAACAGGCCACAGAATAGATTTATGCATAACTCAAAAACAAAGAATGAGTTTTACCATTTTTAAATGGCAAAAAAAAATTAAAAAAACAAAAAGACTTTCATGACAGGTGTGAATTACATAAAATTCAGTGTCCAAAAATGAGTTATAGGAAAATAGCTGTTCTTATTTATGTATTATCTATGTCTGCTTTTTTGCAACAGTAGTTGTAAAAGATACTTTATAGCCCACAAAGTCCTAAATATTTGTATTCTGGACTTTTACAGAAAAAAAAGTTGCCAAAATTTTCACTCAGGGTATGTGGTCCAAAGCAGGGAAGCAGGTGGCCAGGTATGGGTATGTATGTTTGAACTAAGCAATCGCACTAAAAGTGGTAGAGATGTCGGGGTCAAGTCTAAGGACAGCAGAAGAATCACTCATCGGTCTTTCCGTCCTCTGCTCCTCCCCACTGCCAGATCAGCAGTCACAACTGCCATCTCCAGTTCTGTACCGATCACTCAAGACTTCAATGTGAAATAGAAACCCTCCAGAAACATGCAAAATCATTCATAATATGTCCCCAATTTTTCACATAGAATTCAAGGTTAAAATTTTATATTCTAAAAAAAAAAAAGTTAAATTGAAATAAAATATAAATTTTTAGAATGGAATAGTTTGACATTTGAGCATAACACCAGTCATTGATCATTTGCATTTTATTATATATAATGAGGAAAAATTCATAAGTATGTTACTACTTCAAAACTAGGAACATATGGAGAACAGTATGGAGATTCCTTTAAAAACTAAAAATAGAAGTACCATAAGATCCAGCTATCCCACTTCTGGGTATGTATCCAAAGAAGATGAAATCAGCACACAGAAGAAACCTGCATACCCCTTTTTATTGTGGCTCTATTCACAGTAGCTGACACATGGAATCACCCTTGGAGCCCATCAACAAAGGAGTGGATAAAGCTGGGGGGGGAGGGGACTAGAAACAAACGTTAGTTTGCAAAATAAAATAATTTATTACGTGATTTTAAATAGGTCTCAAAATTTAGCCATTTCTATCTACCCACCTAAAAATAATTATAAAATATAGTATTTGGCTTTATTCAATATAATTCTGAAAATGCCAGTGTATGTGCTAATACACTGTACTATGAAAATTAAAGTCTGTTTTTCCATTGAAATACTCTTTTAAAATCAATTTATTAAAAATAAAATTTCCCATCACTTCAGTGAATTTGTAAGCAGAGACATCTAATAATTGGTAAAAATTCTTGATTAAGAGAAGAAAAAAGTTGAATATAATGATTGATATAAAAAAACACTCTGTGTCCCTTTTTAAAAAACAAACAAGCTAATCAACATAATGCCATTAATTTCAGTTTTCAAAAGTCTGCATACTAGTTCCAGGCTGCAGGATGATTAATTACCTGCTATAAGAAATTCAAATTGAAATCCTTTATAATCCCCATAATAAAAACCATTGTTTCTGGTGGCTTCAAAACAATTGGTTTCTCATTTCTATTTAGAAAGAATGCTTTGAGTTTATAAAGTAAAAATTTAAATCCTCAAGTTTCTGAGTAATCTTCCTAGCTCTGATACAGAGGATTTAGTGAGCACATTTAAGATTGTCATAATTTTCTGTGTTTAAAACCCATGCAGACAGCTGGAAGCTACTCCACGCCATTGCCCACTCTGTCCTCTGGTACACTGAGCCACCACCCATTCCATTGTTTTCAGGGAGTGTGGCTACAATGAAAGGGACACTCTAGTGACACTCAAGTGGAACTACTGTTAGCACAGTAGTTATTATTTATTAACTTAAATTGCATAAATAATCAGATAAGGGTTAAAGAATATTTCATTAAGCACTCTAAGCAAGCTGTCAATAATTTAAAAGTATTGCCTGTGTTTCATGTGTGTCTAAGTTGCTTAACCTAATAGAATTTTCAAACCCTTAATATTCAATCATTAATTCCGCCTTAACTTCAATGCCTATGCAGATTTGTCCCATTTGACTTAAAACAGTGACAGAACCAAAAAAGCAATGCATTTCTTTCACACAAAATAAACACAAGCATCCCATCTACTCCAGAATACAAAAGTCACTGCAGGGTTTGGATGAAAATCTCCCAGGATAAGACTCCTGCACCTGGGTGACTTTGGATCCATCTATTGAATTGCTAAGAGTCTGAGGTAGAGGTTGGAGACGCACCGGGGACTATAAACACATGAGCTGGGGAGAGCTTTAGATCAACTTCTGAGTAAATATTCAGCATTTAGATCATGGCCCCTTCATGCCTTTGTAGATCATGTTCATGCACCTTCTGTAGGTCAGAAATTCTTAGCCATTACTCTAAGTTAAAGAGATGTCTCGGGTGCATCAGCAATGGAAACATTATTGCTGCTGACAAGGCAGTATTTTCTTGCTCTCTGCTGCTGGAGATACACAGTACAATTGCAAAACACAGAAGCAAAACAACAGCATCAGAGACGGGGTGGAACATCTTTGTAGAGAAAGAATTGGTTTTCTTAGATGGAAGATCTATATGTACAACATCTGAAAAAAGCATTAAAGCCAATATATTTTTAACCATTCAATAAAACATTTGTTTTGAACTCAAAATTTAAAAAAACCAAAAAACTGGTAAATCCAATGGAAAATGTCCATGGCATTTCTTACACTAGCCCCATTACAAAGACTTTGAATTTGGTCTTGTTTTTTCAGGTGATGAAGTAATTACTTCTCACTGAGGTATATGTTATGATTATTATTGAATTCGTTATAACTGGGAACCTCCCACGAGGCAATTAAAATATGTCAACGTTAAATAAAATATAGCGATAAAAGCCAGGTACAGAAAAATGAATAACTCATGATCCCGTTCATATGTAGAATCAAGAAATACCGATTCATAGGGTAAAATGTTGGTTACTGGAAGCCAAAGCAGTTCATAGAGAGATGGGGGAGGTGTTGGTGCAAGGATGCAGAAGTGGAGCTTCACAGGAGGACTCAGTTTAAGCATGGTGACTGTAGTTAACAACACCCCTGTGTTCTTGAAAACTCAGAGAGAGTAGATATTAAACGTTCTCGCCACAAAAGCGATAGCCATGTGAGGTAATGCATTTGCTAATTAGCTCAGCTGTACATCCTAGAGTACATTTCAAAATGTGGTATACAATAAATACAGACAAATTTGTCAATTTACACAAATAAATGTGGAAATATTTCTAATTAAATCTTTTAATTTACTACAACTCTGTCTTCTTTCTTATACCTATTCCATAGAACAATTCTTTTAGATTAAGATGTTGGCTTTCTTGACCAACTTCCATTGTCACCCCAGGGCATCCTTGGAGAAGTAGAAAGAATCTGTTTCTGAATCATCTCAGAAACATGGATTTTGCTAAATAACCTGTGCAAACAGAGGCTTTACATCACTTGCCACAAAATAAACAAGACAGTAAAAATGTGCCCCCCCTCCCCCCGGCACGCACACACACCTGGTAACACCAGCCTTACTCCTGGAGCCTCCAAATCTGATTTGCTTCAGCCCTCTTCTAAATCTTGCTTTCTGTCATCCTCCCTTCTCTTACTCTGGTCTGTCCTCCTTAGTAGGAAGCAAGGAGAGTGGAAGTGTTTATGGATTGGTACATTTCCACCTCTATTCCAAAAGTAGCCATTTAAAGTACTTTAGTTCATCTGAGTGTAATTTCTCTATACATTTCTAATAATTTTGAATCTTCAAATATTTGTGCCTTTTACACCAAGCATTTTTTAAATCAATCTCTTCTTAAGTTTATACTCTCCAAATTATCAATTTTAATGATTCTATACAAGTCTAATGTATGACTCAAGCATGATTTATTTAGATATCATTATTATTTAATTTCATCTGTTTTCCTTTTGTGTGTGTGAGTTGTGAAAAATCAAGCAGGGATGAGTATTCTTGGATCTGAATTATTCCCTTCTGCTTTTTTATTCTGATAATCTTACTCTAGCTAACTGTTAAATGGCTGTGCATGTAATTTGGTTGGAGAAGGTTTCCTATTTGACTGATTATGTTCAGTAGAACTTATATTCTGAACAATTACAGCATGAATATTTGTGCAATGCTCATCTCTGGTTCCCAACATAAAATCTAGAAAGTTAAACTCCCAAATAAGCATTATTCCCTCTCTTACTCATTAATCCTACTGGTAATATTTTCTCAAGAGAATTCATGAAAACCAACTACAATATGTTGTGAGCAAATTTCTACAATTTCTGTCTAATTGACATGGGATATGGACAGTAGAAGAAATAATTTCCATGTCAAATCAGGGAGGCCAATACAAACGTAGATATTAAATGCTCCCACCACAAAAGCAATAGCCACGTGAGGTTATGCATGTCATTAAACATGTTGTTGGCCACTAAAAGATGATTATGTGTCTAATGAGTTTTAAACCAATCGTTAGGTCTATCAATGGAAGATTACCTGCCATCACATATTCCATTGACTCTAACACAGCTTCCTACATAATTGAAAGAGGTTATAGGTCAATGTCTTCTATTGGGTCAATTCTATCACATTGCTTATATCTTAGTATGATTTTAGCTTAGGTACTCATTTCAATTTACATTACTTTTCAGTTTTTATCTTTAGCCAAAGAGACTGTAATAGAAACAATTATCTGCATATTACCCTACCAAACATTTATGAATTGCCCCCTCCATTTACTCTTGATATAAAGATTTCAAATTCTTTCATAATACCTCAACCCTTATAAGCTAAGGATGACTTCAGGTTACATGAACTATGTTGACAATTAAATAATGCATTAAAATATTAAAAGCTCAGCACAATATTCTACAGGTCCCTAAGGCATTTCCTCATCAATGCCTAAAGGAGACTTCTTAAGACAGTAGATGATTGGAAACAGAGAGGCAGGAAAGGAAGGAGAAGTTCACCCACATCGAGGACACAGCCCTCTAAGAGAAGAGAGGGGAGAAGAAGAAAGAAAGAGAGAAGGAAGAGGAGGGCAAGGAGACGTGGAAAACACTGAGACATTTTGTTGTCCAGATGTTTATAATTTTCCCCCAAAATCCTTTCAAAAATGTAATATTGTGGAAACCAGCTCTCAATTCATCACACTAGCAATGCTTCCCCCAAATTAAGGAGTGTTGATAGGCATTCTTTCTTTCTAAGTAAATCTTGCAATATTTATGAGAAGTAATAGTCATACTCTGAATTATTAAGAGAGTCACTGGAATGCACAAGTGGAGACTGAGCTGCCAGCAGGCAGAGCCCCTGGGAGGGAGTTCAGCGCCAGCCTTCCCAGCTGAGGTATGAAGACATAATCTGGCCTGAGACAGGCGGGCCTCGTGCTGCTGGCACTTACTATGTGCACACGGGGGCAGAGGCAATGGGGCTGACGGCATGAAGAGCACCTGCAGAAGTTGAGTCAGAACAAAGGATAACTCAGGCCCAAATAGTCAAGTTAACTCCAGGGGATGGAGTGTGCATATTTATATTATTTACTGCTTTAAATACAGCTCCTCTCAGAAAAGGCTGTGGAAATAATAATAATAATTATAATAGTAACCCAAGATGTATAATGTAGGTTGTACTTAGTTCAGGGGCATTTAGAGTGAGGTACCTTAATGATTGGAGCAGGGTCATTAAACACGTTGTTGCAATTGAAAGTAATAATTTTTAAAGCATATAAAAGCAAAGTAATCTAATTTCTAGGTACAGTAAGCTAATCAATCAATCAATACATGCATGCTCACATATGTGCATACAAAAAATAATTCATCCATCTCATCCATGGTTTGCTAGAGACTCCCATAACTCTGTATAGTCCTCTCAGCTATTTCAAGAGATCACAAAATGTCTCATTTAGTTAGCATAGTCAAAGATTTTCCTTAGAAATCACAAAGATGTTGCTAATTGAAGAATTAAGAGCATGAATAAAACCTAGAAAATACATAGGCCAGACAATAGGTTTCTTTTCCTTATGTAGAAGTCAGGTGGTATCACTGGCTCTGCAGAGATATACTCCATTCAGCCCTTCTATCTCCATGGTGAATATAAACACATTCATCTACTGGAACTTAGCAGCACTCCTTGTAAATCTTTGCAATGCATCTATGTTCATCTAGGGACTTTCAGATAGTATTTTAACATCCCATTCACTTACTGAGGATCCCCTGTGTATTCGTACCCATAAACATCTGTGAGAAATGTAATGACGCAAAACCTACAATCTCATTCTTCAAGCTCTTGTTATTAAAAATGATGTAACCTCAGAATGTGTGTAGATATAGGAGTGACAAATAGTTTTGTTATGTGAAAATGCAAATTATCTAGAGTAACCAAGACTACATGAAAGAAAGTTGACAAGATAATACATTAAGTTTGTATTAAGTTACAAAATAAAAAAGTCAATATACAAAAATTTTGCTTTCTGAAAAATTATTACATATTAGATCGTAATGAGTTTCTTATTATTTATTGCAAAGGAAGTATTGTGTTTCTGTCTCTGTTCAGAACATATTGTCCTTTGTTCACCTGGTGAAAGAACTCATCCTTCAGGACTCAGTACACTTGCCCATTTTCCTCCAAAAGGCTCTCCTGTTTTGTAAAACAGAATTTTATTTGTACCTGGGATATTCCACTAATTTTTATATCAGAGTCGTGTGTTCACATTTCTGCCATTCTTTCTAGACTGACTCTTACTTTGAATTTTAGAAAGCTAACCTCTGAAGCCCAACCTGAAGTGTGACATGTGGAGTGTAAAACTTTCTTGGAGGAAGTGCCCTTGGTAAAGTTCCGGGCAATTCTGGGCACAACAGAGGACCAGACCAAGTCCTATTGACAGCTCTCTTGCAAATTTCATATAAATTTATCTGGAATTGACATTTAAATCATGTTCTGAATTACAAAACAACAAAAAGTGAGAATTGATCAGCACTTTCTCAATAATAAAATTACTATAGAATATACTGAAGCAAGTATTGGTAAAAATTAATCTGTGTTCTAAAGACTTTGAAAGATGCATAACCATAAACCCATTTGAGGAATTCACAGTGTAAATTGCATGCTTTCAAACACTGAAAACCCCTAGAGCAATGAAATATTCCTTAATTATAACACTTCCTGCTCTTACGTGGTCAAACATTATGTGTGATTATTATTATTCTGTGAAGCCAGCCCTACACGAAGATGCTGCTCTCCCCACAGAATATTGACATAAATTTGCTCAACCAGAATAAGTGAGAGTGAAAAGACTGGTGTCCATGTATTTCTCACTTCCAAGTCATTTCTCCATAGTTTTCTTTTCTGTTTTTTCTCCTTTTATCTTTTTCTAAAAACACCTGTTTATTTTTTAAGCCCTTTCCATTTGTGTTTCTTCTGAACTGTAGCAAAAAATTCAAAAAAAAATAAAAATAAAAATAGCTTTTATGTTTTCAGTTCATGCCTGGAGTCCTCATGCATTCAGTATGCCACTTTGTGGTAATGACACTCCAAGATGGTCCAGAAAGAAAGGGAAATAAGGCCAATGATGTACCATGCATCAGCAGGTAAGCAGGTTACCTAGCGAACAGCAGAAGACATGAAGCTCACTGAACGTGTTACCATGTTCATCTTAAATCAGAAAAATGCTTGAGATTCCTTACATCAGCCTTAGAAAGGTAAGTCCCACAGACAGAGGGAAAACTTCTCAGCACTTATTTACACATGGTTCCTATGCATTCCTGCTGCCACAGTGCTAAGTATGTTCAAGAGGAAATGATAAAATTCAGCAAATTATACACAATTTAACACTCTAGAAAAGTCATTCTGATATAATTTGTCTCACCTTATGTGTTTTAATTATCATAGAAGTGGGAAAATGACACCATCTTAGGCTTAACCCAGAGCAGACAACGTGAACAGCTGACCTGAAGTTGCAAAAAAATCCAATATCAAGCATTTTCAAAAATTGACCAACTGTCCTCCTCTTGACCGAACAGAGTTTCTAATTGTTCTCAGGCAAAGGAGCTAAATAAGGCATAGCTGAGCCCAAAGCCTCAGAGCCTCTGTGCAAACAGCAATGATCTGTTTCTTCCAAGAAAGTGGGCAAAACCCCAGCCATGAGTGGGCCACAAAGTAGGAACGATCATGCATTTGTACATGAAGAGCTTTTTCTTTCCTCTGGCAAGAAAAATATCCTTATTTTGAAATTAATATATATATATAAATACATATTTCTAAAAAAAACCCTATCTTTAGGTATTCAGAGGAAAGACTTGGGATAAAGTATTGCACTCTTTGGTTAAATGACATGCTCTGGGTTTTGCTTACCATATAAATTAAGAAACCAAACATTTAGTTGTATTTAATCAGCACAGACATCTATGCACCTTACATGCATTCTCTGTTTTTCATTATAATGTCTCTGAATACATCAGATGGATTTTTCATTATATTACAGATTCATTCAACTAATTTGACTGTAAAACAATTTAATTTTATTATTTTACAGCACACTATCCTATTAATACTTTCAGGAATGTTACTTTTTCCTACCTTGCAAACTTAGAATGTACAGAAAAAATGTGAAAATAGAATTAGCTTATAAGGCAACACTTGGTGTTAGTTTTTCAAGACGATGACAAAGGAGGAAAATGTTTTGAGATATTTCCTTCACTCCTTCTTTCCCTCCTCTCCTTCTTTCTCTCTTGTTTCCCTCCTTATTCCTTTGGCTCATTTGCACTTTCATCATATATTTAAGTCAATATATCGATCTCAAAATGATCAGTAAAAAAGCACAGGGATAAATCAATTCTTGGGTAATGCATATATACTGTGTGTATTCACACACTAATCAAATTATTGCAAGAAGATTTCAAATGGAAAAACTTTTTAAAAATCTTGTATATCATCCATTAAACATCTATTGATACTGATAGATATAAATGATAATGTAAATATGAATTCAATAAGTTTTATGCATGTAAAGAGTGAAAACCTAGCCAGAAATAATATGTATTTTGAACCTCAAGAAGAATCTAGAATTTTATTAAATTTTAATCTGTCAAATGTGAATGTGAAATGTGAAACATTTTATTAAACACAGCTTAGTTTTCAGGAGATAATACAGTAACATTTTTTAATTGTACATTGTATTTTCCCTGGTTTAGCCTTTTTGACAAAATTATAATGTTGCAGTTTTCTAATACCAAGAAATATGTTGATCCTTTGGCAAGTAAGGACGGCATTTATTCATTGCTAAGCAATTTAATTCAACAAAAGTCTCATTATAACAAACTTTATGCTACCTCTAGATAGCTTTGCTGCTGAAGAATTTAACCATAATGCAAAAATTGCTGAAACTCTTTTCTATTATGCAAGACATTCAAATAATAGAAAGGCTTCTAAGTATTTTTATCAGACAATAAAATCTAGTTTTAAATTCAAAAGACTTTTCCTATTTTCACTTATTTATTTCTGAAACAAGTTTTATTGTTTAAATTTGTGAGAAGCTAAGTCACAATCACACACATTAGCCTGGTTTACGCAGGGCGAGGGCCATGATGATCGTCTTCTGCCTCTCCATCTTGTCTTCAGGGACAGTGACCTGCACTGCTTGGGCTGCCATATAAAGTGCCTTCTGTGGGAACAGAGAGGGTCTTCCTGTTTTACAGTTAGCTGTTTTTTTTTTTTTTAACAGATAGAAGGGGTATTTTCTAAAACAATGGTATTTTTTTAGAAAGTATATTTTAGTAGATGTGCAAACCTGTACCAGTCATTTATTTTCACTGCCTCGTATCGTGTACTATACATAGCTGTTCTATGTTCTTATGTGACTGGAAGCCCAGTGGCTTTGTTTACAACATCGTCACCACAGAGGTGGGAGGGATACTGCGCCATGTCACGGGCAGGGCTAACTGTCTGAGGGCAGTAGGAGTCTCAGTGTCACCGTATTCAGCCCCACAGTGTGCAGGGTCCTTCGCTGACCAAACGTGCTCAGGCAGCGTGAATAAGACTACAATAGTCCAGCGTGAATAAGCAGCAGTGGAGGGAAACACTCGGCAAAACATTAACCTTATTTTCATCATGGGCCACAGGTACCTGATTTTATCAAACAGAGGTTGTAAAGTAGCTTGGTAGTGATATGGAATTTAATCCTGATATTGATTTTTTCACTTTTTGTAACTATAACCAAAATGCAGCAATAAAGTTCTCTCACTAGTACAATATGTACTTCAGTTTAAATATTTGTGTTTTACCAACAGTCATACTCATTTCTGTTCATTTGTTCTTATTCAATAAATCAAGGCAGAAAATAGTTCGGGTCTTAGAAAAAAGAGGAAGAAAAGTTCGTAGGAGTTTGTGATTTTTCCCCTGTTTTAGGCAAAAGTCTAAAGCCATGAGGTTTTGCCCAAGTGGTACTATCCAGCTCCGTCAGACCTGTGCACTCACACACACGTCTACACACGCCCACACACGCACACTCAGGTCCCATCCACCGCAGCACATCTTGCCATATTCTGTGGAAACCTTTCAGTCATCCAGATGAAGAGGGTTTAGAGAAGTAAGTGGTTTCCAAAGGAAAAGAGAATCTGTTTTCTATCCAGCCTCTACCTAGTGTCTCATAGAGATGGTTCATTTTAAAAACCAGGACTACCATAACGTGTGAGAGTAACCTGCCAAGATGTGCACACAGCAGAACATGCGAGAGAAAGACGGTTCCTGGGCTTCAAGGGTGATTTACTGCAAACAGATAACTGCAGGAAGCTCAACTCACTCACTTGTCAAAATTAATTCTCTTTGTTACTGATTTTTATTTTAATTTTCCTTTCGCTGAAAATAAGATGACATTGCCAGAATTATTCATGTTCTTCCTCAACTTACATTTGTAACTTCCTCTACGACTTGGTGACATTTATAATTTAGTCCATGTAAAACCCACTGTAGTCAGAGAAAGAAATCAGGGAGGCAGAGAGAGAAGATGAGGACAGAAGCAAAAAGAGAAAATGAGAAAAAAAAAACAATTTAAAATTAAAATAATTTTAAGATTACTAAGGTAATATAAATCCCTGGTTTGGAATCAGCTGTTAAACACATTTTCCATCTCATCACTTAAACTAATCTAAATCTGATTCATTTTTTAAAATACCATTTCAGACTCACAGCACTCTGTACATTGTAGTAAAGATAACTGCACCCTTGATCATGTCTTGTATGTGAGCAATATATAGATGAATACATGATTTTGGGTAGATGACAAACTACTGGTATTTGCTTTGTTAATGGTCAGGAAACTACAGAAAATTTTTAAATAATTGGCTGCATATTTATTATTTAAATAATAAGCCAAAAATATCTAATTCATTTATTTTATTTAGGGTTTTAAAAAACTTAGCACAAAACAAAACAAAAACAAAAAGCAAAAAACTACCCAATCAATAAATGGGCAAAAGAAATGAACAGACACTTCTCAAAAGAAGAAATTTAAAAGATCAACAAATATATGAAAAAAGGCTCAACATCTCTAGCAATTAGAGAAATGCAAATTAAAACTACACTGAGATTCTATCTTACTCTAGTCAGAATGCCAATTATAAAGTAACAATAAATGTTGGTGAGGATGTGGGGAAAAGGCACACTCAGACATTGCCGATGGGACAGAAAATTGGGGCAAAGACTCTGTAAAGCACTATGGACATTCCTCAGACAACTGGGAACGGAACTGTCATTCGACCCAGTTATCCCACTCCTCAGTATACATCCAAAGTATTTAAAATCAGAATTGTACAGTGATGCTGCCACATCAATATTTATAGTAGCTCAATTCACAATAGCTAAGCTATGGAAGCAACCCAGGTGCCCTTCAACAGATAAGTAAATAAAGAAAATGTGATATATATATATATATATATATATATATATATATATATATATGGAATATATATAAAATGGAATATATATATATAATGGAATATTACTCAGCCATAAAGAAGAATGAAATTATAGCATTTGCTGGTGAAATTATGTCCCTGAATCGCCACAAGCCAGATTAAATGATTTTGTTAATATATGGAAGGTAAACCATAATAAGGGGGTAAGAGGAAGAATAGATATTCAGTAAATTTGCCAAAGGGGGATGAAGTGAAGGGAGGGGGGATAGAAAAAAAAGACAATGGAATGAATCCAAAATAATTTTACTATGTACTTATATAAATACACGATACTGAATCCCACTACATTGTACATCCATAAAAAAGGGTACTAATCAGAGTAAGATATATTTCATGCTTGTATAATCACGTGAAAATGAATTCTACTGTCATGTATAGCTAAAAAGAAAAAATAAAATTAAACAGGATTAAAAATTAAAAAAATATTTGTCATGAGTGCTTTAAAAATTAATAAATACTGCAAAAAACAGTAGTTCATATTTACACAAGCAAAATTGATGTCATGAAGAGTGAGCAGTATATTGTTAAGTGATTAAGGATATTTTCACTATTCAATGCTTGATAATACTTAGAAGCAATATTGTGCAATTGTAGCTGCACCAAAAAGGAATACAGAGTAATGGAGAATTAAATGGGCACTATCTAGCAGCTCAAATTCAGTGCAATATATTTACATTTCATTGTTTTCTGTGTTTAAGAAGAATGTTGGGATTCATTTGTTTCAAATAATTTTCAAATTCTAGCCAAAATGAGTCTAAAGTAACGACAAGTTCCTAAAACACAAATTAGAATATTAATCCCTTCACAGAATAATCATGGGGTAAAAACTCCTTCTGATCATCATCTTTCATTAGGCTTGCATCCTTCGATGTTGGCTTAATAAAACTTACTGTCCAGACAGGCAGAGTGATCAAGTGGAACATTACTAGGAAAATTTACTGCTGCCACTGCCGTGTCTGCATTGAGGGTTGGAAGTAATGCAGCTTTTCACATCCATTTTCTCTTACATAAGTACACAGCACCCTGAGAATCTCAGTAACAGCACTACAACCAATCGACAGTGTTCATGCAAGAATAAAAAGAAAATCTATAAGAACTAATTTATTTAAATACAAAGAGCTAAATGCAGAGTGTAAATATTAAGTGAACAATTCATTTGGGGAAGTGTTACTAGGGAAATGGGGAATATAATTCTCAAGTGTTACTAGGGGCAGGAGGAATACAGGTTACAAATAGCCTGATTTTTTAAGTTGACTTTCTGATTATTGGAATAACCTTTTGTAAACACTTTGGAAGATGGTTGTCTTTTATACATAAAAGAGGCTGGTGGAAGAAAAATAAAGAAAAAGAATTAATGATCATAATTTATTTTGGAAAAATAACTTTAGTATTTTGAAGAGGAGAGATAAGTATAGGTTCCTAATTGATGAAGGAAGAGAGCTGGGACACCTAAGTAAAACAAGGGGGATAGGGTGTGTGTTACCATTGGGGGTGGGGCCAAACTTGAGTAATGTTGAAAATGTACTAAGATTGTTAAAATATGTAACATTAGCTATACAGATTTAGAATCCATGTAATTGTATTAGTTGTTATTTAATAATATTAAACAACACTTTCATTACAATCTACAATGTTTTTAAAGCCGCAGAGAATGCGCAGCCGGTTACCTAACACCAGTATTGTTTCCAAAGACCACAGCTTTCCATCTCTCTGTCTGCATCTCTCTGTCTCATTTTGTCTTCCATGAATCTCCCAAACTGCAGTTATAAGTTCCTGAGACAGACGACACAAGAGTCACCGTGCAGCCTTATAGAACAAGGCCTCAGCATGGTCTCCAATGATGCTTGGAGGTCAATGAGCCCGACCTGGGTGTGATCCATCCTCTTCATCCTAGTCCCTTGACCTGTGCCTTCCTGCCTAGAGTGTCCCCAACCCCACCTCCTCCCCATCTGTGCTATCTAATCAGCTCTACATGTGATCTTTAATATCCACTGAAGTCTGTGTCTTTACGGATTATTATTTTTTAAGTTTATGTCTTTAAAATATTGAATCCTAGTTAAAAACTTCACCACTAAAAGACCTCCCGGCACTGATGATTTCACTGGCAAATTCTACCAAATAATAAAGAATAACCCTTTTTTATTAAAACTACTGCAAATAACAGAACAGAAAAGAGAGCTGTATCCATTATGAATATGTGCAAAAACTCTCAATAAAATAGTAACAATCCAGAATTTTTTAGGGAAAGCATAATATATAATGACCACGTGGGGTTTATTCCAGGAATGCAAGGCTGGTCCAACATTGAAAACTAACAAACAATATTTGCCATATTAAAAGACTACAAAACAGTACATACAACAACAAACCCAGAACTAACCATCTAAATAAGATGCAGAAAACAAATCTGAAAACGATCAGTTCCAATTTATTCAATAGAAAGGGAAAAAGAACCAGAGATGAGAAGGAGATTCCCTCAGCCTGCAACTATCATCCTGTGCAAAGGGGGCAGACTGCAGGCTTCCTCCTCAGACTGCAGGCAAACAAAGCTGTTGTCTCTGGCTTTCCATATCCCTGTGTTACTAGCCAATGCAATAAAACAACCAAAGGCAAGAAGAGGCATCAAGACCAGGAAGAAAATACAGTTTACTCTATTTTCAAGAACCTAATTATATATATAAAACTTCAAGACCTGTTAAATAAGTATATCCTGGTCATACTAAATTAGATAAATATACATATTATATATGTATATTTATCCATATTATATACATATACATACATATTATATATATATATATATATATATATATATATAATATATATGCAATGAAGAATTATAATTAAAAAGAAACAATATTCTTTTAGAATTGCACAATACCTAGTTATAAATCTAACCAACTGTAACCAGAGTCTGTATGTTGAAATCTTCAAAACATCGATGAAAAAATAAAACAAAACCTAAATAAGTGAAGGCACACATAGTCTTCATGTTTCAAGATTGAATATCAATATGATACAAATTCTTTACAAATTAACACTTTTTCGGAAATTGACAAACTAAAACTAAAATTTATAAAAATTTTAGGCAGAAGAATCAAGAAAACAAGACAATTTTTTAAAAAGAACAATGTCAAATAAACTAAACTATTAGATTCTAAGACTAACTATAAAACTATACCTATCAAGAACAGATGTCTGCTTTTTTAATTAGAACAAATTTTTTAAAAAAGAATGGATGTTGGCAAAAGGATGGATGGATAGATTAGTAAACAAAATATGATCAGAAAATTTTATATGTAATAGTATAGAATTGATTTTCAACATTGTGCAAAAGCAATCCATTGGAAAATGAATATTATTTTCAACAAGTGTTGCTGGAATAATGGGGTGCCCAAATGCCAGCAAAGTGAAACAAAACACTACCTATACTTCACAAGTTTACACACATATGAAATTTAATTCAAAACAGATTTTGCCATAAATGTAGAACTGAAATGTAAAATATCTAGAAGAAAATGTAAGAATAAATTGTGTGACATTACATTTGGTAAAGATTTATTAGATATGACACAAAACTTGAATCACTAAAGGAAAAAAAACAGGTGTGATAAAATTTATAACATCTGCTCTTTCAGAGATACTGCTAAAATGAAAAGAAACCAGACTGAAAATCATTAATGAAACACATATTTGATAAAAGGCTTGTATCCAGAATGTATAGAAAACTCTTAAAACTCAATATAAGAATAATAAATGACAAACTATTTGAACAAATGTTAGCAAAGAAAATATATGAATGGCGAGTAAGCAGAAGCAAATATGTCCAGTATTATTCATTAGTTAAATATCAATTAGCATCATAAAATTCCACTGTATACCCATTAGATTAGCTAAAATAAAATAAATACTGGCACTATTAACTGCTATTGTCAATATGGGGCGACAAGAGCTTCATAACATTGCTAATGAAAACAAAAAATGGTACCACCAATTTGGAAAACTCTGTAGCAGTTTCTGAAATCCTGAATTTACACTCACTATTCAAGTCAGCAATCCCACTCCTAATTACTTATCAAAATAAATAAACACTTAAGTTCAACATGAATTATTATGTGTGTGAAATGTTTACGCACAACCTTCAAAACCTGAAAATGAGTCACATACCTTTTAAGAAGTGAGCAAGTAAGCAAATTGTGTTAGGTTAATTTAGAGAAATACTATTGCCAGTGAGAAAGGGTGACTTAATTTTGAGGTCAAAACCATAACAGATCTCAGATGCATTATGTTAAAGCATAAGAAGCCGATTCAAAAGGCTATGTTGTGCACAACTTTATATCCGTTTGAAATACCATAGCACACAAGTGTGGAACTTAAATCACTAAGCTGGATGTTGAGATTTGAATAAGTGTGCTAGTGGCTATTTAAGAATAGAAATTATATCATTTAAGCTTTTGAGAAAAATGAAAAGGCAGGGCTCAGGACATACACCAGCCAATGCCAATGTTTGACAAAATTGAAGACAAAAATCAAGAAGAAATTAAAGAAGAGAAATTTAAGGGATTATTTCTCAGTCATTCCAGATAATTAGAATGATGTATTCCCTTGTGTGCTTAATTATAGACAGCAATTTTTAAAATATAAATTACCATGTAGAAATTCATTTTTGTTAAAAATAAAAACTTAAGTAGGTTTAATTGGGGTTTGAGGAAGAAACACTGATCTGAAAATTATGCATGACAACCAGCATTTAGAGTTTGCCTAATTTCCTTGAAATTAGAAGACAAATATTTCTTTTAGACCTTGGGGTTTAGCCATTTCCTAGGGACCTCTAGGCATGAGATAGCCCTGGTTTACCTTCCTTTGAAGTAAAATGGCATGTATGAGCAGAACTGCTTTCTGAAGGCATGTTTAGGAAGAGGCCCACAAAATTAACTAGAAAGGTAATAGACATGTTAATTAGTTGGATTATGGTAATCACAATGTATAAGCATATCAAATCAATGCATTGCACACCTTAAATATATACTGTTTTAAATTGTCAATTATAACTTAATGAAGTTGGAGTAAAATAAAATAAAGCCATTACAGAGGGAAAATAAGAGCCACAAAGGATTATTTCCCATCTGTGATATTTAAGTTTCTTTAATTCTTAGGTAGAACCACCCATTTAGGACACATCCTAACATCCATTTACAGCTTGTAGTGTTTCTGACAGACGGGCATTCTAATTTCACAGACATATAGCTGTTAATCTAACAAAATTGGCAGTTGTTAACCAGCTGTTTCTTGTATTTTAGATACTACCCTTTGCTGCCTTATATAGCTAGTGGCTCTCAAATTTCAGTGGGTCTCACTGTCACCTTCTTCTAAATTAAATATGGAACTGCACTCCCCAAGCTTGTGACCCAGCAGGTCTATGTGAGAGGGAAATGTGTGTTTCTCACAAGTTGCTGTGTGACCCTGATGCTACTGGTCTGTCTGGGGACTAGCTCTGAGAACAGCTGCTGGAGGGAATGAATGACCATGCCTTGGCCACTCCAAGCTGTGTTTGGGATGAGCTGCATCTGCCGGTCTGTATCTCCACTCACACGCTGGTAAAGAGGCACACGAACATGCCAAGCCTGTCTTGTAAATTTCCAGTCAGGATTAAATAATGTCTTTTAAAACATGTCAAAGCCTTTTAATATGCTACATGGTAAAACTGCTGATGCTGTGTACAGAGGAGTGCGGATTCCTCTCAGAAGTCTAGAAAGAGCTATATATGATCTTTCCTGACTGTGGCATGATGATATCATCAAGGGGCTTGTCTGACCGTGGTGGCTGGTATCATTGTCCCTTCCTACACATCAGTGTATGCTCATATTTAGTATTGTCAACTTCTTCATAAGGAGTTCCTTTAATCATGCTCACTTAAGAAGGAGAGAGTAGGGTTGGGTTGTAGCTCAGTGGTAGAGCACTCGTCTCCCATGTGTGAGGCACTGGGTTCAATCCTCAGCACCACATAAAAATCAATAAAGATATTGTGTCTGCCTACAACTAAAAAAGAATTTAAAAAGAAGGAGAAAGTACAGGTAATAAACAACACAGCTTGGGTTTGAAGCCAGAGTCTAAAAAAGGAAAGCAAATCTTTTGAGTATTTCTTATAATGCCCTTAAAAAATGCAAAGCAGTGATATCATAAAATAATTCAGTGAGAGGTTTATTAGAATTAGAACTTGCAGATACACAGTGCATGATCCCAGCAGGGACCATATTGCTCTTAACTGTCTAAGTAAGCAAGCTGTCTAGCACAATTTTCTACTGTATAGGATATCTATGAATTTAAAATCAATAATTGTGTGACATGGTGCTTTCATACAAACAATATGGAGATTTTTATAGTTCCTAGTGTGTACATTCAGCAAAGGCAATACATCAGCCCTTCTAGGTGCAGTATTTCTCTCCAGATGAGATAATTAGAATTATGGGTCCACACCGCTCATCTCTTCAACTTTCTATCTACTGCTGGCATATGGTTAGCTCTGTAAAAAGAAGAAATGAATACTTTCTAACTAATATGGCCATAGTAAAACTACCTAAGCTCTCAATTTGGAGATGACCACATATGATATTCTTTTGGCTCTCTACACATAGATTATCATCTATTCTGTTGTAATGTTTAGTCAGTTGGCTAAAAAAAAGATCATCTTTATATTTAGTTAGTGTGCTCAGAAATATTCCTAGCCTACCAATTTTAAATAACTCAAAGTCAATAGATAGAATGAGCAAGCCCAATACCTTCGTCTTATGCATAATAATGGCCTGCCACATGACCATTGTGACTTAGAAAACCTGCAGTCATGGCTGAAATTAGTACATAGCATAGATTACTGATTCTTCTTTAGAAAAGGCTCTGATTACAAGCAGCACATTTTGCTAATTTGTGACCAGAATCATACAAAGGACATAAAATACAATGATATAATCGATGAGACAACATTTTAGAGTCTCAAATTTAGTCCTCTGTAGCTTTACAGAAATTTTAGAAAACACTTTTTCAATGTCTAGAGTTATTCCCCCCCAAAAAAATCCCACAATGCATTAAAAATTATTTTATCACAAAATGATGAACAATGTAATTCTTCGATAGCCTTTCTTATACTATGAAGGGCATTTGAACCAACCAAGATAGCAAAACACAAGGAGGATGCACTTTCTCTGGAAAATGGCCAATGAAAAGCATTAATAATCATCTCAGGAAGCCCCATAGATTTTCACACTAGTGACAAGATTTAGTTCATTCAAACAATTTCCATTTCACTGTTTATTATTACAATTAATAGTGATGTTTATTCAGTGTTTAATAGATGGTATTCCTTTTGTGGGAAGGATTTATATTAATCAACTAAGTGCTTATTTATTAATTGAGAAAATGGATTTGAAGTGAAAATGATATCTTAAATTTTACAGAACTGGTAGATGCAGAGAAATCATTTGTATATGATATTTAAAAACTGTTCCCCATTATTTTTCTGAGACTTGAGTAACTGGATTTAATCAGTAACTGTCTATAAAGAAACAAAGTAAACTAAAATAATAGATTAAGTATATTTTCCTCTGTCATGTGAATGTTGAACTGTAATGAAAACAACTATTTAAGTTGAAAAATACATAAATGATGTATGAGAATTTTGTTTCAACAACTTTTTATTTCAAAAAGTAGAGAAATTTGTATACAATTTTATACCCTTGTTATATGGTTGAATTTGAAAGGCAAATATGAATTTAGCAATCAATAATATATAAATGTATGAATCTTCAACATTGGGGATTATGTATATAATTTTTTCTTCCCTTCAGGTATGTTTTCTAATGTTTTATGAAAAGAAAAATACTTCTACACCCTTTTAATACTGTTGGATGAAATAACTATCCTATATTCTTATTTTATGTTCATTAGTGAGTAAATAATTTTATCTCCAAAGGCATAGATTTTAAAAAGAAATCCACTTAAAATATTTAATATACACTACTATAATACTGAAAATCATAAATACAAAGTGCTACAATTATATATGTGACAGGTTAACTATTCACAACGTTAGGCACCTAAGAAATGTTAAGAATGATATTTGCTATTTGTTCAAAGTATTAGTACAAAATAGAAAAATTAAGTTTTAAATGATGGAAGGCTTGTTCATTTGTATTTTCTTTAATGAGATTAATTGTCACATTTTCTAATTTTCTTCTATAAATATCTATGATAAACATGTATGCCAAGGATTTTAAATTTTTTTTGCTATACCTTTTTTTTTTTCACACAATATCTCTCTTGGAATAAAAAGTGAACACAAGTGATGAGCTGACACCTCTGGCACCATACAATGCTGTGGCTTGAGAGGACACCTCACTGCTAAACCCCCTGAGCATCTCCATGGACTGACAGAAGCCACTGGGCTCCGTTGTCCGCTGCTTTCCAGACCTTTGATTGCTAGGTCGGGCCACTTTCCCACACGCCCCAAATAAGAAGCTGTCCCCTTCTGAATTCAGGGGGAAAAAAAAGCTTTATTTTATATGATACATTTTGTTCCCCCTTATTAAATGTGTTTAAGGCCAGGTGGGGGGAGGAGCTGCGGCTGTTTGAGGAGTAGGGCACTTGGAGGGCTTGGCTTTGCTCTCCATTAGCTCCTTTAGCACTTAGTCTGGGCAAGCAGCCATGAGCTCTCCAACACCATTCCTGTGAGACATGAGGTTCTCTTGTAACAGTCACAACAGAAATAGGTACATGCACATGTTACCCGAATCCACCCTGCTTAGAAATTAGCAGGTTTGATTTGCTAAATATAAAATCAAATACAAGGCTTTAAGTATCAAAAGTATTTCATGATTTTATTACTTTACATTTATCTCAAAATATTCATTTTTTGTTTTATTAAAAAATAAAATAATTTAAATTGACCTTTTTTATACACACACACATATATATAAATACACACATATACATATATGTGTGTTTGTGTGTGTATCTCTATCTCTCTCTCTCTCTCTCTCTCTCTCTCTCTCTATATATATATATATATATATATATATATATATATATATATATATCTTGTTTTAATTGTGCAGAATGAAAGTAGAACCAGAACTTGAGGAAGCAACATATCGGTACAGATATTTCCTAAATTTGGATGGTATGACTAAATCACTTTTCAACTTTACAATGTTCATATTCAGTAGAAACTGTACTTCAAATGCTGCATTTCATTGTGTTTGATCTTTCCAGGGCTAGCAACATGCTGTTGGTTCAGTAGGGAGCTGCAGGCCCAGTCAGCCCCGTGACCATGAAGGTAAGGCATGAGTACTCCACGGTGTTCTGTGCTGCTAAGTGGACAGTAGATGGATGGACTACATATATTTCCAACTTACTTGGGACATAGCCCAGTGGTAAATTGAAAAGCATCTGCATATAGTTAATCATTGTTTTAGTCTTTGATCTCAAGATTTTTTTAATAAAATGAAGATTTTGTATTAAATAAAGTGAAATATACTTTTTAGCTTAAGTGTACATTAACAGGCGCAAACTAGTGAATTAAATGTGCCTAAAATGGACATAGTTAAAAAAACTCTTAAAAACTACTTAATTCAAAACATTTTCATGAGCTCTGTCTTTAATTTTCCATAATCCAGTGTCTTTTTTCCTCCCTTCCCCTTCTCTCTTCTTCCCTCCCTTTCTTTCCTCCTCCATTTCTCTCTTTCTCCTTCCTTCCTTTCTTTCTTCCTTCCTTCTTTCCTTCCTTCCTTTTTTCTGAATTTAGAAAATTCTATCAAAAATATTTATTTAGTAATTCAATTTCAATGCAATTTCTTTTTGCCTCTGTTAGGTATCAAGCCTGCAGAACAACAGTGTGGGGTACACAGCTCCCTGAAGGAGGCTGAGGTGTGACCACTGTCTAAGGACATCATGATGACAGTAGTGCCTGATCATTGCCAGGCCGTCCTGGTACTTACAGGCAGTGATGGCCCATTGCAATGAGAAGTCTTTTTGTTGTTGTTTTGGTTCTGCTTTTAGAAGTACTTACCCCCTTAAAATAGAAAATATAAAATTACATAGGGCAAGTTTTTAAAAAGGAATCTGATTCTCAAGCCATCTGAGAAACTAATTCTGGACTAATTAGCATATTCTCTGAATATTTAAAACTATGACACAGTAGCCTATAATATTGCATGGGATATGCCAACATTTGCCTAGAAATTGTATATATGTATAGACAGCTTTCTAGCATAGTTTTTAGACTATGCCAACATTTGCCTGGAAAATATATATATGCAGAAATAGACTTTCAAATGGCCTCAAAATTGTTCCTCCCAAGTATTTTAGGGAAAATTATATGCAAAACAATAAATGCTGCTATTTTTTCCTTCCCTTTCTAAAGAAACTTTAACTTGCATGAAGTAGTAAAATATCCACTTGAGATATGTCAAAACACATGTAATCAAAATTATAAAATTCATGAAAATCTGAATGGTGCTTCCTGTATGCATGAAGGACAGCATAGGGGAAACATACACACATAAATTTTATTCTGTAATGAATGAGAAGAAATGAAACCATCAGTGGAAGAAAATGAGGATGGCAATAAAATGGGGTAAGCTGGGAAAATTTTCAGGGGCATGAGAAAACAATAAATGATGTGATCAAGGAGTTGATAGGAGATCAATTTTTTTTCAAAGAAAGATCCTGACCTTACCTTTCAATCTAAGAGAAAAATTCTCTTTTCTTCTTGCTTCTGTTTTTTTAAAATTTTGCAGTTATAATCCCCCATTACCATTCTTACTTCTCAGCAACTAGGAGATGTCACTTGTGGTGTGTGCCTTCCTCAATAAGGAGAAAGGCAACTTCTGTCAGGGTTACCTTTGGTGGGAGTAATAATAATAGGAATACTATGTAACATAAATTAACACATTAGGTGCCAGGAACTTCAAATTATTTTTAAAAATGTATTGTTGCATATTAATTTAGCAAGATATTGAGTTTCATTGTGGCATGTTTGTACATGCACATGACTAGTTTGATCAACTTCACTCCTGGTCCATTCCTCTTCCTCCTCCTCCCTAATCCCCTCTTCTCCCTAATGGTCTCCATGCTATTTTCCCTTTTTCTCTCTAGCTTCCATGTATGACAGAAGACATATGACACTTGTATTATTAATTAATTTAACTTATCCTATGTAATCCTCACAACAGCACTTTTGATATTCCCATGTTACATGTAAGGAATGTCATGCAGAGGGAATCAAGCTGATTTGCTGAGATTCAAAAATGTTGGAACCAGCACTCGAACCCTGGGCTGCGGCCCCTGAGCCCATCATCTGATCTAACACAGAGCACCACCTATGTCATCTCTTGCAGCAGTCTATTCTCAGCAGACAAATGGTTATCTGAACACAGGAAAGGTCGACGCTGGAGTCTGCATGGTAGGAAAATTAAGAAATGTAAAAAGCACATACTATTAGGTTGACCAAGATGGACAGACCAGAAATGAAGGTCATTTTTCTGATATAAACATTATCTAAACAAATCTTATGTTAATTTCCTTACAATAAATGATATAATTTTTCTTTAAAATATTTCTAGATTCTTATAGATCTGCTCATTTAAACAAGTAAACAAACAGGTCTTAATGATCTTTCTGGGAGATTTGATCCACCATTTATATTTTCTGCGTGTTTGTAATTCCTAGTTGCCATCAATATACAGTTTAAAATATAAACATGAATACACACACACACACATGCACACACACACAATTTATTGGTATATAACTTGATTGTACTAATCATTACACAATGTATACATATATCAAATCATCATGATGCACAATATATATGCAGTCTTTATTTATTGATTAAATATTTTAAAGCTAAAAAGTCTGTTTTCTTTGAGATATGAATGGAAATGCATATTTTTTTTTAAAAAAAATAAAGTGTTGGGTATGATTTCAAAGCTAAGAAAACTGCTTCAGTTATACTGCAGCAGCTCATTTTACATCATGTTAATGAAGGATTAGAGGTAAATTTATAAGACACTTCATTGCAGTATGATAGTTCTCTGAAACCAAAATCCCAATATGCAATATCCAGGTTTTCTTACCTTTGCTAAAATTTTGACATTCATTATATAAAGCAAAATACCATGATTTCCAGTTTAATATTAATCTAAAAATATTTCTTCCACAGATTTTACAGAGAGGTGGCGTTTTGTAATAAGAAAGTATTAAAATTATGGAATGTATGCTTTATTCCTCAAGATGAATGCATTTTATGCAACAGGTAACAAAGTAACCCAGCAACACCTCCACATCCAATGCATGGGCTTTTGGTCCTTGCTGCTGCCCTGCTACTATATGCACCTCTCAGTCAGGGACCATACTAGAGGTCATTTACTTATGAGTATCTAAAGGGGTGTGACTTACTAATTTGCCTTCTAAATACTAAAATACTGCTTTAAAAAAAACAAAAACAAAAAAACAACCCTTTCCTTTCTTATAAAGTCTTTCTTACTAACTGCAAAGCTCTTCAATGATTTTTTGGAGACTTAAATTTTTTACTTACAAACATCAAAGTTTCTTATAAACATTCAATTTCATAAATAAATGTGAGTCTGAGGTCACAGTGAAGGAAAACATGGAGAGTAGGTTGTTGGTGAAGCATCAAGAAAGGTTTGCTGTAGCCTTTTCCAATGAGAGGGACATGCACAGGCTGAGAAGGCATTGGGACTTCAGGGGGAACGATGGCTGCAGGATGGAATCTGCATGAGTGAGAAACAGAAGGAAGCAGGAAGCTTGCAAAAGTTCAGCCTCAGGGGTTGAGCAAGAACCAGAGGAAAATGACTGAGCCAAAGAAAGAAACAATGCACCACCCCTTTAATGCTTACAAACGTGTTCACCATGTATTAAGAATCTTACTGATTCCACAAACCCCTTTTCACCTCCAAATATTTCTGAATTACTCCCTTGCTTTTTCTAGGCCTCTTCTGTCTCTGAAGAAGAAACATTCATCCTTTATGCTAAGGATCTTGTCTCTGTATCTTCTTCCATCTAACTGTCTTGCCCATTTTGCCTCTTTTTCTCTGGATTGTTTTCAGTGTTTACCAGAAGTCTCACTCCTTCTCAAAAGCCATCCCTTGATTCTGTTTTGCCTTCAAATTTCCAGTCTATCTCATTTCTAATGTTACAAAATTTCTTGGATAAGGAATCTACCCCGATGTTTCCTTTAGTCTCCACCAGCTCTCTCTTGGCCCTTCCTACCCCACCCCAATTTTCACCATTCTGCTCTCCGAGGTGTTCAATGGTCTCATGGTCTCCAAACTCTACAGTTCTCACAATCCTTGGAGTCTCTCAAAAACTGTCACTATATACAAATAATCACTCCTTCTAAGTGTTAGTGGCTATTAATGAATAAAATTTAAGCTTTGTATTGTATAGGAGAAACTTATAGTCAGTTTTATAACGTATTGACCCAAGAATATGCTTATACTTAATGGTCAGCCATTAAGACTAGAAAGTCAATTATGAACTAAAGATTAGCATGAAATGAGTTGTCTACATTTCCAGCTATGTCATATTTTGTTGCTCGTGATTAAATACTGCAGGCCTAAACGTGAATTCCCAAGCTTCAGGGATATACCAAATGTTCCTATTATATAAATAATGACATCTGGAAAAAAAATACAGTAAGTGTAGTTTTTCTTATTCATCAGTTAAAAGCAGGGGCAGCATGCTGCAGCCAAATGATAATGGATTGTGAAGACTGATTCCTACAGATGGAAACATACATCCAAAATGGCGCAACAGAATTGTCTTCCTCTGGAGTGCACAGGGAAGGTGGGTGCTAAAGTTCCTGCAGCTCTCACACTGTCCTCCCAATCTGTACTGCTTTCCAGCGTCTTTAGACATAAACATCGTCACTTCTCAGTCTGACACACATGCTTTAACCTTGTTCTCTAATCTTAAATTAAATCTTCTCACTGGAATGTTTCTGTTCCTCATGATAAGCACCCATTTCTTTAAGGGCAAGTTAACTGAAAAATGTATTGTTAGTTATACAATGAACTTTCATTAAATAGTACATTAGCTAATTGATTCTTATCAATACATTATTATTTGGCATATCAATTTGGAAGATTTCAATCTGTAAAATATTTATTGCTGTGGTTTTTAATGTCTCCCTCCAAATCTCATGTTGAAATTTAATTGCACACAGTATCTAACTACAATAATAGATTTTGAGTATACTTCTAAACATTTTAGAGCTTGAATGCATTAATCTTTGAAAAATATAAGAGAATTCTAGTGGACAATGTATATAAAATTATTTTCCTAAAAGGTCAGAGACAGTATTGTTTATGTATTTCTCAATTTAATTCCACATTTAGAATTTTTTCAGTATGTCTGCTATGATAAATAATAGAAACCAATATTTCACAATGGAAATAAATGTCAAGGACTCA
This sequence comes from Callospermophilus lateralis, assembly GCF_048772815.1. Classification (NCBI taxonomy): domain Eukaryota; kingdom Metazoa; phylum Chordata; class Mammalia; order Rodentia; family Sciuridae; genus Callospermophilus; species Callospermophilus lateralis. The sequence goes on along the minus strand of NW_027517992.1, from coordinate 558,448 downwards.
AAACTGGTACAATAATTTCTGTTAACAATTTAAATTTCACTGTCAAATATTTACACAACATAGTTTAAATGAAAGTAAAAATTATGCATTTAGTATAATTGAAGTGGCATTTTTCTAAATGGTAATTCTTCTTTAAAGCTTGCCCAAAAATCCATTACAAATGCTTTAATAAGATTTCATTATTTCGACTCTTTTGACCTATGATGCTTTAAGGCATTTTCACTTCATGATGTATTTTTCTGCCTAAAGGTTTATAATTTTATCACTCCTTTGTTTACTATACTTTACATCCATGAAATTTTATATTATCCATTTTAACTACAATATTTATAACTATAAAATTATTAAATTATAAGTTAATGCTTTCAGTGATTACATTTTTCATTTGCATTGATTCCATGAGAAAGCAAATTATCACACATATATATGTAAAATTAAAAATTAACAGATTTATTTTGACTAGAAATCGATGGTTAAAAATACTCCAATGTTAGACTGGGAGTAATGGCACACACCTGTAATCTCAGCTGCTCCGGAGGCTGAAGCACAAAGATTACAAGTTCAAAGCCAAATTGGGCAAACTAGTGAGACCCTGTTTCAAAAGAAAAAGACTGGGTAGGTAGAGGTAGAGGGCTTGCCAACACGCACAGGCCCTGGGTTCTATTCACCACACACTCAAAAGAGAACTCCAACATCAACAAAGAGTGTTTCTGATTCTTAAGCAGGTACATAGTCAATATTTATGTTTATGTTTTTGTTGTATATATTCAAGATGTGCAACATGAGGTTTTGATGTAAATATACATATTGCAATGGTTCCTATAGTTCAGAAAATTACTCTTTTCAATGTGATGTGATGAGCACCTGACATTATCTCTCTGAACAAATTTTCAGTATTCAATGATATTAATTATCTTTTTTCTCTTATAGTTAGACCTCTAGATTTATTCTTTCCACATTGGACATTTATTACAGGAGATTCATTGCTAAGAAGAGCCTTCCAAATGTATATATATTTAATTTTATTCTGTTGAAATTTAAAATGGCTTGATTGTCAAGTAGATCAAATTTCATTTTTTATATTATTTAATGTCAATGTAGTGATAGATGGGAAGTGGTTTTCTGCAAAATATTGATTTTCAAATTCAAATGAGACTTCCATAGCAGAGACAACTTATTATTTTTTTTTAACAAAACCTTCCTTACAATTGCAATGAATGGAATAGATGAGGACGTCACTGTCACAGGAACTGGAGCTGGGGATCTGCCACTTCCTGCCCCCCTGGTCTCTTCCTTCTGTGCAGCAAGAGCTCCTGAGACAGCTGTGTAGATGTTTAGGGTTCCAAGTAAACTGTTCAAAACCACAGTTCCTGGTCACTTAGGATCAATGTCACAAACTAACATAGTTTATGGAGTGAATAACATGTTCAAAGAAGAAGTTATCCCCCAAAGGGAAGCCATTCTTACTTACCCACCACCTGAAAACAAGTCTAAGGGTTCACACTGACTAGAAAAACTTTCCAGATTATAGACAATATTCAATCCTGGCTGCTCTCACTTGGTCTGGTGGAGGCAATTCCCAAGCCTTCCGTATGCTCTCCACATTTCCTGGGCCCTTGCACATAGAAGGGGCCAATCATCTCTAATCTTTAACGGCAACTGTATCACCTTCAGCTTAGTTATTGGGAAGACTCCTGTGAGCTCCCGCAGTCTTAACTTTCCCTGATGTTATCCACAAAGGCCACCAGTAATTGCTTCAAAACTCTTCAAATACACGGACAAGATCTTCTCTCCATTCACATTTTTCCATTTTATGCCCACATTTTGACAATGTGACACATAGATTGAGTATCAGCCATCTATCTGGTAGAACTTCTCAAGAGTGTGATTGACCTAATCATTTATTTGAACCACTTATGTACTCCTCCAATCTCACTCTTTCAGGCAGAAAAATAGATACACAGATGCATGGATAGATGACAGATACACAGATGCACAGATAGATGATAGATACATAATGACTAAATTCCTTGAGATAAAGTGAATGGTTTCTTAATGTGTACAAAGGAGCTTTCAAGAACCATTGATTAACAAATCGATTAAATCAACTGAAATTCCTGAATCTCAGAAGATGGTCATTAAATTTTGTTGTAAATTAATGAGTAACAGTGTTTGTTAGGTGATCATGGGCTTTTACATTTGTGATAATTTCATTCTACAAGTAAAGAAAAAAAGCAAGTCTGAGACTGTTCATGAGAATATTTCCAAAAATTTATATTTTTAGAATTGCTTTTCTTTAGTGGTAGAGGCTGCAGAGAGACATAAAAATATATTATTTTATCCTATGCTAGGCAAAATAAGTGGTGTATTCTAATTTAATGTTTTCAATGGAATCTGAGAAGATTTATCTGGTCACTTAAACCCAACCAGAAAATGTTCCCGTTCCTAGAGGACTAGCAGTCCTGCCTTCCTAAGAAGAATAACAAGGATGATTGCCAGCCTTTCTTCAGTCCTCTGAAGGGTCTTAGCACAAAATGAAGCAAAAAAGGTTCGGCCTGTCTCAGGCCAGGTGTGGAGCTGGGGGACAGTGGGGACCATGCCCGCCTGTCTGATGCTGTGGGCTCTCACCCATCCCAGCTGAGCCAACGCCTCTCCAACTGTCTGGGGTGGAGAATCATTTTTCTTCTTCATCTTTCTTATCTCCTATCTGTTAAGAAACTTTATAAAGTACATTAAAATGGATTTCTAAAAATAGACATTCTAGAGAAGCCTATTTAAAAATATCATTAGATTCCACGAATTTAACCTCACTGTGTCTAATTGCAGCAAAGGCTTTCAGCCTGACTTCACTTTCTGCCATGGCACCATGGACTGGCCCTGAGTGGCACCATGTGCCCAACAGGTGCTTCCCTGAGCCCAAAAGCACATCCTGAAAGGAAGGGCTTTGTAAAGGCCAGGCTGTGAAATACAGCCGGTCCTCCTAGTGGACCTGGAACTTGCTTGCTCACTTACTATATTGTGTTGGTACCCCATGTGTCAAAGCCGGGCTCAGAGCCCCCAGCACCTTTCCCCAGCTGAGGCACAGCGAGCGATGCTCACTCAACCTGTTTCCTTCAGCTCTCTCACTACATGCAAGTTCTGTTCTTCAAGTTCTGTCGGCCAGAGGTTTTGCACTTTTGTATTTTTTGTTTGTGGGTGGTAGTGATTTCCCCACTTAAAGTGACTCCCAAGCAGACTGCAAAAGAGCCGTGTGGTGTTGGTGAGCACCAGACAAGAAGGCAAGCTGTGAGGAGCCCACTGAGCACAGAGGCAGATAAGCTTGTTCTATCAATAGTTGCAGGGCTGCTGGCCCCAAGTTCAATGCCGATGAGTAAACGTACATATAAAACATGTACACTAAATGTATTTAATCAGAAGCATACTTCACGTGGGTTTCTGTGTTAACCTGTGGGTGGAAAGGCTAGGACCATGGAGAGAGTCCTAACTCTTCATTTCCCCTGGGAGCTGTGGCTCCGTATCACCTTATGGCACCCTAAGATCAAATCCCTGTAGACTGAAAATGGAAGCATTTTTAGGACTGTCTTGTAAAAAAAAAAAAACTGCCTCAAATTTAGGCTTTCTTCCCATGACCAAAATTAAATCAACTGAATAGGCATTTTTTACAAAGTTGAGACATTTATTTAGATTTCTTCTGTAAAATAAATATTTCAGTTACTTAAAACATTAGCAAAAGAATCATGTTTCAGTTGGGTGTTGTAGTAACATGTCTGTAATCCCAGTGGCTTGGGAGGCTGAGGCAAGAGGATGGCAAGTTCAAGGCCAGCCTCAGCAACTTAGCAAGACCCTGTCTCAAAACAAAAAATAAAAAAAGAATGGCTGGGGACGTGGTTCAGTGGTTAAGCACCCATAGGTTCAATCCTTGGTGCAAAAAATAAAATAATGTTAAGGACCTATCAGACATTTGCTTTAGCTTCCAAGTTAAGATTCAGGACTTAGGATTTGTAAATCAAGTAAATGGTAATGCAATATAATGTATAATTGAGTCAAGAATGTCAGGAGACTATTCTCTCTCCACCTATTGGTTTCTTATATAACAAAGGAAACATGAGAGTGACTGATGTAGTTAAATATGCTTGCTAATTTGAACAACACAAAGTTATTGAAATTAATCAAATTAAAAACCTCAATTTGAGAATTAATGGACAAAAATTGATTTTATCATTAAAGGAAAGCAATTAACTTTTAAAAATTATGTCCATTCTACAATACGAACAAGAGAAGAAGACCAGTGTCTTCCTAGTGGATTTACCTTCTAAATTTCATTAAGGTAGGCATGTGCAAAGCCTACAGTCCTGCTAAGGCTCTGTTTTTTTTTAATATTTACTTTTTAGCTGTAGTTGAACATGATATCTTTATTTTATTTTTATGTGATGCTGAGGATCAAACCCCAGGCCTCCCACGTGCTAGGCGAGAGCGCTCTACCACTAAGCCACAATCCCAGCCCCAAGGCTCTGTTTTAATTAAGCAAGTCTTCTTGCCCATTGCAGTCTGGAGGGAGGCGTTCCTTGAGGTTTGAGTGACACCTGAAGTTGCTGAGGAAAGGAATCCTTGCATTGCCATTCAGAAGAAGAGAAGCCAAAAGAAGCAAACATCAAAAAAGAGATCCTGGGGAAGGTGACCACTCCTTAGCCTGCTCAAACCCTGCGGGAGCATGGATAACCATTCCTCCCAAACAGCCCAAGACATCTTCCAAGAAAGAGGTCCTCCAGGATTCCATTCTGTAATGAAATCGAGTATCCTTACATGCCGGTACCTCAGGACTCCTGCACTGCACTGTGTCTTTAAAGAAGAGCAATCAATATGTAGATATTTAGAGGAATTTTTAATTTAGCATATATCCTATACAAATTACTTATATCATTTTTTATGAGGTTCCTTGTTTTCCAAAGTCATAGCAACTTCCAAAATCATTTCCTCAGATGTCTTCAAAGAGTACAATACAAAGGTATTGTTCAGTACCAACACATGCGATTGATGATTCCATCTCCACTCAAATAGACTGGATATGTTATGAACTTTATGTAGTTCAGAAGAAGTCCAGTCAATGACATTAATTATTAAAGAGATCTCATAAATATTTTATATGGCTACAGAATATTTTAGATATATTAGAGACCTTTTCCATAGAATAATTTAAGCAAGGGTCAGGGTTAAGTATCACTACAATTGAAAAATATTATCACTATCATAGTTTATTAATATTCAAATTTTTGAAATTCTTTTTGCCATTTTGAAACTTAGATAAAATTCGGGAAATCAAAAGAAACAGAGCTCCTAGGTGAACCATCTATTAGCTTTTACATTATAAGTTGCACATGAATAAGCATATTTAAAATGATATGGAGTTCATAAGCTATTATTTAAGACTGAAATTTATAATCCATGTTAAAGGTAAAGTTAGGTTGAGGGAAGTCACCACTACAATTAAGCCACACTTATTTTATCATTTCGGGTGGTGCATGTTTAATTAATACAGAGGCAACCAGTTGTGACAATACCTCAACTAATAGGCTGAAGCCTCTCATCAGTTTAGATTCTGAAGAGTGAAATAAGTTTTGAGTGTGACAATTTATTAATAACTTTTGAAATTGATGTGCTCCCCCTTGATTTATTGCTAAATTAATTAGTAGTCATGATAATTAAATCAAAATTAGATCACTACCACATACTAACAAGAGGCTGAACAGATGCAAAAAAAAATGTTTGATCATGTTTGATCATACCGAGGTCATCCTTTTCTCAAAGTGCTCTATGGAATTTTAAGCATCTCATTAAGATCTTTTATGTCTCTGTGTAGGAGTGTTAAATGCCCTTCCTCCTCACAGGAAGGCACTCCGTCCAGACAGACAATAAGTGACAGAGGCTATTTCCTTTTTTGAGAACATTTGTCAAAGTTAATGAATAAATTACCTGGAAGTCAATGTTTTAAGTTCCATAATATTAACCTTTATTCACGGACCATTGTCTTTCTTAAGAGCATAAAACTAAATCTTTAAAAATGTCTTACGATGATGATGCCATATAAAACATGTCTATAGCAACGTGGAAATTGAGGAAGAGATGGCACTTTTGCTCACAGAACCTGCAGGGGACGCTTCTGCTTCCTGTCATCCATCACCTGTGGAACGTCCTGGGTGTGCTGAGGGCCAGTCCTGCTGCATGAAGCTCCTTCCAGCCCAGCTTGTACACATGGCTAGATTTCATGTCAGGTTGTGTTACCACATCCTCTCTGAGTCACTTTGTTGATTTTCATTCTCGTATTTGTCACTTTTTGCAGGAACCCTTCAGGACCAAACTTGTTCACTATGAGTTCATTATTCCCATCCTCCCTTCCATTTGATGAATCTTGTTTGCTTGTTTATTCTGTTTTGTTGATAGAACCATCACATCCTAAGAACAGGCCACCTGTATCTGTGTTTCAGTTAAATGTTTTCTGACCTCCCAATATAAGCCCTATTCAGAGTGATGAGCTGTCTAAAAGTCTGAAAACCAATGAAATATCTAAATTGGATATGTACAAAAAAAAGTCAATTTATTTTAATTAAAATCTAAACCATAAACTATAACAAAAAAGCCAAGTTTAGCTAAATTTAAGCACTACCAAATGCAATTTTTTTTCATGTATTCTGGAACGGAACAAGACATCAATGGGAATGTCCATGAGATGCAGATGTGAAGTTGGAAGAGTAATGCAGCAATATTACTTTCATAGTTTTGACAAATCTTGTTAGTTTAGGATATAAGATTAGAGGGATCTCAATGAATGATAGCCTCTTTGTACTAACTTTTCAACTCTTCTGTAAGTTAAAAACTTTCCTATAAGAAATCATTGTAAAAAATTGTCCGCTACGTTTCTCATTTGTAATACTGATATTACGTCCCAAAATAGACGTATGATTGGCATACTTGAAATAAAGTGATGGTAGTCCTAGTCATATTAAAAATGTATATTAATAGGATCAGAAAACAAAACCCTGTGGCATTCAATGAATTTGTTCCTCAAACAAAATGATAAAATTGACTGAGGAAGTTGTAACAGGAAAACTAGAATATTAATTTTATTTTCTCAACTTTTCAGATTAAGAAATAAATGAGAAAGCAATTATTTTCCAATAATAATCTAAAGAAAAAGATGAAGCAACAAAATAGTGAGTAGCAGAAGGGGATTAGCAGGGAGGTGGAAGGAGGAGGAGGAGAAGGAACCAGATCAGACAGGACCAGACGGCAAACTGAAGCTCACACATGGATTTGTGTTCAAAGTGCAAGAAATTCCTAGGAATAAAAGACAACTAAGATGATTTTTCAGACATATGTCCTGTGCTAATATAAGACTGCTAATCCCACTTTTTAATCATTCAGGAGATATGGCTAAATAGGAGTCCCCAAAACTCCACAATTCAGAAGGCCTGTTTTCTCTCCCCTGAGCCAGGGTGAGAGGAGACCCCTAGGTGATGGTCTCTGGGAACCGGAGCACTTGGTACGTGTGAGGACCATCCTCGACACTTACTTTGGGGCAGTTTTCTGCACTTTGAAAGAAAGAAAATAGAAGCTTCTTTTATCATTTGTTAATGATGATAATTACTTACATTTACAATTGTCAAATTTTGTGACAGATTCAACCTAAATGAAATGAAGGCTGAAGCTTCAAATGATGCAGTAGAGTTCTTTTGCACAGTTGTGCTTGAGGAAGCCAAACACAGGAGGAAAAATCATGGTGACCCAGATTCAAGGTCAGAGTCGGGTTGCCCCCTGAAGCTGTCCTGGCCACTGAGTAGGACACGCCAAGACCACCTTGAAAGTAGTAACGTTGGAGCGTTTTCTTGGGCATTTCTACCCAGTCCTGTTACACCTAAGAGAAGATGGAAACTGGGCCAGCTCTGACTTCTAATACACACACAGATCAGCCTAGATCAAGACATGTTAACCCACATTCCAGTGTAAAACAGGTGATCGTGTCTCAGAAAACTGAGAAACTGGGTGCTGTGTGTTGCATCTCCAGGACAATACTTTCAAGGACATTTATGGAAACTTAATAAATCTGTTGAATTCAGTGATCGATACAGGACTCTCTGAATTGCCACAGCTAGCCTCAAACTTGTGATACGCCTGCCCCAGACCCCCAAGTCACTGAAATTAAAAGAGGGCACCACTGTTCCCCACTAAACCCATAACACTTCAATAACATTACTCTCCCCTCTTGCTCCCAGATCTGGCCTACTACCACTGCAGCCTCCAGTAGGGTGAACTTGTCTCGCAGTCCTTGGGAACCATGCTTTTATTCTGAAATGAATGTAGGAAGTCTCCTTCCATACTTGAAGGTTGACAGGATTCCCCAAATAGTGAATGCTGTTCTAAACGGATACTATTTGAAACTCTAAAGATATGATAGCTGCACCGTCATCCTGACTCCCAGGCACTCCAGGAAACACAACAGTACCGAGCCATCATGGCTCCAAATTCATCCTTAAAACTCACAGCGTTTCTATGTTACACAGAGCTTATTTATAAAGTCTGCTTTGCAGGCAAATTCAGTGATGAGGTCGTTACCAGAACTTACGTAACAAGGACATCAGTGACAACAGGCATCACCTTCTGACCCAGGCTACCTTCCATTGTGTTCAAACGCAGGGGGATTGTGTAACATGCCTGCTGGCCCCTCTGGATTCCCCGACCCTCTGCTCTCTAGCCTGCTCTGCCTGAGGCTGGTCTCCACCACTGCATGGAAAGTCCCCTGCGTCCAGCTGGAGTCAGACAAGGGGGTTCTGGTGAGTGTTGGGAGGGAACAAAAGGAGAAGAACACTGTTGTTTCCTCCCTCCCTCTCTTCAGGTGACTCCAAGGCCACTCCTGATGGGGACCCTCCTTCAAGGTCACCTTCATGCTAGTGACCAACCCCACCTCTTACCTTCAGCCTGCCAGAGGCTGACACCCACTCCCTTCTGTCTCTCACTGATTTCCTTCCCCCGTCTGTTAACTGTAGTCCACAGTGAGATTTCTCTACCCCTGGAGCACCTCTGCTCCCCCAGAGCCCCAGATCAGGAAGTGATAACTAAGTGTGAGCATCTCCAAGAATCCCTCCAGCTTTCCCCAGTCTGGAGAAAATAAAAACAAAATCAGGAGTTCTTAGATACTTAGATGTAATAGGAGGCAAAGATTTTAGGAATATGTAGAGAATTTCTTGCTTTTACATATAATTTCCATATAAAATTCATATAGTTATAAGCTTTAATACGAAAGAATATAGATGTATGTCCATCTATCCAGGAAAAAAAAAAACTATGCCTAATGCTGGAGGAAAAATAGTTTAAAAGATGATAACTGTGTTTACAGTTGACAAGTCGATCAAATTAATAATACTTGTCACAAAAAGTAGTCGTGGAAAACTGCATACGGACATTAGGAGGCTGAGCCAAGAGGCTCACACTGTGTAATGTCGGGAGAGTAGAAGACCAGCATATGTGCACATTGAATTGTTGCACAATGGAGTGGAGACAGTTTTTCAAGTGAAAGGGAGAAACAGCTGTTTGGTAGTCACCCAAAGAGCTGATATATATAAAGGAAACAATTTTCAAGTGATGTGCAGGTCAGTACCATGCCAGTAAAATCAGCCTTTCTTATTTTCATGAACACAATTCCAGGTAAACCTGGAACAACCTTAACGAAGCTTCACAGAAAAATATCAAAGGCAACTTTCACCATACACACAACATTGAATTTCCTTCGGCAAAACCCAAAACTACTTCTCAATTTTGCGGTATGTTGTGTCCTGTTTTATCTTTGTTTTATACTTCTAATGTCAAAGTACTGTATTGTTTTTATTATCTCATTATGGGAAAACTTCAAAATATGTAGGAATTTGTAATCAAGGAGTGCATTTCCACTGGGTCCAATCCTAAAGTTTAGTTTTATTTCGTGCCCTTGGAAACTACGTAATTTTTGATAAGGTCAATACTGCTGTTTTTCCAACTTTCCTTGGATAAATAAGATTTCAACATTATTTTCTATTTAACCACAATTTCATACTTTTTTATAAAGTGGTTGAATATGTTCTTTAAAGGCTTTTCTGTTATATTAAAGTAGAGTAAAATACTGAGGTATCTAACCATTGTGATATACTAGGTCCATTATCCCCCTAAGAGTGACTTATTCAATTTTTATGTTAGATTCAGAGCAAATTATCACCTGGAATTCATAAATGAAACACCAATTTGATTCAGGTTTTATTTTAAGGCTATTGTAGTATTTAAATTTTTAAGTTACATATTTTTAAATATCCAAAGTGGACACTAAAATATTCCATTTCATTATACCTTTCAATTTGATCCAAGTCTTTGCTTATACATAATTAATACCATAGACTCTAGTATTTCTAAAGATGTGATTTCTGTATTGTTTACAAGAATTATGAGACTGTGTTAGTTTCCATTTTTGACAGGAATATTCTTCTTCTCAATCTACTGTAAAATGCTACTTTGGTAAATCTTTAAATGTATTTTAGGTTTGTTATGACCAAATATTTTCTGGCCAAAAAAGTAACTTATAGGAAGTTGTCTATAAGTTACTGCAAAAATGAAAATGATACTAAATATGTTTTAACATCTACCAACGAATAGATGCTTGGCATATATTAAACTAAATAGGAAGCTTATCAGGAGTCAAATTTAAATTGCTTGTAAGTAAACATTTTGTTTTAAATATCTAGGGCCTTTTTTTTATTAGTTCATTACAGGTGCACATGATAGCTGGGTTTATTTTGACATAATCACACATGCCTGAAATTTAATTTATTGCATTTTAGTCTCTGGTGTCCCCTCCCTTTCCTTCTCCTCCTCCTTCCCTCTGTTTCCCTTCCCCTGGTCTACTGGTCTACCTTCTACTCATTATTCATTTTTAACTGGTGCTTTATAGATACACATAAGGGTGGGGTCCAGCATGGTACATTTATATATGCACTTAGCATAATCCTGTCAAATTCACTCCACACTTCCTCCCCTTCCTGGTCCCTCCACCAGCCCCAATCTTCTTCTACTCCACTGATCTTCTCTATATTTTATGATATCCACCCCACTCCCTTTTTGTTCCTCCTTCTGTTGCACTAGCTTCCTTTGAGAGGAAACATTTGACCTTGTCTTTCTGAGTTGGCTTATTTCACTCAGTCTAATGTTCTCCCCTCCTATCCATTTACTGGCAAACACCATGATTTCATTCTATATAGTCGAGTAAAACTCCATTGTTCAAATGTACCACATTTCCTTAATCCATTCCTCTATTGAGAGACACCTGGGCTGGTTCCATATTGTGACTATTGGAAGCATACATTTTCTGAATAAATCTAGATAAAATAAACAATTCTTATTCAAAATCGATAAAAGCAGATTCGAATTTGTCTTTAACTCAAAATCCAATATCAAATTTTTTCAGCCTTCTAAAAATTGTTTTTGTTTGTTTGTTAAAAAAAGGGGGACCCGTTACTTTAATCATTCCTATATAATTTCATGGTTTCAAAAGATGAAGAGAGGGAAGAACTCATGGATGGGGAGAGAGAAAAGTAGAGAAGAGAGCAGGGAAGAAGCCTGAGGAAGGTTGGAAAAAAGAACCCACCTCTCCCAGCACACACATATAAGGAAGGCATACATAGGGCCTTTAAAAACATCCTGCAGTACATTTCCATTCTGAAAATCCTATTTTAATGAATTTGCTTTCTGTGGTCTTCACCTTCAACAGGAAGGGTAGTGCTACCTGAAATAAAGGTGCTGTTGGGCCAGAGAGTTGAATCCCTGGGGTTTTGATGAGTCTTAAAAAGAGCCTGGGTGCAATTTCAAAAGCCCACTTTACAAAGGCCAAAGCACTTCACCTTGGACAGACCTAGGGAAACTAATGTCCGGGGGCTATTACCCTGGAAGGGCGCTGCCCTCTTCTTCCTCTGTGTGGGAGGACAGAAAGGGTAGAAGGTGATGAGCAGGATTCCAGGATTCTGCCGTCCCCCTCTCCTCGACCTGCCATGAACGTGAACCTGCAGTGCAGTGACTACAGGAAATCCCAGGTCGGGCTGGGAGGCCAGAAGCCCGAGGGATGGCTTAGAGAAGCACAGTGCTCCTGCGTGGATTTCTAGGAGACAGCTTCCCTCCGGTGGATTCCACCGTCAAAGCAACGTGAAGGCGGTCCACAGAGTATTCAGGCTGAGAAGGAACATGAGATAGTGAGTCTGTTTACCTCATCAGCCCGTGTCATGGGCGGGGACCCAAATCCCTGTGCATCTGTATCATGCAGTGTGGACACACTGGGGTCTGCCAGAGCCACGGGGTGAGTGCCTGGCGTTCCCACAGATGTACTCAGAGTGGCAGGCCCAAGACAGAGGATGCAGGCGCAGCAGCTGAACAGGATCTTCAGTGGCGGGGAGAGGGAAGGTGGGTCTGAGCCAGCAGGGACCACGGGGCTTGGACACGAGTCGCCCCAGCTCCTGGGCTCCACGAGACAACATCACTTTGTTACTGTGCATGTGGAAATTGATTTGAGATATTTTAACCAAGTTTTGTGATTGAGCCTTTAACTAAAATAGCCTTTTAATTAGGGTTGTCAGATTTAACAAATAAACATACTAAATTACACTGGATGTATTTTTATAAAAAAATTAATGTTTGCCCGAAATACCAATTTAACTGAATATCCTATATTATGTCTGGCTAGCCTACTTATACTTACACGACAAGTTTGAACTTTTTCTCTTATGTTTTGGAAAAAAGATTACGTTAGTTACATAAGCTAAGCAATATGAGTATTTTCCCAACCAAGTATGCACTCAGGCGAAGAACACGCGTTTCCCTCTGACTTACACGTTCAACACCACCGTGGAACAAGAGAAACGAGTGCCAATGTGTCTTTGAAGAAGTTTCAAATAGCAGAGATTCTTCAACAAGGATAAAAACAGGACACAGAGCAACATGCGATGAACCGCCTGCGTTTCAGCTTCTTTGTTTCTATAAAGGAGATCTTGATTTGGATAATTTGTCTGCCTCTGGGCCAGACATTGTGATTGAGGACAAATAAAAGGACAAAATATGTTTCTTTGAAGAAATAATGGATCAGAGGTGTGTGCACCAGGGTGCGTGTTCACATGATTCTCTTGATGAGGAGCCGGGGACAGAGATAAAGACAACAAAGGCTCTGGAAATAGTCCTGTGGGCCTGAGAAGGCCCCGGGGATGGGCAACCTCGAAGCTGGTGGGCAGCCAGGAGGAGCCCCTGTGCTCAGGGTGACTGCTGGGCAAGCATGGGGTGAATTCCGAGGTGCATGCAGGGGGAGCCCAGCTAGGAGGGGTTTCCACAGGGACTTCAGACCTACAGGCACAAGGACTATGTGCCGCTGGGTCTTCCAACATGGCAAGCCCCTGGGTGTGCTCACGGGGGAGACCCTGGTGGGAGTGAGAGAGCTCCTCCAGGAACAAGGGAGCCTCCTCCTGTGAGCCCTGGCCCTTGCCTGGTCCCAGCACCTGAAAATGAGGGAGGGCCAACTTGTGGCGGCCTCTCTTTTACTCCAAGTGAAGGGGTATTTTCAGTGGTTTGTTTACATTGATTTCCGACATTTCCTAAGGAAGAATAGGAGGATCTGTTTCTAGGTGAGGCTAAGCTTCAGTTTTCTTATACATCAAATAGGAACATGGATATTACCTAATAGAGTTGTTGGGAAGAAAGGCACATGTGAAAAACTGATCACAGGGCTGGGGTTGTGGCTCTGCCTAGCACGTGTGAGGCACTAGTTCCATCCTCAGCACCACATAAAAATAGATAAATCAAGATATTGTGTCCATAAACAACTAAAATTTTTTTTTAAAAATGATCATAATCCCTATTGAATAAATAAAACCAGTTCAGTGATAAAACTATTAATAATTTTAATTTTTCCACAATCAACACTATAAAGTACAATTAAAATGATTAAACCAAGGCAGTCAGGGGATAAGAAACCAGATGGCTTGAAACTCGGAAAAGACAATTAAGCAAAACGAGTCCCAAGGAAAAGCACAGGCAAGTGTTGTGAGCTGGTGTGAAGGTCTCTTACTGCTCAAGCAAGAACCAGTCTCCATGTGAAAAGAACAAGATGCTTTTCTTGACATGAAAGACAATGCACTCATCCATTCCTTCAGTGTGTGTTGATCAGACCTCGGTTTTAGATGTCAAGTGACAGAACATCTTAGATGGCCTCTGGTTCCTTCCTCTAATGTCCCCGCCACCCTCTCTGCATTGTCACAAAGCAGACAAGACCAGCTCTTAAAACAGATGAATCAGACAGGGACAGATCCCTCCTTCAAATGGTCCAGTGTTTTCTCAGAAAACTTAAGATCAAACCCAAGAGTGTGTCTGCCTTAAAAAGCAACCCCCTACTTAATCTCCCAGTGACCTTCCAGAGACATTGTTCCAGGGTGTCCACATCCTGATGGACTGGCTTCCCTTTTGTTCCTCAAACACACCAAGTCTGTTCCCTAAGCTCAGAACGCCCTTCCCCTGACCCAGGCTGGCCGCTAGCCTTCAGGCATCCTGGTCAGAGGAGCCCCTGTGGGCTGCCCACTGCACCAGGGCCCACCTCCACCCCACCTTAAAAAATCCCTGTCCAGCATTTATCCTGACCTGTGTCTTTCCTCGCGTGTCAAGGAGTAGTGAATCCCTGTTCCGCTCTACCCCAACTGCCAAGACAAAGGGAATGACTGCTAGCTAAATAAACAACAACAATAAAATTCTTATGTCTTGCTTTCCACTCCTTTTCTAGAATTATTTTTGGGGAACTTTTGGAGTAGTCCATTTGTTATATGTGTTTCAAATAAAGATAAGGAGAAAAATAGATTACCATCTCTACAAGCTGTTAAATGATCTCTTCCTTATCCTGCAAAACAAACTCAAAACTAAGATGATTCGAACTTGAAGAGTTTTATTGTTTAACATAAAGATTAGGATAAAAATCTTAATTAAATTGTGCAAATATCATAAAATAATTTAACTGAGAATGCAAATCAAATAAAATTGATGAAATTATCGGTACTTAGCCGACATTAGAGACCAATAAATCTAAATTTCTAGTTCTGACTCATGGGACTCTTTCCCCACTACTTCTTGCTGTCTTTCAGCATCGCTTTTTTTTTTGTTGTTGTTGTTATTTTAGTTGATATAAACAATATGCATTCATCACCTTCCTACACGACCCATGCTTCCTTTAGAAGCTTCATCTTTGGCCCCCCTCCTATCAGATAAACAAGACATCAGCTTCAAAAACACTGCCCTGCATGCCTTCTTTGTCTCAAATATCCAAGTGGTTACAAAATTTCTGTGTTCCTTACTCTGAAGTGTGTCTGAAGTTTTTTCTTTGCTTGCATCTGCATGTAAATCCATGAAACCCATGGCCATCATCTCTCGTCATCTGAGTAAAACCTACCTTGGCCCTAGATCTCACTGTCTGTCATAGCCAGTGTGAAACCTTGAAGCCTTTTGGATCCTCTTTCTCTTCTCAGCTGCTCCCTGATTTCCAGATCTCACAAGATGCAGGACAAACGGGTGGGAACTGCAGTATACCCACAGGCAGGCCATGCACTCAAGGGCATAGACACTGCCTGCTACCACCTCCCAGGGGACCTGGAGATAGTTAGCAATCCAATTTTGCGTGTGTTATGACTGTGCTAAGCTTAACAGAGTTTTAAATTCCAAGTGGTTCAAAGTCTAAGTGGAACAGAATTTAGGAGGATCTGCACGGTACATGTTTCTGTTTGTTGAATAAATACTCATAATTGGCTTCCGAGGATACAGGAACCTCTTTTATGGTATACACGGAAAGTAATTCCCTCACAATGAGAAATATAATGGCCACTGTGTATAAACTATGGGAGGGACTGATACACAGGCCGTGGTACTCACTCCAGGAGGACAAATGATGGCTTTATAATAAGGCACACACAGACTCCCATATGCTTTAAAAATGTGATCAAACAGCTTCAAAAGAAAAACAAGGGCTATTACATGGCCCGGTGCTTTTCAAAGTCCCCACGTGTTCCAGATCTTTCCTCAGAGCACAGTGAGGAGCTGCCACAGCACACTCTTCAGCTCCCTGTGCCCCTCGCCTCTAACACACATCTCCACCGTAAGCGAATACCAAGGCCATCGGGCAACAGGCAGCTCCGGAGCAGGATGGCAGGTGACACTGACTTTCTAGGTAACTCTGCTGGATTGGGTTACCTGGTGGCACACTGCAGAAGATGCTTTCTTAAAAAGCACCCAGTTGTCCAATCTGATGAGGTAACAAGAATTAAATAATTTGATAATATCCAATCAGCTTACATAAATATGCTAAATGATTAGCTTATGCAACTCTACGCATCAAATATAGCTACGAAAGAAGTCCCACATTTCCTTGGGTCAGTGTGCAGTGGCATTTGAACACTGTCACACTCACAGATCAGGACCACCTTGCACTCCCTTTTCAAAGTTTTACTCAATTCATTATCAGATTTTTGTTCATATTATAATAAACACTTGGTCTTTACTCTGTTTTCATTCTGTAGCTAATAAAAAAAACCAGTCCTATGATCTTAGGCATGAGTTGCCAGTAACGGGAGGAGCTCTCATTAGGCACTGACCACTCTTTTCCACCAACTGTAATAGAATACAGTGTTTCCTCTGTCTTTCAGTCACTTCTTAATCACATCCTCTTCTTCATAACATTGTTAAGATCGTGGACCAAGTAACATTTTTTTTTTCCTGAAACAGGATTCATTTTCACTCAAAAAGTACAGTTAGTCATTATGACTGAGGTTGTTGCCCTCTGTTCCTTACCCCCTAAGCTGCCAGGACCTTCATGACCTTCCCTCCTGCCTATTTAAGAAGAAAACAAGGGGGAAAACTAACGCAGAGAGTTTCCGTCTCTCCTGGTATCAATGTGATCATAGATTATTATGTGGTTTATAGATACGAGATAACAATCTAAGAGACTATATTGATTATAGCTTGGATCATTCACCAGAAAATGGTATTTCATTATACGGAGAAGGAAGCGCCTCCCTCCCTCCCTCCCTCCGTGCCTCCCTTCTGTGGGTCTGTGGGATAAATGAGATCAGGTCCCACATGCAGTGACCTAATCCCTGGATAAGCTGGGGATCCTGCCTTCTTACTCCAACCTTCTTTATTTTTGTTTGCTTCTGAACATCTTTCTAAAGGCTGGAGAAGTATGCAAAATTGCTTATCAAGTCTAAACTTAGTGGACATTGTAGAAAACAGTGCAGAGATTCCTCAGAATATTAGAATTAGGACCCATCATATGCTACAGCAATTTCACATCTGGTTATGTTCCCAAACTGAAAAAAAAAAAAAAAAGTCAGGGTGTTGAAAAGACATTGCCCTGCCATGTCACAAGTCACAAGAATCAGGACAGGAATTAACCTCCACATCTACCGAGAGGCGAAGGGGTAAAGGAAACTTCACACACACGGGAAGTGGAATACTATTGAGCCTTAGAAAAGAGTGAAATCCTGATGAAGAAAGCCAGACATAGAAAGACAGACACTACATGATCTCACTGGTATGTGGACTTTTCTTAGAAGTCAGACTCATAGAAGCAGAGAATACAATGGTGGTTGCCAGGGGTGGGGTGGGGTAGAGGGGATAGCACGATGATGGTCAAAATGCTAAGGTTCAGTTAGGATGAGTGGTTCCAGGAGGTCTACCACACAGCATGGTGATTTTAGTGAGCAAGAATATATCATGTGCCTGAAAACTTCTGAGAGGACAGATGCTGTTTTCAACCAACATGGTCACTCTGTGTGGTGGCGGAACGCCAGCCAGCCTGGTTCAGCCACCTCGCGTGTGTCTGAGCACCAGGTTCACATCATAAATGCATATCATTTTTGTCAACTCTACTTTAATAAAAAAAATTAAAGAGACATAGGTAATATAATAACTTCTTAAAAATTCTGCTTATTTTATTTCTGTCATATCACAAAAAAAAAGGAATTCAATTTCTTTTGGATTAAATGAATATCCAGACTAATACATTTCTCTTTTTCATTTTTATACTCTTAAGAAAATTAAAGGGCCTGAATTTCACATAGAAACCAAACATTCCACAAAAACTGACGAATTTATTTTCAGTCATATGTATATATTCGAACGATTTCCTTCCATAGTTGGATTAAAAAGTATAAACTTCAAGAACTTGAAATTGAATTAAATGAATGAGAGTTTAACTTCTGTTTTTAACAAAAGTATTTAATAACCAATTAAGTTAGGTAAAGGTATTAAAAGGAAATACGTAATTTGAAATAATAGTTAATTAGAAGTAAATCTGAAACGCATTTACTTTAAGAAGCATGACCTGGAATTTAAAAAAAGAGGTCTTGTTTTTGTTGTTCTTCGTCTTGGAGGCTGGTCCTTCAAGTAGTCTGACTGTTGACACTTGCCTAGACTGATGTGAGGTGCCCTGATTAATTCTATAACAGCACTACTCATCTTTAAATGCATCTAGAGTTTGCATTATTCATTAATGCAGACTGCCTTTGCTCATAATTAGCTCAAAGTGCAAACATTAGATTGGCAAATATAAGACATTTCAGCTACACAATTTTATAGATGATGTATCTACAATATTTATAGATTTTTCCCCTAAGTAATTGGTCATGCATCCCATAGGGTATCAGCTTTCTTACTCTCATAATGTAGCATAAATCCCATTAAAAGTATCACCTGCTGCCACGGGACTGTCAGCATAGCTGAAGATGAAGACAGAGAGAGCAAAAGAGCCCTTCCTTCAGGAGCAGGAAAGAGGACCTCACTCAAATTTAAAATACACGTGCCCCTCCCTCGTCAGACTCATAGAAACAGAGAACAGAAGGGTGGTTGTTCGGAGTCTCCTGAGACTAGCTTTCAACTAGGAAGGTTTTTAGAAAATGTCAATCCCATATAGGATGGTGACAAATTGCTGGAATTCACATTGATTAGATGATTTCTTTTCAGAAGTGACTCTGTCATTAGGCAAACGTGTTTATGAAAACAACTCTCTGCTGTTAGGTTATCATCCTCATCAGCTGTTAAAATTTGCAGTCACGTTTGGAGGACAGGACAGACCGTGGGCTTTTAAACATTGCCACCTCTTTAAATGGTCCAGATCTTTATGCTGGTAGGTCCCAAGTTTTGAAGGCTAGAAACACAGAAGGAAGCAATTTAAGTAACAAAATATTGGTGAAAGTCTATAGTAAATATTATTTTCAAACAAAAGCAGCAGTAATTACAATGATTACAGTTGAAGCTTTTTTGGGTATCACTGGGATCCTAAGCACCATCCTGAAAAAACCGACACGGTGGCTTGTCATCTAAATAAGAGAGGGGACAGCACCGAAGCTAACACACACACATTCTCAACACAGACACACAAGCACAAGCAAGCACATGTACATGTACACACTGGTACACACACTCACACACACACACACACACTTACAGACTTCCATGTGCATGTCACAACTCCCTTGAGACAAAGCTCAGTGAAGCAACTTGGTTGCTGCAGGTAACAACTGGAAAGAGCTCAGTGGACTTCTCAAGGGTCTTATTCAGTAGCAGGTTATCTGGTGTTTTGGTTACTTTAATGACAACACTTGGGTGTTTCAACCAACAGAAAACACTCCTAAGGGGACAGTGGGCAGAGCAGTGTGGGAGAGGGCAGCAGAGAGACGCAGCAGGAGAGAGGATGCTGGGCCTTGGTGAGCCTCAACTGTGGGTCAGCAGCTCTGGCCAGGGGAGGGAGGGAGTGGGAGTGGCTCTTCCCCTGAGTCCTGTGTGGGGTCCTGATCTCCACGGAGATGACCTGGAGCTGGGTCCCTGGGGAGAAGGTCAGGTCAAGAAGGCAGAGTCCTCAGTTCAGCTGTGTCCTTGCAGTGGAGGTCCAAGAGGGACCCCACCCCAACCCCATGTGAGGACACAGCTGGGTGCTGTCAGCTGTGATCTGTGACTTCCCCGAATCCCATCTACCGGTGCCTCCACCTTGGACCCCTGACCACTGGGAGGAGTAAGTGTGGGTTGTCCGAGAGCTCCTGACTCACAGACTGTGTTGTACCAGTCCACAGGGACCGAACAGCAGCAGAACCAATCCAAAATGCCTACCCAGAGACTGGACCTCAAGAAACACTCTTTAAAGTCACTGATGAACGTGATGAAAAACAAGCCAAGCAGCCAGCCATCTCTCCTGCCTCAAGGAATTTAAAAGGGGGGACAATTCCTAATGGCTTGAGTTGCTTGGGCACAGAGTTACAATAATTGTTCAAAATCCCAAGAAAATCACCTTTTCAATGCTTAAATGTTATTAATTTGGATTTGCTGAATTCTGCACAGACTTGAGGGTTCCATAATCTTCTTGGAGAGGGATTAATCAGTAAATACCATACATGAATGCTCTATAAAAACATTTTTTAAAGCCAAACCAATCCACTGAAGCTTTTAATAAAAACAAAGACCAAAAATCTAACACAAACAGGGCAGAGACTTTCTATCATTTGCAAAAAATGTGTTGGAAAAAAAGTATACCTTTGTATACCCATGATATTTCAAATTTTAATAGTAAAATGGAAATAAAGAATAACATGTTCAAAATATTCATGGAAAATGATGTCTGAGGAAATATTCTATAAATATTCTTAACTTTTATAGCCCAAGGAATTTTAAAAACACACCCAGTGAGATACACATGCTAGTCTATGTGAGAAGCCAACTAACATTTCAGGGAATTAGCAGCTAGCGACAACAAATGGTTAAAAATATGCAAAGGGTGCTTGCGTTTGTGAACCTTGTGCAAGTGGAAAATATAGACAAATAAGTAGACAATTCTAATCCCCAGTGTGGAGTTAACTCACTTGGGCACGTCAGGAAAGAGCTTTCAGGAGAAGAGATGCCTGCCTAAATAGCCAATCACACAAGACAAGGGGAAGAGTGGCAGTGTCTAGAGGTGACAAAGAGCCAGGAAGACGCAGTGAAGTCACCAGCATTCCATTGAGTGACTGGTGGGCCAGAGACAGGGAAGGTGGTTGGAGAGGTCCAGAGGAGAAAGATGAACCACGGCCGTTTCTATCCCGGATTCTTAGGACACACATACTTACACAAGCAGACGAGAAATCCTCTGAAAATATTTGCTCATTGTTTGAAAAAAAGGTAAAGCTGGAGGGGAACCTGAGATTTAAGAAGTTTTAAATTTTCTTTCTTTTTTTTTTCAATTTTAGATTACCTGTAACAGAATGTGACTTTCTCACCGCTCACATACTACGAAGATGAGTGAGAAGTGGTATATGTCAAAGTCAGTACTGATGATTACTTTTTATTGATTATAAGAAACAAGATTATAAAACAATGAAACTGACTGAAACAGCCACACATTGTGGGCTTAACCTTTTTCATGTCAATGACCTTCCCAGAACAATGTCAGATCTAGTGTATTTGTAGGGGGTCAAAGTTAATAGATCATTAACTTGAAAAAGAGAAGTATCTAAAATTGTCATACAGGCAGCCCATGGCCTGAAATGCCCATCTATTTCTTATTGGTTGTTTTATTATATATAACATTAGGATTCATGGAGACACTATTATAAAAGCACAGAATATAATTGGCTCCCATTCAGTGGCCAGCACTTCCCCTTTCCTCCCCGCTTCCTCCCCTGTTCTCTTCCCTCTGTTTCCTGATCTTTCTGCTATTTTCTTGCATTTTTTTTTTAATCAGTGCCGTGTGGACACACATGATGGTGAGATTTGCTATGGTGTGTTCATATAGGCACACAGGAAAGTTAGTGAGATTCTTTCCACTGCTTTGCTTTACCTAGTCCACTGCACTTCCTTCTGTTTGGATGGAATCCTCCCCATTTTCCTTTCTATCTCAGAGTTTTGAAAAGGCATTCATTTAAGACAATGTCTTTAAGGAGGGTAAAAGAAAAAACAATTTGAAGATTGAGGGAAGACATAACAATAGATTAAATAAGGTCCCCACAGTGAGATGTGATTCAAAGAAAAGCTGGTAGGATTTAAGCCAATTGGGGTAGGTGTGTCACTGCACTCAGGGTGAGTAAAGGCGTATCCAGACACGAAGGCAATTGTCCGACATTTATTTCAGAGTCCAGCAAGTCTTGTCCCTCTAGCTACAGCCCCAGGTGGAGCAGCAGGAGAGGTTGTGGGCTCAGACTGACCAGCAAGACGGTAGACAGGAAAGCAAAAGGAGCAGAGTAGGGTTTGGAAGCAACTGGGAGCAGCTCTGGGTTCCAGATGAAGAGTGTGTGTGTGTGTGTGTGTGTGTGTGTGTGTGTGTGTGTGTGAACTACACGTGTTCCTCAGAACCAAAAGAGAGAATGCTTGCATCCCAACACCACTGCTACTGTTAATGCTGACAGTAACCACGAGCGATGCTCCACAAACACTCAGCACCTCCCAGGAGCAGGGCTAGGAGGAAGGTGCTTTGAGAAAGGAGGTGGGCGAAGGCTTGTGATTTCCTCACACACGACACTGCTTTATCTTGTGTGTGTGTGTGTGTGCACAGGTGCATATGGGAACACACACACTCAGAAGTAAGGCAGACTGAAAGAAACACATGCGAGGTAGAAAGGGCTACTGCTCAGGGAATTCCAGTGTGAGCCTGGTCTGCCTTGGATGCAACTTCAGAACAGAGAGGGACTTCTAAAATAATGCCTATGAAATATGGAGAGAGGGCAATACACTTTTTAGGACAGAAGCCAGAATTTCAAACTAGTCATAGCCTCTCAGGGGGCTGAGGCAGGAGGATTAGGAGCCCAGGACTTGGGGAGCAGCCCAGGCAACACAGACAAACCCTATCTCAGGAAAAGAGTAATACCCATGACTTAGCTGCAAAGTAATAAAAGCACTGAAGAGTCAATACAGGCTCCTCATGCTGACACGTTTACCAGGTATCAGAGTTTGCTATACCTTCCTCATTGTCATGAAAAGAAACACATGACAGTATTTAATTACTATTCCAGGTTATGTAATAGTGAGTGGAAACATTAATATGGTCATATGAAAGTTCATTGATCAAGTCCATCCAGTTTTATATAAAGTACAAATTAACTGATCCATACCTAGGTTTATTTGTATAAAACTTCATGGGGTATATATCTATATGTCAATATACTATATGTATTATATATAGTATATGATTGATATATTGGCATTCATATCTGGTGATTGCATCATGTCGGGACACAATAATCATTTGACCCATTATAAATGATATTAAGTTTGATTTAACTTGTGGATGTCCAATTTCCAGTTTTTCACCCAATGATTGATGATACCTGAGTGATTCAACAATTACTTTAATAGTTTAATTTTTTGTCAGTCATATTGCATTCTTATCTGTAATTCCTTGGTAAAGATTAATTCTTCTCATCTTCCCTACATCTCCTTTTTGTACCAGAAACAAAGGAAGTGCTCAAAAACTGTGGGGAGATGTTGTGAGGAGACATAGAAGTCTGCCTGGAGATGCCCCATTTAGGACAATTCAAGTATGAGAATGAACAAGGGATGCTCAGTAGTAAGCCAGGCACAGAAGACTAGTGCCGCATGATCCCACATATACATGACATCTGAAAAATTGATGTCGTGAAAGTAGAGAGCAGTGTGGTGGTCAGCAGAGGCTGGGGAGAGGGGGATGGCTGGATGGATAGAACTGGGTCAATGGTTACAAATTGCAATTAGATATCGGTATGAAGTTCCAATGGCTGCTGCACAGTAGGCAACTATGAATAATGATGATGTGCTCTGTATTTTGAAAAGATCTTAAACATTTTTATCTTAAAAGAAATGAGCAGGATTTCAAGATGGCAAAATAGAGAAGTTAGTTTTCCTGGTTGCTCTGTGGGGTGAAACCAAGAAAGGAGATAGGCAGCTTTTGAGGAAGGTAGGTGAACAAAAAGAAAGAAAAACCAGAGGTGGACTTTATTGGAATAGAATACTGGACATTCAAAGCAGATCAGGAACTCTGGGGGTTGGATATAATAAAGAAGAAAGCCCCAGCACCTCAGCCGCTGATGCAGCTGGAGGCACCAGACAGAGCTGTCCCTCCATGAACCAAGTGGAGGGATAAGGGAATTAAAGGAGCCCACATTTTAAAGAGCTCTGTGGAATATTTGGGCATGGAGAGTTTAGAGATCAAGGACACTGACCAACTAAACTGAAAAGCATGCTGCATAATATCCTTACACAGGAAAGAAGCGGCAACTCTCCTGGCTGTGTAAGGAGATAGAGGAAGGAACCATTTTGCATCTGAGGCACAGGGGTCTGCAGCTGGAGAAGCCAATTCCTGGCAAACTTGAGTCTGACCCCAAAAAAGTGGACTGGCAGATCGACACTGCACTACACAGAGTGTGCCTAAGTGGCCAAGAGAAAATCCAACACGGATAGGAAATTACACCTGAGAGTAACGGTAATGGAAACTCACTGGGCTCTCCTCCTTCCCTCCAATGTGGCTGCTTGCAGGACCAACTGGGAGGGAGTCTCCTGGATGGGAATTCGTGGGGGCTGGGTATTGGAGATTGAATCTGAGAATGGGAAACACCGGGTCCTCAGGTGATATAGTGGACCAAGAATTGGCTTCTCCAAAAAAGGAACCCAGGGGAGATCTCTGGAGTACAGTTTTCCAGCAAGGACTGGAAATTGCTGTATCCTGGGGGTGTGCTGATTTAAACTCTCCAGGACAATTGGCATTCATCCAAGAGCCTACAGCCTCTCTAAGAAGGAATGCCGCCTCCAGGAGTTCTGCCTAGGGGATTTCCTCTCACTCCAGGACCCCACCTGACACTGCTAAAAAGGAAAGCTAAGGATCTTTTGAAATCCCACAGGTACAATTCTTTAACTTTTCATGGAGATTTTTTTTTCTCTTTTCTCTGTTTAATTGTGACCTTTAATGGTTCATGGGCATTTATACAGTCATATTTTTTTTCTCATTTCTAGCATTTTTGAAGCCAGTCATTTTTCATGGATCAGTATGTTGAGGACTAGGATATTTGCTTAGTAGATAATTTTGTTTTGTATTATTTTATTTTTATTTTTAATTTTTTCCTTTATATGTACATTTTTTTTCTCTCACATATCTGTTGCCTTGATTCTCTTTCTCTTTTCTTCTGCTAACAGCAAATCTCTGTTCTTCTTTCTTTCACACTTCCTTTAATTTTTAAATTCTATTTTATCTGCTCCTCCCTCATAATCATCACATCCTACATTATTTCTGATTTTTCTCTGTCCACCAGGCAAAATCATAAACTCATAAGCAAACTTACTGTTTTTAATGTAGGCAGTAACAGATCATATCACATCTGTTTATTATGGCAACACTGTAGATGCCATAGCAGGATTTATTTGGATTAATGCTGTACATTGTTTCTATTAGCTGCTGTAATTATTTGTCTCCCCCTAAACAGTAAGATTCTGGAGACCTTCAGGGACACACTAATCTACAGGGTAGAAACTTGAATGCTTCAGATCCATACTGTTAGATGGACAGACATACAAACCACATGAAAAAAATGAGGGAACAAATCAACTGAAACAAACCAAGACATTCCAATAACAGAATCCATCTACCTCACAGGGCAAGAAATGCCAGAGAGGTGCAAAGTTAAACTGTCCTGTGAGGTACAGGATGACGTAAGGAGTGAACTCAGAAAGAAAATAGAGGAAGTGAACGATCACTTCAATAAAGAGAGATTCTGGGGAAAAAAAATCAATCAGAAATCCGTGAAATGAAGGAATCTATAAACCACATTAAATATTCAATGAAAACTATCACCAACAGACTGACCACATGGAAGACAGAGTTACAGGCAATTAAGACAAAGTATATAATCTTGAAAACAAAGTTGACCACAGAGAAAAGATGTTAAGAGACCATGAACAGAAATGGTCACCTGCAATGACCAAATTTAAGATTTATTGGGATAGACGAAGGCTCAGAGATACAGACCAAAGGAATGCACAATCTTTTCAACAAACTAATATCAGAAAATTTTCCAAATTAAAAATGAAATGGAAAACCAAATACAAGACTCCTACAGGACCCCAAATGTACAAAATTGCAACAGACCTACATCAAGACACATTAGCATGAAAAGGCATAACATACACAATAAGGATAAAATTTTAAAGGCTCTCGTGAAAAATAACAGATCTCATTTAAAGGGAAACCAATTCATTCTCTGCTGATTTCTTAACCAAAGCTAGGAGGTCTTAGAATAATATATATATTAAACTCTGAAAGAAAATGTATGCCAGCCAAAAATACTATACCCAGCAAAATTAAGCTTCAGAATAGATGATGAAATAAAAACTTTCCATGATATAAGTTAAAAGAATTCAAATCTAGAAAGAGCACACTACAAGACATATTCAATAAAATATGTCATGAAGAAGAAATGAAAAACAAAAGTGAAAATCAGGAAAGGGCGGAACTATACTAGAAAAAAGAGTCGGATCAAAGGAGAAACTAACTCAAATAAAAAAAAAACAGAAGTAAATAAAAAGGAAGGGAATAAAAAAAATCTCAATAACAATAATGGCCTAAACATATCCATTAAAAGGCACAGACTGGCAGACTGGATTAAAAACTAAGACCCAAGAATATTCTAAGAGACTCAACTCATAGGCAAAGACATCTACAGACTGAAGGTAAAAAGATGGGGGAAAAAATGTCATTCACATGGATCTTGTAAACAAGCAGAGGTTTCTATCCTCACATATCAGATATAATGGGCTTCAAGGCAAAATTAACCGAAAGAGACAAAAAAGGCCATTTCATACTGCTTAAGGAAATTATGAATCAATAGGACGTAACAATCTTAAATAACTATGCCTCAAACAATGCAGCATCTACGTCCATCAAACAAACTCTTCTCAATTTCAACAATCAAATAGACCATAACACAAAAATATTGGGTGACTTGAACACACCTCTCTCATCATTGGATAGATCTTCCAAACAAAACCTAGAAAAGAAGCTATAGAACTAAAAATCACAATTAATAATTTATACTTAACAGCCATATATAGAATAATTCATCCATCAATGACTAAATACAGTTTCTTCTCAGGAGCACATGAATCCTTCTCTAATGTAGACCATATCTTAGGTCACAAAGCAACTCTTAACAAATACAAAAAAAACAAAAACAAAAACAGAGATAATCCCTTGCATTCTATCAGATCACAATGTAATGAAATTATATAACAACAATAAAATAAAAAATAAAAGCTACTCTAACATACAGAGACTAAATGATATGCTATGGAGTCACAAATGGATAGCAGAGAAATCAGGGATGAAATTAAAAAAATACTCAGGCATACAACATATCAAAATCTCTGGGATGCCATGAAGGCAGTTCTCAGAGGAAAGGTCATTGCAGTTGAGCGCATTCCTTAAAAGAATAGAAAGTCACCAAGCAAATGACCTAACATTACATCTCAAAGTCTGAGAAAAAGAACAAATCAATTCCCAAAACAGTAGAAGATAGGAAATTATTAAAATCAGAGCTCAAATCAATGAAATTGAAGCAAACAAAAAAAAAAGTTCAAAAAATTTATGAAACAACAAAAAGTTGATTCTTTCAAAAAAAAAACAAATAAAATTGAGAACACTTCACCAAGCTAAAGAAGATAAGAAGAAAATTCAAAATACTAAAATTTGTGATGAGTAAGAAAATATCACAACAGACACTACCAAAGTCCACTGAACTAGACAAAAGGGAAGGAAGGGAAGGAAGGGGGAATGAAAATAGGAAGGACAGAGGAATAAATTGGACTTAACTTTTCTGTATTCATGTATGAACACATGACCAGTCTAACTCCACATGATGTACATCCATGAATGGGAAGTTACACTCCATGTATGTATGATATGTCAAAATAGACTCTACTGTCATGTATATCTAAAAAGAACAAATCAAAAAAGAAATGATTAAATGTTTGAGAGTAAATATATACCCTGAATAAAATATCACACAGTGTATACATGTATCAAAACATCACACAGACCTCCAAAATATGTCAACTGTTTGCTTTTATGTATCATCTAAAATAATTTAAAAATAAAAGTAATTAGAGAAATTAATTGTAAATAAGTCCATAACTGACATTAAAGAAATAAAAATATTCACTTTTAAATACAAATAGTGTGCCAACAAAAAAGTAGGTTTCTTGAATAACTTTCACCCATGCATAAGCATCAAAATGTTAGTCTCAGTTTTTTCAATATGAACCCAACCACTATGTATAACCATGAAGACCTAAAAAAATGCAATTACATTTACAAACATTATTTAAAGCATATATTTTTAAACTATCAACACACATGTATACCAATTACCAGATATAAGTCATATATTTCTCTAATATTTCCTTTTGAGGCTTTTTCTTGAATATAAATCATGAAATACTATTCATGATGCTCAATGGCAGTAAAGCTCCATCTATAGCAGTAGAGGCTTGGTAATGGAGAATGCAGATAAAGAAACTGCTTAGTAGAATAGTGACCATCCAAGCAGTGTGTATAGCTAGTTATCCTAACCAGATGCCTCAAGGTCCCAAATAAAGAAAGAAATGAGTTCTGAACTCTTTAAAGAGCAAAATGCTAAGAACATTCACACATTTTAAGTGGTCAATAAAAATTAGCTGTTATTGGTGTTATCAGTTAGAGGACCAACGAAGAAACATAGAAAATGTATTTTAAATGAGAAAAAATATAAACCATTCAAGAAAACTGATAAACTATAGAAAGTATACAACAGGCTGCTTTTAGGTGCTACTGAAACTTAATTTCTTGAGTTTAGAATACAGTAAACTAAGTACAATCTTTAAAAAATCAAGTATTTAAGTGCATTTCTGGAATTAAAACAATGTTTTGATATCTGGGGAAGGACACTTTGATGTGTTAGATATGGCTCTTGACTACAATACTTGAATAATAAGTGTTTATTTTTATATAGTAGAGACAAGTTTGAAATATTATAGTTCCTTTATTTCAAACAATTTTAAAATCCTTAATCCCTTCTTTAAATTCTGGTTTTTTAATTTGGAAACATTATTGTCAGTAGAAGTCTCTTTAGAGAATTGACATTTCAAACTAGCTCTTCATTCTTTTTGGGAAAAAAGATTAATGTTGTCATTATTTGTATGGACATAAAAAAGATAAATGAGTTCAAATTACCCATAATTTAGCTCTGAATATAAATGACAAGTCATTTGCCAATACAGCTGCAGGTAATTTTACTGAAAGAGGACTGACAATATTTTACATTTTATGCTGTGACATTTACCCCCCAAAATGTTCTGTGCTTCTATTCTTCTGTCAAATAAAAGCCAGAACCTCTGTTGGTCTTACTCCACGTCCCTATCTAAAACACACCATCACACTGATCAAACCCTTCTCAACATGCAAGTGTGACTCCTCATAGTTCTAGTGTATATGCCATATGGAATATGATATAAAAAAACAGGGGAGAGAGAGGAGAAAGAGACATACATGCAGAGTTGGACAAGGAACATATTGAGCTCTTTTACAGAATGAGTCACTCATATGTGTATATTAAACATTTCAGTCTATTTTCACATTGTACATTTAAAAACACACAAAGTGGATTTATAAACCCTCAGGGCAGCAAGTTTTGTGCCAACAATACAGGAGGTCAAGGGACTTCCAGCACAGCTAGCATAGCTTGCAGGGATGTGCTGCAATTCCAGAAGCATCACAGTTGTTTATTAGAAGGACATCTGCTAATTGCTCTTCTTTCTTCCATGCTATTCTATTTCCTTACATATTAATGAATTTCAGCTTGTGTGTTTAAATGTGCTTTATTTTAATATAGCTCCTCATTACAGAAAGGACAATTCTAAATGTACTTAAAAATGTCCCAGGACTATTTTCATGCATATTTATATATTCTCTCAGAAACAAAGAAACTTTTGATATTAAATTGATGTAGTAGTTACTGAAATTTTTCTTTTTTCCAATGCAAATGAATTTCAATATGTTATAATATTAAAACAAAGTTTATAATTTTGTTGTTTTTTTTTTCCATTGGTTTACAGATTATGTCAATGTTTACAAAGGAGATTAAAACCTCTCCTCCTTCCTGCATTTCGGTGGCATTGCCATAATAGCAATTCAAAGGTTTCTAATGTGATATTAGCCATAAATGTGGTTATTCTTCTATGATATCAAAAAACATGATGTATTATACCAAAAGCAGAATTTATACCCAATTTTTTTAGCAATAGCTCCTTGCACAGCTACATATGAGCAACAAAAACTGAAAATTAAAGACCAAAATGAACTAGAACCTAAGTCAAGTGTATCGATCTCCAAAGAGAGTAAAAGATACAACTAGGAACATTACACTTTCTGATTAATCCAAAAATATTCTGGTGAACTTTTCTTTTACATTTAATCTATCAAGTTTTGGATGATAAATTATTTGATTATATATATATATATATATATATATATATATATATATATATATATTCGCTTTTTTCTATAATCTACTTTTTAAAAATGTGGCAATTGTTATAGGAACCACTGAGTAAATATTTGCTAAATGTACATCAAATAGATAACTTTTATTGTACCTAATATTTGATTTTAAAAATAATACTTCTGTATTATTCAGTACTAAGAAATACTTAATAATTCCTCATTAAGAGCCAAGAATAGTGCAATCTATTATGAAGAGCCAATATGGATGGCATCACAGAAATGGCAAAGAAAGGAACTCTGGACAACCTTCTGAACCTGAGCAAGAAATCTGAGTCAGCCTTTGCAGAGCCCCAAACTCACAAGAACAAGGCAAGAGCGTGGTGAAGAAGTTGGTTGCGGCTTGCTGAGAGAGCACAGTGCATTTCCAGTTGCTCCCCTCCCTCTGCCCTCCTCAGATAGGTGGTGGCCATGAAGTCAGCTGACCACACTTTTGGGGCAGGTTGCTGGTACCGAAGGGCAAGATCCGGATACTATTCATTGTCACAAAGCTCCTTCAATGAGGGGCTCTCAGCTAATTTGTCTGAATCACAGCATTCTTAGGGCTCAGGTCAGATTTGCCCCAAAATTTAAAGGCCACAGAAGCTGAAGCCAAGAAAAACAATCAAGACAAGCAACAGACCAAAAATTCAGAAAAGAAAAGGTCGAAAACAGAGATACGTGGCAAAGAAGTGGGTATATTCTGAGGAATCATAAAGAGTAAGCACACTCCCAACACTGCACACCATACTCTGAAAAGAGCAGGAAATAACCTGTTGTCACACAGGCTCACCTGCAACTCCTTGCAAGTAGGAAGTGGAGGTCAAGGCAGAGCTGAGATGGCCCTGTGAAGCAGAGGGAGGGTGCAGAGCAGGATATTATGAAAATCAGAGTGGAAACGAATGACAGAACAGAAAAGCAACAGAGAGAAACAAACAAACCTAAGGCTGGTTCTATGAAATAATAAGAATGAAACTTACAAACTTTCAGATAAATTGGCCAAGAAAAAAAGAAAGAGGATTCAAATTATTAATATTAGAAATTAAAGTGAAAGTATTACTGCAGATAACATAGAAATACGGATTATAAGTGATACCATAAACAATGGCACACTAAAACATTAAAGAACCTTGATGAAACGGACAAAAATTCCCAAAGTGCACATGTTACTCAAACTAACTGAAGGAGACATAGAAAATATTAGTGAACTCAAAATAGGTTGAGAGATTAAATGGGTAAACAGTACCCTCCACCCGCAAAATGCCCAGAATCAAACGGCTTCACCAATGTGCTCTACGTATCAAAGAAGTAACTCCAACCCTTTCAAATTCTTCTAAGTAACAAAAAATGGGAGGAAATACTCCTAACGCATTCTCTCTCTGTTTTTTAAGGTGTTATTTTCTTAGCTGCACATAATGATTATACAGAATAATGGGTTTCATTGTGGCACATCATACATGCATATGATATACTTTAATTATAAAATAATCTTGATAATAATTTCTTTGACACCAAAATCAGATGACTATATCATAAGAAAAATATATCTAAAAATCCTCAAAAAACATTAGCAAACAACGCAACAGCGTATTAAAAAATATTCCTTGACCAAGTGAGATTTATTTTTAGCAGTGCAAGTATGATCTAATATATGAAAACCGAGCAAAGTAATGCATTACAAAGAATTGAAGGAAAAATCAATGTGATTATCTCAGTTGATGCAGAAAATGCATTTGAAAAAATCCTAATGATTCTCATGCTTTAAAAAATTCAATAAATTAGGAATAGAGGGGAATTTCCTCAATATGACAGATATTATCTATGAAAAATATATTGTATTCCATGCTGACAGACTGAAAGCCTACACTCCAAGATCAGAAGCAAGAAAAGGATGAACGCTTTAGCTCCTGCTGTTCAAGACAGTGCTAATGATTCTAACCACAACTATTGGGCAAGAAAACTAAATCAAAGGCATCAAAATAGGTTAAAGGAAAATCTCTTCTATTTGCTGAATACCTACTTGTATATAGAGAAAATCTTTTAAAAAATACACACACACAATTAGAACATATAATAAACATATTCAGTGAAGTGGCAGAATATATGATCAACATAAAAATCAGTTGTATTTTCCCATATCAGTAATGAATAATTTGAAAATCAAATTTAAAAAAAATTACTCCGCTTATAGTAGCATCAAAAAGATTATAACACTTAGGAATAAATTTAGCCTATGATGTTCAAGGCTTGTATACAGAAACCTCAAAATATTATTAAACCAATTAAACCAGAACAAAGTAAATGGAAATATATATTGTGCTCATCAGTTGGGATACTTTCTAGGGTTAAGGTGGAAATACTCTGCCCATTTGGGTGATTACAAACACTCTACAATTCCTATCCAAATCTCAATGGCTTTTAGCAAAAAGGAGAAGAAGGAGGAGGAGGAGGAGGAGGAGGAGAAAAGAAGAGGAAGAGGAAGGACACCTAATCCAGAGTACATTGAAAGTATGGAAGAGCAAAGTTGGAGGATTCCCACCTTTCAATTTCAGAACTTACTACAAAGATACAATTCGATGGACTTTTCAGTGGTCAGTCTACTTTCAGTGAGGGGGCCAAGACCACTGGGTGATAAAGAGCAGTTTTCCAATAAACGGTTCTGTGACAACTGGCAGTCCAAGTGAAAAAGAATGCAGTTGGGTTCTACCTTACCCTATATGAACAGTTCAACTCAAAATCCATTGAAGACAAAAATGTGAAAGTTGAAACTAAACAACTATTAGGAAATACAGGAGTAAATATACATGAAATTGAATTTGTCAATGAATTCTTAGATACAACATCAAAAGAAAAAGTCACAGAGAGAAACATAAGTAAAAATCAAACTTCATTAAAGTTTTTTTTTAAATTGTGCATCAAAGGATATTATTGCTATATATTATAAAAGTGAAGAAAGAGATTACCATAGAATCCAAGGACTTCGTTCAGAGGTGGCTATTCAAGAGAATTTTAAAAGGTATCACAAAAACTTGTACACGGATACTGATAGCAGCACCTACTCACAATAGCTAAAGGTTATAAGGGACTCAAATGTTCATCAAGTGATGAATGGATACACAGAGGTAGTAACACACATACGATGAGCTAGTACTCAGCTAAAATGTCCTGACCAAGCTTTAATCATAGTTACACATTGATTGACAGGTAGGTGAAAGGGCCAGACACAGAACGCCATATATTATATGGTTCCATTTATGTAATTGATCAGAAGCAGATGCATCCATAGAGACCAAAGGCAGGTTAGTGGTTGCCAGGGCCTGGGAGCTACAGGCCTGCAGGAGTAGAAGTGGGTGGTGCTGAGGTTTATGTGTAGGGAGATTTTTTCTGAGATGATGAAAATATTTTGAAACTACATAGATAGACATGGCAGTTCCACAGTATTGTGAATGTAATAGTCTTAACATGGTTAAGAACAACAGTCTTAACATGGTTAATTTTATATTATGTAGATTTTTGCCTCAATTAAAAAATAAAAGTCTATAAATTTTAAAAACATTTTAAAATAATCCATATAACATTTGACACTGACAAGACAGCAATAAAAATAACAAATTCTTCCCTCTGAGGTTTTCAATCAAGCAAACCTCAGAGAATCAAGTGCAGCCTAGGCATAGCTCATGTGAGGTATCAAGTTAAGCCCTGAATCAACTGAAGGATTTGTTGTGTTAGGCTTTTCTATTTGTATCCTCTTTATGCCAAATTGAAGAATTTTAGTCATCTTCATTATTTGTAAGTAAATGGAGTGTAGAATAACACTCATTTTTTACTTCTTTGGGTATTTATTTATCAAATACGTATTGTGCACCTGCTATGTGTCACTTTAGTGTTATAAAAATGTACTGATAAATAAGGGAAGTGGTCCCTAACCTCATGGTATTCCAATTAGAAGACAGAGAGACAGTAGTAAAATATTCACAGAGGAGTAGAATTAAAGACTATGAAATGTGTCATGAGAGGAAAATGCAAGCTATCTTCAAGACAATAAGTGTATGCAAAAGGTAACCAAAAATAACTTGCAAAGCATATTAAGAATTCTTAAAGATCTTGAAAAGTGAGAACATACAATAATTACAAAAACGTTACTATTAAACTTAAAATGAGCAAACTGACCCTCTGCTAAGGACAGAGAATAAACAAAGTCAAAACCAACATTTATGGTGTATTTAAAAACAAAACAAAACCAAAACCACACAGGTAAAAGGAAAGCTGATGAATCATGCAGGAATTATGCACAGTTGAGGGTTATCCAAATCCTCTTTCTCCTTTATTTTGTTCTTTACTCCTCTCGGCATGTTACAGGGAAAGTATTTTAATCTCCAGCTTAAATGCTATCTCATTTTTAAAGTATTTTTCTGAACTCTGCCCTCCTTCCAGCCAGGACGATATGTTCCTCTCTCTCAATATCCAGACACTTCTCTCATCTTCCCGGAGGCACCCACCACATCCTGTGCCACATTATGCACGTTCAGGCTTTACCTCTGTCACGGAGCCACCTGTTGACCTCACAGGACTCCTGTGGTGCCGTCTGCAAGGCAACAGCTGGGGCATGAACAATCATTCTGTGCACCCCTGGCTGCTGATATCCCAGCAAGAAAAAGAATGATGCACTGTTATCTGCATCTATTACTGTAGTGTTCAAAGCATGTTCTGGCAAGTCAAAGAAAATAATTATCTCATTCAGAAACACCTTGTGAATTTAAGTTATTTACACACCCATGTTTGAATGAGTCACTGTGGGTGGGTGTGGTATAGCTTTGGGAATCTTTTTTTTAAGATATATATATATATATATATATATATATATATATATATATATATATATATATATATAGAGAGAGAGAGAGAGAGAGAGAGAGAGAGAGAGAATTTTTTTATTTTTTATTTTTATGTGGTGCTGAGAATCGAACCTGAGTCCTGCCCGTGCTAGGAAAGCACCCTACCACTAAGCCACAATCCCAGCCCATTTGGGAATTTCTTTTCATAAGAAATTTAGTTCAAAATAAGTAATTCCCATTAAGTTGAATAATATATATTATGTATAGAGATGTCCTTTTGAGATCATATTCTCCTCTGTTCTGATATCTTCCATTGCCAAAATGTTCAAAAAGTCTGAAAGAATTGAGATCCTCAAAAGGAAGGTATCTACCAAAAATCATTTGCAGTCTTTGTGAGAATGATGATCAGAAGGAACAACCCACTTACTGAATTTGAATAACTAAGCACCACTAAAATATGTGGCATACTTTTATACTTTCATTGTATAATTTTGGCCATAACATAGTGTATTAATAATACCTGAAATGAAATGTTACTGTGACTTCTCTGACTTCTCTTGATATTCAAGTATGGGGTATTTTTCTGTTAGCTACCAGAATTGACTTAATATGAGTAAACACACATACATACATTTTACCAAGAAGAAGGCAGCATACAGAGGTAATTTGAAAAGTTTAGTTTTAATATCTTTCTTCTGTTATAATTTTAAAAGCTTAAAGTAGGCAGCTAATTTTTAATTAGTCTATTGAGAATCAACTGTGGGATCTGAAAAGCTTCAAGAAGACGCTGAAATTCACCACCCACTTGCTCAGTTCATGTATTGAAGCTTCAAACAGACAATGTGCTGTTACTTTTCAAAGATGGAAATTCTACAGGAAGACTAACTTTTTGTTTGTTTTTGTTTCACGTTCGACATTTCTCATAGTCAAACAAAGTATATTTACAAAAATTAGAAATCCTAGAATAAGAAGCAACTTGTATAGGAAAAAGTGGGGCAAGAGACAAAGATTCCCTGCAGATAAGGTCAATGCTAGACGATAATGGAACCATGTCTAGGGGGTCTCCAAGAGAGAGACCATACCCTGAGGAAGGCATCCAAGTTCACGTTACCCTACCACCCCAAGAACAGGAGGCAGAGGTTCCCTGGGTACAGGAAGCCAGAAGACATGCTCGTGACTGCTTATAACATCCTCTTCCCACATCTAATGGTGAATTCTAGCCAAACCCGACATGCATAAAGATAAAGAACTCAAGATGCAAAAGCGTGGTATTGCCTAACACAGGTTTAGATCTGTACCACACAGATATATATGAACAGCACCTGTGAACTAAAAAAAAATAAACAAATACAAATTTGAACAAAGATTTTAAAAGATGTGAGAACAGTAGTTATATTACATAATGTAATCTTCAAAACCTTAAGTTAAAATAGTATACAACAACTAAATAGAAATAGACGTACTTCATTCAGTTTTCATAGCAGAGAATAAAGAGCTATTATCTTAAATTTTCATAAATATTTGGTTCATATTTCTAAAGAAAGTTGCAAATGAAACAAAGGAGTAGATACATCTCAGGGGAATGAACTGAAAAAGAGAGAACAACACGAAAAACATATCTATGGTTTACTTTATATGCAAATAATAGGCATTCTTCAAAAATAAAATAAATAATGAGTTGGAAATATTTTAAGAAAAAAATAAGCAAATTAAGAGAGTTTAAAAATCATAAAAGTGGAAAGATAATATTTAATGCTACTAAGACTGTGGAACCAACCTAGATGCCCTTCAATAGACGAATGGATAAAAAAAATGTGGCATTTATACACAATGGAGTATTACTCTGCATTAAGAAATGACAAAATCATAGAATTTGGAGGGAAATGGATGGCATTAGAGCAGATTATGCTAAGTGAAGCTAGCCAATCCCTTAAAAACAAATGCCAAATGTCTTCTTTGATATAAGGAGAGTAACTAAGAACAGAGTAGGGAAGAAGAGCATGAGAAGAAGATTAACATTAAACAGGGATGAGAGGTGGGAGGGAAAGGGAGAGAGAAGGGAAATTACATGTAAATGGAAGGAGACCCTCAGGGGTATACAAAATTACATACAAGAGGAAGTGAGGGGAAAGGAGGGAAAATATAAGGGGGAGAAATGAATTACAGTAGAGGGGGTAGAGAGAGAAGAGGGGAGGGGAGGGGGGAGGGGGGATAGTGGAGGATGGGAAAGGCAGCAGAATACAACAGACTCCAGAATGGCAATATGTAAATCAATGGTTGTGCAACTGAAGTGATTCTGCAATCTGTATATGGGGTAAAAATGGGAGTTCATATCCCACTTGAATCAAAGTGTGAAATATGATATATCAAGAACTATGTAATGTTTTGAACAACCTACAATAAAAATTAATTAAAAAAAATATTTAATGCTACTGTACAATATGAACTTCTTACCAATTTATCATCCATCCAAGACTTTATTGAAATAAGGTAACTTGGTGCATGACCGTGTTTTGGTCTATGTCCTCCAGTGATGTCCCAGACATCTTCATTTGTGCAGACCTACTCTATGATGCTTACATAATGATGAAATTGCCTAGCAGCACATTTCCCCCAAATGCATCTCATTGTTAAGCAAGGCATGACTACAAAATCCTAGTTCAAGGTTCATATCCTTAAGAAATGTTTAAGGAATCCTTTTCCACTTAGAATCAGTGGTGTAATGGAAATTCCTTATTCTGTGCCCTCAAATTGAGAATTCATCTGTCATTATTGTGAGCTTTTGAAAAATTCCACAAACCTGTTAGTTTACTAGACCAATCCCCAGTTCAATGCCTTCTGTCTGGTGAAGTTCCTGCCTTTCCTGGCTCTGTATCACCAATGGGATAGAGAGCTTAAATGGATATTTGATAAGTGAGTGCTCACACTGACTTTAAAATAATAGGA
This sequence comes from Callospermophilus lateralis, assembly GCF_048772815.1. NCBI lineage: Eukaryota > Metazoa > Chordata > Mammalia > Rodentia > Sciuridae > Callospermophilus > Callospermophilus lateralis. Next base: position 520,090 of record NW_027517992.1, on the reverse strand, counting down.
GGTTGAGAGAGGAGGGTGACAACCTGAGTCTAGCGGTGAGCAGATACGGATGGCAAAGACTGGCTCCTTGGCTTCAATTTGTAAGTTTTTGCAAGGACCATCCAGCTCCAGAGTTCACTGAGGAGTTTGGGCCACAGTTGCAAACTCAATTTCACTGACTGTTCCTCAAGCAGAAACAGTAGTCAACCAGCATTATTAAATGCAGTAACCACAGATCTTCTGGAAAACTTGGATGTGTTTTATTTCATTTTAAAACTTGCTGGTGAGCTTCTCTACCAGTCTCCTTTCCTTCACTTACTTACATGTGTGCCTCCCAGAACAGTCCCAGTATACCTTCCACATACAAACCTTCACAGACGTCCTACACACAGCCATACACCTTTCCTTTTATTTTATTTGAGCCTCAACCTAGTCTGAAAGCAAAGAACTATTTTCCTTGTGAGGAAAAAAAACACAACAAACCAAAGAGTTTAAAGAGAGAAGAGTTTAAGTAGTTTGTCCAAAATCACACAGGGAGCACCTGGTAGAAGAATTCAAGGAAAAAGCAAGCAGCGTCAGAAGTCAACAGGTACCTGGGAAATGAGTGAGTGTTTCAAACCCAGCTCTGCCTGGCTATCAACCTCGTGTCTACTCATTCTAGGACACCCAGCAGGACACGACTTTGCATAATTATGTTCAGAAAATAAGTTTTGAAATCAATAAAAAATGGTTAAAAGGCATAATAAAAGTGGGACTGATTATCCCCACTGGAAAAATGGTAAATGAACAGAAACTCTTGCTGCAGTTGGGCTATAAAATCACAAAGTGTTATTACATTGCTCATGCTTGTGCAAAATTTTCAATAGTATGTAGAAAATGTGAAGTGAAAGAGTACATGAATATATACATATATGTAAATATACATATTCATTGTATATAAATTAAAATGTGAAATTTACATTATTCTTTCCACATTTTTCTCTCTAGTGATTTTAAATGCTTTAAAAGTGACTATGTGTTAAACTAGTTCCTGAGTAGCAAAACTCCACATTTCTTTCTACACTACTCAAGTCTTTAAGGAAAAAGAATATCTGGGGTTTCTTATTTTTTTTCCCCATTCATACAGATAACATAAACAGAGCAAAGTCCCTAAAGCTGCATGCACATTGAATCTTGCTTTGTCCTACTCAGAGCAAGAAACCAGAATGGACATCCTTCCGGCAGTGTTCCCACAGCTTAACTTTTTAAATACAGCATGAGTATTGCATTATGTGTTTTATCTCTATTGGGGGTAATTATTGGCTGCTGTTTTGGCTAAAATATATTTTTATTACCTTATGATTCACTTACAAAAGTTGATGTAATAAAAATTTATGTTCATCACTTAAATGTCATCTCTAATGTTTCTTGCCCATTCCTATTACTGTGGGCAGATGATGTTTGCAAAATATTGGAGGGAAAGCTTTTCAGAAGTCAAAACTATTATATTTTTGCCATTCATTTAAATAATAAAATATTTTAAAACACCTCAGCAAATGTCAGAAAAAAAATTCATAGGAGAACTTAAACTTGTTTTCTAAGACAATTTCACCGACTGCTCCTCAAGCAGAAACAGTAGACAACCAGCATTATTAAATGCAGTGACCACAGATCTTCTGAAAAACTTGGATGTGTTTTATTTCATTTTAAAAATTAATTCAAAAACTTTAACATCCTGACTTAAACTAGGCTCCAACCCAGGAGAGCACACAGGATTGAACTCTTAAATTAGACTAAATAGTGCAGCGGACAGCTTCTGTCTTTAGCTGCATCATACTCTTCACAACCACCACTTCTATGACTTAGCAATACTCAGGACCATTTAAAAAAAGCAAATCACTGTGCTTTGAGGTCAAGCAGACCTGTCCAGAGCCTTAAAGCCTTGACTTAGTGACTCTGAGTTTGCCAAAAATACAATGCACACTCACTTTAATTACAAAATCTTGGTGAGGCAACTCTTTAGCTCAGTGAAGTCATTATATTATGTATCTCAAGCACAACACAAATGTGGGTTTCTGAATGAAATATTTGTTTAGAAGCATTAATTTATGCTTTAAGTAAAATTTCATTTTCTTCCAGTAATAATGGTTCCTTTTCTTTGAAGACCACATTTTAAATTTATCAACCTCAAACATTAACTTTTAGGCAGGGACATCACCAAATGTACTGCTGTTGCCAACAATTATTATCTAATTAGTCAAACTGTGAATGAGATGAAGTTTATGTTTTATAGCTTTATATCTGAAATGTGTATAATCTCTTCCTTCTCTTTCCTCAAAACAGAATTAGATGAAAGGATCATTCTTTTCACTCAGTTTATTGATGCTATCTTTTTACACATTTTAGAAGGATTAGAGCAATAAATTAGTTTAATAACTTTCAGAGAAAAAAATTACCAATTTTAAACTGATGAAATGGCTTAATGTTTAATTGTAATTTCCTTTCAAATCCTTTTTCTTTTCTCTTCTTGGTTTATTATAATTTAAAACAGGTTGCCATAATTTAACAACTATCATTTTAAAGAAGTATAGTGTTTAAGTGTAGGATCCTAACTAGTAGTAGAGCTAAACCTTAAGATAGATCATTATTCTATGTTTATGTAAGATATTAACATAGGGAAAAGCTGGATGAAGGCTATGCAGAATTCTCTCTACAATTCTTGTAACTTTTACATAAGTCTAAATTTATCTGAAATTAAAAAGCTAACAAATAATAATTCTACTTATAAGACATTGCCCATGGAATGGAAGGAATCCAATGGCGGTGGGCACTTAAACAGATTATGTGATATCTACAAATCATACTCATTGAATATTAGTTACCTTTATATTTAAGATAAGAAAGTAAAAATTAGCTTGGACTGCAAAAATCTTCCATTCATTGGGTTAAAATAAAGGAGAAGAAATCAGCTGCAAAGTTGGTAGAAATCACCATTTCTGTGAAGGATAACTGTTTTGTTGTTTTACTCACTAAGAAACCTTGTTTGCTGTTAGAAACTTTGATGTTTAAAATTGTTTAAATAAGAACAAAAAATTCCACTCGTGCTAGGAATTGCTCAGTCACTTTGATTAGGAGGAGCAATAATGGATTCCAGCTAAGGTACAGAGACTCAGGTGAGGGGTTTCTGCCCAACTTCCCACAACTCCTACAACTGTCTCTACTTGGTAGTTTCCAAGGGAAGGGGTTCCTGGGTTCACCTTCCAGCCCAAGCCTGATGTTGATGTCTTTAAACATCACTGCTTTGTGCCTGGGGAAAGCACTGATTTATTTACATTTTAACTCAATTCCAGCATGCCCTAAAATGCTGTACATCTATATTTTTCTTAGTTTGTTCAGAATCCCCAAAGTTTCTGTTTTGTGGCTTCCATCATTGCAAAGAGTCAATAAACCTGATTTTGTTAAAACCCAGTTATTTCACTGGTTTTAGATTGAGGAGTCATGAAAATGAACAATCAGAACTATTAACAATACATTTTAAGTGAAAGAAAACATAAAACAATGCACATACTTTAGCATTTTTGTAAAAATATTTATATGCTTCATTCAAGGAAAGAAAAAAATTTGTCTAGATTCATAAAAAAATGCATCATAATAACACAACTATTGAGGAAGCAGGCGATTGTGAGTGAGTCTAATATCTTTATAGTGTTCTATGTTGTGTGATTTTTATTTTCCAAAGAAAAATTCATTTCATAATCAAAGAAAATAAAAGTTTTGAAGAGAAAGAGCCACAATATCAAAAAATAATAAAACAAAAGTAGAGCTATTCTTAATCTAAATTACCCCAAATCATCAAGATCTGGACATTAACTACTGTTCCTTTCAGAATGCATATTCTTAATGAATATTTCAAACTTGGATGTTAGAAAGATAAAAGATAAAAGGTTTGGTATAGATACTCCAGACTTCTTGAACATGAGGGCTGCTTATTCTCTATTATAACCAAATCAAGGCTCTTTATCACAGGTAGAGCAGGTGGAACTTACAGTTGGAGTGTTTCTTCTTCAGACTAGAAGTTATATGACAATTAAATATTTTGGCAATTGATGGTGGAAATTGTCCAATTATCAGTTATAGATTATTTCAGAAGCATCTACATGACTTTATACACAGTTAAATAGTTTTCATGGTTCCCTTTTTCAAAAGGGATATTTCATTAAATAAAAATGGTCAAATCATCAATATTTCATAGTCAGTAAATAATCAGTGTTTCATAATTATAATTTATTGTTTAACCAATTTCTCAATAGGCACATTCAGAGAACAGAACCATGGAAAGTAACATAGTTTCTCTTTTCTTAATTCATTTTAATGTAAAATTATAATTATGAGAATAAAATATCATTGAGGGTTATAGACATTTCATTGAAAGCATGTTAGAAGAGGTGGGAGGTCAGGTATTCTACTAATAAGGAATATATACTAATAAGGGATATGTAACTCTCATGACATCTTCAGTGAACAGGAATATAACTATGCTACTGAAATGCTCTTATGACTTCCTTCTAAGAAGTCATGCAGAAAATTTTAGTGTGTATTCCAACAAAAAATTATGGCAAACATGGATAGAGCAAATAATTAAAAGATATTTCCTATGGAAACCTGATTTCTATTTCTGCAATTAATTAGTTCTTCTGTGGCTTATCTAACGAGCTTTCTCTTTTCCCAGATCATCCTTGCTGAACAGTGTCAGGCCCCACATCATGAATTCATTCATTTGTGTAAAGAAGAGGTAATATAGCTAACCTTTGATTTTTTTCAGACTTCTCTTCTACACGTTCTATGTTTCTATACAGAAACACTAGTTATAAATACAAATGATGAATCCACCATGAAACAGTAATCCTCACAATTATTCATCTTTTTTATATTCATTTGGTAAAAATATACCAAACTGACACTGTGGCATTTTATTTGAGAAAATCCTTTTTGTTTTAATTTGCTAGAGTACCTGAAAGGAGAACAGAGAGGTTGTGGTAAAGCTGATTTGTTTATGGACGGGTTAGATGATCCTAGATAATTCATTTGGATTTTATTATTTCTGGTATTCTATTCAGCAATGACTTCTCAAAGTCTTATTTTTCTTTTATCTGACCTGCTCTTTGACTCTATAGCCTAATGGTTTTTGCATGTGGATATTCTAGAGTTACCAATTTAATCTTTATTGGTGCCAAAGCCCATATTTTTAAATCAATTCTTTAATATCTGTTTGAAACTCAAATTTCAGATAATAGATAAAATCTTTCATGAAAGAGCAAGAAAGATTAGTTAGGGCAAGAATTTAAATCTCTGAGCAGGATCAGACTCATACCTGACCCAAAGTAAAGGTTAAATCTCTACTGTGGAATGAACGAATGGACACATAAACTATGGGATTCAAACTATGTTTCCTCCAGTTCATCAAAGTTGTGCATGATGTCAACTGCATTTAGGCACAGAGCCAGGTGGCACAGAGGGCAGAGGAGAAATAGTTCATATATTCTGTGTTCCATAATCTCTATTCTCTCTCTTTGTAAACTGTTTGCCCTATACTTCATAATCCATTCATTAATGCAATACAAACTATACTAAATTAGCATCACTAGTAATTTGAAATAAAGTGAAAATAACTTTAAAATCAAGGTGAAAACAGTAGACTGGAAGAGATCAAAAAAAGACGTAATAAGATCCAGAAAAGAGCATTAATCAGAGTTTGTTGTATTTCACATTCTGTAAAATGAAAAACATGCTATGATTGTTTGGTAAAATGATAGCATTTGATCCTTCTTTAAATAATTCATTGTTTTGATTGCATCTTTGTTTTTCATAGATTTTCCTGAGTATTCTATTTTATGATTTTGAATGGTATCAACATGATTTACAGTGTTTACCAACATAGTCCAAATTTTGTCACTTATATTTTCCCCTAAAAATTTAGATACAATATGGTTTTTATAGATGATCTGAATTTAATTTTTTGGACTCTCATTTCCATATTTATAAATTAAGAAGGTGAACATCATAATGTCTAACATTCATGCATAATTGTGTTTCAAATTTTAAATCAATACATTTTAATCAACATTTCAACAAAATGATGCGAGTCCATAAACAGATCCTGAAATGAAAATGGCAAAGTAATGCTTAGGGAGAGTGTAGACAACTTTGGAAAGGAAGGGGAAGTTGGTAAGGAGTGGGAAGGGAAGCAAGAGGCTTTGTATACAGACAATCAGGGGTGGTGGACAGAATGCAAACCCACTCCATGCAGACAGAGGCACTTGACCCATGAAGAAGCAGCAATGGACAGGAGTGGGCAAGAGTAGGCTGCTCCACCAACGGGGTGAGAAGCACAAGGGATAATAAACCTGCCATCAGTTAGCAGGAGTAATGTCAGGTAGATAGCCAACACTTGAAAATTAAAATCCCAAAACTATTAGAAGAAATACAGAGGAATATCTTTATGCTCTTAGGGCAGGGAGAAATTTCCCCAGAAATTTTTTAAAAAACACACAGATACATATCTAACTATTATATGCTACTATTAAAGTGATAGTAAAGAGTGTCTTGTTCAACTCCTTAATATATAGAAAGAAAAATAAGGTAAAGGGAGAAGGACCACCAGAAAAGAATCTATGTTTAGTAATTTGTGTGATTTCTGTAATTTTAGTGAAGTAACTTTTTTTTAGCATTTTAAATCAGAATCATGCTGATTCAGAATGGCAAATATCTGATTAGAGTTTGTTTGAAGACCACCTTTTTGTCTAAAATTATTCTGTTTAAGAATAAAAAAATTTATTGTTTTAATTATGGTGCAATAACAAAGTAGAATGCTTTATAATAAACTCAGAATTCCAGTTAATAGGTTTTGAGAAGAGCTTGCAAAGTAAATACATGATTGTGGATAATGGAGAAAAAATTAATTCTGTGAACATTGAAATAAAAGGAAAAGCAGAATAAAGCACAAAGCACTAGCCAGGCACTAGGAGCAGCTGAAGGGAAGTGTGGAAGCCACTTACTGTTCAGAAAACCAGGACAAAGCTTGTACATGACATATATTTTTAAATAGTTTTTTAAGTGACAGGTTGCACTGTACCGAGCCAAAATGGTGCGGGTAGAAGAAGTACTTATTACACATAAGTATATATAATGAGGAGACCAGAAACAGGAAAATTGTTCATCCATTCTCACCTAATCTTATAATACATAAAAGGCTCCTCATATGACAGCATGTTTCCTCTGTTTGCTGCCCAGGTGACTCTTTTTGCATTTTTTTGACCTTGCTTCTACATAGTGTCATTCACTCACAACCCTGCTCATACCAGCCTAGGGGAAAGCAGTATGGAGAATCCTCTAAAAAACTAGGAATAGAACCATCATTTGACCCAGTTATCCCACTCCTCGGCATATATCCAAAGGACTTAAAATCAACGTACTACAGTGACCCAGCCACATCAATGTTTATAGCAACATGATTCACAATAGCTAAGCTATGAAACCAACCTAGATGCCCATCAACAGGCGAATGGATAAAGAAATTGTGGTATGTATAAACAATGGAATTTTACTCAACCATAAAGAAGAATGACTTTATGACGTGTTGGTAATGGATGGATCTAGATACTGTCATGCTAAGCGAAATAAGCTAGTCCCCCCAAAACAAAGGTTAAATGTTTTTACTGAGATGTAGAAGCTAAACCACATAAAAGGGTGGACAGGAGTAAGAGAAGTCCAGTAGATTAGACAAAGTGGAACAGAAGGAATGTGGGAGGATAGGAATATGAAATGCAGTAGAATGAATCAAACATCATTTCCCTGTGTGCACACATGAAAACACCTCAGTGAATCCCACCATCACATCCATCCCAGAAGAATGGGACCCTGATTAGAATGAGATATATTCCATGCTGGTAGAATTTTAGCAAACTGGATTCTATGCCATGTATAAATAAAAAGAACTAATGAAAAGAAAACGTGACTCCACTGCCCTCTCCCAGTTCATCTAACTTAGCCTGGCACACCGCACAAGGTGGCCCTGTGGACCTTGGCTTCCCACCTCCTGCTATTCCGAGACCCCACTGTCTTTGGTCTGTTCGTGTTGCTCCATTTACCTCCCAGTCCTTCCTCCAACCCACTTCCTCAGCTCTGCCTCTTTCACCAAAACTAACTCAAAAGCCTCCTCTTCTCTGGAGACTTCCTGGTTCTCAAAAGCACAGTCTTTCTTATTGTTCCCACCTTCCCTTGTCCTGGGGACTGATGAGTCCACAGAGCAACCCTTTGTATCTGTGGCCCTTCATCAGAAGGCAAGGATCATGTTCCTTGCTTTGATTTGTCTGGGGCACCTGTTTATTACATGTGCAGAGCAAGCCCTCAGCTTGGCCAATACTCCATGAATTAATGCCAGATAAAGTACATGCAAAAACAATACCACTCCCGGAAACTAGGAGCAACCAACTAGAAAAGCTAATTTTTCAAAACATTTCACTCACAAGGGCAAAAAAAGTAAACTATGTAAGAGTATATCTGACAAAATATAGGAAATTACATATGTGAAAACATGAAAAAAAACTAGACTTGTTTAACAAGCTCATGAAGGAGAACATTAATATAGGTGAAAATGGATTATTCATATGAGAATAAGTAGATCCCAAACTCAAATTCTAAATTAAGGATTAATGATATGAATAAAGATCTCTGTGTGAAAACAATTAAATAAAATGCTGTATGAATAGAAAATGGTGATTTTATATTATAATAGGGAGTGACTTCTTAAATCACAAGATGTACAAGTCATAAAGTAAATAGATAATTGTGATTTTATTAAAACTTAAAATATTAGTAAGATGCAGAATACCATAAGCAAGTTTAAAGGCAAGCTATGCTTGAGAGATGATGGCTGTATACTGTATATCTACAAAGAATTAGTATTTGCAGTATAAATAGAATTCCTAAGAAAAATGAGGAATGGACCTAAAGTGATAATTCACAAATTAAAAAAAAATCAACTGGCCATTAAACATATGAAAATATGTTCAAAGTGCAGAGAAAGTCAACATTAAGACAACCATTTGCCAGGGAGCAAAAGTCTCATACTATCAGGTATTATATTAGTAAGGGGAGAAAAAAACAAACGCAGATTTTGAGAGGCTGGTGCATTTGGAAACCCCACCCTGCAAAGCAGAAAGGGCTATCTAGTAAGGGTACTGTAGGTTACTGTGGGCGTATGTCCATCAAGTAAATCTACCTCTGAGAACTTTCATAGCAGAATTACCGCATTCAGAAATTTGCACTCAAAAATACAAATTTTGAGCATTCATACAAAACAATAGCATATAAAAGTTAAAAAAAAAGAATGAACTGGAACTCTATATACCAACACAATTTAATCTCAAAAGCATAATCTTGAGCAAAATAGGAAATCACAAACTATATGATTCCAATTATAGAAAGCTGAACTATGCAGAGCAACAGCATGTATTGTTTAAAGAAACACAAAATGTAATGCACGTAGATCAAGTGCACATAGAATCATAAAGTTTACTTCTAAAGCAATTGAATTGATGAGCTTCAATTTGATCCATTTTATTTCTTTTAAAGAATTTGAAACAAATGTAGCAAATGATGTTTAAGGAAAAACTTGATGCTCTTGGTAGGTGTGAAATATTTCACAATTTACAGAAACCTGGTAAGAGCAATTGCTATTGAAGATGTAATGAAAGAGATCTTCTCATTTCAGTGTTTCTGGGCTTCTAAACAGGAACTATCCTTTGTGAGTGATTGGAAAACCCCTTCTAAAGTGAAAAGTGACAGTGTTTTGCAAGCCAGCAGATCTACATCTCGTCCACATTCCCTGGGGAAATGCATATACATGCAATCAAACATGATTGTAAACATGTGCTTTTTGTTACATTTTTGCTGTGCTGGGAATGGAATTCAGGGCCTCACATGCGGGGAAGTGCTCTACCTCTGAGCTACACCCTCAGTCCAAGAAATGTTTTCTGAAGTTCAGTTTATAATAGCAAAAATACTGAAAAACTCTTAATGTCCACTAATGGAGGAATGGTGATTTGTTTATACAAATATACCTGTATATTTGCTATACACATACATATTATTTTAATCTAGATAAATACTGAATAACACTCTTGAATGTAGTTATGACTAGAGACACAATTGGGTTATCAACTCCTAAAATGTTTCTATTTAAAAAACAAACAAACAAATAAAGCAGGAAAGCAAATGTGGGGTAATATACATAAAATATGGGTAGTTCATACATGTAGGTTTATGGTTCTCTGTAATTTCCAGTATATTTGAAATACTGTGTTTAAAAAACTAAATACAAAAATGGTAGGTATTGTGGATAGCTTTGAATTGCCAGGTTAAGTTTAATTATTACTCAAGTTAATGAGAAACCATGGGAAATTTCAAGAGGGGGAAATTATATGTTTCAAACTAAAATTTAAAAAATAATTAATGTAGCAGGAACACAAGGATAATTGAACAGGCAGTACAAAGAGCCATTGTAAAGACCCAGCAATCCTTGAGCAAGGTAGAGAAGAAGAAATTCAACTGGAAAGAAACAGAATGTGGCAAAGATGCTCCAAGGCGGCCCCAGTCTGGTGAATGAGGGAAAGTGAGTGCCGGCTGTGTCCCTGAGGTCCAACAGGGAACAATAGTGAGAAGAGTGGCCGTGCTGCCCAACCTCTACTTACATGGGCCCCTATGTGACAGAGGCCTGGGGCAGGAGGGAGAGCAATGTGCTCTACTTATTTTCATTGTGATAGGAGCATCAGGCCAGGAAGTGTTCATAGACATTTGGACATGCAAGTCCGGAGATTGAAAGTAAGATTAAAGATTGAAAGTAAGATTAAAGCATGAAATAGCTATTTCAGAGAAGTCTTATACGAACTGAGAATAAAACTAGGGCTTTGCACTAAAGAATTATGAGTGAGAAAATATTTTAAAATTATTCTTTTATTAGTGCATTTTAGTTACACATAAGAGTTGGGTTAATTTCGATTTAATCATATGTTTATGGAAATTAATTTACTCTATTTCAGTCCCTGGTGCCCCACTTTCCTTTCCTTCCTCCTGCCTCCTATTTCCCTTCCTCAACTCTATTGATCTTCCTCCCACTAATTTATTTATTTATTTATAATTGGTGTTTTGCAGATAGACATAAAGGTGGAATTCTCTGTGATATATTTATGCATGCACATAACATAATTTTCTCAAATTCATTTGACATTTCCTCCCCTTTCCCATCCCTCCTCCCTCCCCCTTAATCTTCTACTCCACCCATCTTCCCTACATCTTTACACTATCCAGACCCCTCTTAACCCTCTTTTACTTTGCTCTAGCTTCTGAATATGACAGAAAACATTTGACCCTTGCTTTTCTAAGATTGGCTTATTTCATTTGGCATGATGTCCTCCAGTGTCATCCATTTACCAGCAAATGCCATTTTTTTTCTCCTTTATAGATGAGTAAAACTTCATTGTATATATATATACTGCATTTTCTTAATCCATTCCTCTACTGATGGAACCTGACTGGTTCCATAACTTGGATATTGGGTTGTGATGCTATAAACATTGGGTGGCTGTATCACTGTGGTGTGCTGATTTGTCCAAAGACAGTCTTCACAGAACTAGAAGAAACAGTCCTAAAATTCATTTGGAAGAATAAGAGACCCAGAATAGCTAATGCAATTTCGAGCAAGAAGTGAAATGCTGCAGGCATCACAATACCTGATCTCAGATTATTACCGCAGAGCTGTAGTAACAAAAACAGCATGGTATTGGCATCAAAACAGAAATGAAGGTTAATGGAATAGAACACAGAGATAAACCCACAAAATATATAATCATCTGATTCTTGACCATGGTGCCAAAATATACAGTGGAGAAAAGATGATGTTGGGAAAACTGAATATCCATATATAGATTAAAGAAACTAAATACCCATATCTTACCCTGAACAAAAGCCAGATCAAAGTGGATCAAATACCTAGGATTTAGACCAGAAACACTGAAACTGCTGGAAGAAAACATGTGGTCCACTCCCACTAATCTCCAAGTACAGCTTAAACCAAACCCTTACAAGATGCTTTGTGCTGCTTCAAAATGTAAAATCATAGTAGATGACACAGAAGGAGATAAAGGACTTTCCCTTTCTGGTATAAATACTTATAAGGAAGGAGTAGTAATTAAGACTGTGTTGCTTTCACTCCAACATGTTGGCACAGGAACCAAATTCCTTAATGAGACTCCTAAAGCACAAGGAATAAAACCAAAAATCAATAAGTGGGATGGATGGCATGAAATTAAAAAGCTTCTGCACAGCAAAGGAAACAATTAGGAGCATGAAGAGAGAGCCTTCAGAATGGGAGAAGATCTATGCCACCTGCTCCTCAGGACATTAGTAGACAGAACATATAAAAACTCAAAAAAACAAACAAACAAACAAACAAAAAAACTTGAAACCAGAAAGCAAATAACCCAATTAATAAATGAACAAAAAAACTAAACACACACTTCTCAAAACAATGTTCATTCCTAGAAATCAGGGAAATGCAAATCAAAACTACATTGAGATTTCATCTCACCCCAGTCAGAATGGCAATCACCAAGAGAACAATAATAATAAATATTAGTGAGAATGTGATGAAAAAGGCACACAGGTGGCTTCCTGGCAACCCAGGCATATATGACACTCGGGTACCAGAAACAGAGGAAGTCAGAGGAAATGCACTAGGGCTGGAAGTTGATAAAGTCTGTTCAATGAAAGGTCCAGAAGTGGGGGCTTCCTAGGTGATACTGTCTTTCCAGTGCCTGCCACTCATTAAAGTGACATTCAAAAAAGTTTGTGAATGACAGAAGAGCAAGTCAGGATGTCAGGAGGCCACCCTCCAGGCAGCCTCAAGGTAAGATCCCATCCTTGAGGGGATCTTATACCATTGCTTTGACGACCTCCACGTGGGTTCACATACATCAATCAACAGGCATCCTTTTTCCAGGCGCATATGTCCAAGACATATTTAACCAAGTAATTGTGTGGATTCAAATGCTGTCATGCTTTCTTACTTTGTGTCAAATATAAATCCTAGAATTTTTTCCCCAATCAAAAGAGAAATGATACCCCAAAGAGGTGAAATTAACTACAAAATACTCCCATGTGGTAACACTCCTTCAGTGTGCATGTCAAACCAGTACTTGCTTAGAAATACCCACAGGAACAGGTGCAAGGGCTTAGTTCCACCATGTTCCATCCGCGTGATGAGGACAGAATTCAACAGCTGACAGAATTGACCGAAATTTCTCATTTCAAAGCTTTTTCTCTTCAATGCACTCCGGTGCTCAGAGATTCAAGTTCTTGAGCTGAAGAGAGTTGTTCCAGAAACAAAATAATGTAGTCATTGGTAGAAGAGAGAAATTAAAAACTCCATCTAAGTCATGAAATCACATGACATAAAATCACCAACAACAGCAAGACAGAAGAAAACCTATCTCAGAATGAGTTTGCATGAAGGACTAATCCTGCAAAGGTTTTTCATGTTTAAAAACAAAGACCAATGGGAAAATTTCTTCATCTTGAGCATGTTCAAAGTGATGCATGCACACAGATTTTCATGGCTGGCAAATTGAACGTAAAATAAAGAAAGTGACAAAGAGATCTGAGGATTCATTGGTGACATGACCCCTAAAACACTAGGAATTGACATGCTCAAGCATTGGAACAGATCATAAGTGGTACCAAAGGATATAGAAGCAAATCTGTATTTAAAAAGTAGCTTCAATATTTATTGGCCATTAAGAAAAACATACCATATTCTAGTCAAGGGTGTCATCTTCAAAGATATGCCAGCCTCTGTCAGGGTGAAGATAGGAAACATTGACCCAAAAAGTGTGTGCAGTGGTTAGCGCAGGTATTGTGGGGATTAAGACTCAGAGGGCTGGAGAAAGGTATCTGACCTGTGCACTCTACAGAACTGCTGTGTCAAGGTCAACTTTAAGCAGAAGCTTACATGAAGCTGTCAGATATTAAAGAACATGAGGTATTGTTAAGGTTCTTAAGCAGAGTTTTACTTCCAAGAATTAGTTACTTGAAGATAGATAAATATATAATATAATATATATATGTATATATATAGTCACATTATATATATATATATATATATATATATATATATATATATATAATTTGAATTTTCACAGTAAATGTTAAAAACAAATAATTTACTACATTAAAGAGCCAAAACAGCAACTGAAGCAATGTAAGATGTACATCTGAAGACAGTGTTTCAGAACTTGTTTAAATTTGAGTAGCCTTCATATCAAAAACTGTTCCCTTGACCCATTCCTTCCAAACAGTAATGCATGTTGTGTTTTTTTGTACATTTTGTTCTTAAGAAAGCAAATTTTAGTGCTTTCACAAGAAATTTTTGACAACCGTTTTTCATTAAAGTTATAAAATGCATTTTGTGAAAAATTAAACATTGACTAACACCCGTTAGGAAAAATATGAGACATTTTCTGGTTGGTATATTTCCAATTCCAGCCTTTGTTCAGTTCAATTGATAACGCTGAAGCTAATTACAAAGGTGGAACTGCAAAGCGTTTCTGTAAAGGCAGTGACAAGCTCACGCACACATCAATCAAAAGTGTCCGACGCTATTCTGAATGCAAACTTAACAATTTAGCAAATGTTTGTTGCCTGCCTCTTATTCTTGGCTGGACCAGAGTGGCATTGGGCCTTCGTCATCACTCTATCTGCCTGTGTATCTTAAATTCTGTATTTTTTGGTATCTGTTCTCTTTCATTATTAATGTATCTCACATTTAGTATATCCTTCATTGACTCCTATTTTACATCTCTTAATACATCATTCATATTTCCAACTGAAAAAAATGTGCCCAATACATCTGGTACATACAAATACACAGTTTCTAACAAGAGAACGAACAATTATCACTTTCAACCCTGATTCTGAATCCTAGATAAATCACAGATAACTGATGGGATAAATGTTTTTGATGTTATTATGTTTCTTTGCAAAAGTAATTTTATTGTTTTCCCTTCACATTTTATGCAATGCTGAAATGAGCCTGTCAGCAGGAGCATAACTAAGTCATCTCCGATGTTTCCTCTGGGGTCTCCTTCACTGGGTATTCTGGCAGTTTCATTATCATTTAAAAAGGAGTTGTGACTAGGTATCACCACAAGCATCAAGACAGCAAATCATGCTTTCTGGATGGGCATGTGGCTAAGCGATCTATCTTTTGCTGGTGATATACAATGAAATTTCATCAGAATGGCACTGAATGTAATCTTCTTCTATTTAATGATGCTTCCTAACCTAGCCAGGATGGAAGCTGAGGCACAACAGCAGAGGCAGGGGAGTGCTGCATTGCTGTTTCTTTCCGCATTCAGTGGAGTGTATGAACCACTCAACTCCTGGTAATTAAGGTGCTCAATGGGCAAATGTCGCTTATGTAAACCTCACTGCAACACAGAACCCTAAATTACTACTGCTACATAATTATCATTGATATCTTCCCCAATTCAGAAAGAGAGCACGTCCCTCAAAGTTCCAGCAAATAATTGATACATATGGACTTCAGTAAGCAAAGGCTTCACCTTACTAGTATCCCTTGGTTAACTATTAATTTCTTACTAAGCTTAAGAAGAAGCTATTTATTCACAAATCACAATAGTCAAATTATGGAATTAGCCCAAATGCTCATCAGCAAATGAATGAATTAATAAAATGTGGTGTATGCACAATGGAGTTCTACTCAGCCATTAAAAAAGAATGAAATTGTGGCATTTGCTGGTAAATGGATGGAAATGGAGAACATTGCTCTAAGTGAAATAAGCCAGACTCAGAAAACCAAGAGCCTGAAATGTTTCATCTCATACATGAAAGCTAGACAAAGTAAGTGTAAGAAGGATCAGAGATGATAAAGATACAGAGATCAGTAGAGTCGAAGATGGAGACCCAAAGGGAAGGTGGAGGGGCAAGAAAAAGGTGGGAAATGCAAAGAACTTTTTAAAAATTACATTATGTCCATATGTAAAATACCACCAGGGATTTCATCTTTATGTACAAGTAAAAAGAACCAATTAAAATAAAAAAAAAAATAAATGAGTGGAAGGAAGACCAACAGAGTAGAGGAAGGGGAGCAGGAGGAGGGAGGAGTAGAAAAGAAACAGGCAAGTGGGGACTGAAATCAAGTCCTTGCAGGTGCGATTTTGCCAGAATGAAGTCAGCTACTGCAATGCTCCGTGACGCCAACAACTACGATGCTTTAATTAAAAAATGCAAAAAAGAAGAATCTCTTTCTTGACAGGAGTTAAAAAATTATCCCCATTCCATGTTTATTTGAAATACTGAAGAGTATTAAATTCAAATCCTACCATACACATCTCTGAAAACTCACTATGAAAAGCTATCATAACTCGTCAGACTTAGACAAACTTGTAAAATTTACAATAAAAGAACATCCTTTTACCTTAGACATCAAATGAAAGTAGTCCCCAAAGTGCACAAACAAGTGCCAAAGAGTATCTAGACACATTAAAAAGGAGGGCAGTTTGAAATAATATTCACATAACCATAATCAGCATATATTTATTGATATTTGTGCCTACTGGACAATCAGGAGATGAACATAGAATAATCGGCCTAATCCTTCATAAACCTGAACAGTTCAGGAGACCCAAGACAGACATACAGAGGATAGCATCACCGGCCTGTAATCCAGTGACTCCGGAGGCTGAGGCAGGAGGACAGCAAGTTCCCAGATTGCCTCAGTGACACAGAAAGAGCCTGAGCTATTCGGAGAGACCCTGTCTCAAGACAGAGTATAAAACAGGCCAGGGATGAAGTGGCTTCAGTCTGTGTCTGGAGTGACCCTCAGTACTCTCCTGTGTGGTGGCCCCAGGTCACAAATACTTCAGGAGCTTAGAGAGAAGAAGGGGCTAGGTTGGGCAAGGTGGGTGAGACTTTCTAGACAGTAAGATTTGAGCATTTTTGTTAAATAGGCAAAATTTGGGAACTTAGAAACAGTTTCCTAACTTGATAAAAACTGAAACCAGTGGATTCACCTGCTTCCTGTGGTATTTCTTGGGGAAACTCAGCGGTAGAGGACGGAGAGTCTTCAGATTTTGAAGGAAAACATTATCATTGCGTTCAAAACAAGAGCCATTGTTTGGTCCCATTTTTACACGTACCAATTCAAGCAGTTATTCTATTCAATCATGATGGCTTTTTCACATGTCTATCCTGACCCTTAAATTTTATTCCAAACATAGATTTTTGTATGCCATTGTGGTTTGGGTTTCAGAATTATTGTACCATTAAGACTGCAATAAAGATGTATTCACTCGTTAGGGGGCTCTTCCTTCCTCGTTCCTTCCTTCCTCCATCTTTTTTTTTTCCTTTCTTACTTGAGAAAAACAAAAATTATCTAGAGATTTGTAAGCAGAAGGAAATGGAATAACTATAGCAGAGGACACTGTGAAATGTGATTAACTATGTGTGGTTAGTTGGTAATTAAGTCTATCTGAGCCACATGATAGGCTCAGGGTATGATGAGTATATTCACCAAAAATGTCCATATGAATATATAAATTCCATACCACCTCCCCTCTAAAATTCTGTAAGCCTTAATCTTTTACACATCTAGTAGCCTTGGATTTTATGCATCAGTTGCAAACATGAAGTGAATATTTTTAACCTAATTTTTGTGACCCTCAAAATATTACTTGCATTTTTAATTTTTTTTAGATGTGATATTGTTCATTTTCCAAAGCCAGAGTTTGCCTCATGGATACATTGACCTCTAGGTGCTGAAAAGGACAAAATGAATGTCTCCACAGTTTTTTTTTTTTTTTTTACAGAAGAACGTAAAGCATCGTACAATATTTCAACAGGGTATCTATATGAACTCACCATATCAGACTCAAAAACTGTGGTCAAATAGATATTTGGAGCCTATCCTTATGACAGCAATAATCTTTAAAAAGAAAAGGCATGGTGGCATGCCTCATTCACAGAATGGTTGCCATGCCTAACTATGCTCTTGGTGACATGTCAAAGTTGACAGTCCCCATCAAACAAAATTCAACCTCTCTTCACCCAAGTTTCATGAGAGAAGTAAGACTTTAGAAAATGTTTGGTTCATCATTTCTCTCTGTTTTCCCAAGCACTGCCCAACCAATTCTACCTTTCAAGGTCATGGAACATCACAGACTGTTTCTGATAATGTAAAATAGTATTTCACTCAGTGTTAACAAAACACAATGAGGTTGGTCCTCTTACCCGCTTTTTACAATTATGCCAAGTAAAGCATAGGAGCATACATGGCTTACACATTTCAAAACTGATGGAGTTGTGGATTAAATCACATTGAGTAATCCTGAAGATGGTAGCCTTCCGGTCTTTTCTGCACTATTCCTGCTGCAATTGTGCAGCCAACAGACTGTTTATCATGCTTGGGAAGAGGGGCTACACTGTGAGGCCTCCTCTTGTATCTTTTAACTAAACTTTTTATTTTGAGACAACTGTGGCCATATTGTGGTTGTAAGAAATAACACAGAGTGACCCTGCATAGATTATACCCAATTTTCTCCTATGGTAACTTCTTGAAAAACTATAATCAACTATCACAACCAGAATAATGATATTAACACAGTCAAGATAAAGAAGACATACATCTCCATAAGGACCTCCTGCAACTCCAACATGAGCCCTCTGCCCTCTCTCCTCCAGAAGTCCAGGCTATGCTTGATTCACTCTTCATTTCCATAATTTTGTCATTTCAAGAATGTTACCTGAAGGGCATCGGAGGTTTGTTCCACAATTTACCCATTGTGAATTGTGTTGCTATAAATATTGATGGGGCTGCATCACAGTAGTATGCTGTTTTTAACTCCTTTGGGTATATACTGAGGAGTGGGATAGCTAAGTCAAATGGTGGTTCCATTCCAAGTTCTCCAAGGAATCTCCATACTGCTTTCCAGATTGTTTGCACTAATTTGCAGTCCCACCAGCAATGTATGAGTGTGCCTTTTCCCCCACATCCTCACCAATACTTATTGTTGTTTGTATTCTTAATAGCTGCCATTCTGACTGGAGTGAGATGATTTGCATTTCTCTACTTGCCAAAGATGTTGAACTTTTTTTTCATATATTTGTTGATCAATTAATTGTATATCATCTTCTGAGAAGTGTTTGTTCGGTTCGTTAGCCCACTTATTAAAAGAAAATAAAATCATGGCATTTAAAGGTAATGGTTGGAGTTGGAGAATATCATGCTAAATGAAGTTAGCCAATCCCCAAAAGCCAAAGGCTGAATGTTTTCTCTGATATGAGGATGCTGATCCATAATGATGGTGGGGGTAGAGGGGAGTGTGGGAAGAATGGAGGAGGGGGCACAGGGATAGGAAAGATGGTGGAATGAGATGGACATTATTACCTTAAGTACATGTATGAAGACATGAATGGTGTGACTCTACTTTGTGTACAACTGGAGAAATAAAAATTATGCTCTATATGTGTACTATGAATTGAAATGCATTCTGCTGTCATATATAACAAATTAAAATAAATAAATTTTTTTAAAAAGGAATGTTAATATGAATGAAATGACACAATAAATAAACTTTTGGAGATTCTTTTTCACTCAACATAATTCTCACAAAAGTGATCATTGCTACATTCATCAATAGTTGGTCATTTTTATAGCTGAGTAACATCATTTAATATGGATTAATATGAGTTTGTATAACCATTCATGCAGTGATGGACACATGGCTTGCTTTTGGTTTGGGAGTATTTCAAATAAAGCAACTGAACATTCATGGACAGGTTTGTGTGCAAACAGAAGTTTTCATTTCTCTGGAATAAATTTCCAAGCAGTGGAAGTGACAGGTCATATGATCATTGTGTACTTAGGTTGAGAAAATGAAAAGTCAAGTCCAAGCCAGAGCATTAGGCAAGGGAAAGAAATAAAAGGCACCCAAATTGAAAAGGAAGAAATTAAATTGTCCCAATTTGCAGATGACATGACGTTATGTATAGAAAACACTAATACTTCATGAAGAAAGTGAGAAATGATAAAGTCAGCAAAGTTGCAACATACAAAACCATCAGAAATTGATATCATTTCTATACACAAACAATAACCTATCAAACAAAAATTCAAGAGAACAACTTCATTTATAACACCTACAAAAAATAAAGTATTACTCAGGAATAAATTTGAATGAAATGAAAGATCTACATGCTGAAAACTAATTCTAAAATGCTAACAAACAAAATTTAAGAAGACACAAATAAATGAAAAGATATTCTGGGCTCATGAATGGGAATAATTAATAGTGTTACAGTGTCACAATGATGAGTAATCTTTACAATGTTACAATAATACCACAAGGAATAAGTGTTACAATGTTCCAATAATGAATAATTAATACTGTTACAATCCAGAGTGATCTATGGATTCACTGAATCCCTATCAAAATCCCAATGATATTTTGCACAAAAATAGAAAAAAGTAAACTAAAATTTGTGGGGAAACAAGAAATGCTCCAAGTAATCAAAGCTCTCTGGTGGCATCACACTGAGATGCCACTGAGCTGGTGCTGCGTGGAGACACACCTCTACACCAATGGAACCGGAGGCCCAGAAGTGAGTCCATACTCACAAGTCCGCTGACCTTCCACAAGGGTGCCAAGAGGACAGTGGAGAAAGAGGACTGGAGTCAGACCCTTATCTCACGCCACTTACAAAATCCATCTGAAATGGATCAAGGATTCACCATAAGACCTGGAAATGCAAAAGCCACAGAAGGAAACAGAGAAGAAGAGCTCAAGACCCCGGTGTGGACTAGGATGTTGTTGGATATGAACCTAAAGCACAGGCCATGAAAACAAAGACTGGCACCTGAGATCACTCAAGACCAAAAAGCTGCTGGAAAGCCCAGGGAGCTCTCGTTGAGTGAAGGGGTAGCCGCATGAGAGGAGAAAAACACTGCAGACCATGGGGTCTGAGGAGGGTGGCTATCCACCACAGAGGAGCTCAAACAGCACGAAAACAACCCAATTTAGCAATGGGCAAAGGACCCAAGTAAGCGTTCCTCAAAAGACAACATGCAAGTGGCCAACAAATATATGAAACATACTCAGAATCACTAATCGCAGAGAAAGGGGAACTAAAAGTACAATGAGTTAACTTCACACCTTTCAGAATGTCCCATGTCAAAAAGACAAGAGATGAGGAGTGCTGGCAAGGACATGCCGGACCAAGAACCCTGGTACACTGTTGGTGGCAATGTACAGTAGTACAGCAGCTCTGGAAAACAGTGCGCCCCTCAAAAAGTTAAAAATAGAATTACTGTATGATCCAGCAACCTCACTACTGGGTAAATACCAAAGGGAAGAACAGCACCATATGGAAGAGATATCTCTCCCATGTTCACCGCATGTCATCATGCCAAGATATAGAGCAAAGCTAAGTGTCCATCAATGGATCAATACATAACCAAAATGTGATATGTAGATAGATGATGGACAGACAGACAGACACTCAGTGGAATATTATCAGCCTTCACAAAAGAAGAAAATCTGCAAGAACATGGATGAAGTTGGAAGATATTAGAATGAGTAAAATAAAGCAGAAACAGAAAGACAAATGCTGCAGGATCTCACCCTTCTGTGGAGTGTTAAAAAGTTGAATTTTTTATAAATAGAAGAAAGGGGGTTGCCAAAGGCCAGAGAGTGAAGAAACTGGGAGATGTTGGTCATACGTACAAAGTTTCAGTTGTACAGAAAAATTAAGCTACAGAGATCTCATATGCAGCATGGGGACTGTATTTAATAATCCTGACTGTGGGGACAGGGTGTGGCTCAAATGCAGAGTCTTCACTGAGTATGCTAGAGGGCCTTTGTTTGATCTCCATCACCACAAATAATAATCATGATTATGATCATACACTTAAAATATGCTAACAGAATAGATCTTAAATGTTTCAACACACACACACACACACACACACACACACACACACACACAAAATGTTAAGTGTGAGGAGAGGGAACTGTTAATTAGCCTGATAGTGATGAGCACTTCACAACATATGCATACATCCAAACATCATTTTGTTTCACCTAAGTACGTGTAAGTCTTGTCCCTTGTGGTTGAATAAAGCTAAGAGAAGAGAGAGGGAACTGTTAATTAGCCTGATAGTGATGAGCACTTCACAACATATGCATACATCCAAACATCATTTTGTTTCACCTAAGTACGTGTAAGTCTTGTCCCTTGTGGTTGAATAAAGCTAAGAAAAGAGATTTTAAACACAAAAACTTACAAATTACTTTCCAGTACAATGTCTGAATCATTTCAAATTCCTGCCTGGAAGGTGTGACCTCAGCATTTGGTGTTGTCCTTGTTCCTCACTGCAGCCTTTCCAATAGGTGTGCATGCCATGTCACCGTGCTGTCAATCTGCATCTCTCATGGTGGCTCAGGATGTCAAATATCTGTGCATGTACTTATGAGCCATTTGCATATCAACTTTGCTGAAATGTCTGTTCTTGTTCTTTGACTGTTTGCTTATGGATTTTTATTTTTCTGTAAAGTTTTTGGGTGTTTTTTTTTAATGTAAGTTTCTTGCCAGAGTTAGTTTGTAAGTATTTTCTCTCCATCCATAGTTTGTCTCTTCATTCTCCTAACAGGATCTTCCACAAGGCTAAAATTTCAGTTTTAATAAGATGAATTTATCAATTTTTCCTTTTCTGGATCTTGATTTTGGTATCAAGTCTAGGATTTCTTTGCTTGGTAATAATTCCCAAAGGTTTTCTTCTGTTTGTTTGGTTGGTTGGTTTTGAGGGTTGTTTTTCTGACAGTTCTATAGTTTTATATTTAAGTCTGTGATCTACTTTGAGTTGCAAGGTGTGAGGTTATGTTGAAGTTCACTTGGTTTGCTGATGGGTGATCAACTGCTCCAGCCTCATCTGCTGAAAAGGTATCTCTTCGTTGTATCATTTTTGCACCTTTGTCAAAAACCCATTATATGCATTTACGTGAACTCCCTTTTAAAATAATCTTTTTCTTGATGATATGCATTATGTTTTCAACAAAGCTCCTACACATATTCATGAGAAGAAGACTCTAATAATGTGTTTTAATGTCCAAGCTAGAAGTGAATACTGGAGACAATGAATTCTAGTGTCTATGTATCACTAGGACGAATGTTTAACATCTACACTTCAAAACATTAATTATGTTACTTTAAAAATTTAATTGGGTCACTTCTCTTAATGCTACTTTACCAGTTAAATGCATTAGTCACAAGCAATCGAGGCTTACTCTGGCTGATTTACACAGAAAGGACTGGAAAACTAGCTTTAAAATTGACAGACAGGAATGATCCCTGAAGTCACGCAAGGGACTCGATGGGCATACTGCTTTTGATGGCAGATGAAAAAAAAGTGTATCGCTTCTTCTTTAGCATTGGTAAATGGATGCAATAGAAATGATTACTCTGTTGTCTCCTGGGAAGACCCTGACACAGAACTGCCTCTTTTGTCACTGACTCCAAGTCTGTCCCAGGTCCCTATAATTGGTAAAACCTAACTAATATTCTCATGCCCCAGCGACACAGGAGATGAGTGAAGAATGTTTTTGCCATTTCATCTTCTCTAATGCAAGGCATTGGGTGCTGACCCCACAACCACAAATGGAGTATGTGCCAATGATGGGACAGAAACTTGAATTCTAGGGGGGAAATAGAGGAGATATGAGCAACACGGCCATTCAGTGTTAAGGTGCTTAGTTACCTATGGAGACGTATTACAACCTATGTACTCTGGTTCACCAGGGTCTATGGCAGCACATGGTGCTAAGCAACTTGCTTTGAAAATCATTCTAACGAAATACTTCATGTCTTCTAGAGTTACTAGGGAAGATTAAAACAAAATCAACAACAACAGTAACAACAACAACAACAAAAAAAAAAAACATGAAAAACCACTCTCCCATGATGTGATGTATATCTAGTTTCAAGAGCGATGATTTTAAGAGAAGAACTATTTGGGTTTATTTGCTAAAATTGATCCTATTTTATTTCTTACCTTTTTTTTGTAAATTCATCAGTTTTTTTTTTATCTAGAGGCAGGTTAGACCCCCATACACCTACTAGCAGCAGTTAAAATTAGATCTCCATTTTTCTTCAACTTCACCATCCTAGCCTCTAGTTCATTTGCTTTAAAAAATATTCTACATCAAAATCACCATTGGAAGAGGGTCTTAACAAGAAGGAAGAACTAGAAAGCCAGTTCTCCTGGCTCTGGGTGATTTTGGAGGATCAGGACCCTATACCCTCCAGCTCCACACAAGAAAATCAGAAAGCTCAGTCAGCTGAGTCGGAATTCACAGGGCAGAAGCAGCATGTATTTGGGGGGCAGCCATATTGCAGATTGAATCCTCAGCTTGGCACCAATGGAAAACATGATCCAGAGTCAGGAAAAATCTACCTTATGATCATTACATTGCTTAACAGTGAATTTCTGTGCTCCAAAGAAATTTTTTGTGCATCTTTTGTGTTTTCGCATGCATTGGCATGCACATTCATATTAAAGCAATATAGGCTATCAGCAACTTAGTTACATGACTGACTTATTAAACAACTAACTTTATATTCATAAATGCCAGTTCATAAGTCTTAGCACTAACAACAGCAGTTTTAGAATAGCTTAGCATATCACAACATTTTCTATATATGTATTTTTATATCTGTATTAACCAACAATGGTTACCAACACTGGCATCACATTTAAAACACTCGGGAATGTTTTAAAAGCCTACCCAGACTCAAATCTTCTGGACCAGTTCAACGAGAAATATCAACTAGGTTCCATAGGTGGCTGGGATGCAGGCATGGTGGAGAATTTTGTTTGTTTGTTTGTTTTAAGTGAAGGACTAGGTCACGTAGATAATCATGCAAAGTATCAGCAACAGTATGTGTGTTAAGCTGGCTTCAGAGTTCTAAATAGTTTTGTGTCTTAATGTATAAAGTAGTGCGTTTCATATTAGAGATGTCTTATACTTAACATCATAATTTGGCAGGAGACATTCTCCTTTAGTTAACTAGACTTACATAGTTAATACTTACAGATTCCAAAGTGTGATGAATTTTCTAAAGTCGTCAGTTAAATGACATAGACCACTATCTATAGCATTGCTCTGAGGTTCTGAAAGCACTCAGGGAAATATATTGCCATTTGCTTGTAAGTTAAACCAAAAGGCATATTTGTCAAAGCCATTAAATTTGTAAAAAGTTGCTTCTGTTTTTATCCTTGAATAGTACATGAGAAAATTTACTGGTTTCCTCACTAGTTCCCTCTTTTAAAATCATGTATTTTCTTAAATACACCAATCACACAATTTTTGACTAACAACATTTCTATTTTTCCCAGTAAACTAGTGTAAACATGTACCCTTCATATAATAAAAATGTCCCTTGCCTGCTATTAAGACATTTTATGAATATTTTCTTTTCCAGGTGCAGGATGAGGAGAGGTGCTGTCATTTAGACAGCGGGTCTGAGTCTTGACATGCCTTTGCACATCTTGTTTGACATATATATAACACATTTGCATGTATGCTTATGTATATGTGGATATAGAGATGTTCACTCATATACATGGTACTCTCATGCATAACACCCATTTTTAAAGAATAGCAAGTGGTCAGACAAAAGAAATTTTGGATTTACAAAGGAAAAAAGAAATGTTAATAAAATGCTTATATATACAGTGCATCTTGTATATAAATATATTCATATGACTAAGAGAGTAGTCTTTATACATTTTAAAAAATAATAAAAATTTTTAAATAACATCACTTGAATATATATTCTTTAATTCCTGTCCGTTAAAATCAGCAAGCAATAAAATGAATCAACCTCTCAGGTGAACATCATGATATAGTTCAGTGCTGCCCAGGGCAAAGCATTTAGGAAACACCATCAAACTATTTGCTGTATGAACTGGTCACCACATACCAACTTTTGGTTTTTCAGATCTCAAATAATTCTGTACTGCTTTTTGATATATTTTTCTAATAAAATTATTTTTGATTAATTTAAACATAATATTTTACATAACCACCTTAACAGATCATTTTTCATAAGTAATGGTAATGAAAAAGTAGATTAAATTCTACCCAAATAACATTAAGTTGAATTTTGGAATCTGTGTTTCTTTAATGAAAGGAGATTAGCTGAGTTTGGGATCAGTATCAATGAAAATGGAATTATATCTATTCAAA
Organism: Callospermophilus lateralis; assembly: GCF_048772815.1. Taxonomy (NCBI): domain Eukaryota; kingdom Metazoa; phylum Chordata; class Mammalia; order Rodentia; family Sciuridae; genus Callospermophilus; species Callospermophilus lateralis. The sequence goes on along the minus strand of NW_027517992.1, from coordinate 493,757 downwards.
GTGACTTGGACTGATGTCAGTATTGCACTTATTTACTGTGACATAAATACTTTCACTTAATAGTACTTTTAGCTGTGATCTAAGTAACTGTGAGTAAAGTAACTGATCATATTAGCTTTATGCCAAATTACCAATGAACTTTGAGGAGTACATTGGACTATATTGCTACTGTCAGGAATAAATGGCTAAGAAGTAACTGTTGCGCAGAGACCATACACTGGACTTGAAGATAAAACCTAGCTTTCATCAACAGAAACCCAACTGTCCCTAGAACTCTAGTTGATACATTTTGCTTTTTCAGATTTTGTTTTAGGTATAAATTGAGAATAAAAATTAAATATACTTTGAAATTTAAAGAATATTTAAAGAATATCAGGTGTTCCCACACATAGGTACAGAGACTAAAAACCTAAAAATGAATCTTATTCATGTAGAAAGTAGAGTTTCTAAGCATACACAAAAAGTTAGATACACTGACATTACATACAAGATCTCTCTACTCTAAACCTTAGGAGTCTATAATATTTGAAGTATATATACAGACATAAAGTAACTAGGATGTGTGCATACAGTTATGAATATGTACATGTATATGTATAATGGTAATAAATAAAAATGTAAATAGTGCACATAAAAATAACTGGAATTTTTCCATACATTCCAAATCCATATTTAATGAGGAGACATAAAAGAAATATGGGCATCATGGATCCTGTGCTGACAGCAATGTCCAGGATACACAATGTTCTAGAAGAAGTAAAGGTTTAAACGCACCCAATGCAAATCCTGTATCTTCAATCCATAGATTGAGAATTCTAATCAGATACAATGATGCTGAAAGTTCTTTCAAGCTTTTGAACAGTCAAATCTGTGTATTATTGATGCCTTTAATCTTACTACATATTAACTGTTTCTAATTCTTGGCAAACTATAATGCATACCACATAAGATATAATCTTTCTTCACAAAATAGATTTGAGAGATTTGAGGGAATTAAAGAAAATTTAAAATACTGTAATGAATCAAAAAGCCTATACAAGTATACAGACATTCCTATTTCTTTTAATGAGTGAGTTTCTATGAAAGAATGAAGGTTCATAAACCTCTCATGAACTACTGCACTCTTCCACCAGTTATCATCAGAGGAAAGTTGTTTGTAAGAGGGAAGGAAAATTTGAAAGGTCTTGCAGAATGGAGATCACCATTGTAAGCAAGGAATGGAGATGTTTTGTGGTGTTAATCAAGGAGAGAGTGGGCAAGAATTAGATAAATCCACAATATGTTATTCATACAAATAGAAAGCGTATGAAAAAGAAAATTCTGAATAGATGTTCAGCTCCACAGGGTCTGTGCTCATCAAAAACTCCAAATACCATCTTCCAGATTTTCCTGCCTCCTGGTAATAGCAAAGTGACTGTAACTGGCCCAGTGTGCTGAGTAATGACCTAAGAGTTAATTGTAAGTAACCTGGCTGAACACAACGTGGCTCTGTAACACACACACACACACACACACACACACACACACACGGACACCACTAGATAAACTGTAAAACTGTAAGTACTCCATAATCACTTGAACATCTGTTGATTATGTAAATTTAAAGACACACACCCTCTCATATCCAGAGACACTTCCTTTGCACCCCCACATACCAATACCAAGTTCTCACCTGACTTTGAGTAAGGAATAGAAAAAATATTCTACATAAGGTACTGTTCTGCCTGTGTACAGCACACCTGTGAAGAGTCACACTGATGTATTATGTTGACTAGTTCTTCGCTGAAATGCTTCAGACCAGAAATACTTGAGCATTGATATTTTTTTTCATATTTTGGAATATTTGCATATATGTGATGAGGTATCTTGGGGGTAGGAATAAAGTTTAAATTCAAACTTCATTTATTTCTTCTATGTACCTTATATACCTAGCTTGCAGGTAATTTCATACAATATTTTTTTGTGAGCCAGCATTTTGAAGGATACTCATCACATGAGGTCAGATGGGGAGTTTTCCTCGGTGCCATTGTTAGGTAGGAGTTCAAGATGTCAAGATGGTGGAGGCAGGGTATAAGAAGGGTGCCACGGGAGGAGAAGACTGGGAGATAGTCATGCCCATTACCAGCACAACTCCTGCCACTGAGGATTTACCACCATGACAACTCATGCCCACCGGTTCCGTATTTTAAAATAACCAACGGGGGTAAATTGGGTAGTACTCCAATTAGTTTTTTCATAGCAACCAATGGGGGGCAAATGGGGTAAGCCCTTCAGTCAGGTCGGTGCAGGAAGAGAAAACCTCACGCTCAGCATATAAGGCTAGTTTCCAGACATTGGCCCTTGAGCCTCTCTCTCTCTTGCTGGGCCCCTCTGCTCTACCTTTGTTTGGGACACCGAAGACCTGGAGCCCACTTGGACATCCTGATGACAACACCAACCTGTTGGCATTCCTGACTTGGGAGTTTCAGATCAGGGATGCTCACCTTGTAGTTGTTTTTGCCTTGTTTTATTTTGTACTTCTAACCTTGTATTTGAATAAAATTCCTTGAAAACAATAAAGAGAGGCCTGATTCTACAATTAATCAAATATAACAGTCTGGAATTTGTTCATTGATGTTGGTGAGGATGATTGATATCACTCCATAATGCTGCAATTAGTTTTTATACATTTGTAGAGTCAATAAGCAAGATATTAGGTTATTAATGGTTTTAGTGATAGATTTCTTACTTTGGCTGCAAATCAAGAACAGATTGGATATTTTGCAATACATGCCTTGCTTATTAAGTTTAACCCATCAGTAGTTAGAAGAAAACAGGCAATCAAGGCTAGGAGAAAAACAATTTTGAACACCATACTTTTTTTAAATTTTATTTTTAAGTTTTGATTTTTTTCTCAGTATTGGGGATTGAACCCAGCCCCTCAGCCAAGCTCCACAAGTGCTCTATCACTAACCTACATCTAAGCCCTTACTTTATTTTGTGATATTTTATTTTATTTTGAGACAGGGTCTCACTAAATTGTTGAGGCTGACCTTGAAATTATGATCCTCCTGCCTCAGCCTCCCAAGTAGCTGGGATTATAAGCAGGCACCAATATGTCTGGCACTTTTGTTTTGTTTGACTTTTAATTTTTATTGGTGTTTACAAGTGTCCTTTTCTTAAAACAAATAAAACTGAGTGCCATGACACCTTGTGAATTATAATGCCAATCATGTAGCAGATGGAGGCTTAGAGAAAATAGACATTCCTAAGGGCTTTGAAATTCTGCAAAAGGAATATATATACAGTCATATAGTGAATTTTAGTGTAGACTTTAAAGAAATGACAACAAAAGCATGTCTACTTTAAAAGTTTAATGCCTAAAATTTTATCTACAAAAATTTAATTATAATATATAACACTTTTATGAAGCAATAATATAATTCAGGAAAATGATCATATTTCTCAATTTTTTTTCCTAAATGAAAGAGAATTTGATTAATGAGTGGAAGACAAATTTAAAACCTGGCAGTCAAGATTTCCTTAAAACTACTGAATCCACATTGTTGGCTAAGGAGCTGCAGTCAACAGGTGGAGGTAGGCTTTCCACTAAGGCACAGGGCGAAGGCCACTCAACACTTAAACCAGGAAGTACCTTGTAAGGTCAGCCAAGGCTCAGAGGGAAAAAGATGCCTTAGTCTTCTCATTCATCATTGCACTAAACACTACTGTGTGAGGACTAAAGAGTGAATTACAGCATTTCAGCACAAAATATGCTTTCACATCACAATTATCACTGATGTGATTGGCCTCCTGCTCAGGCCAAACCAAAATCTGATGTTTGAAAGCATGAGTCCTGTTCATACTAAATCAGATATTTATACATATTTAATTGCAATTATTTCTCTTTTGAAATTCAGTGTTGACCATATGTCGTATAGCCTTAGTTAAACACATTTTATTTGGAAATGTGTGCGGTTTTGAGCCCACAAAATTAGTAATATGAATCATGTGGAATAAAAATAATATTAATTTTAGATAAGATTCATTGCTATGATTTGAGGTATGATGATGCATTTTTAAAAGCATACATACAGTTTTGATGGGGGTTTCACTCTTTGATGGGACCCACTTAACTCGGGCTTTCCAACCCTGAGCAGGTCAAATTTTGTCATTTAAATGAGCTCTTCTGCCTACTAGAACATTCTGAAAAGTCCCTACAGTATTTTTAATAATTGATCATTTCAAAAAAATGTTCAATATTAAAACAAAACTATTTCAACATTAAATTTTGCTGTTCACACCTCTCAAGTTGAAATAGAAGACAAAAACAATTTATATATATATATATATATATATATATATATATGCAAGAATGTTTTATTATTTTCTACGATGGCTGTCCTTTACAAAGGCATAACTCTAAGGTGAGTTTAGAAAAAGACTCAGTAGTTGCTAACTTGTAACATGTGCAAACATGATTAGACAGAAATGGTGTTCCCAATTGACTTTTCAAAAGCCCTTAATGCCATAACTATGCAAAGAAAAATTCAGTGCTCTTTACTTGGGCCTTATTATTAGACTCCATATTCAGTTTTTACTGTATGGAAGACTGAAAGGCTTGGGTTGGGGGAAGAATTCTATGGACTTTCAGGAGGAAAATTCTTGGGGCTATTTATCTCATTTTCATCCAGGAGGGGAATCTTGGGGCTATTCGTCTCATTTTCCAGTGAGCTGTCACTCTGTGAAAGCAGGAACGCATCTCTCCGGGGGACTTCACTCATCCTTTAGTTTACATCTTTTAAAGAGTCAGCCACAGTTGGAGTTTCAGAAGACAGGGGAGGCAGTGGTAAATAAGCTTCCTTTTGGAAAGCAAAGGGCGACAAAGGTCAGGATAAGAAGGCTCGTGCCTCCTTTCTTGGCTGACAGCTGTGCAGGTGACAGATTGGAGCACTGCGTCCCAAATGCGAGAAGCAATCAGCCTCATGGACAATCGCAGACTTTCACGGGGTTCTTTCTTATCACCCTGGAGAAGAATGAAGTGCAATCTTCTAACCAATAAAAGTCCTTGAGACCTGGCTGAGGGGGCTATGATGGGGCATACATCGAAGCACCACCGTGGCGCTAGGTTAGGGAAGGGGGGCTTTGTTTTCACCCAGTCTGGTTTTCCTAGCTCTTGACTCACCTTGTCGTTCCACCCAGCTACTGAAGTTCGAGGACGGGTCTCTAATGTCCTTAGGGTACAGTCTGCGCAGGGGCAGTACTAGAGGCAATCTGCCTCTCCCATCCTGCTCCCTACACCTGCCTCCACCAACTCCCTACAGAGGGATTCTGGATGCGTATTCTCCCTCTTTCCGGGACACTGCGGAGCACCTTCGTTCAACTATCCAAAGGTGCCTTTCTTTGCCTTTTTCACGTGAAGATTAACGAAGTTCTCTCCTCTGTCTCTTCTCTTCTCCAAGTAGAAGTATTCATCCAATCCGCGGCAAAGGCGGGGAATATTCTAGCTCCAGGCCACTTTGCCCCAGGATTTCGGAGCTTCTTAGAACTGGAACTTTGAGACCAGTGAGGCTGAGAGACATCCAGAGAAATCAGGAAACTGGTTCTTTTTCTTCCAGATCGGGTTTCCCTTCCGGACCAGTCCGCCCTGGTGGGTCCCTCTAGCCACCTCAGGTCGCGAGCTCCCCCCCCCCCCCCCCCGGGGACCCCGATCGCTCCTCCGTCCCTTGCGTCCGCCCAGTCCAGGCAGTTCTTCACCCAGGAGCCCGCCTCTCCTCTCCTGCCCGCTTCTGTCTACATCCCACGTCATCTACCACAACCAGGTGTCCCTTTTTACCTCCTCCCCTGGTCGCTAGATGAGTTTGGCATCCCCGAAGTCTACACTGCCCCCTCCCAAGTCGGGCAAAACGCCTCTGAAGAAGAAAGTAGGAGAAGGTCTCCGTAAACTTTGCTCCGCGGACTTGCCAGTGTCGGTGGGCGAAGGGTGCACACACATCTGCCTGCTCACCGGCGCAGGTACACCTGCCCGGGAGCACACACGGAAAGAGGCAGATTGCCAGTGGGCAGTTGTTCAGGGCACATGAAATTCGCTTGCTATAGCCGATCGGTTCGCAGGGCGCTGACGGTGCATCACAAGAGAATTTCGAAATGGGCTTGGAAAGCGGGGACCAGAAAATGGTGATTCTTAACACACGCAGATACACTCGGGCATCTGCATACCGAGCAGTTCCACGGCAAGGCGCACACTTTTTGAGAGCAGCTCCTTGTGTGGATTGCACCGTGTATAATCTCCTCCAAGGAGGCTTCATCTTCGGAACTGAAGATCCCCTTGGTCCACTGGACTTCTCAGTAGGGTCGAAATCAGCCCCGCTCACTTGAGGAGAGATGCCAAGGAGCTTCCGGAGCCCCGGTCTGCAGAGTCCCCCAGGCAGGTGCGGGTCCCCAGCCCGGTCAAGCAACAAGCGGACAGTCCGCGGGAGGGCCGGCGCGGGGGGAGGGGGAGGGACGGCGGGGCGGGCCGATTCGCCCGCCCGGCTCCCTCCACCTGGCCCGCGGGGTGGTTGGGCTAGAAGACGCTTGCCAGACGCGCTCCATCACTCCTAGTCGGGCGGGGAGCAGCACCCGCCAACCCGCGCCCCCGCCACCGCTCCCGCCGCTCCCTGTGCCCGCCACGCTCTCCCGGGTGCAGGATGCCTAAGGACAGGTCTCACCCTTCCCGGGCTCCTGATCTCCCCTCCCAAGCTGGACACCGGGGACGGGGCGGTGGGGAGCGAGGCAGTGTTTATTCAGGGGTGGTGTTTACAGTGCATTGTTATTCCCAGGCACACGCGGCCCTTCCAGGTCTCTGCCCTGTTAGGAAGTGTAAATCGACGCCAAACCCTTCCCCGTGCACACAAAGAGACCAATCCTGCGCATGTGTCTAATCCTCCTGCCGCTGAAGAGACTGAAGCAATCAGGCGAGGTAGCCTGGCGCCGACTTCCTCCGCTCCAGAAGCAAGACCGACCCAGGGGCTTGGTTTACGCACGCCTTTTGGTTAACTCCGACTCACGGCGGCTCCTGGCTCTCCATCTACTCGGGAAATAGAGAGCGTGGCTGTGATCAGTGGCTGCCCTGACATGTTCAACTCGTGAAATCAAAGGAATGAAGAACTTCTCCCCCCGCCCCGTGTAGGAACAGATATTTAGAAGAAGATTTTTAATGCATTGGAAAGATTTTAATTTTTTTTTAAATGCTACAGTTTTCTAAGATTCAAGGGAAAAGAGAGTATTGAATGTTGAATGCTGTCAATACATGGACTACTTTGAGCACTCAGTGGCTCAGGTTTTCCTAACTGGAAAATAAAAGCCTAAATATTGAAGATGTTATCATGACTCCTTTATTTATAAATACTTTATATTTAATGAATGTTCAGAAGATTATAATAAACAGTGTATTTCTGTATTACCTGGAGCAGTGTTTTCCAGGTTTTCATTTAAAATGTTTTAGCCCTATTTGGAATACAATCAGAATAAGAAAAGAAACTGAATTTGATTGAGAAAAAAATTAAAAAATAGATAAATAAAAGCTTGGAGGGTAAGTTAGCACGTCCTTCGCCCCAAACAAATGTGCATCTCAAGGATGATTTTTGTCCCATCCTTAGCAAAAGTCTCCATCTAGAGCCCAGTGGAAATCCGGAATTTCTACATGCCCTATTCCAGTCATTCATTCATGTAGCAAGTTGTTCTCCCCCCCCCTTTTCTGTTTTGGACTGCCCACCATGCAAACTACCAGATGCTTTGGCAGAGATTTAAAATAACATGGCAGAGTTCATTGGATTTTTCACTCAGAAATGAGCTCTCAATTTCTTTCTGGCTTTTGAGAAAGTTTTCAAAGCCCCCTATTAACTCCATGTGATGCCTCCTCTAAACGCCTGAGACATGTTTCTATTCCACTTGTATACATGACTGCTTTCTAAAATATAAATACAACATTTCATTGAGTCCTTTGCAACTATAAATGTTTAATGGAGCATTGTCGCCATTTACTACAGAGGGAAACTGAGGCATTGGAGTCTTCTACTACACAGCCAAAATTTTGAGATTGAATTTGGAACTGTTGCAATTTTCATGATCACTCACTTCCTTTTTCATTTATATGATAATCTGTGTCCACAGAACTTAGTGATTACTTTTTGTCTAAGCAATTGTTTTGGGCTTACATAATGATCAGGTATAATAGGCATATGTGACTTTTAAGGATTATGTAATGATTGTAACTGCATTTTTATATTTATGAAGACCACTAATATGTTTAAATAATTTAAATATTCTCCTATATTTGCTTTTCATTTTAAAATTTCTGATAGAACAATTTGTGTGTGCTATTTGTTTGCAGGTTGAAAATACTGTTATTTGTCATTAAGTTTTCCCAACTATGAATTGAGTTCATTGTATCCTAATGGAATTATTTAATATACTCATATAAGTCCCACATTTCCTATTAACTACCAATGTGACTTAGAAATTTGATTATATTCTTCTTTTTTTTCTCCAAAAATAATCCATAAGAAATATATATATTTCTTTGAATCACATTGCAGGTGACCACATGTCTAGCTGTCTACTTGACTAAAGTGTCAAAATGCTGCCACCCTGAATTCTAAAATGCTGTTATTATAGAATTGTAAAATATATAAAGTATAAATTTTATCTAAAATTATTAAAGATATTATAAAATTCTTCATTAATTTTGTACTAATTGCTTCTGCTGCCACAGATGATTATTGGTTACATGTATTATTTCATTTAGAATTGAAAATTTATGGCCTTCTAATTTTATTTTATTCCTGGATTTATGAGTTCTAATTCCCTTACTAAAAACAAAACCAAACAAATAAATAAATTAAGACTAACTTTCCATTTTATACTAGAAGATTTTTCTGTAGTTCAATAACTCATGGTCATTCTTTTCTGTATTTGGACAGAAGGAGCTGCTTCATTTGACATTCTTGTGCTTTTAACAGATGCTCGAGAACATTACCAGCTTTCTTGTTAAGAAGAAGTATTCCAGTCTCATTTTGGACACTTCCAACTCCAGACCTAGAATTCATTACTTCTTTTGAACTCTTGATTCCAAAAATGGGGAATGGGGGATGAATTTCAGTTTCCATAAACTAGTTGCATGGAGTGCATGTATGGTGTGTGTTTGTGTGTGTGTGTGTGTGTGTGTGAGAGAGAGAGAAAGAGAGAGAGAGAGAGAGAGAGAGAGAGAGAGAGAGAGAGAATGTGTTTCCTAGTGTTTCTAAACTTTTCTGCTACAAAGTAAGGGAGTTCTTTTACTATAGAAATATATTTCCAAAGGAAAAATGTTCTCAATTTTGAAGGATATTTCTGATTGAAATTAATGTTGGGAGAGTCAATATTAAGTATTTCATCTATTTTTCTAGTTTTATGTGACATATTTACAAACTTTCAAAGTTGAGTCTATCAAACAAGTACATTGACCTGTGATCCTTCCTCTCTGTTTTTCCTCTCTCTTTGCGGGAAACCATTTCATTAGTTTATTCAACTATTATTATAAAAGGAGTTATATATGCAGAAACATTGCCAGACAAAAAAATCCAGAATGAGGAGAGGCACTTGGAATCCCAATACTGCCCTGGCTGAGAGAATTGGCCAGCTGCAAAAATATGCTAACTTTAATGAAAAAGTAGTGATAACTTAGAGGAAAACCAACAGTCTATAGGGCAGAGCAAAAAATTATGGGTAATTATACTCTGACCTTGACAGCTAATCCACATTTTCATTATTTCTTCATCTGGATTTCAGAATCATTGTGGACCAGTAACTCTGTTGTTTCCATTTTCACCCATTTTGAACAGAAATATGTATAGTGTTTGTATTATGCTTATTCCGTCATTGGATTTTGGATTTGGGGGAGCAATAACTTGTCTCTTTAGTTTCAAAGTTTTGAGAAAATATTACAGTTTGAAAAAAGATCTATAGTTAAACAACTGAGCCTAAGGAGTTATATTAAAAAGCCTGATTTATCTCATGACCTGTTTTATGTAATAAGTTTTCTGCACTTGGAGCCCATACTGTTGTGGGGCAAGGATTTGAGGGCTTGGGGAGGGGGATCAACATATTTTGCACATGAAGAGGATGTGGTACTGTGGGCAGTTCTAAGATGGGCTCTAGAGGACTTGACCTCCTTATAATCCCTCTTCTGGAACCTGGGTTGGATTTATTGAACTGATTCTGACAAATACAGTATCACAGAAGTGACAGGATGTCATTTTCAAGATTAGGTCATCATAAGAATGTGAACATATTAAGTGTCTCTTGGCTAGATAACATGTACCCACCTCCTGGGTGCCACCTAACCTAAATAAAGATGTCGGCCAATTCATGTGTCCTACTCAAGACACTGGGGAAGGTGTATTCCCAGTACTTTTCTGATGCTAATTTTTAGGAATATTTTTAAATTCTATTTTGGGGGCATTTCTTTTTGTGGGGGAGAACTCGAGTTAGGATACCCTCAGCATCCTTCTCTTCATGCACCATGAAATCATCAGGAAGATGGCTCCGCAGTGCATCCCCTTCTTAACACTCTCTGAGATTTACCTACTCCGGTCCCTGAATCTACTATATTTGAATCTGAATGTCAGAATTCTTGTTTTGTGGTGCCTTCCCCCACTTCCCACTTGCATTTTCTCTAGATGAGATTTAATATTTCAGAGTGCTGAGGCTCAGGCCACTTAGTACACCTGTACCACTGGGCACAGAAGTCACACAATCACCTGAAATACAGGATGTCTGTTCTCAGAAGGATCTCTTCCTCCCTCTGTTATGAGTGGGCACTCTGCCTCTTGGAGATGTGTCCTTTTTTGATGTGTTTGGGGATTTTGATTCCCAGGGCAGCCAGAGACCATTCTCCCTTCTCCTCTCTCCTACATGACTACTCTCCCACCAAGGGTTTGTCCCTGTTCTTGACGGTCCATATCCCATCTTATTGCACAGTCTTTGGCATACCTTGTCGCCTAGTTATGTGTAGCAATTTAATGTGGATTATTTTTCTTTTCTAATCTAATTGCAATCTTCATGTATGTGAGAGGATTTAAGATATTCAAATTATTTGGTTGCCCACACAAACATTATTTTCCAGAGTAGCCCCCTTATCTTTCAAAATATTCATGATATATTTAAGTATTTAATTAATTTATTTAGCCTGATTGGAGGGAATCTTAATATGGATATATTTTTCTCCCATTTAATCAAATATTACATACTAGCAGTTATTATGTATCCACTTCTGTGTATTTGGCTGAACATGAATGTGTACAATAGAACTGCAGAACTTTAGTTAATTATAATTTTTACAATGCAGATTTAATATATTCATAAGGTGCTTTGACATCTGGCTAGGCAAATCCCTTGCCCCATTGTATGCTTATTATTTTTTCTTTTTCAAAATTTGTGGTACTATTATTTTGTAAATCCACTCCCTTATCCACCCTATTTCCCATTGGATTTGCTTGAAACTGAATTTCTTCAGTGGCATTGGAGTGAACATAGATATGTAAAACACTGAATGTTCCTGTGTAATAACATTACTTTGCTTCTTCTTTTCACAAATCATGCTTCTTGGTAGAATTGTGCAGCTTTCTTCATGAGCATCAGTGTGGCATATTTCTTCTAAATTCATTCTTTGTTGTATTTTTGCTATTGGAAATAGCATTTTTTTTTGTAATGGATGATTATATTAGAATATTACAGATTTTTTAAGAAATATCATTAAAAACATTATTAAAATGGGTTTAAGTTAATTCTTTTGCATTTCTTCTTCAAAAAAATTTATTTCCTAGTCAACCTTTTTTTCTAAAATATTTTCTCACTTTATTGAAGTGGATATAACTTCTGGAACAATGGTGCAAAACAGATGCTAAATAAGTCGTTTCACACTATTTTTGATAAATGAGATTTGGGAGAACCATTATATGATATGTTGACAAATAACTAAAATGTTCCCTATTGATAAAAGTAAAATAGTTACATTGCTACTATTGATACATAGTTATTTTCAATGATTTTATAAAGTCCTTCTTAATCAAATATTTTTTTTAAATTTTACAAAGTGTGTCATCAGAATCTATGAAGATCATAAAACACACATGTACCTCAAGCATAATAAACTAGGTATAATAGTGTATTTATAGTATTGATCATCTTTGGTTTACTAAAATACAGTTTATTTGGTAATGTTTAACAATTAATTTATTCTAATACTGAATTTGGTGGGGTTTCCTGTTAGTAAGATTGTTTTATAGTTGTGAGCATTCCTGTGAGTATGTCTTTTTTTTTTAAAAAAAGGAAATATGAAGTGTTATTCCTCTATTTCCAGAAACATTTCTAATATAAAGTTTATTCTAACACTTGGAGAGAGGACAGAGGTTTGTGATGTAACTGAGCCCAACTATTCATTTGTCCTTGAAGGAAATCAACATAAGAAAATCCAAAAGTTGAGAAATCAAGAAACAACATAGAAGTTGATAACAAGCATATCAACTAACAATAGGGAACAATCACTAAAATAACTGAAAATAGAACTTTTTAAATGTGGTTGAAGTCAAAGTTTGATAGCATCTTTGGTTCTGTAAAGTTGAGAAGTCTTTGCCACTTTGATCTCATTCTGAGTTTAATGATCCTTCCAGGTTGGTTAAGTTGGATTTGCCAATTTTATGGATTTATATATTCAAATACATTCATGATTTTAAAATTAATATTTCATGCACTCTTAGAGTATCAAAGTTTTCCTTGAAATGTGTGGTTATGGTCTCTTTAGCTTGATTCTTTTCCTTTCTTTAACATCATGTGTACCAGATAGAGTTCTATTTTCTGGTTAATTAACATATTTTTAGTATTTAATTGTAAATTTTGTTTGTCTTCAACATATACATATAACTTAAAAAGTAGTCCGCAAAAGTTTTATGAAGTCAAGAAATGGTTTTCTGTTACTTCTTACTTAGATACAGTTCAACTTCGTAGAGCCAACCACATTTCAAAAATCCTATTTTCAGTTATTTCAGTGATTATTCCATATTGTTCATTGATATGCTTGTTATCAATTTCTGTACTCTTTCTTGATTTTTTAACTTTTGGATTTTCTGATGTTGATTTCCTTCAAGGACAAATGAGCACTGGGCTCAGTTACATCACACACCAGTCTCCTCTCTTCCATCTGCTCCAACTGTTAGTATTTCTTTCATTCTATTTATTTCCACTATTGTTTCACTATGTTTTATGAACTAGATTGTGTCCCCTCAAACTTCATATGCTGAAATCCTCAGACTCTCACTATTTTTAAAGAAGTAACCAGGTTAAAATGAAGTTGCCAGAGTGGGTTCTAATGTAATATGTCCTAATAAGAAGAGAACTCTAAAACAGAGGTGCACAGAGGTTACATAATGAGAGACCAAGGGAGAAGATTTCATCTACAAGCCACTGACAGGCATCAGAAGAAACCAGTCCTGCTGACACTGATCCCAGAGTTTTAGCAGCCAGATTTGTTGGAAAATAAATACTTGTCACTTGAGCCACCCTGTCTTCTGTACCTTCTCTGGAGGTCCTAGCAAACTAAAACACTATGCTGTCTTAAACATTCCAAAGCTTTTATTTCAGACATCTGCACATATTTCTTTAAGTTTATTTCTTGATATTTGATTTTAAAGTCTTCATAAGTAGTGTTTTACCTCATTTTCAATTTATTTTGCTCTTAGGATATAAAAATAGTAGTTTTTCACATATTGACCTTTCTAGAATCATCTATTAAATCTAGTGTTATACATGCAAATTACTTTTCATTTTCTGCATGTAGAATTTTTTACCTCTGCATTACAAATAGTAGTACTAAAAAGCTGGGCTTTGTGGATGCACCTGGAGTTCCAGCTCTTCCTCCCTCTCCCTTCCTTCTGTGATTAAGGCCTATGGAATAATGTATAAAATTTTTAAGACTGGCATCTTTGCCTGTTTGCGTAGTAAGGGAAAATTATTTAATACTGCATCAATTATGGTACTTAGCTTCCTAAATAACTTTCATTTTATAGATGCTTCCATTGCTGGTTTTCTGTTTGATTGGATCAGGAACAGATTTTTTTTTAATTTAGCAAGTAGTGATTGTTCTGAGCAGCAGAGAGTGTTCCAAATACCTGCAAGTCTCTAATGTGTTTCTCAGGCCTTATGCCATTGTAGGAATTCCACAGTCTTGACCCAGAGCTGGGAGCAAAGAAAAATTCTCACTCTACTAATGGGTCAGTATAGCCAAATACCCTTAGGGGAGAAATGGTGCTGGCTAATGACTTCACCACATTCTCTGTGGCTTTGAACACTTACCTAATCGTGTTTTCAAAAACCTGATGGATCTTAGACTCTGCAAACCCAGTGGGATTTTGAGGAGTTTACATGCAAGGATTTAGAAACTTTGGACTTCACCCTATAAACTGCACCACATACACCCACACTTCAACACATTCCCTTAGGCAGGAAGCCGGCTACAGGTTGAAGCCCTTTATAACCCCAGCCTGGTCAGTACTCAAAGATTTTTTTTCCCCCACAATTCTTTTTGAAAGCTTTTTTCTCATTCATTATTGTATGAAATATTCTTTATTGCTTTCTGGAGATGTTGTGATTTTTCTGTAATTTAAACTCTGCTAAAGTAATTTATGAATTTATAGTAAGTTTATTGACATTCTATGAAACAGTAGTCAATAAAATCTCCATTTTTAAACACTTGATAGGATTTTTATATGTGGATACGTCCTTTAAAGGATGATGATTCAATGATTAATCTTCTCAACTGCATTTATATTTTTCTTATGTCAAATTCTAAGAAAGTCAGATTGAGTTTTTTTCATTAAAATCAAATTTTGCTTCTTTTCCTTGCATTGTAATAGAAACTGTTCATGTATGTACTGCTTTCTTGTTCCTTGCACTCAGGTAAATGGAGGCATAGCTACACCCCATAGTATGCCATTCAAATCATTTATATACTGTGTGCTTTTTGGTGCTCTTATTTGTAAAACATATGTTAAAATACTGCTCTTTTATTGCTACATTTTAAAATATCTCTTTACTAAATACTTTCCTTCCTTGATTTACTTTAAGTTGTAATACTTTAAAAAAAATTTAGAAGAGATTTGCATTTTAATCCAACATCCTGTGACATCTGATGGGATCATTTAGTGGCACCATCACTATGCTAGATTTATTCTTTTTACATTTCCTTTGTATGATTTTTTAAATACTTCTCAATGCTTCCTTCTTTGACGTGTCTTTTATTTATTCAATCTCCCTTCCTCTCATTATTTGTAAATTCTAATATACTTTTCCATTATGGTAATGAATATTCCCATTATGTCAGTCTTTTAGGCAAACATATATGATAAATTGACGGGAAATAATATGCTAATCAATTCCTCCCACCAAAATAAACATTTCTTTCACTTAAGTATGATTATTTTTAAGCCTCACTGAAATGATAACTTTAGAATAGTTTTATTTTCACTTATACCTTCTTTCTACTCCCAGAACGCATATTTATGATGTTTTTATTTCTCTTATCTTTCTTCCCTCCAATTACAAGATTTTTGAGATGAGTACTCACTAATTTGTAAAGACAACTTTGTTCTTAATTAACACTCATATGACACATTTCCAGACACATCACATTTCCATGTTTTAAATATATGTATCAAGTCCCTAGCATTTTTTCCCTCATTGTTCTTCCTCATCTATCTGCATGAGTTTAGGTGTTTCTTCTGTTCCCTGTTGTGGGGTACAGTCTGTCCTTAAACAGTTTCCCCAAATCCATATGTGTGTGGGATCCTGAACTCTAGCAGCTCTTCAAACACCTTTATTTCTCCTTTACACATGAATGCTAACTCATTGATTATAGCCCAGATCCTTGGATTTCAGACTTATATCTCTGGGGTATGCCTGTGTAAGGATAGTCCTCAAGTTATCACCTACAGAAAAGAAATGCAGTGTCCATTTGACCTTTTTTTGGAGTGCAACTTTTTCTTTCTGCCCTGAATCTTGTAAAGTTTTCTCTTCTTCCTTTTCAGAAGTATACCATGGTTTAGCTTGGTATGATTTCTCATTGAGATGACCAATAATTTTTTTGGATTTTTATCATAAATATGTTAGAAATATTTTCTACTGTTGAATTTATATTGTTTAATTTTGGCTATCTCCCCCCCACCCCCGCTCAGGAATTTCTGTTTTATCCTAAACCTGGTTCTTTTTTTTTTTTTTCTTTTCTTTCCCCCTTAGTTTTTAAATATTTTAATGTCTGGTTGTCCTCTCGGAGACACACTCTGTACTTGCTCTTTCAGACCATAAACTCATATATTACCGGTAATTTTGCTCTCTTAAACTCTTGTTTTATTTCCATTGTTATCACCACTATATACACAGTTATTTCCTGCACTGAAATCTTGATTAACTCAAACTCAGCCTTGAAGGCTGCAGTCATTTTCTTTCAAATGTCTTTTCATGTTGCTATTTTGGCCTTTTTTTTTCTTTTTCTGAGTCATCAATGTTCTTAATGACATCTAGAATGATGACTCCTTTCCAGAAGATTTTTTATTTAATTTTCTCAAAACTATCTTAGGAATCACTGTCTTTGAAAGTTATAGGCTTACAAAATATATTACTTAAATAGTGAAACTAAAAATGAAAATGAAAATGGCTCTTTGATCTACAGGCTGCAGAATGGGTGCTGTGTTAGCAGACATGAAAAAAGACATGGATCTCTTTGTAGACCCCCATCCGAGCTCTGGGTGACCAGGTGAATTATCAATAAGCCGTATTATTTTGAAGGGAGTTTCTTTTTATGAACAGTTGTTCTCAACAGTGCTAAAACATTCAGTAAACCAGGTTATAAAGAGATGCCTTTTTTTCCTTAAACCTCATGAATTGAGATTTCAAACCTTTCTCCACCTTCAGAGGATGGAAGAGGGTTGGTTCCTTACTCTGCATTATGTTCAGGGAATGCTGGGCCTGGCTTGCTCTTGGTTCCAGACCACTAGGACTTTCTCTGTGTTAGTAATAAGGCAGCTTCACTCTCTTATCTTTGTTGTGTCCATTGCAGAATCACTTTCCATTTCCTTGAAGAACTCTCTCTCTGCATCCAGAACATGGCCACCTGCTCAGCCCCAGAGGCCAGGCTTTAGGCCTGACTTGGCTTCCAATGTGACTCCTCATTTACCATTTCTAGCTTTGATTTGAAGCAAGAGATGTGCAACTATTCCTTTTACTTGAACAACCAGAAGCCACAGAAGGGTTATTAACTGGTCTAATTTCAGTATGTTGTGTCTCAGGGAACAGGTAGCTCAAAGGAGAGGGAGAGAGCTGGGGGGAAACTGGTCAGTAGAGCACTCAGAACACACCCAATACTCAGCAAGTTTGCAGTCTTCTGTGGGCATGGTGTGCAGCATCCCGAAATCGAATAGTAACCTTGAAGATGACTGATCACAAATCACCACAGAAGATACAATAATGAAAAGGTTTAAAATACTATGAGAATTAACCAAATGTGACAGTTGCAAAAATATGTTGCCACTGACTTGTTTAGGACAGTGTTGCCACAAACCTCAGCATGTGGAAAGCACAGAGCCTGAGCCTGTGAAGGTCAATCAAACAGGACATCTTTAATTTTGACCTATATCTCATTTTTAAATTTTCTTTTTAGATTTATTATTCCTTACTTATCTCATTTTTAAATTAGATGCTTAAATAACATATTTTTTACTGATAAAGCTGTTTAACACTATGAGCTTTCTTCTAAGACCAATTTTGAATTTTATTTGTTACATTGTATGTGATGTTCTCATTATGATTAATTGTAAAACTGTAAAGAATTGAGGTTTGTATTTCATTTCTGGTTCAAAATATATTTAGGTAAAAAACATACAAAAACAAATGTAAGTTCTAAGCAACATTTCAAATTTTATTCCAATATTGTCAGAGAACAAATCCTATATAATTAATCTATCCCATATAATTATAATCCTATAAAATTGGAAAATATTTGATATTTTCTCTTATGAGAACATGACAAAACATTTTCTATGGGGTTCAAAATAAATTATCTCAAAATTAGCATATGTTGAAAATTTGTTTCAATTGTATTATTTACCCCTCGATGTTCTTCTCCATTCTTTGTTTACTCTGACAAATTTGAGTATGTTAATCTCAAAATTGTTTTTTCTTTGTATTACTGCCAAATAATCATCTCTATAATAGTATTTTTTAAATTTTATTTTCACAAGGAATAAGAGTATTGGAGTTGGAGGTGAGGTCTCTGTTGGCTCTCACATATTTTCATTTGATGCAAAGAGTATCAATGATCCCCAGAGATATCTATTAAAATACATAATAGAATAATTCCATTTAAAAATCTACCACACTATTTATAATCAATAAATGCCAGGTATATTTTTCTGTCTCATCAAATTTTGCTATGCCTTTACATTTCAATGGAATAGTATTTAGTGAATGAAATTTTATGTTTTCTCCTTATTTAATATGTACTTATTAACACAAAATTGCCTGTGTTAATATGGTTTTCCGTGAGTTCTTTTTTGCTTGCTGTTTTTATTAAGACTTCTTACTTATACTTGTAAATATGTCAAAATTACTCTGTTTTACTCATATGTATGTGGGTTATATTCTTTCTGATGCACTTATTTCGTGTGTTTTGTTCATTGTTAGTTTATCTTATTGATCTTTCTCTCTGGGGCTGATATCAACATTATTACACTATTTTCTGCATTAGTATTTACTGGTTACATGCTGTTTCCTCTGTTTTCTATATTTTGTAACATTGATTAGATTTTCTTTCCTTTCATTCTCACAAGAATTTTGGAAGAGATATAATCTCTTAAATATTACCACTTATTATTTCAAGCATTTCAAAAGCATTTTGATATGTATTTTAGTAACTGAAAGACATAAAGTCAAATACTACTTTTGATTTTCTTCTTCTTAGGAAAGAGTTTAACTCACTTTTCCTCTTAAAGATTTCTACCCATTTAAATAAGGCTTCAAATATAATTTGGGTTGAATTTGTTATTTGCAACTTTCTTTTTCTCTTTCAAAGATACATGTGATATTTCCTTGTAATTTATATATTATTTATTATTAAATTGCAAATGAACAATTCATTCTCAAATTGAAAATATTTATAAATTTCATTTCTAGTTCCCATTAGAACAAATCAATAGATACAAGGCAGTAAATGGTAATGATTGATTATGAAACTTAATTAGAAATTGGAAACCAGTGCTAATTAAATGCCTACTCATTAATATATAATGATGATTTACATACTTATAATCCATGTAAGTTATAAAAAAGAAAATGATTTTACCAGCTGTAGTTAGTATAGATTTCTTCACTTTTAGCTAGAGAGTTTCAGTTTCATAAAACAAGTACTGTTTTATCTTTAACTCTCTAGGGACATATATTTTAATCCAGTGATGTTTTAAAGTGGACTTTTAAAGCTCAGAGGACAAAAGGATACCAAAATAAGGGAAAGTCTTGTTTTAATTAGGAAGTGTGACACACAGAAAACACAGAGGAAGACTCATGGGAATATTCCATCCTTGAGTCCCAGACCTGCAGAGAGATGATTGTGATGATGCACAGTCATCTCTGTATCTCCAGATACGTTGTCCTTGAAAACCTTTTAAACAATTGTTTTCTGTCTCTAATAGCTGCTTTTAAAATACTTGATGCTGTTACCTATGATGTTCAACTTCTTCTCTATATTTCAAGGAAACCTGAATCTCTGCCACTCACATTTCATTCAGGAAATGACTGTGCTCTAGAAACAGCATGAGCATCGGAGCAAGACCAGCTACAACTCCATAAGTGCTGGTTTTCCCTGCGAATGAAGGAGGTGTCACTTCTCCAGAGCTGTCTATTGATCTTAGGCAGCGACATTTTAGCACAGTACCAATCACATAATAGACTACTCTTTAGTCTTCAAGGATGTTTGGAGCAAGGTTTACCCTCTCCAAATTTGTTGGGACATTATACATTGAATCCTAGTCAGAAGAAACCACATACATGTATCCATGGGTCAGAGCGCTCAATGAGTAATTCTCATTGGTTGCCAATCCAGGCAACAGATACACTGTTATGTAATAATCCCTTCTATTTTCAATAGATCCCTTTTCTTCTTTTTCTCTATAGTTTCCATATATTGGAGACAACATATAGCCCTTGACTTTCTGAGTGCGGTTTTTTTTTAATTTTTTATTTTTTCATAAATTAGTTGGCCATTTAGTTTTCTTCTTTTGGTAAATGTCTGTCCATATCATTTGTGCAATTTTTGGTTGGAGTATTTGTGTTTTATTTTTTGAGGTTTTTTTTGTTGTTGTTTGTTTGTTTTTTACATACTCTGGATATTAATGGTTTATCACATGAATAGTTGGCAATTTCTTCATGTTGACTCATCACACTGTTGATAGTTTCCCTTTCTGTGCAGAGGGTCCCTTGTCCCATATGATCCTAATTGTCTATTTTTGTTTCTGTTTCCTGTGCTTTTAGGGTCTTATTTTAAAAAAATCATTCCCTACACTATTTGCAGAAGAATGGATGGCACTGGAGGATTTTATGTACAGTGAGGTGCGCCAGACACAGAGAAGCAGTACCACTAGGTCTGTGTCACAGTGGATGCTAGAAATGCACATGTGAATGTAGAAGAGTGATGGTTAGAGGCTCCAGCAGTCACCCTCTGAGTGAGTCATCGCTTGGAGGAACCCTCCGAATAAGTTCTGACTTCCTAGGGCATGATGGGGTGACAATAATTTACAACAATCCATTACATATTTTATGAATCACGACAAGAGAGAAGCTCAAGGACTCCAAACACAAAGGATGACAGAGATGAAATGTTGATTACCGGACTCCATCAGTGTACATGGTATACAGAACTATCACTGGAAGCCCCCACATATATACAATTAAAATAACAATGATTAATTTTAAAAATTTGAAAGATAAAAATACTTTAAAATTTAAATGTAGACTTCAAAAAACGAAAGTAGATATTCAATACAAATAAAATATTCCATGTGTTTGGTGTGCTCATCAAACAGCAGTTCAATGTTAGCAGTATAACCTTGAAGCACATTATAAATATAGATAACTTCAATTATTGCAGACTATTTGAAATATATTTAGAGGATAGAGGCAAGAGAACATTCCACATCATGGAAGTCCGCATTTGACTAAAATCAGACTCAAACAGTTTTCCAGAGAAATCTTCTTATTCATATAAGGAAAAAGAATCAACACATAGGTATGGGCTCTGAATATTGATAACTATCTAAATAAATATAAAGAGCTTACTGAAAGAAAGTAGGCAAAAGCAACTTCAAGAGGGGCTTTACAAGCAGGGTGTGGTGCTACATACCTTTAATCCCAGCTACTCAGGAGGCTGAGGCAGGAGGATCTCTAGCTCCTGGCCAGCCCCAGTGATTTAGGGACAACTTATGTCAGAATTTAAAAAGTAAAAAACAAAAAAGACTGAAGATGTAACTCAGCAGTAGAGCACTCCTGGGTTTGATCCCCAGTACCTCAGGGGAAGAAGAACAGGGTATGTACAATATGTTTTAAAAATAAAAGGAATATTGATTTTAGAAAAAGAGAAGAGCTATTGGAAGTTAACATTTGAATAAACAGTTAAAAGACAATGATGTTTTTTTTTTTTCTTTCCTCTCTCTCTCTTCTCTGACACTGTCCCAACAGACAGTGAGGCTGAAGGACAGGCTATTTGGCTTAATGAGTCATAGGAGATTTTACAGACCACACTGTGGGGGCCGGAGAAGAGCTTTGGTTTGTAATGAGTCAGAGAGGCAATTTCTCACCAAGATCTCACAGACCTGGATTTGTCAGTGTCTTCGCCCTTTAGCTTTCTCTTCATCACATCAGCTGGTGCAGCTAAATAACAGAGCCAGGAAGGCATCGGAGGTTTTGAATACCACCTTGAGCAGTTTTCTCCCCACAGATGGGGGATGCCAGGTTTATTAAATAGCATGCAGTAGACAAAGACGCAAAGCAGGGTGCTTGGGAGGCATTTAGGGAGTAGCTGGCCATTCACAGATCCCAGCAGGTGCTTATGCTTCTCAAATTGCAAAGGACTTAACACTGTGAGAGTGGAGACTCATTACTGAAGGCTTGAAAAGTGGATAGACGTATTCAACACCATGCCATGCGTTCCTCCCAGTCTTTAAAACTACAAAAATCTAACTTCAGCCTTTGCTGAGGTCACCAGTAAGATGACATCACTTCTCGAGGCTGTTTTTGGCTTCACTATGCCTTCAGACAGAAATCAGTAGCTTATCCAGTAACAATAACATAATCGTTATTATAACAATTACGAATCAATTAGTAATTAATACTCAGTAACTTATTTGGTAACAAGAACATAATTGGTAACTGACTCACATTTTTGGTGTAACATCCCAAAAACTCCATTAGAAAAATGAAGAGGTCTAACTTGTCTTTTCATTTACACCAGAAAGTCTAGTGACGTGAGAGTGATCAATGGTCTACTTAAAGTTCCAGGGTGAATCAGTGTGGTGACAAATCTCACCGTAAAGAAAAGAAGGGATGGAGCAAAAACATTACATAAGTGTATGGAATCCAAAGAAGAGCCTGGAAAGTCCCGAAAATGAATGTTTCACATGAAGTAGAGATTTGACAACGTTTTATGTCTAAGGTGAATGGTGGGATTTCACTTTCTGGAACACACTGCATAATATATGGCTTCTCTTTTTAGGGCTGGATAACTGGTGTGAAGATTTTTTTTAAAAAATGTACTTTCCTTGAGTTTTATTGATTTCATGACTAGGAATTTAAGCTTAAAGGAGGAGGAGAAAGAAGGGCCTGATATAGCTGTAAATTGGTAGAATGCTAGAAATCTTGTCTGTCAAGGGATAAAGGAAATCAATAGGAAGGAGTGTTGGCAGTTTCTGGGGGAAATTATTATAAAGTGTATCAGAAACCATGTCATGACGTGATGACACAATCTATGGGTCTGAGATCACATGAACTTAGGAGTCAAATCTAAGGAGAAAGCACAATGGCAGGTGCCAATAAGTGCTGACACTTAGAACATGGGAAGGGAGAAATAAATGCACACGGTTCAAAGAAAGCGGGTCTGATCATGTCTCGTCCTGAGTAAGAGAGGCATCTGAGCTAACTCCATGCACAGACCCGAGCACACAGGCACGGTAGGGACCTTAAATAAAGAAGAAAGAGGCCAAGGGAGAAATGAGGAGTCAACAAGAAATATAGCCACACAGAGAGAGAGAGAAAAAAGGAAGGAGGAACAGAGGAAAGAAAGTGGGGAGAGAGAGAGGAACTCTAAGGCTTTTCCAGATGAAAAACAATATGAACAGACATGCCTCTGAAAACAGGCTGGGATGGGCAGGCTGTATTTTAAACGACAGGTCGGGATCTGTTACTCTGCTAAAGTAAGAATTATAATTAACCTCAGGAAGAAAGTATTTGGAATGGCTGTTAGGAAAATAGAGTGGAGCTTTGGGAACAGATCAGTGGGAAGTTTTAGGGCTTCCACTTTTTCCTCTACTTACTGCACTGTACCATTTGAGCTACTCAGGAGCAACCCTTTAAATCTCATGTGATAATATGCCACTACCACTAGAAGTTTCAGGAAGAAACTGCCTGCCTCTTCTTGCTGAGTGCTGAAGAAGAAATACATGCACTTAGGAGGTTGTTTTAGATGCTCCTGAGATTGCTTACAGACCTGTGAATTTGAGTCACATTAAAAAGTCAAAGGTATTTCATGTGGGCTTCTCAAATCTCACTCATTCCTGTCCCTCATGGTCTTCTCTGTCTGTACTCTTCATGGTTGTTTCCTCCTGCTGCTAATGCTCAGCTCAGCCCTATCAGCTCCATCTCATTCGCCCTAAATCACACTTCTTTCTTTCTTTTTTTTTTTTTTTTTGGTAGTGGTGCTGGGGATTGAACCCAGGGCCTTGGCATGCTAGGTAAGCACTCTACCACCTAAGCTGTATTTTTTTAATGACTTCAGCCCAGTGTCCTTTCTCTGCCTTGCCTGCTAACTTTGCTTCCTCCCAAACCTGCACTGCCCCCTCATTCCAAGCCTTTGCAATTTGGATTCTGGCTTGGAGTTCAATGAAATTTATTTTTCTAAGTCACAGATGATTTACTCATTTTAGTTTTTATAATTTCTTACTGATTAAGAAATGGCAAGGAATAAGGTGCAGTATAGTATTAGAAAGAGATTTTTTTTTAATTATATAAATCCAGAAATGGAGCTGGTAGCATCATGAGGGAGTGACTTTCCAGCCATTGTCTTTCTGGGGATGCACCTAGCCAGCTCTTTTCCTCCATCTGCTTTTTCTGGTAAGTGCTCGCATGGCTGTGCATCCTGGAGGGTGTGCTGGATGGGACGTCCTGAAGGCGAGCACAGCAAGAACTCTTTCTTGCATGCGTACACAAAATATAACTTACCAGATGACCCTGAAGAACACAACGGAAGTCTGGGAGTCCTGGGCAGGATTTGAGGTGTTGAAGTATAGCTCTGTCCTAGTGTGGGCAGGATCTCTAGCCTCTCCCCGCTCCTCAAATTGATGCTTCTCCTTTGACCTTGGCAGCATTGTTTCAAGATTCAATGATTTCTCCAACATCAAGATAGATTCAAAGATAGATAGCTAAGATGATGCTACAGCCTGCTCTCTTTCCTTTCAGGGTATTCACATCTGACCACTGGAACTTCATAGAGGAAGAGAAGTACTCTGATTTGCATGTGATAACAGTGAATTCCATCCCAGCAAATGTGCTCATACTTTGCTACATGGTGACCAGAAAATGGTGACAAGCTTCCACTTGGGGAACAAAAAAGGTGATTTACAATCATTTTTCAGTTAAAGTTTAGGCTGAGTAAAGGCAAAGTTTCACAAAAATGGTTTCTAAATGACTTCCAATAACTTTGGATCTCATTCTAAGCCTCATTAAACAGGTTAAAGATTGAAACCGTCTCAGTCTATCCTAGGGATTTGGGGAATCACTGTGCCATGCATCTAGCCTTTTGGAGAAGGCTCACCACAAGCAACATTAATTCCTGCTGCAGGGCCTCGGCCTGTTCTCTCTCTGTTCTTGGCTTGATTGATATTCAGTTCCTGTCTCTGTTGCAGGAGGTTGTCACACCATTGAAAGGGTGAATTCTTTGCCACAGCTCAGGGACCCTCCAGGTGGCACGTGTGTCCATGCATGGGGGTCCCACTGCCTGCTGCCCGGAGTCTCCGCTGGGACCTCCTGGAGGCCCCATCCAGGCAGCTCTGCGGTGCCCTGCTGGGTCTCTGGCTGTCACCCTCAGCCTCTTCATTTCCCTACATCTGCTGCCTGTGGTGGCAACCCAGTGTGTTTAGTAGAACACGGGATGGACCTAGTGTTAATTCCCTCAAGAAAGACGCTGAACGGCCATTTCTTGAGTACCCACTTCTTCCAGATACTTCCTATATGTCTTGTCAATTACCCTGAAATCTTAGAAGAAAATCAGTATGATTCCAAGTTATCTGGGAAAGCTGAACTTGGGTGCAATAACTTGGAGAAGATCTGACTTTGTCTGTCTTTCTGTACAGTGTGTGGTTTTCCCACCCCCCACCTGGCCTCGCCAGCAGGTAACTGTGGGAAAGGAGGCTGTGCGTGTAAATGGTGGTTCTCATGCCTGCTGCAGTGGTGAGGGACACACTCAACCCCTGACTCTGTGTTGTTTATCCCAAAGTCTCTGCCTTCTCCACAATTCTCACTGGACTTGACCTCCTGGTAGCAGTAGTAACCATTTTTATTTTTCAATATAAAAGGAATGGAAGGGTAGCATGACAATTAGAAATGATAAAAGAATGCACCAACACTTATGTATTTGGTGGTGACACTGTGATAGGTACCAACTCATAGGGTGAAAATTGTGTGATCAAAGCAGAGATTAAAGAAGCAGCATTTCCAAGCTGTCCAAGATGAAGACTGAAGAATCCCAGGTGTGGAGGCAGAGCAGTGCTGGGCTAGGGCAGGAAAGACTGAGAGGTTTGGTGTCACTGATGGTGGAGGGCTTGACATACTTCCCTCCTGCTATATTTTTCATTGTCTTTTCAGCATACTAATATTTGTGAATGAATTATGTGCCTTTGAATTGATGCTTGGAGTACTCTGTTGCATAATAGGTATCCTATAAACATGTATTTAATTGAACCTTTATTTGATGACTAATGTGGAGGTACTTAGCATTTAAGCATTTGTATGGGGATAATTCTTATATGAGGGCCATTAAATTATTGCAGAAAAAAACTCAGTGCTTTAATATTGGTAAACATGTAAGTGTGCTCTGGAAGGTTTTTTTTTTTTCTAAAAGCCCATTACTGTTTCCTTTAAGGGAGTAGTAAATTATGAATGCATTTAGCCTGGTTCTTCCAAGTAAAAATATGATAAAAAGGAGTTAGGCTTTTGGTTTCATGATGAAAATAAGGATTCATCTTTTGGCTAGAGTCAATGTGGTTAATAAATTCTCAATGTCATCTGACTATAAAAAAGTTTTCACAAGGTACTTTCTCATGGAACTTTGTCTGTGTAAGAAATGGAAGAGTCACCCTAAGAAAAGAACTTTGGAACATAAGTGAAGATATGGAGTGGTAGAGATGGAAAGTTTTGAGCTGAGGATTCAGAAAATATTCTGGGGGAAAAAAAGTTCACTCTTTCAAATCTGGAAAAAAATTATGAAGTGAATATCCATACTTAAAACTGCATTCAAATTTTGAAATTATGTGTCCATTGTGAATTATATTTTCAATGATCCCTGGGTATTGTTCAGCTTTTCATTGACAGCGATAACCAACATATCTTAGAACAATTTAAAGGAAATAACATTTACTTTGATTTGAGGTTTCAGGAGTCTCCATCGTTGGCCAGTTACACTGCAGAAGCCTCATAGTGGAAGGGCCTGGTGCAGGAAAGCTGCTTGGACAATGGTATCTGGAAAGCAAGGGGATGGGGGGAGGGAAGAAAGCACAGGGCATGTTCCCAGTGATCTCTTTCTCCAATTGAGTCCCACCTCCCAGGAGTATATTCAACTATCAATGGATTAATTAACCAAATGGATTAAACCATGGATGAGGTCAGAGGCTTTATGATCCAATCATTGCCTAAAAGCCCCACCTCTGAAGTTCATTACATTGGGAACCATGCTGTCAACACCTGACCTTCTGGGGGGACATTCCAAATCTAAATCGTAACACATCCCCAATCTGAGGTTGCTCCTATCAGAGACTCACCAGAACAAATGTTCACTCCTCTCCCACAGACCAAGTAGCAAGCAATACACTCTTTACAGAGAAGTATTTAGGTGTAGGGCATTCCTCAAAAATAACTTTAAAAACTTGAGGCTGACATATTAAATAACAAGCATTACTTCCAAGTGTTATTTACCTTTGTATAGTATAAATGCATACAAAAACTGTTTTCATGAGTTGACATAGTGTTAAATACAATTCTTGGGACCCATATTCAAGAGGGGAATTGAAGTAACTTGGGGTCTCAGATCACCTTGAGCTTTGACAAGCACTTGGTTGTGGGAAACAACAAAAAGGCATAAATTATCAAGAAAGTAATTTCCTTTTTAGGAAAAGCTATTTTGAGTGTTCTCCAATGAATAAAGACAAAAATTATGTGCCAAGCTGAAGAAAATCTGGAGATATATTGAATGGAAAGTATATGCAAGGAAACTATAATTGGACATTCATAGAAAAATTAGTGACAAGAGAAAGCAGGGTATTACAGCATTCCTCTAGTGGAGAAGATCTTTGAAGCTATGTGAAGACTAAGGTATTAGGACTAAGAAATGGAAGTGAAGACAGACCTGAGTGTCCTGGAAAGAGAGATGGGGTGTTACAGCAGTCCTGGGGTTAGAACTGACCACAGAAATAAAGCACCCAAAAAGCTACAGATTGGAAGCACATCAATTTCATCTTTAGTGTTTGGAAATTCGTAGTCATATTTTACAAGTATTTGGGATGGAATGTTACTCTGATACATTAAAGACATCATCTCATTTTCAAGCATCTCATTATCTTGCAATCCCAGTCTTTCTCCCAGTTCACTCCAACAATCACTTAGCCCCACCAGTCGCATATTTCACATCCATCATGTGGCCCCACTAGCTCCACCCTGTTTTCATCCTTAGTTCTTATTACATCCCTGTCTCCTCTTTACGCTTTCCCACTCTGCCTTCTGCCCAGGGAGGTTAATCTCCCGCAGGGGGCCCAGGTGCTCTGCCTTCCTTCACTCCCCTGTGAATGACAGGCCCTTCTTCCTGCCTGAGGCCAACCTCTGGCCCTGCACAAGGAGTCCCCTTCTCTTTTTCTTAGGACCATCACTCCTAACAAAGTCACCCTGAGACCTTCAGAACTACTTTACTTTTGCCTTTCAATGCTGCAGAACTCCAATTAACAGGGAATCCGGAAACTGACAGTTCCATCCTTTGTCTTTAAGGCATATTTCCTTGGAGCACCTCACCCCACATCTGCTGTATTGTTTTCTGCTCTTGAAAGAAAGACCCACAGTCAATTTTCACTTTCTTTCTTCACAGTCACTCCTAATATCACACCTTACCAGCCTTTTTTGGAGGAACTGCTCTGTCAGGTGCCCAGTGACTCTCTAGGCTAGCTAATGCCCTGTTCTCAACATCCTTTAGTGGACACCCCCCTTCCCAACAGCTTCGAACCTTGCCCACCAGTCCTCCCTCCAGGACACAAGGCCCTCATTCTGCCCTGATTTTTCCCTGACTTCATGAGATGCTTCCTTCTAGGGACCATTGCCAGTGGTTCTTCATAAGAGGATAGGGTGCAGTAATAGAGGCTACTAACTCTGCACTCAGCCTGAGTGCAAATGCTCAGTACTTAGCACCTAGCTGTGAGAACTTGGGTACTTAATTGGCTCTTCAGTATTTAAGAAAGAAAGAAAGTATTGACGGAATCTTCCATATTTGGGGATGATAAACTGTATCTATTGCATAAGGTTGTTCTGATGATTAAATGAATGTGTATTTACTTATACATATGTTCCAAATTATGGAGTCCTATATTCATTTAGGAATATACAAGAATTTATGTATCAATTTTGTATATAAAATTTTGTATTCCTGGAACTCAGTTTGGAACTCTTTGTTGTTATTATAGATGTTTGCAATTGTTACTATATCTAAATTTTTTTAATGTTGAAATGTCCCAGGGTTTGGATTTGGGAACTCCTCTCATCTGTATGCATCTCCCTGATTATCTCATTTTTTTTCAGGACATTAAATATTTCCCTAATACCCCCAGGCTGGAAATATCCCCAAGCCTTATTTAAAGGTCTGATAAGCATCTCAGAGTTAATCACTGAGTTTTTCATACCTGGTGCTTTCAGGCTTCCCAGACTAAATGAAATTAAATGGCTAATTAACCCTTCCAGTTGTTCAGGCCAAAATACCTGCTTTCTCTCATGTGTTATCATTCCAAAAGCAAGCCAGAATCTTGTTCTGTTAAGCATGTACTTTCAATCCATATCAAGGAAATGTTATTTTCATCATTATGAAATATCCCTCTTTATCTCAGGCAACACACTTGATCTTAAAGTCTGACTTATGTGATGTGAATACAGACCTACAACCACTATATATTGCTTATGCTTTACTGTTTGTACTGGATGTTTTCCCCTCAGCAATTTGCTTTCAATCTATCTGTCTCCTGTTAGTTACTATGTTTCTCTGGGAATCAGCATATATTAGGCTCTTGATTTCTATTAATCCTATAGTCACCATTCTGGCCCATTTCGGCCTCATTCCTAGCTTGCATGACAGCTGCCATTAGTGTAATTAATTTATACATATTTGGGAATATCTACTTGAATGTAAATTATGAAATGTGAAGTCTGATAGTCTACCACCATACAACTAAGAGTAAGGAAATTGTGAAGACAAGAATCTTGGTAGATACCAGTTCATCTCTTTAACTATACATGTCTTTAAAATATTTCAATCAACATTTAAAATGAATTCAAGAATTTTGTTTACAAATTTAAAGAAATGAAATTTAAATACATTAAGCAATATATGTATCTTGTGTGTCATCTGCTCAGGCTTGACATATGTATATATTCAGGAAATTGTGAATACAATGAAGTAGATTTTTTAGGCTGATTCTTACCACCTTAACATCCTCCCTTCCTCACACACCCCCTTTACCTCTGGCATAGTTTTCTTTCACTGTTAAGGACTCCTTTAGAATTTTTTGTGAGTGGGTGAGCTGGCAATGATCTCTCTCCGCTTTTCTTTCTCTGAAGATAACTTTATTCTGGAAAGGCATTTTCATTGGATGTAGACATCTGGGTGGAAAGTTATTATTTTCTTCCCTTAAAGATTTTCCACCTGAGGGGCTGGGGTTATGGCTCAGCAGTGGAACGCTTGCCTTTTACGTGTAAGGCCCTGGGTTCGATCCTCAGCACCACATAAAAAATAAATAAATAAATGAATAGAATAAAGTTATTGTGTACAACTACAAAAAAAATAAATATTTTAAAAAAGATTTTCCACCTGGCTTGTGGGATTTTTATTTTATTTTATTTTAAAATTTCACCATAATGTGTAGTTATTTTTTTATCATCATTATTTTTTGAGATTCACTGAGACCAAAACTGTGGGGGAAGATAAATAACAAACAGAAACAAAAATACTTTTGCTTGCAACTGGTTTTCTAAATTCTGTCTCTGATTTTTGTGTTGACACATCTCACTCCCTCTTAGTCGAGTGGCATTTGCCTTAAGGCCACTGGGAAATAATAGGATGTGAGAAATTAGATGGCTAGGATTGGGAGGGCTTGAGGAAGTTCTGCCTCCTGCTCCGTGGGCTACACATAGTGTTAGCTTTTCCAATACTACTCTTGTTTCAAATCTGTGGACTCTCAGTGAATTTAAATGGCCACCTTAGTAAAAGGGCATTTTTTAGGAAATCTCTATTCCATATCACTTTTCTCTGTAACTAGAAGGCCTGGCCTCAGCTACTCTCATGGTATTTAAGCAGCCAATGCTCACCCATAATTTCACCTCTCGACTTGTTAGTTACAGTTTGTTCCATGAAGTTTCTGCTCCAAAATTCTCTATTTTAACTCTATTTCAATTAATTTGAACTCTTCTCTCACCCGCATATTCAATCATATATGCGAACACATTCTAATTTATAATTACTTTTCACATATAATAATAATTTCCTATCTCTCTATAACCATTCAGACAAGCTATTTAGAAGAAGGCCAACTGGAGGCAGAAATCATTTAGAAATAAATTATTTTTGATAGGCAAACTATATTTAAATAACAATCAAGGACTGACTATATACCACAAACATATCATCAGTTTAAAATAAATCATTGCTACCAATTTCCCAAGACTGATATCCAAGGATATGAAATAGAAGAATAATGCATTAATTTGCATAAATATATTCCTAAATGGATGGATTCTGTAATTTTTAATTTAGATCCTAAATGTCCACTAATGTCTTCCTCTGTGGGCTATGGAAGAAAGAGATGTTGGAGGGCAACAAGGTCATGCTCTTTGGTATTTTTATTTTAGATAGGAACATTTATTTATTAATTTGGCAGATGTTTACCTGTGTGCATTCTGTACTCTGCACTCACTCTGCCACATCCTGGGGACATGGGAG
Source organism: Callospermophilus lateralis (assembly GCF_048772815.1). NCBI lineage: Eukaryota > Metazoa > Chordata > Mammalia > Rodentia > Sciuridae > Callospermophilus > Callospermophilus lateralis. The sequence goes on along the minus strand of NW_027517992.1, from coordinate 461,995 downwards.
CAGACAATATGATTACAAAATCAGAACTGCTATAAGTCATTAAGATGTAAGGGAGAGGAATGCAAAAAAGCAAAATAGACAAAAATGCAGAGAGAAAATTACAAGGCAGAGAAAATATATAAAGAACACACATGTGCACACATACTCATGTGCACACACACATGCGCACACACGCACACACATGCACACACACACATACACAATGCACATACACATGCACATACACACATGTACACACGCATGCACGCACATGCACATACACATATACACGTGCACACACATGTACACACAGAGGGCAGCAGAGAGAGGGAGACTGACTCATGTTTATAACAAGTCCACTCTTGCAGTTATGAGCCCATGATGGTGACAGCAAACTCAGAGCCCTCTTCACCTACAATCCTCTTAAAATCCCACCCCTCAGCATTACTGTTAAGAGAATAAAATTTTCAACTTGTAGACTGTGGGTGACATACTCAAACCAGATATGTGAGAAATTATGGATAACTGAACTGGATCACAGTTGAGATGGAAGATGGGTGGGAATAGTTTCTGGACAGGTATGGAGGTGGCTCAGATGTCCCATCTGTGATCAGTGAACTTGATCTTTTCCTCCTAATTCTGAGATGTTACAAAGTTTCACATTGGGCGTTCAGCAGTGATTCTGGCTGAGGGCCAGAGCACTTCAAATTCGATAATTCAAAAGAATGACAGGCAACCTACAAGGATTAAATTTAGAGTTTGGAAGGTTACCATAGCAACTCTTAAGATAAATAAAAGGCAGGAATATGGCAGAGACTTATTTTTTTGAGTTCAATATGGTGTTTAAAAAGTCAGGTCAGAGGAGTGGCTCAGAACACTGCTCTCTGCTCCAGTGCACTCTCCTCTCCTTCAATTGGAGGCTACAAACGACTTCTGGCCATATTTGTTCTGACAGTTTTCTAAGCCTTCAGCTGATTTTTTAACTGAAGAAGTTCAACTCTCTCTGGATTTTTCAAACGCCAATCTTGTCTATGCTTACAGATCTACCATATATTCCCAAGCTGGCTTTGGTGAGGAATGCTTCTTTTTAGCTAGCAACTTCGTGGTAAACATTAATAAGCCTTAACAGGGAATTCTAAGCGCATCGTGAAATAACCCAGATGTGACTGGGTAGAACTAACTTTCATTCTGAAACCAGCTTTTTCTGACTTTAAAATTTGATTTGGGACTTATGATTCTTGAAGTAGAACTATTAAGAAAACCCTTGCATGAATATGTTAAGAACAAAGCAAGGGGCCGACATAATTGAGGGAAAGTCTAACCAGTGGGGATCTCGGGTACAATGGACACATCAGAGTGAGGCTGCACCCACAGGTGTGTTGTGTGGGCAGGTGTGTTGATCTGAGTGACTCAAGGAGGCTTCTATTTGGCCAAGGGAACACCTGTGGTCAAAGTGGCTTTCACCTACTGTGTCCTGGGTGAACTCATGTGAGTCAGCCACAGAGCTTCTTGACCTGGGCTGGCAATCACAGTTTATGGTGTTTATTTTACTTTTGCATATTTTCCATAATTTCCCTTTAGGGCTACTCATGGGTCCTCACTTTAGGCACCAGTCTCCAGAGACATGGTACCCCATTGGGCTGTGCAGAAGCTGGGGCAGTGCCCATCAGGAGTCGATGTTGGCAGGACCCAGTAAGCAGGCATGGCCAATGTCAGAATACAATGAAGTAGGCAGAAACCCTCCGGGGGACAACGGTGTGGGGTCTTGACCTATGCTCTGTACCATGTGTGGTCCTGACTTCCAACGTAGACGTACATAACTGCCTCACAGTGAAGCGTCTGAGGATTTAACCACAGCATCTTTTTGGCCTGATTTTTATAATTTCAATTACATTCACCAAAATAGAAATAATAAATCTAATTAATATATAAATAAAAAGAAGCAGTTCCCTTATGACACATCATCTGGGTATTAGAGGAGCAATGTAAATAAGTCACATGGGTAAGAAGTAGATTGAGAAGCATGCTTACTGCTAATGCAGGAGTAGAACAAAGCAAGCCATGAAGTAACAAAAGATGTGCTTCAGAGAGAGGGGCGTCCTCCGGTGAGAAGTGGAGACTCTAAGGCACAGACATAAGAGATCCAAGGAGGAAAATGTGATGTTGAAGGCCAGAGGAGACAATGCAGATGCAAAAAGAGACCCTATAGGTGAGAAATCTCATCTGCCTTTTTATGTCCCCAAAATTTCTAACAGCATTCACAGAAAACAAACGGGAGTAATTTCTCTGAAGAAGTCAGAATGCAGAGCACTGTTCTAAAGTGGCCTTACCATAGGCTCCTCTAACAAAGCTGATGGAGGAGCACTTTCAAAGATTGTGACAAATGGTTACCAAGAGTTATCTGTGTAGGTCCAAAGAGAAAATTCAGAACTATCAGTGGAAAAGAGGCTTATTAGGTAATTGCAAATAGGTATGGCCACAAAAGGCAGACATATAGGCCTGCCCTCAGCCAGCTGCCAATGAGTTTATAGAACTCATCCTCAGAACTATGTACTAGTGAAGACATCTTGAAGGGAAGGGACAATGGCAAGTTGAATTGAGACTCAGACAAATTGTGGTGTGATGGGATTACCCAACTGTGAGGCACAGTGGAAAATGACATATTTGAGTTCACCACCCGCATGCATTTTCAAGATACAGAACCATTTCACTGTGAGGACAAAATATGAAGAATATGAGAAAAAAACCAAATGTATGGGATATAACATTAAAAAAAATCAAGACTCCTGATACAATTAAAGCAAGCAATTCCACAATGTATCACAGTGTGTATAAAAGTATCACACTGTAGCCACGAATGGATTTAATTTGTTATGGTTTGGATCTGGGGTGTCCTCTAATAGCTCTGTGTTGATGCCGGAGTGTTCCGGGTGGAATGATTAGGTTAGGAGAGCTGCAACCTCATCAGTGGGCTAAGCCATAGGAGGCTTCAGAATCAGAAGCGATTTCCTGGTGGTAATCTCAGGCAGGTGGGGCATGGCTGGAGGAGAGGGTCACTGGGGCCTCCCACTCTCTCTACCTCCCAGCTGCCAGGAGCTGAGAAGCTTCCCTCCTCCACTTTCCCTCCTGTAAGTTGCTCTTGTCAGTGACAAGAGGCTGACTAGCACACAATTATTATTCTTCAATTAAAAATAAGTTATATAAGGAAGTTGGGGGAGTAGCTAGAAGGGTGGAAGGAGAGGGTCATCGGTGTACAAAGTGCATGTATGAAGATGTGAGTTTGGTGTCAATGTGCCTTGTATACAAACAGAGATATGATGAATGGTGGTATAAAGGTGTATTGATAATTGTATGCAAAAAAAGAATAATAAGAGAGCTCATGTATAATGGCATAATTTGGTGTGAACATACTTTGTATATAGAGTTACAAAAAATTGTGCTGTGAATGGATAATTATGAATGTAATGCACTCCACTATTGTCATCTATGTAAGAAATACATTTAAAAAAGAAAGAAAAATAAATAAATAAAACTTAAAAAAAGAACAAATAAAAATAAAAAATTCTGTAGACTAATATCACAGCAGAAAGCCAAAAATAAATAAATAAGTTATACAAAATCTACATGTAGTGGAAAAGGAAAGAGACTAAGTTAAAAATGAGACTAAATTCTTGGGAATCCAACTTCAATCTCCTTAAAGAGAAAAAAAAAAGTGAATCAAGACTTCTTGAGAGGCGCTTTCACAACTACTGGGGAGAAAACTCAAGTCACTCGTTGTTCAATGCTTGGAATAGAAGTGAATAAGAAGAATGTGTCTTTTCATGAACACACAGAGGAATGGGTTCTTTCTTATTAGGTTCCTTTTCGTACAGGTTTCACAAACATCAAAGAGCAGCTCCTGATCAGGAACCTCAAGGTGATTTTTCCAAGTGAACTGGGAAAGGGACGAGGACAGCCAATACTAAGGGTCACGGTTCACCAACTTTAATTCATCCCCTATTAAGAAGGATAGGGATGAGACACTGTGGCCTGGGAATAAAAGAGACTGCTTGGAACAACAGTAGCTATTACTTCAGATAGATGCTGACTTCAGTGTACTATTGGGTCCAAAATGTTGAGGTCACGGGATAAACAACAATTTCCACTTTTGATTACTGAAGGAAAGTATCTCATATGTTATCCATAGACTGTTGCCATATTCATTGGATTTTCTGAACTTCCAAGAAGACACCCTACCCGAAGACTAGGGGGTGTAGATGGGGAGGTGAAAGCATAGGAGTTCTGAGATTTGGGAGAGAGGCACCTGGGATCATTAAGGGAGTGGTTTGGACACCTTTCCAGGCTTCTCAGGCAGAAGGACCTGCCTTTTCTGTGGATGTCATCAGAATGCCAGTGTATGAGTTATGATATTAATGCATAAAGCAAACCTTTGATAAAAGTTTAACAATTGCATAGAACCAAACACAATGTTTCACAGAGTTATTGCTTCCCAGCAAATGTAAGGTGTATAGGGCAAGGGGCTCAGTAACAGGCGTAAACTGATTGTCATCCTGGCAGAATGAGTATCTGCAGATTTTCTCTTCATTCAGTTTGTTCTATGGACTTAAGCAAAAATAAATATTGGGTTCTAGAAATATAAATGTGTCTGGGTTAATGGCTATACAGATAATGATTGTCTTGGTCTCTAAATTTTATGTAGATGGAGATAGAAAATTAGTAACAAAAGCCTTTTAAATAAATAAACATGGGACTCTTGAGAGATGTGTTTCATCTCTGCTTTCTGAGCCCTGAAGGAATCACAGAATTTGGAGTAGAGACACTAGAGCTGCCTCCAGCTTCTCCAGCTTCGCAGACAGTCAGACCTCTGGGGGTCACTGAGAACACCTCCTAGTGAGGTGAAGGGTAGGAAGAAGGGTAGGGTAATGGCATTTTAAATTTAAATTTAACACAAAAAGTTTGCAGTTTAGAGTTTTAACTTCTATGGACAAGGCAACAGATTTTAAATGCTCCAAGCCCCTTTATGTTTGGATTTTAACTTGAACAGGTTTTACATGTCTTACCTTTAATTTCTTCCTGGGAATTTTATAATTGTATAGGATTAAAACTGGGGCATGGTTGAGTTGAAATTTTTAATTGGAGTTGATGCATTGTGTTTGTGCATTTTATCCAAGTGTTGATTTCTGACTCTGCAGGAAGAGATTTGGGATTAAAAAACAAAACAAACAAACAAACAAAAACCCAAATAAATACAATGGAAATGGAAAGCTGTATGTGATAATTTCAGTAACAAGCTGAGAGGCTTCAGCCTCACCTGTTGAGGGAAGTCCAGGAAAGTAGCCAGGAGCCTGCACTGGGCATCAAAGAGTCTGTGCTCACCTCCGGGGACAATGAGAATTCTTAGAACAAAAACTGTCTTTGTTAGATGTTAACCCCAGTTTCACAGGGGAGAATTTTTTTTTCTTTCCATGGGTCCAGATTCTATTATACAACCTGGAACCACGGTGCCTTCTCTTTTCTCCACCTGCAGGAAAGTGGGCAAACTTGGTCAACTGGCAAATTTGGGAAGCTAACCAGGTGCGCATGGGCCAACTCTGCCCACATTTTCTCTTTGGGGAATTAATGGCTCATAGTGAGGCCATATTTTGTTTTGCTGGCATGGGAGGTAAGGTGTATCATCCTGAGGTTTAGTTGACATCTGGTTTTAACTAAGATAACTCTAATTCATCTTCAGTAACAAATTGATGTTTTAACATACATTGTTAGAAGTTACTCTCAAGCTGTTTAGAATCTGACAAAAGGATGTGGTCTTTATTGTGTGATCTTCTGTGGGAGACTGAGTGGTAACTACACTGATAAACATTTCTTTTGGTACTGGAGATTGAACTCGGGGGAACTCAACTACTGAGCCACATCCCCAGCCCTATTGTGTATTTTATTTAGAGGCAAGGTCCACTGAGTATCTTAGTGCCTTGCTTTTGTTGAGGCTGGCTTTGAACTCAAAATTCTCCTGTCTCAGCCTCCCAAACTGCTGGGATTACAGGCATGTGCCAAGGAGCCCAGATCACTGATACACATTTTAAAGAAGAGACGGAAGCACAGGGCTTAAATTTGGGGGCATAGATTACAAACATGGTAGCAAGCTGAACTGTGACTTGAATCCATCTCATCTATTCCAGAGACTGAACTCTTAACAGCAATGTTATGTGGCCCTGGTGAAAAGTTTACTTTTTGATAATGTAGCAAAATCATACAAACAACAATAATAATGAAGTGCAGTCTCAAGGTGCTAAGAGGGGCATTGTGGGTAAGTGATGGTCTGAGATTTCCTTTCTTTTCCCTCTCAAATCCAATTTCAGCCTCTGAGCTCAAGTTTAACTTGAGGCTGGGGGGATTCTGTTACTATGTAAAGATTTGAGCTGGGATTATGCTTCTGTTTTTCCTTCTGCAGGTTGTGTGAGTGTTTGGAAACTAGTATCAGAGATACTGCAGTGGGAAAAGGAAAACATAGGTCTTGTTGACGTGTCACAGAAAGACAAGAGTGATGGGCACATGCGGTTGGGAAATGATTCTGCAAACTGGGGCCACTCTGCCGAGCCTCACATGCTTGCTTTCTTTGTTTATCTTTTTCTAGCACCAGGGATTGAACCCAGGGATGCTCAACTACTGAACCACATCCCTAGACCTTTTTTTTACTTTTTGAGACAGAGTCTAATTAAGTTGCTTAGAGCCTCACTAAGTTGCTGAGGCTAGCTTTGAACTTGTGATCCTCCTGCCTCAGTCTCCTGAGCCTCTGGGATGACAGGTGTGCCCCGCCATGCCTATGCAGCTATTTAAAAAAACAATTTTATCTGCAGCCCTGCTTAGCTTAAGGAAACAAGATCACATTCCTCAGCAAACAACCTGTTATCTGCAGAAGAAATGTAGGCCCAAAATACTGATTAAAAAAAAATACAAATTATCCTGAAGGCAGATTTTTGTGACCCTTACACGGTCCAGGTTCCAAAACTCAGAGACATAAGAACAGGATCCAAAATAGAACCAAAGTGACTATACTCATGTGCAGTGGGAACTTGGAAAATCTAATGTCATCCCACTGTCAGTCAAAGTCACAAGGTAGGATCTGGGCAGGACTCCAGGACTCCACAAACTTCCCTGACACCCCCCAATAAAACTGGAGGACGGGGGAGCTGTGTCATTCCTCTCTTCTCTGAGCAAATCCACTCTCTCCCTTGAAAGGATCCCCTTTCCCCTTTCATACCTCTTCTCATAAACTCATGCCTGCTGCTCTGAGCATCACCTCTGAAATCTTCCTGGCAAGATCTCAACAACTGATGGGAAAGAGCTACCATAGCTTCCTCAGCTCTATGCAGCACATCCTTGCCTTGTGACACTGGGCAGCCTTGACCCACAGAAATACAGAAAAGAGAAAGGTCAAGGTCAATCCATGTGCCCATGCCTGACCTTGCTCATCCCCAAGACACTCAGAAAGAGCTTATGTGGGCTCAGCCAGAGAAAATATATTCTGCGTGTAAGGAGGTCTTCAAATACATGATACTTGAGTCCATATACTCATGTAACTACTCACAAAAGTAAGTTCTAGGGGGAAAAATAACACTCAATTAAGTAATTTGGTTAATGAATTAAGTATGGTCACTGTTTTCTGCTCTAGTAAGGGTAGATGCAAATGCTATTTCCAGCACAGGACAAAATAGTGCCCAAATATATCTGTATGTATGTATAATGCTCACATATCTCTAAACATAATCATGTGCACATTCATTAATATACATATGTATAAATATGTGTAGCCATATGACAGGAGAACAAAGAAACACAGAGATGTACTACAGAACCTACTTTCTGGCAAAAACCAGAAAGATTTATTTGCACACCCTTTTCAAAACATTGAGGTTGCTCTTACTTTGGGCACTCTACAGGGAATGAATCAGAGACACGGAGGTAAGGAGTTGACTCGGGAGGTCACCTCAGAAAGAAAGGTGTGGAAGGCAGGAACCTGGGACTAGGGAGGCAGATCTGAGGAACCCGTGAAAGGCATCATTTGCTGTGTCAGATCACCTCAGTTTGGATTTTCCAGAAAGAAGACCTAAAGACAAGTATTTGAGTACAGAAGTTTATTTTGAGGTATTCTGAATGAACAGGTGCAGATAGATGAGAAAAACAAGATGGTAGAAAAAAGAGCAAGAGGTAAGTTACCAAGGGTCTCAGCACTAGAGGCGGCTAGGGCTAAATTCCACTGTGGATCTTTGAAAGGCAGCGTAGAACATGCATCAGAGACATCCCAATGTTAATCAGTAACTTCTGGAGGGTCTATCTTATGAGTATATCTTCCTATAAGTCTGTTCTGGAGCAGAAGAACCAGTAGTGAGCCCTCAGGCACAGGCAAAGGCCGTTGTTAGTGGAGTCACGATTCATGGAATCTTTAGTACTGAGAAGATCTCAGTGGACATCAGTGGGATTTGCTCTACCAGTGTAACCCTAATCTTTAGTAGATGGTGCACAGCCCATTACAAGGTCCCTTTGTCTACGTCTTAGTCTGCAGGTTGCTATGACAAAATGCGATTGACTAAGTGGTTGACACAACAGAAATTCACTTTTCACAATTCTGGAAGCTGGGATGTCTAAAATCAAAGCACTAATAGGTTGCATTTCTGATGATCACCTACTTCTGGATTGAAGACAAACATTTTTCACTGTGTCCTTGCATGGCCTTCCTGGTGCATGCCCATGGAAAGAGAAAGGGAGATGGGGTGGGGGGGGGGAGAGAGAGAGAGAGAGAGAGAGAGAGAGAGAGAGAGAGAGAGAGAGAGAGAGAAACGCTTCTGCTTATTCTTATTCTTATAAGAACATAACTCCAGTGAAGCTGTGCCCCTTGTTACCTCATGTAAACTCAATTACCTCCCAAAGGCCTATATCCCAATACTATAACATTGAGGGTTAGAACTTCAACAGATGGGTTCTGGGAGCAGGAATAAAAATATTCAACCTATTACAGTAACTATCAACGTTGTGATGGTGTCATAGGTTGAGTTGTGTCCTCCCAAAAGGTCTGCTTTTCAAACCCTCAGGACCTCAGTGATCTTGTTTTGAAATAAGGTTATCTTCGATGCACTTAGTTAGGAGTAGTGCTGGAGTAGCAGTGTGGGCCCCTAATCCAGTGTGACCAGTGTCCTTCTAAGAAAAGGAGAGAGATTAATGGCAGAATGCATTGTGCAACGGAGACAGAGTTACATCTATAACCAATGAGTACCACAGGACACCAGCAGGCACTGGAGGCTAGAAACACACATTCTTCCCTACAGATTTCACCAGACACCTGGCCCTGCTGACAACCACAACGAATGCCTCTACAACCACAAGATAATGCATCTCTGCTGCTTTAAGCCATGCTCATTGTGGTACATTTTTGTAACTGCTCCTGGAAACCAATTCAGATAGTGTCTGCTCCATCAAGTAGGTTCTAGTGAAGATAAATTGGAGGAGACGCTTCAGATGACTAGTAAGAGACAGTAGAGTAAAAATGAGCCATCAGTGTTTGTAGCCACTGAGATATTAGGATTTTTTTTTTTTTGACCACACATAACAGCCTTCCCTGAGTGAGAGAACTTGATAACTTCAAGGAGTTTTCAATTCTATTAAACATGTTCTTAAATTACATGTTAAATTTACTGTGGGAACAAGAGAGGCAAAAAGTAGTGGCCAAACTGGCATCTATCAGAGAAAAGGATGCTAACACAGCTACCAACCCAAGCCACCATCCTAAATTCTGTTGCCATGCATTTCCTCAGATGAAGAGTATCTCCAAATTGTCACTTGGTCACTTTAATTTTTTTCATTGATAGTATCTTCATGATATTTACTATACTAATAAGCAAGTCAGTAATTTGTCCAAGGAAAATACATTTCTGACATTTACATTGTGTCCAGCCACATGCTGAAACCCGTTGATGTGTCACCTTATGCTGAGAGAGGATCCAGCTTCTTAAATGCCACTATGTCTGCCTTGAGCAAACCATTCACAGAAACTTTAATTAAAGCCAGTAAATATTTCCTGAGCACCCACTCTGCTCCAGGGACAAAAATTACTAACAATGTCAGTGATCATAGTTACAATCACTGTCTCCTGAAACCTGAGTGTCTGCTGGGGACACCCACTCTAACTACACTGGCATGCCACACTAGCATATTGTTTGTGTTATGAGACATTGTGGTCATTGTCGCAGGAGAGAGATTGTCAGATCACAGTCATGGGTCAAGTGAACATTTTCCCAGGGTGGCATTTAGTGCTTCTGTGGCAATCTGTCATTTGAGGGTATACACCCTAAGTTGCTGTTCGCAGCTAGATGTATAGAATACGTGCTGCATGTTGAGGGCTTGATTTTCATAATTACCCTATGCTGGAACCACCTAAGGTAGCTGAGTGAAAGATGAGTTGGTAGGAGTGTGTGCAGACAGGAATGGAAAAGCAGGTGGGGGCAGGCTGTGGTAGGTAGGTGACCCATCAGGGCAATCACAGAGCCACCTTGAGAGCTTCGACATGACTTCCCAGCCTCTGACACTTACCAAGGTGAGATCTCAGACAAGTTTCTAGGTCAGTGTCCTCTCTATAAAAATAAGGAGAAAAGTTTCACTCATTCCCTAGGGTTATCCTGAGAATTCAGTGAGGTAAGGTACCAATAATAGTATAGAATTTAAAATAAGTATATAATAAACACTGCATAAACTACTATTAACGCTAGTTTCAAAAATTAGTGGTAGTATTATCTTCATTTTGTAGAAGATGCCATTTATAAATACAAGTGACAAATTATACAATACAATTTTCATAGGTAAAATGATTTTTGCTAATGTCTAACTCTGAAGAATGTTTGATTATTCCATTATATTTTGATTACAGCTATAAAACAGAATCTGATAGATATTTTTTGATAATTAACACTGTTATTTCACATAGAAATTGATTATTTCTAAAAAAATTATATTCACTACTATCTAGGGATTGGCTAGCTTCACTTAGCATAATCTGCTCTAGTGCCATCCATTTCCCTGCAAATTCCATGATTTTGTCATTTCTTAGTGCTGCGTAGTACTCCATTGTGTATAAATGCCACATTTTTTTTATCCATTCATCTATTGAGGGGCATCGGGGTTGGTTCCACAGTCTAGCTATTGTGAATTGTGCTGCTATGAACATCGATGTGGCAGTATCCCTGTAGTACGCTCTTTTGAGGTCTTCAGGGAATAGTCCGAGAAGGGCAATAGCTGGGTCAAATGGTGGTTCCATTCCCAGCTTTCCCAGGAATCTCCATACTGCTTTCCATATTGGTCTCACCATTTTGCAGTCCCACCAGCAATGTATAAGAGTACCCTTTTCCCCACATCCTCGCCAGCACTTGTTATTGTTCGACTTCATAATGGCTGCCAATCTTACTGGAGTGAGATGGTATCTTAGGGTGGTTTTGATTTGCATTTCTCTGACTGCTAGAGATGGTGAGCATTTTTTCATGTACTTGTTGATTGATTGTATGTCCTCCTCTGAGAAGTGTCTGTTCAGGTCTTTGGCCCATTTGTTGATTGGGTTATTTGTTTTCTTATTGTTTAATTTTTTGAGTTCTTTGTATACTCTGGATATTAGGGCTCTATCTGAAGTGTGAGGAGTAAAAATTTGTTCCCATGAGTCATGAAGTGGGAGGGAAAGGGAGAGAAAAGGGAAATTGCTTGGAAATGGAAGGAGACCCTCATTGTTATACAAAATTACATATAAGAGTTTGTGAGGGGAATGGGAAAAAATAAGGAGAGAAATGAATTACAGTAGATGGGGTAGAGAGAGAAGATGTGAGGGGAGGGGAGGGGGGATAGTAGAGGATAGGAAAGGTAGCAGAATACAACAGTTACTATTATGGTATTATGTAAAAATGTGGATGTGTAACTGATGTGATTCTGAAATCTTTGTATTGTTTTGAATAACCAATAAAAAAATAAAATAAAATAAAATAAAAAACAAATATTGTCCCCTGTGATCAGTTCCTTCACAAAACAGTTTACAATAAAACCAACAGACTGATAAAGAATCAAACATATTTAAGTGATATAACAATCATTCTCAGAGGGAAAAAACCCCCAAAACCCTTGAGTAAAATTTTCACTAGTTTTGATAATGACGCAAGAATACTTGACATCTTTTATGTGATTTTTCTCTGTCCTCTTCTGTGTTTGATGCATATAGAGTAATGCTTTTCACTGATGTCTACATTTGGGAACTCTGTGCTGACAGCTTTCAGTGTTTACCACTTTGCAAAGATTACAAAGAAGACAATGATTAGTGTAATAGCTTTAATATGGTGACACACACAGATACCAGAAAGACAGATGAAATTATTATTAAGGAATTATATATTTGTCCAAATTTTTCTTTCTTTTTACATTGTAGTTATTTTTCAATGCAATACCTAAGTAAGATAATCTTACTTATTTGCAAGATCTTGAAAAATATATTATACCATGAAGGACATTTTGTAGGTCATGTTTTAGAATTATCGCATGATAATCTTGAAGACTTTATCCTAAATCAACCATAGTTTAAGCTTCTTGAGATCAAGATAATATAACTTTTAAAAAATGTTAGCTTTAGTTCAACATACCTTTCTGAACAAAATCATGAACCCCATTCCCATAACCCCACTGAAATATAAAATATAAATAAAAATAAATTTTTCTGCTGGGTAGACAGGATAATGTCAGAAGCAGAGCTATAAATGAGAACAAGTAGCTTTGTATGAAATCAGATTGAACAAATGGGAGTAGCTTACCATCCCATATGCAGCTCACCTTTGGATAATAGAAAAATCAGAGCTGGTGGGACACAGATTGAATAATCCTTTAAAATCAGTACAGGAATTTTTTAAAGGTGACACCAGTGATTTTGTTCATCCCCAGAAAATGAATGGGTAGATACTCTGAGTCTTTTTTGAGAAAGCAGCCCTACTGGGACTGGGAGATTCCATTCTCATTTCCCATCTCATTAAACACTGCTTTGAACATCACAAGAAGTCTTCCAGGAAGCCTAGCTATGTGTCCCTGAGTCCTGTCAATCATGAAACTTGAGCTCCACTAAGTAGAATCTACATTCAGTATGGAGGAACCGAGAATTTTTTCTTATGGGCTAAAAAATACATAGTTTATCATTACTGACCCATCTATACCTCAATAATTCAAGGAAGAGACAAGAATCATAAGAACTTTAAGAAATCCAAATGTAAAACAGAGAGATATCTACTAGCCCAGAGGAAATTCAGTATGTTTTTAGAAAAAGGAGTTTTGAAACAAGTACAATCAATACCTTTCAAGATAGTTGACAGAATATGACTTTATAGAAAATTAAATGTGCTATGAAAAAGAACCTACATTCTTGAAAATTAAAAGCATGCTTGATAGTTGCTGAATACCTTGTTCCAGAAATGAGCTGAATAGCATAATAGATACCTCTACACTGAATGATTGCACTGTAGGAATCTCTCAAAAATACAACAAAAAGAACAAATTTTATTATTTTTTTTTAGTGAAAGACAATTTGATGAATTTGGAGATATGTCAATATCTTTGATGCCATCATAAAAATAAAGCTGTTGAGGAAAGAGAGAGACAGAGAGAGATGAGAGTTATAGAAGTTCCAACGTCCATCACAGATTTAAAAAAAAAAAATCAAGAGAAAGATATGAGAAAAGAAAGAAAGTCTCTGAGCAAAAGAATGATTGACATTTAAATATATGTGCTAAAGGAAGAAAAATGGAAAAATGGTTTCAGAAAAAAATATAGTTTATTATTCAGGAACAAAAATTAGCTAAATATCATTATTCTTGTTAGTAATATGGAATTCTTGAGAAAATGTAGGAAGATATTAACATTCTGAGAGAAAAGGTAGTATTTAACACTCTACACCTATCCAATTCAGCATTTGGTGGTGAGGGGAAAGTATTTATTCCTGTAGGCAAAGCCAGGAAATTTCCCATCATGTGCTAATTCTGGAAGAAAATCAACAGAGGATGGATTCCATCAGAATGCAAGGTTAAGTCCGAAGAGAGAAAGCTGCCGGATATTTAAAAAAGAGAAAGAAAAGAAAAATATTGTCATTAGTAAAAATTATTGCTGAAAATCAACTTTAAATTTAAAATAAATAAAAAAGGAGAAACTATTAATAAGAAACAAAATATTATCCACAAACATTTTACACAATTATATCTTTACTTGATTGCAAAGAGAACTCGTAAAATCCAGACCGGTAAGAATCACACAGATTTGTTTCTTTTGAACAGAAAATAAAAGTTATCAGTTATTAATAATGCTACCTTTCCACTAATCTTTAGATATTAGAATAAAAATGAAATTATCTAATCTGAATTGCATGAAAAAATTCAAATTAAATATATCAAAAGTAAATGTAAACAAAGGCATCAAATATCGAAGCTATCAGACCAAAAGGAGAATTAAAAACCTAAATATCATAATCGGAAAACAAAAAAGATTGAAAGTAAAATAATTTAACAATAGGTAGAAATGGGGAATGAAAATAAAATATAAATTAAATAAAAACAAAACAACAAAATGACCATATTTTGGCATACAACCACAAAACTTGTCTTAGAGTCAGTTTGATCAAGTTTGATCCAGAGGGAAACAAAAGAGAAAAGCATAATCGAAATGAGGCAATACAAATAACGACCAACCTAAGATAAAAATGGGACAGATAATTCTATGAGATCACCTTGAGCCAATTCATACTGATTCCAGGAAGTTAGAGAAGAAGCAGGTGATCAACTAGGAAAAGTAACAGTCAGCAAATAAATTAAAGGCAGAAAATTGTTGGAGTCAGAAGAATAAAATACGGAACAATTTAACAAGATACAGAAAAGGGCAGTGAGCAGTTGATGGTTTTAACGAGGAGGAATTCTTACCATCCCCACATTCAGGAGCATCGGAGCCTGTTTACACAGAGCAGAGCACAAAAAAGACAAAAGTCGGCCCAATTCGCTGTTGCTTGCTATATTATATACCGATCAGGAAGGAATAAAAAAGTACGCAAATAAACAGGTGATGATACTGCAGGTTACCAGGGATGAGTCCTGCCCCCTCACATGTAGAGTATGACATTAGAGAAGCACAGGAGGCCAGCATTTTAAAGCAGAGTTCATGTAAAAAGGGGAGGGAGAAGGAGCCATACCCAGTATCCTGGTGTCCCCAGAATCCAGGGTGTTCTGCCATTTTATATGTCCTAGGCTTCCTTTGTTCTCCTGCCCTCTTCCCCTTATCTTTCTCCTTCCTGCTTAGGTGACTAGGCCCAGGAAATGCTGGGTGGGAGGGCCAGAAGGTGGGAAACAGGTGGGTTGGAGGGGCCCAGGGCGGATTAATTAGCAGTCTCCAGCCTGCTCAGGAGTTGCTCCAGTAACAACTCTCTAAGAGGGGCAACACAGGCCAGTCTTTGGGGACATTAGCATTTCAATCTCCCACGTGCCCAGTTTCCAACCTTTGGACCCAAACCTGTTTGGTCTGTTTTCTTCAATCTGGCGCTATTTATCTGTCTAGCCCACTGCCTGTTTTTTAATTCTGGCTTCAGTTGTATTATTTTGTGGTTTGAGGAGACACTTTTCTCCTTCTCTGCTAACTAGTAACCCATTAACGTGACCCATGGGAGGGTAGTTAGTAAGGACAAATGGAAAACAGCCAGAGCCTCACTAAAGCCTCAGCTGAGCCAGGAGTTCATCCTTTCACCTGTTGCTTCTCAGGCCCAAAGATTCAAGTGAGGGTAAGCAAGAGTGTTTATCTTTTGTATTTATCTTTTTGTGATCCTTAAAGTTACCAGACACTAAGTTTTTTCTGCATTTTTTCAGCAGAGATCTTTAAAAAATGTATTTTCCAGGACATTCTGCAGATGCCTGACTCTGCAGGCTTCTCCTGTGGAAATGGAAATGCTCTGGATTCACTGAGTAGCCAGGTGATGGGACACTTTGGGGTCCCATCCTGCATTTCACATTATTCACTACTGCCCTCACTGCATTTCACATTATTCCTCCTGCATTTCACATTATTCCTCCTGCATTTCACATTATTCACTACTGCCCTCACTGTTCTCCCCTTTCCTAAAATTTTTCTGGTAAAGAAGGAACTTGCTCCTTGTTATTTGGAGAAATCAAATATAAAACACTACAAGGGGGCTAATATTCATTGAGCACTGATGGGGCAGGGAGGGCTGAGCTCCACTTAAGATACAACAGGTTCAGTGTTCCCTTATTGTCACATAAAAGTTGAGAAAACACATATCTATAGATCAATTATAAGTAAAATGCCCCAATTCATAAAGCTATTAAGAAAAAAAAAAAAGAAAGGAAGAAAGCTACTGGTCCTTCCCTCATTCTCTCCCGATGCAGGGCCAGGTTCTCTTGGAAAAATAAAGCAGCCAGCTGTCTTGATCTGATTCCCCTGAGAAAGAAACTGCTGGTGATAGGCCCTCCCTGAAACTGGGCAAGAGACACTAGGTGTCTGCAGTCTGGGATTGCTTACAGGTAAGCACAGCTACAAAGTCTAGACTTAGGAGGCACATTCCCTGAAGTAAGCCACTCTAGCTAAGGGGTGCCTGTGCACTGCATCAAGATGCTGCTATCTAGAATGTATTCTGGAGCAAGAGGCAACATCTCCTGTAAAGGTCTCATCTTTTAGTTGGGACTAAAGATGCTAATCATGGTGAACAAAGGACCAGGGAAGGCACCTTGATGTCCTGGACCCATCCCTCCCTATTTCACCCAGGTCTCTGGATTGTATCCTTGAGTTTGTTAGAGAAGCTTGATACTGGGTAAGATCTCAGATACCTGTGAGTCTGTTGAACACTTCAATCTTCAGTGCCAACTGAGCTACTAAAGGGTAGAATTCCGACTCCACACTCTAAGGGTAGCCTAACAGCATACATGTTTTGCTGGCTTTCAGGATCTACTTTTTGTTTTCAATCTGATTCATCACTTGCCACCGTACCACCAAGCTACCAGAAAGAGCCATTCTACTAAGATGCCAAAGAAAATCCATTATTCTTTGTTTCTCTATCTTCATGAAATTTGTGTAGTATTTTATAATGTTCATAGAAACAGAAATCTTTAATGTAGATATTCTACTAGAAGTGGTGTTTAAATAGAATGAAAACAATTTGCCACCAACATTTAAAACATATTCACCTTTAACAAAATACAGATGTTTTATGGCAGATTTGCAAATTTCTCATTGCAACATTACCAAAACAAAATAATAATTAGCATTTGTGTAGTACTTTGTAATTTACAGTCAACTTAAATGTAAGCTACCCCAGTAATAACAAGAAATACTGAACGCAGTTTCTGCAAATCATTGAATAAGATTTGTTTTGTTTTTATCAATTCATTTAATGTGATTTTAAAATCTCATTTATATTGAGATTATTTACACTAGAACTTAAATAATATTTTCAAATTCAAGGGATTTAATTATACATACCAAAGTTTATAGATATTTTTCTTATTTTGAATATCTACACACTTAAATACTGTTTTGCCTACTGTCCCTGAATAAACAGAAAGATGCCAACAAAGAAACCCATGATTTTACTCTTAATAATAATTGAACTATACAATAAAGCAGTTTTGAAAGTTACAGTGGGGAAGACTGTAATAGAAATTTTCTGTGTGCTTCAGTTAAATTTGTGAATTTTCTACCTGGAGTACTTTTCATATGCTTTCTTTCATTACTTCCAAAGAAATAACTGAAAATTGCAAATGATAAATTGCTTTATTCCCAAGGTAAAGAGGAAAAAAAAATAGAAAAAAAAGTCTTTTCACTGCTAACACTCCCAACCTTTAGCTTAATTGGTCTCTAAAAGCATGCAAATGTGTTGGAAAGGAGGATGAGTAAAATTGTAGAATGCCTTAAAGCACACTTATTTGTGTGTGGTTTTAATTGACTATAATAAAATATAAATGGCATTAAAATTATAGTAACAGGAAGCTATGTCACCTACGCCTCTTGGAAACCTGGTGGATACTGCAGACACTGTCAAACCTGGGCTGGAACAGGCACTTCACTGAAGATACACAAATGGTCAATAAATATATTTAAAAAAAAAAGTTCAACAGCTCTAGCAAATAGAAAAATGCAAATTAAAGCTACACTGAGATTCCATCTCACTCTAGTCAGAATGACAGTTATCAAGAATACAAGTAACAATAAATGCTAGCGAGGACATGGGGGAAAATATTCACTCATACATTGCTGGTGGGACTGCAAATTGATGCAACCACTCTGGAAATCAGTATGGAGATTCCTCAGAAAACTGGGAATGAAACCACCATTTGACCCAGCTATCCCACTCCTTGGTCTATACCCAAAGGACTTAAAATCAGCATACTACAGTGACATAGCCACATCAATGTTTATAGCAGCTCAATTTACAAAAGCTAAACTATGGAACCAAACTAGGTGCCCTTCAGTAGATTTAAATTGAGATTATTGACATAACTTTCCTGTGTCCATATGTGAATACACCATCAGTGAAATTAATACATCATGTAGAGATGGGAATGGTATCCTGAAAGACCCCAGCCCAGAAACCCCAGGCCCCATTGTGAAACCATCAGGGCGTGTTGCTAACCCACTAAACACCGGAGAGGTCTATCTGTTAATCAGTTAAGGGTAGTCTATTGTGAAAGGACAGGATGGTTGGAAAAGAACAAAAAAAAAAAAAAAAAAAAAAACCAGGTCCCAGGGCATTCTTAGGCAAATAGGAACTGATAACATAAAGTGAAGAACAACTTTGCCCTTTAGGTAATCTATATGCTGGGTTCAAAATAACCAATAAGAAACCTGTTGCTTACCGCGCGCGCGCGCGCGAAACCTGCCCCTTTATCCTATAAAAGACCTGTACCCCAAAGCCCAGTGTGCCAGTTCACCGAAGCTCTGGCTGAGGTTTTGCTGAGCACCCGCAGGCGTCTGTGTATCAATAAATCGCCTCATGTTTTTTGCAGCCAGTGTCTCGTGCGTTCTTCCTTATGAAACCGCTGTTGACTGGTGACGAGTTCTTGCTTCCCCAATGTTGAAGAATAACACCAGAAAGCACACGCCGAGGCAAGGTCAGAGTAGAAATTAGAAGTTTATTAAAGGACAGCAGAAAAGACTTCTCCCGGAGGAAGAAGGGGACCCAAGAGGTGGAATCCGTGGAAGGGCTGTTCTTTCCCCTTTTTATAGTTCTTTCAGTGATGGAATGTAGGTTGGAGGCCCGAGGGGTGGGACACAGGTGGGCTTAATTATCACCTTTTGGGATGGGCTATCTCCAAGTCTGTTGGGGCTGTTTTCCCGGGCTTCATTAACATTTCTTTGAGGTGGACTTTGGCCTAGGGCCTCTTCAGGACTTCATTAACATTCCATGAGTTGTCCTGCGTTTTCCTGAGTCATTCCCAGCATGGCCTCCATTTTAGATTTCACTCGATATTAGACCCAATTTATCTAACTACACTGACTACCTAACTTTAAATCTGGCTTCACTTCGACAGGGACTCGGAGGGTCTTTCAATCCTAATTAGGATAATTATACTCCATGTATATGTAATATGTCCAAATACACTTTTCTGTCATGTATACCTAAAAAGAGCAAATTAAAACAAAACAAAACAAAAACCCTGCTGGACAGCAGGAAGAGCCCTGCCTTCCTGATGCTTCTGGAAGCCAGTTAGTCCCAGCACGACTTCCCTGGCCACTGGGACCTCCCTATTTTGAGCCAGGTGGATTCTTCCAAGCATATCATTGAATCCTGGGGAGAATTTTGATAATTTTATGGTGGACTGTTGCCTTGTCATTTACTTTTATAAACTGGAAAGTAACAAGAAGATAGTTTATATATAAGAAACTGTTTTTTAAGAGCATTAAGTTTTTAATAACTAAGTAAAGGATAAGTTACAAGAGAGGTTCTGGAGAAACCATCAACTATTTACAAAGGGACCAGAAAGCCAATTCACAAAGAACTCACTGAGGGGGAGAGCCTCAGGCAGCCCCAGAGGAGCTGGCGGCTAGAGTTTTGTGAAGAGAGATTTTTGCTTGTAAATGGTCTACAATAGAGGCCAGGAAGCCTCAGGCCATGCTTCTCAAAAGTCCCCTGGGGTTCTTTACTGAGTGAAAGTCAAATCCCAGCTTGTGACCCACAAGGCCCTGTGGGATCTGGCTAGTAGCATCCCTCTGACCTAGTTGCTAAGTCTTTTCCTTCCCACCCTGATCCAGCTGTGCATTGGTCCCAGTTTCACTAAGCGGACATGGAAAAGTGGGTTTGAAGCAGACAGGGTAACTTCATAACTGGCATAGTACACTATTTTTCCTTTTCAAAATGCACACCACCCTCCTATGCATATCTGAACTCCCACAAAACAGCAGAACATCTCTGTGTTTGCATCTTGACATGTGAAACCCCCTTTTGTACACATTGAGAAGTTCTGTTCTTCTTGAACTGTAAGATGGAAGCCAGGCTAGTTACCGCACCTGCTCCAGGAGGTAGCTACACTGCTTTCTCTGGGTCATGTTTATGTGACACTTAAATCCAGTCACAGTCCCAGCTTAATATTCTGTGATCAGAAAAAAGAAATGGTGTTTTAGGCCCCCCTCCCCCTACTCTGCAACTTTAACAGTACAAAAGGAACAGGAAGAGGATGAGGAACGGGTTGCTGAGCGCAGGTGCCTAAGACAAGAGGAAGATCTGCAGCTACTTCATTTCACTAACCCGTGAAGAGATTTAAGGTTTTTTTTTTTTAACTTTTTTCTCCTGCACTTCCATTTTTCCTTTGTCCTAACCCAGGACCACTGGTAGAGTGAGAAAACCTTCATTCCTGGAGGGTTTCATTCCTTTATTTAAAGGTCCTGGTGGTTTTCAACACCTTTCCTCACAGACTTGATTCTGCCAGTTGGCTCCCACCTGGGAACTGGGATCAATGACCCCA
Organism: Callospermophilus lateralis; assembly: GCF_048772815.1. NCBI lineage: Eukaryota > Metazoa > Chordata > Mammalia > Rodentia > Sciuridae > Callospermophilus > Callospermophilus lateralis. Next base: position 441,008 of record NW_027517992.1, on the reverse strand, counting down.
CCTAATAGGAAATCTCCCTCTTCGCCTGTTCCTTGGTATGAAGAGTTGAAAATAACTGGTGGGGAGTTTTAGTTCGCAGTTCAACAAAACCACGTTTATGTAAAACCACGTTTATGTAGGTGAAGGCATTTCTTCCCTGGGAACCCAGACCTCTGAATCAGTGGAACTCAAATGGAAGGAACTGGAAGAAAAGGAAATCTGTCTTATCTTATGTGTGACACTGAGATGACTGACCTCCACATGGGTTCCTCCATCCGCGGACTCCGTGTTTGGACTGTGAGACGGACACATCACGACTTAGTCATTGTACTAAGTTAGAATCCTGTAATTTGAATTCCTTTTTTTTTTTCCCCAAGGAGCACAGTAAGTCAGTCTTCAGGTGACCATTATCCCATGTTTATGGGCCCAGCCCCTTCTCTGTTATGGGGTATGTAAGACCAGCGATATCTGTGGCAGTTCTTCTTTTGCCGTGATGTCATTTGCTGTTTCAGAAAGGGTGTTATGTGGAACATCACTGTGGTAGATGAGTGGCCCCTGAGCCTAGCAATGCTGGTGTTGGCAGAAGCGTTACTTTCAGAACAGGCAAATTCATATCCAGAACAGAGTCTTCTCCAGGCATATAATTTTTAATCCCTTGTAGCAGTGGAGGTTCATTGTAACCATTCTGTCACCAAATGACTCGTTTCCCCGAAGAAAATAATGCAATGACAAAATTTCAGTGTTGTTGTATGCAAGTGGTGTGCACGTCTGCATGACCCTGCCATGCCCTTCATATACGAGGTAATGTAGGACGGCTTCTGTGGTGGCTTTCCCTTCGGGGACATACACTCGTCTTCTTGTTTAATTGGCTCTTTTGTCTTTCTGGATTTATTATGTGGTGCACATTTATTCTGACGTCACCTCACGCCATCAGCTCACTTTTGTTGGAGTTCACATGATGTATCATTTCCTCGTTTCACTTTGCACATTTTTGCAACATTACATTTAATGTCTGTATTTTGTACAATATGTAATGCGGTTTGACCATCTTAGTGCTTTAAATAGATTAATCAGCATTTTAAATATTAATTTTATATGCTTGTTTTTAATTTGTACCTCTTGTGCCTTCATTTTCCTCTTTATTCTGCTTAGTTCTTCTTAAGCTCCCATTTCACTTACCTGTTAATAACATTGTCACAACTTTTTAGTTGCTTGGTGTACCTATGCCTTTTTATTTACCATCAACTCTTTTTTTGCAATCTCGAGTTTAGTTGCAAACTGAATATAACTGAGTATTATTTTCTTAATTTGGCTTCTTATGTGAAAATTCGATTCTTTCACATTCTGCAATGATGGAAACACATGGACTATATTTAATTTGTGTTACTGTATCATCATTGTTATTTTAAGCTCTAGTAGATTATTCAGATATTCTTGGAGGCATTTCCCTGTTGTAATGTGTCTTTGTGTAAGACCAATGCAATGCGTGGGGCACTCTCCCATTATCCCTTTAGGACAATAATTCACATTCATCACAACCTTCCCTACCTGATCCTTCCCATTGTTCTTAACAATATTGCTTCAGACCCCAACACTTTTATTGTTGAGGTTAAGTCATTTTTCCTGCATGCAGATTGCATGGATCCGCCAACCTCATAATATATGCGTCACTAACACTTCTCTTCCCCTCATGGAGCACTGACAGCTTCTCTAGATGTAAAATTACGGGGTTTCTTGCTGCCCTTTCCTTCCTTTAGTGGTGCATAGGTTCTGTTCCAGTGTCTTCCCATTAGCAGGGTCAGATGAAAGTCAAAGGGCTCACTGGTGGCATTTCTTTATCACTACCTGTGCCTTTTCTCCTTTGTCCAGACTGAATTTGGCAAGCGTTCTCTATCTACAGGTTTTAATTATCTTAAGACAATTTTATTTTTTTAGATCTCTGCTTATATCTTCCTTATTTTTCATTATTTAATGTTTTTCAATACTATGTCTCCAAGATTGATCCACATGTATTTTATCTCTCCCACATGATTTCTGTCTCATTTTAGCTTTGTTGGGTATATTAATGTTATGATTTGGATCTAGGAGTGCTCCCCCAAAGCTCATGTGTTGGGCAATGTATCGATGTTGAGAGATGAAAAGATTAGATTGTGAGAGCTTAGCCTTATCAGTGGATTATTCCACTTGATGGAGTGATCTTTTGAATGGACTACTGGGTGGTAACTGTAGGCAGGTGGGATGTGGCTGGACATAGTAGGTCATTGAGCTTCCCTTGGACTGTATAGATGCCTGGCCTCCTTCTTCTCTCTCTTTCTCTCCCCTTCAGGCTGCTGCCAGGAGCTGAACAGCATTCCTCTGTCGCAGCCTTCTACCGTAATATTATACCTTTGGAGCTAGCAGACCATGGACTAAACCTCTGAAGCAATGAGCCAAATTGAATCTTTCCTCCTCTAAATTGTTCTCCTCAGATATTTTGGTCAGACAGACAAAGAGCTAACATAATTAATATATTTCTTTCAATAATTTATGGGTCAATAGAAACATTGTTCTTTTGCATTATATGCTTAGTTGTTGGCTTAATAAGTTATATTTTCCCTGTCAAAAATGTGCGTGTGTGTGTGTGTGTGTGTGTGTGTGTGTGTGTGTGAGAGAGAGAGAGAGAGAGAGAGAGAGAGAGAGAGAGAGAGTATCCTGAACAGATTGTATGAAATTGTAGGTAATTTTCTGTTCAACTCCTTTGTAATCATCCTGGATGTCTGTTTTGGTGGAACATACTCTATTTCTTTCTCTCTTGAGAGCTGTAGGAACGATATTTTTTTTCTTATTCTGCTGCTGATTATTAGTTGATCTTATTATTTGAATATCCTTCCTTGTTTCCTTTATCAAAATTTTGTAGTAAGCAGATTCTCCTGCTTTCTCTACCCCAGCTGGATGATCAAGAATGTAAAATGCTTTTGCACTGAGGAGGCCTCTGAGGGATCTTTACTTTATCACAAATGGTCCTCATCCTTCCTTAGGATCAGGAACAGGATGTGCTGTGTTCACTTTTAGAAGCTCCTTTACCATTTGGGTGCTAGCTGGATATCTGTGGTGTATTTTCTAGTATTTTCCATATAACTTTCAAATGTTGGCTACTAAAAGACCAAAAAGAAATTGCAAATATATTCCACTTTTGCTTCTGTTCTTGTGTTAGCTTAAGAAATAAATATTTAATGTGTACTCTATGATAAGCAAACTGAGATTCTAGAACAGAAGTTAGAAGGACAGAAGCCCAGTGTGCACATGCTGGTGGGGGAGAGTCTCAGTTGTGACAACCATACCATGTAAGTACAGGCAGCTCTCAGAGTCTAAATCAGGAGAGCTTAGTCAACCTGGAGATCAGTGACATATAACTGAGATCTAAGGGTGAATGGGTGTTCAAGTGAAGAACAGAGGACATGAGCAGCCACACAGAGATGGAGGTGGAAATGCAGTCTGTGTTCCAGGCAGAGGAGCCAACTGTAAAAAGTGTTTTTTTTAAACAACAAAAAATAAATGATAGCCATTCAGCTTTGTAATCCTGTTCTTATGGGTTAAAATAGACAATTAAATGATACATTTTGCATATGATTGATTATATAGCTGTGAATTCAGGCAGCAATGATATTATCTACCTAATATTTTCTCCATCTTTTTTGCAAAAATTTCATATAGACCCTTTGAAGAAGGACTTCTGGGTGACCAAGGGCAATAGTGCCCATGTAGCCCTATGAGTCCAGACATACACTTCCCAAACCACAAGTGAAAGAGAAAAGGAAATTCTACACAAAACCACATGCACATCATAGCTTAAAGACAATCATTTCTGAAGTCAGAAAGTTACTTTGAGGGCGAAAGAAAAGCATCACCAAACTTCACCACGCTCCTCTCATGTTGTCAAGCTACATCTAACCAAGTTTGAGGTTTTGTGGTGAACAAAGACAAGCTAAAGGAAACTTGGGGAAGATAGAAGAATTCCAAGGGAAGGACCAAAGTGTAATCTGTGGGCAAAGGGTAGATGAAATCTATTCTAAGTAAGAAAATATAAAAATACTGCGGAGGTGTCCACGAAGATCAGGACACAGAAAAAAGGGGAAGAGATTCCACATATGCTCAGTTCAAGGCTCACGTGACTCTACTTATAAAACCCATGATTCAAAAGACAGGCATAATCCAAATGCATAATATTTGAAATGCATAATTTGGGGGGGATGAATAAATTTCAAAAAGAGAAACAGTTTCAAAACATTAACATCAAATGCTGACAAGAACACGGGCAGCATAAACTCTCGTTGTTCATGCTGAGGATGAAAAATGGCAGAGACCCCGGTAGGACAGGCTGAGGTTCTTACAAAATGAAACACAATTGTGTCACGCAGGTCAGCAACTATGTTCCTCAGTATTCACCCCAAAATTAAAATTACATACCCAGAGATAGCAACCTTACTCAAAAATCACTAAAACTTTTTAGCAAACAAGATGTCCTTCTGTAAATAAATGGGCAAATGAACTGTGACATATCCAGACCCTGTAGTATTATTTAGAGCTAAAGAGAGTTATTAAATTGTGAAAAAATTATGAAGGAGACTTGAATGCAAAATGAAAGAAGCCAATCTGGAAGGTGATATGCTCTAAACATTCAACTCTATGATTTTCTATAAATGGCAAAACTATGGAGACAGTAAAAAGATCCGTAGCTTGCAGGAGTTGGGAAAGAAGGAAAGATGAATACATGAGGCATAGATTTTTAGGCAGAGAAAATTCTCTTCATGGTATTGTCATGGTATACACATGCATTATATGTTTGTCCAAACTCATAGAATATATGTCACAAGAGTGAACCCTTCCTTAAATGATAGATTTTGCATAGTTATGACTTATTAATACAGGTTCATCAGTTGTAACAAATGCACCACTCCAACATGGGATGTTGACAATGAGGGAAGCTATTATAATTAGGGGCAGAGAGCATAATGGAAATCTTTATTCCTTTCTCTTAATTTTGCTTATAAAACTGCTATAGAACTCTCTAAGAAAGACAGGGAGGGCGAGAAGAAAACTTTTGTCAATCAGGTGATACAAGAAAACAACTTTAAAAGGAAAATTTGAGGTTTTGCATCAGAAATAGTATATAAATCTGGAGGACTTTTTAGCAGAATTATTAGATATGACTTTAAGTACACCAGAAAAAAAGGAAAAAATGGGTAAAATTAGAATTTCCTAAAATTTAATATTTTTTTTGTATCAGAGGACAACCTGCAGAATAGGAGAAAATATTTGCAAATATATATATATATATGAAATACAAATGTAGTATCTAGAATATGTAAGGAAGTCTTTTAACTCAACAGTAACAACAAGAGCAACAGATTATGCTTGATAAAGTGACTAGGAACACCAGAGTGGGGGAGGGAAGACATACCAGCCCATTCAGTAAGGACAGTGTGAGTGTGATGCCAGTCTTATAAAGTTATCACAAGAAAAGAAAACTGAAGACAAATCTTCCTTATGGTTATAGATGCAAAAATCAACAAAATATCACCAAACTAGATCCAACAAGAATATGAGTAGCATTCCTCCAAAGTACAAGACTGTTTTTATATCTGAGAATAATCATGTCAAACAGCAGATTCATAGAATAAAGAAGAAAATCCACATGACATGATTCATCCTTGGGGTGCAGTCTCCCATCAGGAACCCGAGGGTGCCATACCCTACTTTCAGGTGCCCTGCACCCAAGACCAGCCCTCCCACCCTGGTAAACGCCACCATCCTGAGGGTGGAGATACCAGCACACAACAGACAGTCCCACGTATTGAAGAGAAGAGAAGCAGTAAAGGTACTGTCTCCAACCCAAACAACCCTGTTTCTTCCCTTGGGATGTTTTCTTTCTTCTTTCTCCCTCCCTATCCTCCTACCCTCACATCCCCAATATTTGTAAAACTAAGTACTTCGAATGAATTAGGATATTAAAAATGGGATGTCTGAATATATATTACAGATGTAGTGTGTATTCTTTTATCTCCTATTTTTACAATTTTTATTTTTCTGAATATTTATGTGTGTTTGTTTTATGTGCTCTATTGTCTCCCCACTTGCTTGTCTCCCCCAGATCATTTCCTCTCTTCTCCTGCTGCTAACCATTGTCTTTAGATTCCTCTTTCACACTTCCTAAGATCTAATATATCTCACTCTATATCCTCACCTCCTACCTCCTCAACATCTCATCCTACACCTCACCCCCAGTTCTTTGTCCACCATCAGAAATGTAAATCCTCTTGCAAAACTACTGTCGATAATAATTGAACTCACCATTTCTGTATATTGTGACAAAATTGTAAACATATTAATAGCAACTATTTGGTTTAGGGTTGTATATTGTTTTATATTAGGATCTATTAACATTGTTCTTCCCCTCAAAGGTGAGGTATTGGAACCCTGCAGGGACACTATAAGCCTATAGGGTAAAAACTGTAATGCCTCGAATCCACAGTGCTGGAAGGGAAGACACATGAGCAACATGAAAAAAAAAAAGAAGGAAAAAAGTTCCCTAAACAAATTAAGATACTATATTAATAGAATCCATGACTAGCACAACAGAAGACATTACAGAGAAGGAGTTTAGGATGTACATAATTAAAATGCTCTGTGAATTAAAGAATGATATGAGAGCAAATACAGGCAGCAAAAGATCATTTCGATAAGGAGCTACATAAGCAAATACAGGAAGCAAGAGATTACTTCAATAAGGAGATAGAGGTTCTGAAACAAAACAAAACAGAAATCCTTGAAATGAAAGAAACAATACACCAAATTAAAAACTCAATAGAAAGCATCATCAACAGATTATTCCACTTGGAAGACAAGACCTATATAACAAAGACAAAATATATAATCTTATATATATAAAACGGCATAGTATTGGCAACAAAATACACTTGTAGACTAATGGCATAGAATAGAGGACACAGATACAAACCCACATAATTACAGTTATCTTATATTAGACAAAGGCACCAAAAACATATATTGGAGAAAAAAATAGCCTCTCCAACAAATGGTGCTGGGAAAACTGGAAATTCATATGCAATAAAATGAAATTAAGTCTCTATCTCTTACCAGGCACAAAACTCAACTCAAAGTTCAACAAAGACCTAGGAATTAAACCATAGACCCTGTGCCTAATAGAAGAAAAAGTAGGCCAAAGTCTTCATCAATAAGACTCAATAATAAGACTACTATAATGCAAAATTAAAGTGAAGAATCCATAAATGGGATGGATTCAAACTAAAAACTTCTTCTCTGCAAAAGAAACAATCAGTGAGGTGACCAGAGAGCTTACAGAATGGGAGCCGATTTTTACCACGTGCATATCAGATAAAGCACTAATCTGTAGGATATATAAAGAATTGAAAATCTTAACACCAAAAAACCCAAATAACCCAATCAATAAATGGGTCAAGGAACTGAATCAATGCATCTCAGAGGATGATATGCAATTAATCAACAAATATATGAAAAAATGTTCAATATCTCTAGCAATTAGAGAAATACAAATCAAAACTACTCTAAGGTTCATCTTACTCCAGTCAGATTGGAAGCTATTAAGAATACAAACAACAAAAAGTGTTGGCAAGGATGTGGGGGAAAAGACACACTCATACATTGCTGGTGGAACTGCAAATTGGTGCAACCAACCTGGAAAGCAGTATGGAGATTCCTTGGGAAACTTGAAATGGAACCACCATTTGAACCAACTATCCCTCTCCTGGGTCTATACCCAAAGGACTTAAAAATGGCACACAATAGGGACGCAACCACATCAGTATTTATGGCAGCACAATTCACAATTGCTGACTTTTGGAACCAATCTAGATGCCCTTTAATAGATGAATGGACAAAGAAACTGGTATATATACATGATGGAATATTACTCAGCATTAAAAGGGAATAAAATTATGGCATTTTCAGGTAAATGGATGAAGCTGAAGTATATTGTGCTAAATGAAGTAAGCTAATTCCAAAAAAAAAAAAAAAAAAAACAAATGCTGAATGGTTTCTCTGATATGAGGATGTTGATTCATAATAGGGATGCAGTGGAGAGCAGTGGTGGGAGGGAGCATGGGAGAAATGGAGGAACTTTAGATAGGGTAAATGGAGGGATGGGAAGGGAGAGGAAAGATGGTGGAATGAGATGGACATCATTACCCTAAGTACATGTATGGATACACGAAAGGTGTGAATATACTTTGTGTACAATTAGAGACATAAAAATATGTGCTCCATATGAATTGAATTGCATTCTGCTGTCATGTATAACAAATCAGAAAAAATTTAAAAAATAATACTTTGTAATATCATAAAAATAATAAAGATGAAGTAAATTTGGAAGAAATGTGAGGAAATACTCTGGCAAGTACAAAACGACATTGAAAGAAATTGTACAAGCCCTCAAGGATGGAATGTGAGCTCCTGCTTATGAATCTGCAGACTCGCTATTGCTAGGATGTCAGTGCTCCCCAGCAGGATTCTAATCCACACAGTACCTGCACAATTCCAAGTGCCTTTTTCAGGTACACAAATTGACAAGCAAATATTAGAATTCATACGGAGATGCAAGAATGCAAAAAAGACAAAAGGACTTTGAAAAGAAAAAGCAAATTTGGAAGATTCACACTTCCACCTTCAGAATTTACTACAAGCTACAGCAACCTGGGGGGCTTGGTACTGGCATAAGAATAGACATCTAGCTACATGAAATGGCATCAAGAGCCCAGAAATGAAGCGTACCCTTGTCATAAGCTGATTGTCAACACCAGTGTCCAGGGACTAAATGGGAAAATGGGATTTTTAACAAATGGTGGTGGGATAACTTTATTTCCATCTCTAAAAGAATGAATGTGGACCCTTTCCTCACTCCATTTGTAAAAATTAAATCAACATAAATTAAATGCCTCAATATAAGAGTTAAAAATTTTAGAAGAGAACAGAATGATAAGTCATCATTGGTCATTTGTTTCCTAGACATTAAGCGTGCACGCACACACACACACACAGGAGAAGAAAGAGAGAAACTTCACCAAAATTAATTAGACTTTATTTCTAAAGACAACCAAGAAAGCAGAAAAACAATAGAATGTGAGAAAATAATTGTAAGTCACATATTTGATAAGGGACTTTTACCCATAATATATAAAGAATTTTAAAATTCCATAGTAAAAAGATGACACAATATTATAGGCATAAAGGATTTGTGGAGATGCTTCCAAAGAGGATGCACCAATGGCAAACAGGCCCATGGAAAGATGCTTGGCATCGTTAGTGATGAGGGTAATGCAAATCAAGGCTGCAATGCAATGCCACTTCATATACCCCAGGGTGGCTCACATACACATGATGGCAGTGACCAGTGTGGATGCCATGTGTGCAGACTGGGTCACTCTGGTTAGTAGTTCATAAAGTTGGCACAGTCACCTTTGGAAACAGCTAGGCTTTTCTGAAATGTTAAACATTTAATTACCATAAGACATAGCAATTCTTTCTTGGGTAGGATAATTCAAAACGTATGTAAACACACAAATGTACACACACACACGTACACACATGCACGTGTGCACACGTGCCTGTCCATAATGTTCACAGCAGCTTTATTCATAATAGTCAAAGTGGAGGTAACCTAATTATGCATCAATGGATGAATGAGTAAACAGTAAGTGGCATATCCACTCAAAAGAATGTAGTTCCCCAATGGAGAGCAATGAGGTGCCCATATGGGCTACAACACGGTGGGCCTTGACAACATTGTGAGAAATGAAATAAACTAGTCACAAAGATCACATGCATTGTTCCATTTATTTGAAACATTCAATGTAGGCAGAGCACAGTGAATTAGTACTCCCAGGGCTTTTGGGACAGCCTCAGGGAATAAAATGTAGCTGATAATCATACAGGGTTTCTATTCAGGGATGACCAAATACTATAAAATGTGATAATGGTAACGGTTCCAGAAATATGTGAATATCTTAGAAACCTCTGAATTATAGAATACTAAAGTAGTGAATTTTATTTTATGTGAATTATGTTTCTATAAGGCTATTTTATAAACTATTAACCTCTTTATAAGGAAGAACAAGTTGAAATTAGAAAGTATAGAGGAAATGAACAAATATATAAAAATAGTGATAAGAAAATGATGTTGTTAAGGATATAAAATTATGTACCAGATTAATAAAGCAAACAAAATTGAAAGTGAGGAGACAATCTGCATTGGCAGAAAATTTACCAAGCTTAAAAATGTATACCAATTTTGCTAATATCCAGAAAAAAATAATAAGAGTAAACAGTTAGAAACCCTCACATAGTAATTTTAAAATTAGGTGTGTAATATTCATCAAACAATGGCCTAGGCTATGCATGTTTTTAACTTTTACCTAAGTCAGTGAGGAGAAAGGAGAAATTCAGTTGGCCTAATTGACTTAATCTGGCAGGATATCAGAGGAATGTAGCCTGTAAGTTTATAGAGTGATGCCTCTCATATGAAGCCACGCATGTCCTACTTGGGTTCCCTGAGAGAGAGGAGGTATATATATATATATATATATATATATATATATATATATCCTAGAGTGGTAATTGAGGGGATATATATATATATATATATATATATATATATATATATATATATATATATATATCTCCTGTCCAATGAAGGAACTGCATTGAGTTGAATGAGCATTTATTATATGGAAAAGACTCAACAATCTGTTAGTGAGTTTGATATTCTTTTAAACAGCTAAATTGGACAGGGACAATTTACATCCAAATAAATTAGGCTACGGTTTCTGTATTCCTGGTGAAGGTGTTTGGTATCTTAGCTTAAAAATAAATCGGGGAGTGATACACAAGGACTGAATTGTTAAATAAGACTCAGATACTCATGGAGGTTCCTCCAGTATCAAATTTCACTTCTGATAGAAGGGTCACAGCTAATCATCAGACCTGTACTTGAAGTCTAAAAACAGCTGACATTACCTCTAGTAAAATAGTAGCCTAAGTTTCCTCTATCGAGATGCAATACAACTTTAGGCTAATAGACCACGTGTTTTAGCAAAGAGCCATTTCTGTTAGGGAATACTTTCATTACAAATCCATCATCTCAAATCTGTTGATGTATAAGTTTTTTGATATTCTTTATCCCAGGATTCCCCCTGTAGATCCATAAGGTCCAACTTACTTATATAGTAAAATAATTTTTTTTTTCAGAACAGTTATACCCTGCTAAAAACACATTATAGAACAGGACTTATTATGATTGCTCTTCTAGTAAATATCATTGTTACTTTTGCCAAAAGGTATTTTTTTAGTATGTTTTAAAAAACACCAGGTTTAGATTGTATGTTGTCTCATCCCTCAGGTGAAAAAGGAATAGGTTACAGACTTGCTGCTAAGTCTTTCCTTCCTATGTAGTTTTCAAATTACATTTCATTTACATCTGAAATTCAAGGTATTGGGACTTAGGAGAGTATCCTGTAAGAGAACACAGGTACAGAGGTGGTGCAAACACTGAGCTCTCAGGCCTTCAAAGGTTTGTAGACTAGGGAGCCTCAAAGAAGACTGACTGCTAAAGGACAGTGTGTTCGGAGGAGTGTCCAGCCGTGGTGTTTTCTCAGGGCCAAGTGGGAAAGTGCTTTAGGAAAGGAGGCTGGGCCCTCTCTGCATTGTGGACTGGTCAAGTGAGAGGAAGTCTGGTTGGGATTTGGCCACGTGGAAGTCATTTAAAACCTCTACTAAGGGCAATTTCAGTCAAGCGTTCAGTGATAAAAGCCTGACTGAAGTGCAGAAAGAAAAAGAGAGACAGGAAGTGGAGTCAGAAGGAAAGAATTGAGACTGTAGTGTAACTGAGAGGACACGGAGGTCAATGGATACATCTTTTAAAAAGATGGTAACTATTTTAATATGTTTAAAAGCTAACAGAAATAATTTAGGAAAAAAAATTATCATGCAAGAGAGAGGAGAGATTTCAGGATAGGTAATATTGAAAGGGTCAGGTTGACAGGTAGAAGAGTTAACCTCAGGAAAAGAAGAAGGGGTCTGAGGACAAAGAACATAATATATTTCATCCTTTCCCATGTATCATCTCGAGGTAGATAGTTAGACCTGTCATGCAAACCACACTACTATTAAACCATAATGCCAGTTTGATTACTTGGAAGTTATGTGTAGTGCATTGAGAGATCCTTTAAAAATATCTGCTGAAGTTAACTTAATATATAAAATTCAAAACCTAATTTTGATGCTTAGTTTTCTAGATACTGAAAGTGCTATCTTTCTATTTTATTGAGGAGAAAAATATTTACAGTTTTATCCATTGTTAATATCGAATTTAGAAGCTGAAGTTCAGGACTAAGTAATAGGCATTAAAATGAAGCATTAATTCAGAATTGTTTAGCAGCAAATCTTGATCATGTTAATCATTACACATCATAGTCTACTGAACTTAATAAAACCTTCAAAAATAATTCACATCATTTAAAAACCATGAGAGTCAATGAAACTCTTAATGTGATATTTTATCCCAACTGAAAAGATCCTATATCTTTAAACAGAACACCATCACTGACCTACTTAATTGACACTATCTAACAAATTTGTTTTGATTGAAATTAATTATGGCTCATGTTAAAAGTTACAAGTTAAATTTCAATACTAACGTAATTAGAATTGCTTTCGTAGGTGATACGTAAATCAATACTATTATCTTTGGACTCTAATAAAATGATATTCCTCATGATGACTGAATACTTCCAAGCTTATTGAGCTTCTTGTTAATTAAACTTTAACAATAACTCAATTTAATCAGTAAATTGGTCATAAAAAGTTATATGAAGTTGATTTTAATTGATACTCATTTTCAAAGGCCTCAGATTAGATTGCTACATGTTCTCGTTTGTAGACCTTTATTTTCAATTCCAACACTTTAAAATCTATGTTAGAGAAGGAGAGAACAAATAGTAACACTTGATAATACTATATTTTATTTAAACTTCTTTGAGTTCTAAAGAAACATAATAACAATTTTTATTACCCTTTATTGCCCTGAAAATCCATTAAATTTGTTAGAATATGAAAAATCTTTTAAAGTCTGGTCCTTAGTAGTAGATCTATAACTAATACCAAGAGATAAAAAGGATAGTTTCTTGTCATCTTATTTCTTCTAAATCAAGTCACCCTGTGACAGTATGTATCAATTCCCACCTTCCCACAGTTATCTGCTGTTCTGCTTTCTATCAGATTAGTTTTAGCTGGTATTGAACTGAACAGAACAAGAAGGTGTTCTCTTACAGCAATAGGAATTGAACTAACACATAGCCACCTATTAATATTTTCTTTAATTTTACCCATTATTAACTTTTAGTTTTTGATGTGTAGCTTCTGGTATAATTTTTCAGTCTTACATACATGTTGTTAAAAATTTATTTATCAATATTGCATGTTTTTAATGCCATAGGTTCTTGAATTATAATTTGTCAATTGTTTGAAGGTAATATATGCAGATATCGGTTATGTTTGTGTGTTTGTTACTGACTTTGTAATTCTAGAATGTGCAAGAGAAAGAGAAAGAAAGACCAGGGGAATTTTTCTTGACATTCATTACCTACTGACTTGTTGATTCCTAGAGATTCTTAATTTTAATGAAAGCTGTCTTATACAATCTATTGGGCTCTATGTAATAATAATTATTTTATAATTTTATTTGGTTGATAATCCATATTTACTGAGACTCCTGAATTTTTCATAGAGACTGGGATACAATGAAGAAGACGCCTTTCTCGGCATGTTCTACTTTGCATAGTTGAATATATCACTTTTAGTATAATATCATGAATAAAGTGATAATTCGTATTTCAGTGAAATCACATTTTATGGAGCTTTAAATTCAACCTTAAATTTTACAGTTAAACAATAATCTGAAGTTACAAAACAATTTGAATCTCAAAATGTTGTGAGTTAAGATCTTTTAACACTTTATAATGAAAATAAATATGCAAGTGGATGCTGAGGCCTAAGTATGTGAATGGAACAACCATATAATATTCAGATTTCAATTCATCATACCATCCACATGTCCACTTTATATTAAGTAAATACCATGAACCTAAATTCATAAAATAAATTCGTACTTGTGGAACTATTTGTTTTATACTCATATTAGAAATCAGGTTGTGTTCATCTATCTGGAAATGTTTGTAAGCAAGGACCGTCATTCACAAACTGTCATTCCTCAAGTCATCCACACTCAGAACTGGAGCTGCGTGGCCAGACTTTATCAGACACCCTCCACTGTGCACCAGCCATAGTCTTGCTGTGGCCACGGGTCTACCTGTGGTAGCTAATTTCCAACCCCTCTAACTTTCTTACTTGCATACCCCCACCATAGATTTAACAATATAGGCTAACCAAAAGTCTGTTTGATTGTTTCTGCAAGAAGTCACTTTGTGCTCAGCACACCAGCAGTGATTTCAGGGCAGAGCCCAGTGCTGTGTTGGCCTTCCTGCAGGAAGCTGGGCTAGGGGATCCCAGCTGGAAGGGTGTGGGAAACAGCAGGGTCCTGGAAAGGAGCTTCAGTCCCGCAGTTGAGGCCTCGAGTCACAGGCCACTCCTTTAACTTCCTGAACTTCAGTCATTGTCAAATGCCCTGAATCATGTGAGATCTGAGGTCTTTTTTTTTTTTTAGCAATATGATTCTCTACTATTTTATAAAATATAAATTATTCCAGCTGCAAGTAGGAAAAGAAAGTCCTGTTTGCATATCATTATTGTCAGGTTGTAGTAACTGGGCCCCGCAGGCTGTGAATTCAGCTCAGCTGTGCTACCAGCGCACTGACATCATTGCCATCATGTTATTGCTGGCAAGCAAAATTAAGTGTATTTGTGCTATTTCTAAAAGAATCATCAAATCTGCACATGTTTGTATGATGATATTTGATATGTATTCAGATTTATCAGTGATCATAATGATAATCCTATTTCTATTTAAATGAAATAAAATATTTAGTGTTGTAATCAAACTGATGAGAATTTATTTAGTCTTTTTTTTTGGTAAAAATCTATAAAAGTAGGGTAAATGGTTTCTAAAATACCAAATCTGGTACAATCAATTTTTAGATAAGTTGTTGTCCAGTATTATATGGGGCATTTTGATATTTCTTGCTGAAAGCAGGCAGTTGTTTTTGGTTCCTCTCACATATTATAATACTATATTCTGGTTCATGGCTTCAGCTTGACTTAATATCATTTTTTTTCTTTCTGTACAGTTGGATTTAGGTATAGTTTTCTATAAATGAATTCTCACAAAAAGCCAACAGTGGTTACATTTTAATAAATGAAATAGTTCTTCTAAAAACACTTGGCAGCCAATTTTTTAAAATAAATCATGATCTCTATTTTATCTTCCCCCAAATGTGATGACCTCCTTTATCAATGAACACAGAATTATTGCTTTTGAGAGAAGAAAGCAGTATTACTTCTTCCAAAGGTAATTCTCACTTCTTCCTCTGTAAGAAGATGAGTGATTAATCTGCAGGGAGACAGTTTTGCATTAAGAGCAATTGAATGAACACAGAGATTCAAATGGGTGATGGGAATTAACTAACAAAACAATACTTTTGATAGGTCAAAAAAATAGCTTGAATTGAGGTAGGTAGGAAAAACAACAATTATTCTCCTCTTTTGTTTTCAAATAGCCATTCATTTAGCAATGGGTTCCATGCCCCCTAATATAGTCAGACACACCTGATTGAACAAACTAAAAAGCTGCTTTTGTTGTTGTTGTTGTTGTTGCTGTTTTTGTTTCATGTACAAATAGCCCAGCTAAGGGAGGAGAATTGCAAGTTTGAAACCAACTTCGGCAGTTTAAGGAGGACCTAAGGACTTAATGAGACCCTGTTTCAAAATATAAACAAAAAAGAGCTGTGGGTTTGGCTCAGTAGTTAAGCAATCCTGGATTCAATCTTGGGTACCAAAAGGAAATGTAGATCTGTTTAAGAATTTTCATTTTTATCTTACTTTAACCTCATTACAAAATCCTGAGACAGGAAAAGTTCTAGTTCCATTTTTCAGATGAGCACCCTGAGGCCAGGAGAGTTTATTAACTAACCTCAGATCACACAGCCTCTAGGTGGCACAGCAGAAATCCACAAGACTTGCTTGACTACAACAGATGTCCGCAAACTCGGGCCAGTTGGCCAATTCAGCCCCTGACAGCTTTGTACACAGCCTCCTGGGACAGGGGCAGCTCAAGTGCTTCTGTTCTGTGTGCTACCTGAGTCTTGAGTGGCTGCAGCTGCCCCAGACATGGGGTTCTCAAGACCTGGTATGTACACTCTGCTCCCTACAGAAAAAGCTGTGTCCACCTGGGCTTTTAAGTGTGATATCCTTTACATTCTCTCGCATCAGCTGTTTTAGTGGGCTGTTTCCTGATGGGACATTGATAGAGTCCTGATTAAATTCTGGCAGGAAAACATGCTCCATGTTATTTTCAGTCTTTTGAAGGTTATTGAAACATGCTTATAGGCACATTATAGTCAATTTTTGCAAATAGGTATGGTATACCTCAATAGAGCCTGTGTTGAGGAGCTTTGGATTGGACATTCTGCATGGATAGCCAACCGCTGTGGTTGACTATTTTTCTGCTTTTAAATTTTGTTATATTTTGCTCATCTGTTTTTCCTCTAATTATTCTCTCAATTTTTAAAAAACCTTTTGTTCCCTGTTTGGGAAATATTATACATTTTAATATAAATATACATTTTTCCTTTTGCTTGAAAAATTCTTAAGCATTATTCTTAAAATTCTGCTTTCAGCCAATCTCCTGTTTTTCTGTGTACCTGACACCCACATCTCTTATATGATTTTCTGTTTTCATTTCCTTACCTTTCCATGCTTTTAAACTGGATAATTTTTTTCCTGCTCCATCTTTCTTCTAGTTCAGTAACTTCAGTTATTTATTGAGAAGTTCCATTTTTTGTTTTTGTCCAAGTTTTTATTTTCCCAAAGATACTTTAAAATTTCATATATTTAAATAGAAGCATAGTTGATTTAGAACTAGTTGATTTTATCTAAATTTGTATCAATACTGTGATGTCTCTATGGCTATAGTATCTAATAAATCATGAAATCAAGTGTTGCAATTCTCTCAATACTTTTGACATGGCTAAAATCTAAAAGAAATATTATTATAAAGGCCTTAATTCTATTTTAATATACTAAGAGCAAGCAATGGGGATTGAAATTAAAGTAACAACAGTATTTCAAAAAATACAAAATATGTAGTGAGAAATTTAACAAAATACTTTGGAGATAAGTATCTAGAAAATTGCAAAATATTTTCCAGGGAAAAATTCAAAATAAGTGAAGAGATATAGCATCCTCATATCAAAACAGTGTTATTAAAAGGCTAAATCTCTTCAATCCAAACAGAATAGGTTATTTTGTGAAAATTGATGAATTAATTATAAAGTTACTGGATAAACCAAGGACTATAGATCAAAACACATTTGTAAATGGATAGTGTTGATGTTAATAAGATACATTTTATTGATACGTTTGAAATACCAGACAAATATTCACTTCTAGGATAAATCCCACTTGATTGTGACATATTTTCTCATTTATAAATGTCTGGGGTTGATTTCCTAAATTTGTGTAATATTTTGTGTTCTATCATTAATGTGTTTAGAATCTGTAGTGATGCCTCTTCTTTTATTCCAGACACTGACCATTTATGTCTTTTCTCTCTCTTTTTTAAATGCATCTATCTGATTGGAAGTTTCTCAATTTTATTGTTCTTGGGTTTTGCTTTTCCCTATATTTTAATTCAGCTTCCTATTAGGAAGGCTTCTCCTTACCCTCACTATTGCCTTCTTTGCTTTCTTTTAGGGTTTACTTTACATTTTTAATCTCTTAATGTAGAATATGAAATCAATAATATTTATATCACAGCTTATTTAATGCTATAAACTTCATTGTAAGCCCATTTTTTCCTATATTCAAAATTTTTGATATTTATTTTTGATTTTCTTTTAAGAAAAAAAAATTCCCTCTCTTCAGTCCTCGTTCCTGGAAATGTGTTGTTTTATTTTCTCACATTTTGGGACTTAACTGGACATTTGTCTATTCTAGAGTCATGTTTTAATCCATGTACTAACATTAACATCCTTGTATAACTGTTCCTTTTGAATTTACTGAGAGATGGTTCAGCTCAAAATGTGTTTCACTGGGGTGATTTCTCCACCCTCTTGAAAGGAAGTTTCACTGAGGTCGATTCGATACTTTCAGTGTTTTTAGGTGCCATCTGCACTGACTTCCTGTCTGTTTATTTATCAATCCTGTGAACAGATACTCAAACCTACCACCCTTCTTGTGGATTTTCTCCTTCTAGTTTTCTCAGGTTTGCTTTATTCACTTTGAAGCCTTCTCATTGTATGCATATACATGTAAATTCTTATGTCATTTTGATTAATTGATTCCTCCTCATTTTCCCTGCTTCCCATTTGAAATCTACTTTGTCTGATGTTAATAGAGTCACTTCAGTTTTCTTCTGGTTCCTGCTTACTAAGTATAAATTCTGTCATCATTATTTTTAACCTACATGTGCCATTTCATCTAATTGGGTTTCTAATAGTTGATTCTTTTGTATCCAATGTGACGGTCTTTTTCTTTTAACATAATTATGTAGACCATTTGAATTTAATAGTATTTTCAACAAGTTTACTGTTTCAATTTAATATCCTGCTGTCCTTCTCTGGTTTCCCATATGTTCTTTTGTTCTCTTTCTTCACTTTATCTTCCACTTTGTTTCATATTTCTTTTTAGGGTTCCCTTTTGTCCCCCAGATTTGTTAGACCAATTTGTTTTATTTATGTTATGAGTCCTGCTGTGTAAACATTATGTGGTTAACTTATCACAGCGAACCTCCAAATAATGTCAGTTGCACTTACATTTTCCAATTCTTGTTGTTTTTGATATTTTAGTAATGTAGTTTTCTTCTATGTTATGAACCCAACACATCATTGATATTATGGCTGCATAATTGATTAATAGTCTTTAGAGAAATCTAAATAAGTAAAGAATATTTATCTAATATTTGTCTAAACATTGTTCTTTTCTATTACTATTTCTTTCTTTTTTTAGGTCCAGATTTCCATATATTATCATGTTCTATCTGCCTAAAGAAGTTCCTTGAACACTACTCATTTCAAGTGTGCTGGTAATACATTCTGTGAAAAAAAATTCCTATTTTGTCTTAACTTTTGAAAGATATTTTCATAATGTTTTAAATTCTGGGTTGACAGTATTTGTTGTTGTAGTATTTTCCCTTACAGTATTTAACACCATTTTTTTCATTGTCTTTAATGTCATACAGAGCTTTTGTTTATTGGAAAAAGTTCTTTTACCAATGTCTCTGAAAAAAAAATTTTTTTTTACTATATACAAGTGAAGTATCACTTGACAATTACAGTTTTCTTTTGATAGTTTAAAGATATTGCCTACTTGGATTTCAGTTATCATAATTTACTTCGATATCAGTCTCTCAGTAAAACTGCTAAAATTTTGAGCAGGGCAATATACTAATTGTGGGTCAGTTCCAAAAAGTACAAACTGTTTTCTAGTGGCTGGTACTTATTCCACTGTGTAGGTAACGGGCGTCACGCCTTGAGATCAGGGTCCAACACATCACTGCGTTCACGTTCTTTTGGTGATGGACCACTGTGCATGTTCCTCAGTTCAGGCGGGGACAGTAAAGAGTGTTTGTGCTCCCAGTGTCTCCAATATTGAGCTGGTTTGATATTTTACAACAGTAAATAATAATAATAATAATAATAATAATAATAATAATAATAATGAAGGTACAGCAAATAAATGAAAAGGGATAAGATAGAAAGTGGATTTCGAATGGACACAAGTCCAGCAGCGGGGGAAGGAGCTGATGGGGACTGTCGCCATTCCTGCTAACTCCGTGGAAGCCATGCGCCAGAAGAATTCGGAGAGAGCTAATTTTTGATGTCATACAGAAAGCGATTTTGACCAAAAGGGCAGTGATTCCAGCCCCACCTTCTGTTCATTTTATTCTTATCTATAATGGGGTGTCTACAAATGTTATATTATGATTTTAGACACTGATTTTATTAGTCTGCTACTGACTAGAAGAATATACTTTCTTAATCCCCCACAATGTGATCATTTAAAGGAAATCTTTTCTATATTTTTAGCCACATTTATAATTTCGGTGTGGGGTACGACATTTTTTAGACACACAAAATTGTCTATCATTAAAATAGTTTGTTTGAGACCTGCAAAAGAACCAGCTAACTTTTCTTCTTCATTTATTTTTTAATGAATGCTACCTTTCATCCATAAATCTTTCTCTTTATACTTACTTATCCAAAGATGTTCACTTAACCCGTTAAATAGATCTCTTTTATTCAGGGACTCTTGCTTTAAATTATTAAGTTTTTTTTTTTGATTTTCATCTTTTTCAGAATGCTTAATGGGTAAAATGAGTTTTCCCCTGTATTTAACTCTGCTATATTTTGGTTTGTTAATTTTACTTGAATTCAGCACTACTGAAAGTATTTGCATTTTCATTGCTATTTGAAGTATAAAAGGAAAAATATGTGCTATTCCTTTTTCTTTTTCACAGAATATCCTAAAGGTTAAATTTACATAACATGTCCTTTTAAAGAAATTCTTCTTTATACAGTACCACTGTAAAGACACATCTCTGAACTAGAAGGTACCCAAGTTATAAATTGAGAGGCATGGTAACAAGACATGTTTCATCAGTAAAATTTTTTTGTAAGCTAAAAATCATTTTAGAATCATGTCCTTGCCACTCATAATTTCAGAGGAGGCATTAACTATTATTTCCCATAAAATTTATGTGGAATATTTTTCTTTCATTATATCCTCTTGCTGAATATTTCTTAAAGTGATTCTAAGAGGAGTAAGGAAGAATGAGACATTATTAAAATTTACCTGAAAGGGCTTTAAAGGCAAACTTATTAAGAGATATTGTAGTAGAAATTTCTCAACAAAGCATTCAGATGAATTAGTTTAATCAAATATACAAAAAACAAACTCATAGACCAAGAACAAGCAGTGTTGTACCTAACTACAGAGTATAAAATAAAAATTTAAAAACTCCAATGTGCTTGACTTGAATATTTATGACTAAAAAATAACAGCAAAAATTTTCAACTTATTTTTTAGCTTATTCTGTTACAATGCTAGGTTTTGGGCAATATACAAAGTAAAGGCAGGTATAGATTCACTTCTCATCAAGGATTTTGGTGGTATTTGGGGGCAAGATATAAGGTAATGAGTTTCATGAAAGGAATATTAATGAAGCATTATGGGAAAATGGAGGAAAAAAAGAGAAGTCTGTTGGTGAATAAATGAGGAAATTTTAGAAAAAAGATGTTCACATTTCTTCCAACAGTGAATAGAAAGCATGGCAAATGTACAACTATGATAACCAGAAACTAAAAAAGGTGTGTATAGCTAGTAGACAACAGATCGTTCTGATACCTCAAATTGCATTAAAAGGAATTAATAATATTACTCTGAAAATTTAAGTAGAAACCAGGATGTGGGACAACTTGATGCTGCTGAATATTTCCCAGACTTTGTCTTGATTCAATAAGGGACAGAAGATCATCAGGTAACTGGGCTAGGAAGTAGCATATAGAGGCTTGCTTTGGACAGGAATGAAACCATTTTGCAGGGCAGATTTAAAAGACCACAATGGATAGATAGACAGTGGCCCATACATCTTTGTTACCTTACTCCATCACTCATTTTCTGACTTTTTTTTACATTAATTAGTTTAAACATTATTAGAATAAAAGTTTGTTGCTTGATTGTTTGTTTTTAAAAACAAAATGAAATCTAGATCTACAGAGCTGCTTTATTGCTCTAACAGGAGAGTAAATCCTACATAAAACACCAAAGAAGATCCAAACAATTTTTCATTCTCACACTACCAGTCATTGAACAAAATGGACCGAGTTAAGAAAATCAAGGTAGTTGGCACAGGGGTGCATGCCTATAATCCTGGCTACTTGGGAGGCTAATATAAAAGGATTGCAAGTTTAAGGTCAGTCTTGGTAAGCAAGTGAGACCCCCATCTCAAAATAAAATACAACAGCTTGGGACATAGCTAAGTGGTAGAAAGAAGAGTTGTATGATTTGTGCAGGGCCCAGGATTCAGTCCCCCAGGACCCCCTCCCCCGGCACACACAGGTAAGTCAAGCAGTAGAGCAAAATATGAACCCCATAATCCTAGCGGATAAATTTCAAGTCCATTTCAGAACTTTCATACTCTTGCCCAGCTGCAGCTGGCCATAAGACTATTCTTGCTGTCATGATGATAAATGAACCTGGATGGTCCACATATTTATCATATTTTGACTGAGCCATTTTAATGTACTTTATCTGAACATTAACACAGCATGCAAATACAACCGCAGTAAGCAGAAAATACATTGGCTTGGCCACCAAGGCGCGATCACCACCACCACTGGGGTCACCACCACGACCACCGCCTGAGAGTGTTTTATATGCAAAGTGCCAAAGGCTCCTTCGCGAGGGGACAGTGCCCCCTAGTCCATGAAATCGTTCCTGTCCGGGAGTCAGATTTTGTCAACCGCTGAATCCAGCATGACAACACCATTCTTACCTGGCCATGATGTGAAGTTGTGGCAGCTTGGAAAAGAGAAGAAGCCTGCAAACCTTAAGGAAATTATCAGTGCTGAAAAGTTAATAAACTCCTGATGGTCATTTCTTAATTCCATTCATAAAATTACCAGTCTAAATTGTTCCTGTTCTATTACTTGCACCACTTCAAAAGCTTCTTTTAAAAGGGAGCAATTTTTCTTTTCTGTTATAAATCACGCACTAGGATTTAGGAGCCATGTCTCCCCTGTCAATAACTCCACTAGCCAGTCTGTAAATCAGAAGCGGCTTTTTTTCTGGCCCCCACTGTACTGCACTCTACACATTTGAATTAGGGTTGAACCATGTTTTCAGTGGGTATATTCCTACCAATTTTTACCTGGACTTTATTTTTGGAATATCCAGTCTCATTGTCTGACTGATGAGAGAGCAGTTTGCCCTCGTGGTTTCCTGGTGTGTGTCCACATGATGAGTGTGAGCTTAGTACTTGGAAATCCTTGATGAGAGAAAAGTCAGATCTGGTGTTCCAGGAATCAACCCAAGGTGCGGTCTCATGGTGCACCTCCACAAAACAGGAACAGGAGCCAAGCTCTAGTGAGATGACTGGAGTGTGGTTGTGTCCTGGGAAGAAGCAAAGTAAGGCCTTCTGATGATCAGTGCATATCTTTGTCGTGTATCATAATAACAACAGGTTCTTAACGTGTTCCTGGGACATGCATAAAATCTGAGTTCTGGCTTTGTAGAATATCTTTATATAAAAATATCCACCAGCTATTAATATCTGCAGAATATTTCTGTCATTATTAACAATTTCATAGTAGGATTTTTTTCCATGGAAATGTGTAAATTATTCATATTTTAATGATATTATAAAACAGATAAAGGGCATTGACAAAGGACTCACTGAATAGTAATCACAGGTCCAGATCAAGAATATATTTTCTGACTCAAATTTAATAGTACAAAATAATTTATTCTTAAGTAGGAAATATATTTGTTAGCAGTCTATTTGATTTTGGTCATGTTTGATTGAAGTTTTTAAACTTTGTGAAGCTTAACTCTCTTATATCCTATAATGTAGTTTTTGGCAAAATTAATTTTATTGGCACTCTGATAATGACAGAATCAGAGACATGATTCCATTATTATATCTCAATATAATCAAGAAAGATTGAAAACAACTAAATAACATTTTTTTTCTTTAGATATTAGGGAGCAATCCTTTGAGAAAAACTACAGTGAAATGCATGGGAGTTACCCCAAACTTTCTTAATGGTCTATATTCCTAAGTCACCTCTAAGGAGTTGAGAATAGAACACGTGGAACACTATGAGAGGGACATTTTGTAAAGTTCAGGGGAATGTGGGGCTCTCAAATTCCATCATCCATACTAAAGAGTTTTCATTACTCACAGAAGCTATTCGTAGCTATCTAGTGGCTTCCTTGGGAGATGGGACTCTCCATGAGGTTAAGGACTACACTATATCCACCCAAACATAGATTCTAAAAAGCTTCAAAATGATCAAAGTGAATGGGATGTATCCTTGCTGTTTATGAGGAAAAAGCCCCAAACTCTAAAGAAGACAGTAAACTGTTTCCATTTAACAATATGGAAATCTCAGTGTCCAACATTCATCAAAAATGTCTATACATGGCAACAGGCAGAGAAGCATGAAGTTCCCTGACAGACCACCTACTGTTAGAGTCTGTAAACAAGTCTGGATGGTGCCTGGCAAAATGCCAGGGGGAGTGGTTTGTGAAGTAACGCCAGTGAGCCATTAAGTGTGGAGATTTCTTATTGGTTGACTGCTGTATCTAGTTTATGTTAATTAGATAAGCTGTGTGGAATGTATAAATACCCCTCCTTTCCTACAATAGATGGCTCCTACTCCTGCTGTATCAATACACTAGTTGTTCGTCACCCCCCTATTATCTTGCTGCAGCGGGACTGCAGCAACCTACAAGCTGGGACCCTGTCTTGCTGGGACCCTGTCTTGCAGAGCTCCAGGCCTCTGCATCTCAAAGTCTAAGGGGAAGTGAAAATGGAATGCAACAGGCTAAAGGAAATAGGCTGTAACTTGACTGAGGTGATTGTCAAGTTGTCATATTGTTTAAAGGAGTGTGGGTTGGGGATGTAGCTCAGAGATAGAGCAAGTGCTTCACATGGGTAGGGTTCTGCGTTTGATCC
The DNA here is from genome assembly GCF_048772815.1 of Callospermophilus lateralis. NCBI lineage: Eukaryota > Metazoa > Chordata > Mammalia > Rodentia > Sciuridae > Callospermophilus > Callospermophilus lateralis. The sequence goes on along the minus strand of NW_027517992.1, from coordinate 416,089 downwards.
TTAACACCACAAAAATAATAAATAGGTGTGTGTATGTGTATGTGTATGTGTGTGGGTGTGGGTGGGTGTGGGTGTGCGTGTGTGTACAAATTCTACTTCACAATTTCAATATGAAAATTAAAATTTTATAAATAAGTTATGTCAACTGGCTTAAGTCAATTATATTTTCATGATTATTAATAGATTATAAAATATCAATTGGTATTATTGGCTATATGTTTAAGTGAAATTCTATTACATAATAATAATGTCAAATTGCTTTTGATTATCAAAATAAGAACTTCAAAAATAAGAGTGAGATAAATAGTGAAGTTATATTTGTCGCTATCTTGTAAGCCTCAGAAAATTCACATACTGGAAACTATATAAAACTGAAAACCTGTGAAATAAATGCTTTATATGCTATTATTATGGTAAGAAAATGTAATATATTTCAAAATATGTATTACCTACAGTTTAAAGTCCGATAATGTCTACAAGACTAAAATGGGTTTTCACAGAAATTTCCCCAACACTCTCATCACCACCAAAATAAAATTTCAAAATGCCACTAATGGTATATGCTAAAAACACAATTTGTGAACATACTGGAAGGTGCTCTTTGGGTGCTTCATTTATTTTCTCATGTGTGTCCTGAGAACCAGCCTTCATCTGTTGTTGTCTATGTATCTCATCAATGTGTTGACATATTATTATGTAACCTCAAGAGTTTGCCAGTGTGTTAGGTACTTCAATGTCACTTGATCCAAGCTGTGGCAATGTCCCCTTCGTTGACCCTTACGTATGGAGCTATGTCGATGCATGTGACATGGAGAGAATGAGCGGCCCTTTCACACAGAGGTGGATGCCCACGGGGTGTCTTTCCCTATGTCTTTCTCTTCCTGTGCAAAAGGAGGCCACTGAGAGAAAGTTCTTATTGCTAAAAGTGCGTGACTTCTCCCTGTGACCTGGTACTACTGTGGTGATTTTATTTGAACTAGTCCACTTATATATAACAGAGCTGTTGAGGATGGAATAGACATTATCCACCCAGAAAGCCTAAAGATTCACTGCAATAAGCGTTATATGTCTCCAGTGGCGGTATCTTGCCATGAAAATGAGTGTTTTACTCAGAAACAGAATAAGTGTGTGCGTCTCTGATGTGGTCACTGCTCAAGCCTTTCCCTGGGTCCTCTTTTCCTGCTCTGACTGGTTACCTCTCTGTCTCCCGTTGCTCACCGTTTTTCTATCCCCAGTCCCATTACCTCCTCCCAAAATATATATTGTCCTTTATACTGTTTCATGCTATTTCTTTAAACTTTTGCTCTCCTAATAGTTTATAAAGAGTTGAGAAGTTATTTAGAGAATTAAAGTCATATGTAATCTCTTGTTTGATCCATGACTTTAATACTTACACATGTAATGTTTATTATTTGTCCAAATCATTACAATAAATTATGATTAGTTGAGCATTCAGATTTACATAGATGATTAATATTAACCTATTTAAAATGATGCATCAGAGTACTCTATAACAACAGTCTTTTATCCCTATGATTTATCTCATCTTTCCACTAATATAGTCAAAATTCTAAAAATGTATAATTTGGGGATAAAAACTATGTTTTTATCACTTTCAAAAGAAGAACGCATCATTCAAAAATTGAGTACATCTTTTAGGCTTATGAAGAAAGGACAATGTTTGCCTTATCTTGAGATTTCAATAACAAATAAAATGGTTTATTAATTAACTTTTCCTAAGGAATATAGGAATTCTTACCTTCAAATTTTTGGTTTAGTCAGTCCTTGTTTTTTTCAAACATGTCTTTTAAAATTAGAATACAATAATAATTAGACATTCTATATTTATTTTAATGGTGAATTATTTAATAATTTTTTAGAGCATTTTGTAGAACATTTTAAGTTGTATGAATTATATCCAGTATTTTTTCTTGGTGCCATCAACAGGGAAACATTTAATTTGAAAATAGTGTGAGCTGCATTTACTCAAGTTCATACACCTGCTTGGAATTTTTCTATTTATTGAATATTTATTTTATGTCTTCTTGAGATACAAGGGCACTATGAGTTAATTGATGTGATGCTCCAAGTGTCTACTATCCTTTAAAAACCTACTGGAATTGTAATTGAGTAACTGAGCACTGGGTATGTTAATATCTGTCTTTAGAAATCAACCTTATTCATGGGAATAGACTCAAGAGAGAGGAAAAGACATCATGGAAAACTCCATTCATGAGGAAGTAAATGATAATTAACAATGTAGCAACCGTACAAAACACAAGTGGCGATGCTTCTAATGAACAGGGACAGAATGGCACTGTCACCACTGAGGGAAGAGAAACCATCTCTTCAAGCCCTCCGCCTTGCCGTAGGTACCTGTGTGTGCATTCTCCACTGTGGCACAGAGGTAGAGCCGATGAGAGCAGGGAAGATCCACTGAAGTTTGGAAGCCTGGTCTAAAGTAACAAATGACAGACAGTTGAGATTTCCAGGAAATAATGTCGGAAAAAAGGGCCCCTCACAGAAATGATCTTTAGAAACTTTCATGAACTTCCCATTAATCGTTGATTAAATATGAAGATGTACATCTTCTCAGCAAAATGGCATGTGATCCAGCTTAGAATGGCTTCTAGGGATCTTTGAGGGGACAGAAATGGTAGAAACGAAACATTCCTTAGAAATAGAAAATTTGTTGGGCTCCGTGGTGCACACCTGTAATCCTAGCAGCTCGGGAGGCTGAAGCAGGAGGATTGCAAGTTCAAAGCCAGCCTCAGCAACTTAGCAAGGCCCTGAGCAACTCAGTGAGATCCGGTCTCTAAATAAAATATTAAAAAGGGCTGGGAATGTGGTTCAGTGGTTAATTACCCCTCAGTTTAATCCATGGCATAAAATATATATATATATATATATATATATATATATATATATATATATATATATATATCTATATATATATATCTATATATATATATATATAGATATATAGATATATATATATATATATATATATATATATATATATATATATATATGAGTTTCAACCCACCAGTTACAGGAATTCAGTGAAGAACTTAGAAAGACACCATCTAGAATGAGGAGTAGTTCAGACTAGTTCTACTGAGGTTAAAAATAAGACTTGGAAGGATAAATATGACATATCAGTAAATTAACTAACTGCCAAAACTATATCTGTTGCTCACAAAAGGAAGACACCAAAATCTAAAATCTCAAAAATATTGCGTTTATAATGTTCAACATGTAATAAAAAATGTTAGGCTTGTAAAGAAGTATAACTGGCAGGGAAAGATGATCAATTAATAATCTACGGTAAGATAATCTGTGTACTGAAATCAGCAGTAAAGAGCTATAAATAAATCGTTACAAATAGATTCAAGGACATAATAGATAATATGACTATAATAAATGAGGAAAAATCAGTAGAGTGATGAAGAAAATCAAATGGAAATTTACAATATCTGAAATGAAAATTATAGAATATAATTAATAATATAAAAGTTAATAATATAATAATAATCTGAAAAGGCAATGAGCTAATCTAAAACACAGAAAGCAAAACCATTAATAGAGATTCAGTTACTGAATTAGAGAATAACAAACTGTTTGGTAGATGTGTAAATCAAGGCCTATTATTTTAGTTTGCTATGAACTGTCCCCCAAAAGCTCATTATGAGACAGTGCAAGAATTTCCCGAGATGAAGTGATTTGGATTACCAGGTGTGACCCTCACGGTGGCTTCATCCACTGACAAGGATGACCTGGGTGCTAACAGGAGGCAGGTGGGTTGTGGCTAGAGGAAGTAGGGCCTGGGGGTGTGCCTGTGGGTTCTCATTTTTCCCTGGTGAACAGAGGTCTCTGTGCCTCCTGGTTGTCATGTCCTGAGCTGCCTTCCTCGATCATGTCCTTCCACCAGGATGTTCTGCCACACCCGGGGCCCAGAGCTGTGGAGTCAGCTGTCATTACTGAATCCTGGAAATCATGAGCCAAAATAAACTTTCATTCCTTTCAAGTTGTTCTTGTCAGGTGTTTGGACACAGACATGGAAAAGCTGTCTAAAGCCGCCACGAAATGGGGACAGAGAGAGAAGGAGAGAGAGATATAGGGAGAGAGAGAGAAGGGGGGAGAGAAATATAGGGAGAGAGAAAGAGGGGGAGAGAGAGAGAGGGGGAGAGAGAGAAGGAGAGACAGAGGGAGAGAGAGGGAGAGAAGGAGATACAGAAGGAGAGAGAGAAGGAGAGAGAGAGGGGGAGAAAGAGAAGGAGAGAGGAGGGAGGAGAGAAGGAGAGGGAGAGAGAGAGGAGAGAGAGGGAGAGAGAGAAGGAGAGAGAGAGAGAGAGGGAGTTAGAGAAAGAGAGAAGAAAAGAGGGGAGAGAGAGAGAGAGAGAGAGAGAGAGAGAGAGAGAGAGGCCAAAAAATATATGGTAAAAGATATTAGAAAAATTTCCAAATTTGATAAACACACACACACACACACACACACACACACACACACACACACAAAATTACAGAACCAATAATCTGAGAAATTGCCAAATTGGATGAATATAAAGAGAACCATATCTAGTGCTAAAAGCCATAAATGAAGAAAAAAAATTGAAAACAGAGAGGGAGAAATAGGTGCATGGAAGCAATGATAGGAAAGTTGCTGATACATACCCTGAAACAAGCCCAGGAGGCAATGAATCAACTTTTACAAGCTGAAACTAAGAGCAGTCAGTCAGCTCAGATCCTGTACTCAGCATAAATATCACATAAGATAGAAAGTGAGATCAAACATCAACAATAATTGAGAGAATTCGTCTCCAATAGAAATGAACCAAAAGAAACCTTGAAGAAATTTATTTTTGACTGAAGTAAATAGATACCATAAGAAAATTCTTATATACAAAAAGGAATGAAAAATATCTAAAATCTTAAACATGTTAGGAACCATGTAAATATGTATGCACACACATATATATTTATTCACATACATGTATGCGTAAATAAACACATATGCATATTTTTATTCTTTCAGGCTCTTTAATAATATATTCAAATCAATATTTACAATGACATTTGTACATTTACTAGATATATATGTAAAATTTGACAAAGCATAGCAACTGTTCTGCAAAAACATTATGTCCTACAGGAATGTGACTTTTATTTTGTGCCTATGTCTATATGTAATTTTCCCTTGTGTGTTTTTTTTTTAAATTTACATATAGTTTTTCATTCCTTACAGATTATTGTTCAAGTGCATATTTCAAGACTGGCATTTTATTTATTTTATATATGGAGTGCACAGTATAGTTATTGTACAAAATACTTGCTTTTTCACTCATATAATCACATATGCAGATATACACACATAAATATGTTTAAGTATTTATAAATTATATATACATATACATAAGCATGTATATGTATATGTATCTGTATATGTGATTATATGAGTGAAAAAGCAATAAAAGAATTTTATATTTTCTTTTATTGATTTACTTATGCTTTAAAAGTAGACTCATACTTACTGGTTTCTTTCTTTCTTTTTTTTCTTTTTTGTCATTGTTTAATATACCACAAACTTCTTTTCAAGTCTACTAGTGAAAACATAAATCTTTTTTTTTTTTTTATTGAACTGCATAAGATTCCAACAAATTAGAGTAAGAACATCTCAATGGTTTCCATCTTTTCCCACCACAATTACATTAAATAACTTATTTATGGTATACTTATATATCAGTTTTTTTTGTAATATACATTTATCATATATATATTTCTATATGAATATACTATCCAATTTGGTTATTATGTAAAACCCAATACAAGGAGTAAAATTTTTGAGTTAAAGGGTAAAGTATGTAGATTTTAATATTAATAGAAATTCTTTGTGAATCATTTAATGGTATTCCCTACCCCTGTTCTTTTAGGGCATCAGTATTTTAAAATTAATTATATTAAAAATCCTGCAAATTATAATCACTTTTTTGTTATGTAAATTGAAAATAAATTTCCTCATTATTTTTTCAAATAATTTTTTTGAAATATCCTTTGCAATATTGTAAGTGTGTTTGTGTTGGGGGTGGGTAGCTATCTCTTGTAATTTTTAAGTTTTAGTCTTGGTAAAGAAAATCTTCTCCCTCCCTAGTTAAATCATTAAACCATCTGGTGCTTGTTTCTGATACTGTGTGAGAAAGGGTGCACATTATCTTTACCCAGATGGACAGCTAATAGTGCCAACACATCTTTGTAAATGTACTGGGCTTTTCACACTGTCAAAAGCACATTTGTCATAGAATAAATCTTATATATAATAAATGCTATTTCTGGATTTGATAGTATAATAGATTTGTCTATCACCTATTGAAATAACAGTAGAATGTTTATTTTACCTTATTAATTTGTCTTCGTTTTTGGTACTAGGGATTGAACTCAGGGGCACTGAGCCACATCCTCAGCCCTATGTTGTATTTTATTTAGAGACAGGGTCTCACTGAGTTGCTTAGTGCCCCACTTTTGCTGACACTGGCTTTGAACTGACAATCCTGTCTCAACCTCCACAGCTGCTGGGATTGTAGGTTCTGATATCTAGTTTGGTAAAAAAAAAAAAAAAAATCACCCTTTGACATTCTTTGAATTTTTCCCTATATATTCCTGATTTTCACAGCTCTAAATATGATATGCAATTAGTGGCTCACTTTAGTTTTAAAAGTCATCTTTGATTTTCTATTTTACTTAAAAGCAACTACATGCAGCAAAGTCTGTCTGCTGATTTTTTTTCCTCAATGGGCTCTAACAAAGTCATGCTTATCCCTGGCCGGTGCTGCCCCAAGGGCCTGCTCCAGCTGTGGCTCCCACCAACCGCAGATCATGGCTTAACACGCACTGGGCTCACGACGGTTCCTTGCCTGGACCCTTGCCCTCGCCCATGCACTTCTTCCCACTCAAGTGTCATAAAATCCTGAGTCCTCATTGTTTCATGCGACACCTTTCAGGGTGTGGCCTCTGGTGCTTCAGACCAGGGTCCCGCCATTCCCCTCCCTCCGTGGGCCTCGCTGTCCTGCAGACTCAGGGTCTACCTGGGGCTGCTCCTTGAGGTTCTCCTCCGGTGGCTGCACACCTTCCCAGCTCAGCGCACCCCATGCCATCCCCCCAGGCTCTTCTCGCTCCCCAGCCTGACGCTGTGGCTTGAAGGGGACTTGTCCCCTAGCAGAGGGGGGACGCTGGAGGGCACAGACGGTTTGACCTTCTGCCCTTGGAAGCGAGCGCCAGCAATGACCAGTGTGGAAGTTTTCCCAATGCCTGCGAAAATGCCATTATTTTCCATTAAAAATAAACAAATAAATGAAATAAAACTGTCAGGATTTTACTCAAAATTGCCCTGACTTCAGAGTTAGAGATCATGTACATCAGATGACTTTAAGTTTACTGTCCACCGTGCCATATTTTCTCCGTTGGTTCTCACCTTCTAATCAGCTTTTGCACAGGACTCTATTCAAGTATCTCTAAGTAGATCTCAATTTATATTGTCCCCAGGATGGAACATTTCCCCCGTTTCCTTAGAATATTCCATCATCTAACAGAATAACTAATAGATTCTACTAATTCTTGATCTTAAAGTGTGAGGTCTCAACCTGGGACACACTGATCTTTCACCTGTGGCTGCTGTTTTGTCTTTGTCACAACCTCTCGGGTGATTTTAATGACCATGGCACCAAGGCAGGTGCTCTTCGCTCCTATGGCCTGAGGCATTTTTTTATCCCAGGACATTGTAAGCTCCACTGTCAGGTTTTACCGTCACCACCCACTAACCCCAAATATATAATGGGATTTTTAAGTTCCCAAAGAGAAAATATTTCGTTCCAATTTCTGCTTCCCTCCTCCTCCTGTCTTGTTGGGAACCCGATGAAAGTGTGAGTCCTGCCTTCCCCCAGGTGGGGCCATAGTGGGCTGTCCTCCCCTCAGGGTTCCTCGGGTCTGTAGTCCAGCGGTAGGGACCTGGAGTCAGACCAAGCCTTGGGGCCAGGGAGATCTTCCCTGGGTTCTGGCAGTGACCAGTGGGCAGGCTGGAGCCCAGGAGGAGCTTTCTCTACTACTTGGGGACAGTTCCAAGTCCCCACAGGCAGACAGAGGCCAGGAAGGCCAGAGAATGCCAGACTCCACCTGCAGGTGCCGTGGTCATGGCACTTAGGCAACCCTGGGGGGCCACAGTCCAGTTCCTCACATCTCCTCATCTGATCTCCAGGTCCTTCCCTACCCTCTCAGAGGAGGCTGTGGTTTTATTCATTCAGCTCTGTTGGCTTAGCGGACCCACAGGTGCTGCCAGAGTCTCTCCAAAGGGCTGCCCTGAGCAGGAGCTGAGCACCTTAGCCTTGAGTAAGGGGGGCGTGGAACTGGCATCCTGCAGTGGAGGCAGATGGGCCTCACCTTGGCTGAGCAGGGAGAGCAGCTCTGGGATTGGGCGTCATCACCCTATGGGACAGGCTACACCCTGTGTTTGCCATAACACAATCCTTGCCTTATTTGGGTGGAATTCTCTGTCAAATGCCTCCTCCCCTAATTAAAAACATGGTTCTGGGTGTGCTCTCTGGCCTCTGGCCTCCGGCCTCCCTTGTTCCCCTTGCCCTCCAGTGTTAAAGTTGGAGTCTCAGAGCTGTCCTTGAACGCAAAGGAAGGTATTTCCCTGTTTGTGTCGTCTTTTTGTTGCCAGCCCAAGTCACAGGAGTGACCCTGACTCCATCACCTGTGCAGGATGTGGCCGATAGCAGTCTTTTCCCTATTATTATTGCTATTGTTTATTTCTATTATTATTTTTAGATATGTGAGTGCATAAAAATTTTGTTTGTATAAAATTAAAATAAGCCACTTAGATTTATTTAGTCACATTATCTGACAGAAGGTACTATATTTCAAATGCCTTTATTTGCACCTGAGATATAAAATTTTCTAAACTGAGTAGTGCCTTAATAAATGTTATGTGAAAATACTTACCATAGTGCCTGATGATAACAAAACCAGATAAATGATCATTTATATGGTTGAATTTTTAAAGATGAAAAGCTATAGTTTTATTCCTAAATTGATGAATTATTAGAATATTAAAAAAAACTTTAAAAATCATCAAACTTCCAGTAAGTTTTAAGATTTCTCTATAACCCAGGTACCAGATGGCATGATTACAAGAAATAATCAAAATTTTATGAGCATGTTGTTGGGACTTTAGGAGCTATTCTACTGCTATAATGGTGCAAGAGATTTTAGTGAACTGTTAATTATAGATTTGAAAATAAATTAATTTTAGAGAATCATGGAATTTGTCCCTGTAGGTTACAACTTAATCTCATAGTGGAGCACAATTTTAAAATACCATTCTGTATGATATCAATAATGTCATCATTTCAGAGAAAGCAGTGATATAAAGAATTTAATGGCTCCATATGAACCGGGACATCTCTCTTTACAGTGGTGCTCTGGTCCCTGGGTGCTTGTTGCACTGTGATGTATGATGGTCTCCCTGTTAATTAGTCAGGCATTTAGAGGATTAGGGGACCCGAGAGGAGTGTTATGTGAGGACGTGTCCCCAGGCTTTCCTGTCTTCCTCAGGAGCCCAATTACTTCCCCAGTTAGATGCACAGTCTCAGGCAGATCTGCAGGACACTCAACTGGAAGCCAAGGTCAAGCATTGCCACGGGTGCCCTGCCCTGCCATCAGCTGACATGGTCCACCAGTTAGTTGATTTTATACTGATTCAGTGTCTCCTTTTGGAATAGAGACCTCATATATGATTTCATTACAGCAAAAGCCTCTCTGTCCTTATCATTCCAGCAAACCAGAGTGCAGCCCAAACACTGGTGTGACTCTCTGGACCAGTATAAATTTTGAATGAGGTTTTCATCAGAAATTTTCTACTTCATAACTTCTCCAATGATACCCTTTTGCAAAATATAAAGGTTAGCTGAGGAAATTTCGGGGAACAAATTTTAAAGACTACTTTTCCAGTACGATCTTTATTAACAACTCAATTTAGAGAATATTTCAAATTTTGTGTTAAAACTCCTTTTCTCCCCAATAAATTGTAAAATGATGAGAGAGTGTGTGTGTGTGGGGGGGGGAATGTGAGAATGCCAGATAGACATGTGGACATGCACACAGACCCACAGACACAATTGGTAAGACAAACCCAGCTACCTGGGTTATATTTTGGTTTTGTTTTTTAGTACTGCGGGTTGAGCCCAGGAGGGATTTACCACTGAGCCACTTCTTAAGACCTTCATTTTGAGACAGGGACTCCCAAGTAACTCAGGCTGACCTTGAATTTGTGATCCTCCTCCTAAAGCCTCCCTGGTTGCTGGAATTACAGGAGCACATTGCAACACCTGGCACACTTAATTTCTTTATTTCCACACTTCTGATTGTGTTTTCTGCACCCTGGGTCATGCTTTTGACTTTGCCTTCAATAATAATTCAAGGAGATCTATTGTTTAAAACTTTGATTTCCTGATTGATTCTTTCTGACTGCTTATCCTGGAGATGACCTCTGCAGTACCTGCTGACCCCATCAGAGTCACCCACCCACCACCCCAGGGTCCATCTTTTCCATGCATTCTTATTTCCGCTGGTCCAGCTGAGGTTTAATGCCCCAAGAGACTCAGCAGTCTCCTGTCTAGATCTCCAAGTGCCCTGCTCCTCAATTGCTCCTCTAGGAAACCCAAAAATCCACCTACTTGATAAAAAACACAAAACCCAATGGAGAAAATATACAACTGTATTGAAAAGTGTGATCTTAAAATTATCATCCCCAAAACTAAGGTGAGGTCTAAAAGATCTACCACTACCAGCCTGGTCAGTTCCCTCTCCCATTTCTCAAAATACTATCAAATACTTTTTCATTCAATTCCAACAATTCATCTTCTTTAATCTTTTGCAGCTAATGGATTATAAATCGCAAGTGGTAAGCTAAGAAGTATTAATGTTCACCACTAAACGCGCCAACCTACCTCTGATAGGCTGTCATCCTTCCTGGTATGGATGAAAACTGCAGTCAGAACGATGACCCTGAGAATGGGCATCCCGTCTCTGTTTCTGCTGCTGTACATGGTAAAATGGACTTGGAGGCTGTGGTCAGTCAAGGAATTTGAGAAAGGGCAGTACTCCAGGGTTATCCCCTGGGCCCAGGGCAATGACTGCGGTCCTCAAAAGAGCAAGGAGAGGTAGAAGAGCTTGCGGGGAAGATGTGACAGTGGAAGAGTGGTCAGAGGACTGGATGTGCTGCTGTCCCTGAAGAGAGGAAAAGAGACTCAAGCTTAGGAACACGCTGACCCCCTCTAGTTGACAAAGGCAAGGATGCAGGTCCCCCAGAAAAGGGCGCATGGCCCAGAACTTGATTCTAACACAGAGAGACTGGTTTATACTTCTGAACAGTGGGACAGTAAGACAATGAGCTACTGTTATTTCGAATCACTTAAGTTCTCTGTAAATTGGTACAGCCATACAAACTTAATGGCTATCAGATGTAGGGGGAAGAAGGGAAATGAGAAAAGCAATACACAGATTGAAAAATACAAGGTTTGAGTGATATTGAATAAGCTTTGGTGATCTGTTGCACAGGATGGTGACTGTATTAAATAATAATGAATTTAAGATTTCAAAATTGTACATTTCAACATTGCAAAGGGAGTAGATTGGAAGTGTTTTTAATCACAGAATGTAAGTGTGTGAGATAATGGATTTGTTAATTTTCCTGATTTAACCCTGCTTCACTGCAAATATAAATCCAAATATAACATTGTACCTCATGGATATATCCAATTGTTACTTGCCAAGTAAAACTTCAGACATTTAAAAATAATGTGAATGAAATAAACTTTGTCTATTCCCATATAAAGGAGATGCCTCCTAGGTATCCTTTTCCTCTTGCTTAATTGAGAGATTTACTTTTTTTATTTTGTATTTTTTAAAAATTTTATTTATTAGCTTTATTATGGCAAAATTTAAATATAATAAAAGGCACACATTTGAGGTGTGCAATTTGATCAGTTTTGACGTGTTTCGATGTGCATGTAACCAATACAATAAATATAAGAAGAATTTCCATTACTTTTTTAAAATTTGAAATCATGCAGACTATTTCCTGTGTGATTTATTACATTAGAAACCAACCACCTTAAGATATATAGAACCCCACTTCCTCCTGTCAACTACTTTAACATTAAGTGTCACACTTATAAATATCTCACAGGCCAAGGAAGAAACCCCCCAAAAAGTAAAAAAATAAATAAATAAATAAAAGTGCTTTGAACTAAGTTATAATAAAAGCTTAAAATATCAGAATCTCTGGGATGAAACAGTACTCATATGAATATTTATAACTTAAAGTACTTATATCAGAAAGAAGCCATATTTACAATCAAATTATTTTTAAATTGTATTGTAGGAAGGAAAAAAAAACTAAGAGTGGGAGCAGAAAAATATGAAATAGAGAAGAAATAATACAACTAAATGTTGATAAAAACAAGTCTAATCAAGAAAAAGCAAGAACACAAAAATTAATGTCAATGTAAAGGGAGCTATCAAAATAACCCTACAAATGCAAAACTATATAAAGGTAATATTATAATTGCACACCAACATATGTGATAGCTTATATAACATGGTCTGTATTAGAGAAGAATCTGTGTACTGCTGAGAAGAAAGTACATTCAGCCACTGATGGATGAAATATTTTACATATGTTTGTAAAGTCTGAATTATCAATTGTATTTTTTAGTTCTATACCGTTTTTATTTTGTTTTTATTTAAAGGATCTACCCAGTGATGACAGAGGCATGTTAAAGTTACCTGGTATTATTATATTGTGTTCTATTTGATTCTTGAAACTGAGAAGGGTTTGTTTGATGTAGGTAGATGCTCCATGGTTTGGGGTATAAATATTTATGATTGCTATGTATTGTTGAAACATTGTTCCCTTAAATGATATGAAGTGTCCTTCTTTGTCCCTTCTTATTAACTTTGGCTTGACATCTACTTTATCTGATATGAGGGTAGAAACCATTGCTTGTTTACTAGTTCCTTGTGAATGATGTACTTTTTCCTCATTCTTTTGCCTTCAGTCTGTGGATGTCTTTGCCTATGAGTGTAAGTTTCCTGGAGACAGCATGTTGTTGGATCTTCTGTTTCAATCCAATCTTCCAGTCTTTGTCTTTTGATTGATGACTTTAAGCCATTTACATTCAATGTTATTATTAAAAAAATGATTTTTATTCCATTTTATTTTGATTTATTTCTGGTTTTTACTTTGAATTGGTTTCTTATTTGATTGACTATCATCTAGTGTGGCTCCTCCTTTTTCTGGTTTTCACTTTTATTTTTCATTTCTTCTTTGTAAAATATTTTGCTGAGAATGTTTTGTAGTGGAGGCTTTATAGTTGTGAATTCTTTTAACTTTTGTTTATCATGTAAGGTTTTTAATTCATTATCAATACCAAAGCTTATTTTTGCTGGTTATAGTATTCTCAGTGGGCATCCATTTTCTTTCAATGGTTGGTATACATTATTCCAAGATGTTCTATCTCTGAGAGTCTGGGTTGAGAAGTCAACTGAGATATGGATTGGTTTCCTACTAAATGTTGCCTGCTATTTTTCTCTGGCTGCCTTTAAAATTCTATCCTTATTCTGTAAGAAATTTTGTATATTTGCATCATGTATTTGAGTTCCCATTTCATTATTTAGGTTTGGGAAGTTTTCTGATATTATTGCATTTCAAAGATTGTGTATTCCTTTGGTTTGTATTTCTGAGCCTTCATCTATCTTGATAAATATTCTATTTGGTCTTTTTAGGTTATCTAACATTTCTTGGATGTTCTGCTCATGTTCTCTTAACATCTTTTCTCCATGGTCAACTTTGTTTTCAAGATTATATATTTAGTCTTCATGCCTGAAATTCTGTCTTCCAAGTGGTGTAGTCTGTTGGTGATGCTTTCCATTGTATTCTTAATTTGGTTTATTGTTCCTTCATTTTAAATATTTCTGTTTTTTTAATCTCTATCTCTTTATTGAAGTAATTTTTTTATTTCCTGTATTTTCTCTCTGTCATCACTCCTTACATTGTCCTTTACCTTGCATATTAGTTTAACTATGTACCTTCTAAATTACTTCTCTGACATTTCTTCCACCATGGTGTCATTAGATTCTGTTATTGACGTACCTTGGTTTGTTTGGAGTGATTTGTTTTCTTGCTTTTTCACATTGTTTTTGTGACTGCCCATTTAACTGTATGGATCTGAGACAATAGACTTTCTACTTTGTGGACTTGCTGTGTCCTAAAGTTTTCCAGTATCTCATCACTTAGGGGGAGACAAATAATACCAACCAGTGCAAACAAGATACAGCATTAAACCAAATATTTCTAACTGTGTTGCCTACAACATTAATTATCACAATAAACAGAAATAGTGTGATCAGTATTGCCTACAATAAAAGCAGCAAGTTTGCAAAAGGTTTTACAATTTCAAGTGGTAGACAGGGAGATAGTAGAATTGGTATAGGGCGTGATGATTATGAGGGAGGAGGAGAGAAGATAGAAGCAAAAAATTAAAGGAAGAAGTGAAAGAGAGAACAATAGAGATGGACTTAGCAGAAGAAAAGACAGAAAAGCAAGAGAAACAGGTAAGTGAAATACACACACACACACACATACACACACAAATATTTAAAAAAGAAAAAGAATTCAGAACAGAGCTAAAATATAGTAATCAAACATCCTGACCCTCAAAAATTTGATCCATGAAAAAATGACTGGCTTCAGAAATGCTAGAAATGAGAAGAAAAAAACAAATATGAGGATATAGAAATGTCCATGTGCCATTAAGGTCAAAATTAAACAGAGAAAAGAAAAAAAAGGTAAAAGAGAAAAAAATTCTCAATAGAAAGTTAAAGAATTCTTTCCATTGGAGTTCAAAGATTCTCAGCTTCTCTCCTCAGCAGTTTTAGGTGGGATATGCCGGAGCCTGATGCTCCACCCTTCAGATTGCTGGAATGAGAAAGGTAAGCCCCATAGATGGAATTCCTGGAGGGACGGTTTAGGCTCAGGTGGGGTCCAGACTTTTGTTGAATGCCAGTTGGTCTGGAGATTAATATATCAGTACACCTCCAGGGTCCAGCAATTGCCAGTCCATGCTGAAAAACTCTACCTCGGGGATCTCCCCTGGGTTCCACTCATGTGGTGGAGGAACCAATTCTTAGTTCCCTATGTCAACTATGCCATCCACATTTCCTGATCTTGCATTCAGTCTCCAAGCTCAGTATCTCCCACCCCCACCCTTCTGAATTCTAGCCAGATGAGTTTCTCGCAGCCAGTACTGTAAGCAGCAGATTAGAGAAGGAGAGGTAGAGCTGGGAGGGTTTCCAAGACCAGTTGTCCCATGTGCAAGACTCTCAGCATTTGATTTTCTCTTGGTCACTTAAGCATGCTCTATCGCATGCAGTGTGTGTTTACTGGTCCTGTGTTTGAGGGAAAACTTGGGTTTGCCAGGAATTCTCTTTCTTAGCTGCTGACCCCTGTGCTGTGGCTGCAAGACTGTTCCTTCTTCTGTCCTCCACACCCTGCTTGGAGTGATGGTGGCTTCTTTCCCTCACAAGGATATTGTGCAGTGTGCCTTTCAGGTTTGTCTGTCAGTGCCCTGGATCTCTCAGTGCTCCATAACCAGATATGCCTCAAGCCTCCTAAAAATGCAGGTTCCTTTAATCCCCTTATCCTGCCACTTTGCTAGCAGAGGAATTGCTCTGGCTATTGCTTCTGGCCTGCTCACAGCAGTGGCTGTGCCACTGAGGGTTCTTCCTTATTTTATTGTATCCAACATCCTGAGTCCCCAATCTGCTTTGAATATCCACTTTAAATTCTGGTAAAGTCCTGGAGGGAGGGTTTAGGCTCAGGTAGGGTCCAGACTCTTTGTGGAATGCCAGTTGGTCTGGTGATTTTTATATCAGCACACCTCCAGGGTCCAGTAATTTCCAGTCCATGCTGAGAAACTGTACCTTGAAAAACTCACATATATGATTATTTTTAGAGACTTGCTCTTAAGTATTCTGTCATTTCTCATGTATTCTCAGCTGCTCTGTAGCTTGTCTATTATCTACCTACCCATCTACTTACGTGCACATGAATATAAATCAACAGATGCACATGCAGACACATTGCTTGCCCACAGTTGCCTAGACCAAGATCTCTGATGCCAGTATCAGTCTCCCTGGGAACACTCCTCCAAGACTTCCAGGAAATGTAAGGGTTAGAGTGTGGGAGCCAAGGATGCGAGGAAGCTAACCCCGAGAATGAGCACACCCAGATCCTTGCTTTGCTTCACTCTCATAGCACTCTTCACCTTGCAGAAAACCTAGATTGGTCTTCTTAATGAACCAGCAGAAACCAAGACGATCTGATTCAATAGATTTTCAGTTTGGGGCTATTATTGGCAAGGCTCTGTTTTAAGGAAGTCAAGCACTAAATACTACTTCCATGAGAAAGGTAAACAGTTGTTCCTGGGATCCATAGGAATTGGTTCCAGGACCCCCAGCCAATACCAAAATCCAAGGAGCCTCAACTCCCTTATGTAAGATGATGAAGCATTTTCATATAATCTAAGCATATTCTCCCATTCTGTAAACCATCTCTAGATTATTTATAATATCCAATCTAGTATAAATTTGATGTAGTTATATAGTTTAAGCTTCAAGGAGAAGAAAAAAATATCTGTGAATGTTTGTATAGGATCAATCTTTTAAAAAATATTTTAAAGTTCATGGTTGGCTGGATCCATGGTGCAATGCCCATGGGGATGGAGGCAGGGCTGTGTTCTATCAGAACAAAAGACACATTAATGTCTCAGTGGGAATTCAGTGTACATCCTGTGCTTAGCAGGCATGAGGCCCCTGGGTTCAGTCCCTGCATGGGCAGGAGGTGATCTCAACACATTTCCTAACACAATAATTTGAAAAGGATTATAGGATAAAGAGGTTAATAAAAATCTATTATGTTTTAAAATGTGACCAAATTTACTTTTAATTTTATATCAAATAGTTTGAATAGTTTAATTTGAAGTAATGTAATTTATAATTTATTTTGAATAGTAGAATGTTTTTTAATAAAGACCTGAGTATATTTTTGAATGCGTAAAAGGACTTGTTTTTAATTATATTTTACTAAAAATTGACCATGGGTTCCATATACAACATGAGCCCATGGAGGTGAGGGATAAAGAGAGCTAGATTTACAGGATAAGAGGAGAGTGACCAGAGTTTTAATTATGTGCCTAGGAGACTTCTTAGATTTTTTGGGGTCCTGTGGTTCATGTTTTCATGGAGTATCACAGTTATACATAGCAGTTGGGCTCCTTTTGACAAAATCGTACCTGCATGGGATTTGATTTCTATCCCCATTCTCTGCCTTCCCATTTACCCCCATTCTCCTGCCTCTACTTTACTGATCTTCCTTTCATTTGTTTATTTATTTAGTTTTGATTGGTACTTTCTACATATACATAAAGGTGAAATTACCTGAGATGTATTTATACATGTGTATAGCATGATTTTGTTAATTCAGTCTGCATTTCCTCCCCTCTCCCATCCCTCTCACCCCCTCTCAACCTCCTTCTGCTCCACTGCCTCCACCATGTCTGTATGACACTCAACCCCCACCCCACAGACCTCTTCTTCCCCTCATTTTGCTATGGCTTCTGCGGCTCACGTTCAAGCACAAGCGTCCATCAGTGGGAAACCCGTCTTAGAGCTGGTTAAGGGAGCCTCGCGCTCTGGGTCTTGTACACAAACGCTGAATACCTTGGTCTTTATTCACAATTGCTAACTTATTGAGTGATGAGATTTTAAGTTTTTGTCACTTAATGTTGATATCTGAGGTAACCACATCCATATCATGTTATTCAGTTTCCAAATAAGATCACATTCTTAAGTTATTGAGTAACCCTAGTAATTTCAGTATATCAGATTTTCAGGGGGGGAATATTTAATTCATAACATGTGCTAATTATATTGTCCTTTGAAACATACCCTATAGCACGGACTTTAAGACACAAGAGAATTTTCCTTGAATTAATACTATAATAACTTCCTATTTATGTAAACAACTGCTAACTCTCGTCCAGAATCTTTATTGAATATGGTATCTATTTGGTATTGTGTTAATTACTCAGAAACAAAAATAAAAATTTCATTTTTAAAGACTCAGTTTAGCTAATAAAAGACTATTAAATAGGAACATGAAATTATAAAGAAATTAGCAAGGTATTCATGCAAGCATTGATAATAAGCCTTTAGTTCAGTCTTGGGGTTAGAATGAGACAAAATGTAACACCTAAAATGAGACTTTTAAGTCTCATTCTTGTAGCTGAATTAAGCAGTGAGCAAAGAACAGAGATATGGAGTGTGGTTCTGGAAGCAGATTTTATTTCTACTACTTAGGGATCAGGGAGGGACACATGAGAGGGTCTGATGGATAGACAGGGGATAGTTGACAGAGGAACCCGTAATGTGGCTGGATTTGTTCCTCCTTGCCAACCAGTGAAGCCCTGTCAGCAGATGGTCAGCCTGAGAGTGTTTCCTGTGGTCGAATCACTAGCAGCATTCTGGAGTCTGGCAGCTCAGAGCCCAACCAGGAGGTGCTTCAGGGAGTGAGAGTTTATGCAAATCAGACGAGTTGGATTGAAGACAGAGATAGCTGGTATTAGAGGCAGAGAAGAAAAGACGAGTTGAACAGTCCGTCACAAGAGGTACTAGGTACCATCTGATTCTCAATGAAACCCTGGGATACACCCAGGATAGGGTATTGCATCCTTATTAGAAGGAGAGGAGAAGCCCAGGTCTTTTGACTGCAGCTTGAGTCTATCAGAGAGTCTCACATTTTGTTCACATTTTGATGTTTATTGCATATTTTTAAAGTTTTATGAATACCCCTGAATATTATATACATATAAAGATTTTTACTATGATTTAAGAAATGCTGACCACTTGTTTTTAAGAAAGCACCTGTGTTCTTGAGCTGTATTTTTGACAGCACACTCTGACACCCCTAGCCGTGACGTGGGCCCCTGTCACAGATGTTGCTGGGAGAAGAGCAAGGTAACCTCTGCTGAAGTGTCACAGGTAAGTGGATTCGCATTTACTTCTTCTGCCTTCTCTCCATTTACCCTTCTGTCTTTGACATACGTCCTCAGTCACTGCTGGTCTCACAACTTGCCAGAAAACATAAAGCAATTACTCAAACCCTGTCAGGAGGGAGGCAGTGAGGCATGTGCCCTCCACCCCGAGAGCTCAGGCCACTCTGAGACCCACCTAGCGACAAAAGCAGAAGAAAAATGAGGAAATGATGGCTGGGTTACTCTCACCCCCTCTTCAAACCCCATGAAATCCAATCCAAGCACTTCCAGAGAAGTCAAAGAATGTTAGAAAGGAGAAATTTCAGAGCATTATTTCCCACATAAAAGTCAAAGATTAAAACAGCTCTTAAAAATGCATTTGTTGGGGCTGGGGATGTGGCTCAAGTGGTAGCGCGCTTGCCTGGCATGCGTGCGGCCCGGGTTCGATTCTCAGCACCACATACAAACAAAGATGTTGTGTCCGCCGATAACTAAAAAATAAATATTAGAAAATTCTCTCTCTCTCTCTCTCTCTCTCTCTCTCTCTCTCTCTCTCTCTCTCTCTCCTCTCACTCTCTCTTTAAATAAAATAAAATAAAATAAAATGAAAAAAAAATGCATTTGTCTCCAGAGGGGAGGTTTACTGCTACTCCCATCAGAAGGGATAAGTGATTTTTTAAAATGAGCTTCTTATTTCTGGAGAGCTTTAGATGTAAAGTTGCAAACAGACTGCACTAGCCGGTGGGACAGTGGAACCCAGAGCCCTATAGTGTCCTTCACCTGGTGGCTTTGAGTGTTGGTAAATTCCATTACCATGGTCCACTTATTACAACCAGGGAGACAATTCTGGTACATGATTGTAAACTGCATTCCACACTTTATTCAGATTTCTATTTCTCTTGAGAATTCTTTCCAGTATCCTATTTAATTTAGTTATCATATGTCCTTAGCTTAATCTGACTTGTGAGAGTTTCTCAGACTGTCCTCATTTTTGACATCAGGCAATGTTGACAAGCAGTGGTCAGGTATACCACGGAATGTCTTTCTGTTTGGGTTTGTCTGTCATGGTCAGACAGGGGTTATGTGTTTGGGGCAGAAGACAACAGGAAGGAAGGTGCCACAATCCTAGCATTCTCATCTTGTCAACCTGATTTATCACTGTTGGGATTAATCCAGGGATGCTTACCCACTGAACCACGCCCCAACCCTTTTTATTTATTTACTCGGAGATAGGACCTCACTAAATTGCTGAGGCTGACTTTGAACCTGTTATCCTCCTGCCTCAGCCTCCCAAGCCTCTGGGATTACCGGGGTGCCCCACAGCGTCTGGCAGTTGGCGTTGACTTTGATTGCCTAGCCCAGCCAGTGTTCCTAGGTATCTTCATTGTAAATTATTTTCTCTTTCATGCTGTCATCTTTGGAGGCAGAGACACTGTTCACTGCCTCCTTTGTAACTAAGCACAGGTACATTGTGTCACAGAGTTCCAGGCCACTTAACACAGGGGACAGCATTTTCAGTGCCTCTCTGTACCCCAGAGAGTCTCCTTGATGGTGGCTGCTCTGGCAATTTCAGGAGATGCTCCATTATAGTCCTCAGCCATGGTGGAGCAGTACCACTAGTACCTCAGGGTGCAAAGTGCCCTTTACTGATAAATGCTAACAGCAAAGGAAAGAGCTCTTCCACTGAAAGAACTGGACTCCACTCGTCGTTTTCCATTGCAATTTGAAAAAAAGAATTAAATGCTGTTTCCTATGTTTGCTTGTCCTTTGTAAAAAATTTTAGAATAGTTCCTCCTTAACTGAGTTTCATGCCTGAGTACACTCAGGAAATACTTGTGTATCATGAGGCAAAGGAGGGTACTTTACCCCCAGCTTATCAGAGTTTTCAATATGGCAATAATATGGCAATAAGATGGAGCACTGTTATGTTGTGTATCCCAAAATGGGAATATTCAAAGTTTTATAAACCACTATATCCAGTTGGGGAAATTTCTATGAAGAAAAATTGAATACCTCAAAGAACTAAAAAATCTGAAATGATGAAGTTCTTCATGAAGACGAGCAATATACAGGCAATAATTGGAATGGTCCATTTTGAATCTCTTTGCAACTGTATAGTTAAAAGGAGTTAAAATGTGGAGTTTTTGTTGCATAAATCAACATCCTTTTTTGCATTATTAACAATAGAGATTAATTTTATGGCAGTTTTTGGCTTATGGCAAAATCCAATGGATAGTACAGAGATTTCCCATATGAACACGGCTTCCCATACTGTGGACATTCCAACCCCTGTGGCACATTGTCTGTTTGTTACAATTGATGGATTGACCTTGATACCCCACTACAACCCAAAGGAAAGATCACCTTAAATGAGGAGTCACTCTTGGTGTTGAACATTTTGTGGGTTTTGACAAATGTCTAATGCCAGGTATCCACCATTATAGTAGCATATAGAGTAGTTCCACCCTAACTTTCCTCAGTGCTCTGTCCATTTATACCACCCTGTCTCCTAATCCCCAGCAACCATCCATCTTTTTATTGACTCAATTCTGTCTTTTTTTTTACTTTTTTACTTATTCACATCCTGAAGGGCCCCTTGGTTGGTTCCGGGCTTTGCCAATTGTGAATGGATCTTCATTTGTGGGTATTTGTGTGGATGTAAGTTTTCAGCTTATATGAGCTCATTCTCCAAGAATCTGTAAATGTGTCCTCCAAATGGCTGTACCATTTTTCCTCCTCACCAGCAAAAACTGAGTGTTCCTGCGTCCCTGTCCTCACCAACATTTGGTGTGGTCAGTGTTATGGATTTTGGCCATTCTCATAAGTATGTAGTTATATCTCATTGTTTTATTCTGCATCTCCCTAATGACATGATGTTGGGCATCTTTTCATGTGTGTATTCACAATATGCACATTTTCTTTGGTGAGGTGTTTATTCATACATTTCTCCATTTTTAATCAGGTGATTTATTTTAAAGCATTGAATTTTTGTTGTTGTTGTTCTAATTAGTTGTACATTGCAGTAGAATGCATTTTGATACATCATACATAAATGGAGTCTAACCTCTCGTTGTTCTGGTTATATATGATGTAGAATCACACTAGTCATGTAATCATAGATGTGCATAGGGTAATAATGTCCGATTCGTTCTACTATCCTTCCTCACCCTGAACCCCTCCCCTCCCTTCACTCCCCTCTGCCTGTTGAGTTTTAAGAACTTCTTTTTATGTTTTGGATAACAGTCCTTTATCAGATGTGTCTTTTGAAAATACTCTCGTCTTATCTGTGTCTTATATTCTTATCCTCTTGACAGTGTTTTTCATGGTGCAGAAGTTTGTAAAATTTTAATAGAGTTGAGTTGCATTTAAAAAACATCACCGTCCCCATGGTCTCCTAGACTTCCTTTATGTTCTCTTCATGGATTTTATGATTTTGCATTATAGATTCAGAGCTGAGATCCATTTTGAGTAATTTTCTTGAGAGGGGAGCAAGTTCTGCGTCTGAATTGTGGTCACGTTTGCAAGTGGATGTCCAGTTGACCCCACACTGTGGTTTGAGCATATTGCCTTTTCGTCATTGGATTTCCTTTGTTTCTTTGTCAAGGATCAGTTGACTTTGTGTGGGTCTGTTTCTGGGCTTTCTGTTCTGTTGATCTTCTTGTCCATTCTTTCACGAATACTACATGTTCTTGATGATCAGAGCTTTGGAGTAGGTCTTAAAGCCAAAATTAATTAATTAGTTTTTTTTTTTTTAAAGTCGAGTAACATCAGTCCTTTAGCACTCTCTCCTTCAGAGCTGGGCTCACGGGTGTGGGTCTTCTGCTTCTCAAAGAATATGTGAGAATCAGAGTGTTGATATAATCAGACTTGCTGGGATTTTAACTGGAATTTCATTGACTCTACCATTGGGTAGAGATGTCATCTTGAAAATATTGAGTCTTTATATCCACGCACATGGGCTACTCATGGACTTCTTCAGTTTTTTTTTTATTTTATTTTCTTCATCAGAGTTTTGTAGTTTCTATCATGTAGATATGGTATGTGTTTTGTTAGTTTTTGCTTAAGAATTTAATTTTTGATTGTACTAATGTAAATTCTGTTGTGTTTTTATTTCCGTTTTCACTTGTTCGTTGCAGGTGTTCAGGGAAGGGATTGAATTTTGTTTACGAACTTTATATCCTTTGATTGTCACAGTTTCTTGTTGCTTGTTTCAGACTTTCCCCATAAACAGTCATGTCATCTACAAGCAAATAATTTTCTTCAATCCTGAGCATACACTTTTTGTTTCATTAGAGTAGTTCTGACTTCCAGAACAATTTTGAAAAATAATAGTAGTGAGAGGGGACATTCTTGCCTTTCTCCTGATGTTTGTGAGAATCTTAGAGTTTTTCAACATTAATTAATAGATTTTTTTGGAGATGTTCTTTATCAAGTTATCAACATAGATTATATTCATTGATTTTAAAATGTTGAACTGTACTTGAGTACCTCAAATACATCTTATTTGTTCATGCTGTGGAATATAGATTGAATTTTAGAAGTCTTTATGGTGTGAAATAATATAAGCATACATGCATTAAGTATCATATTTTTTAAAATAAAATTTGATGTATAAATAACATTATTATACATATGTATGTAGACCACTGTATCTTTTTTTTATTTTTTTATTTTTTTATTTTTATTTTTTTCATCTTTCATACATTTGATTCAAGTGAGTTATGCATTTCCATTTTTACCCCAAATACAAATTGCAGAATCACATCTAACACAGTTACAAAGAAGGGCTTGGGATTTGTTCTCAAGTTAATGGAGGGTTTTACCTAGGAATTCTGTTGTTTTCTTCTCATGTTTATTTTTTTCACAGTATATCTGCTACTGTTTAAAAAAGTCAGAATATAAAATCAAAATGAAAAATATAAGGAACAATTCTATTTCTGCACATTTTTGGTTTATATTTTGCAAATTCTTTCTATTACTATAGTACTTTAAAATGGACAAAATGAAAAGCTAAATTCTCTCTTTGTGTTGGCATGAGGAATGGGAATTTATGAATATATTTGATTTGTATTTTCAAAGGGTCCACCCCCATTGTAATACAGTATGTCCTAAAATGAGCTCACGGAGGAGTGGGGTGAAGGATTAGGGCTGCCTTGGTGTGCCTTGTGATCAGGGTGACTGTCCCTGGTAGACTGAGAACCCAGCAGGAGCTGAGATGGTAACTGTAAAATCATACCTTTCTGGCTCCCTTTCACCTCCCTTACCCAGGCCTCTTCCTCCATGAATTCTGTCTGTCAATCTGGAAAGAGAAGTCAAAAAAGAAAAGCAGAGGACGAACAATTTCAGTAACCTTGGGGACGTGGGACTGAGACAGGCTGTCTGAAGACACTAGATAAATTCCTCTCCCCGTAGCAAATTCACTTGGGAATATCATTTCACAAGATCTTTCTATAGCTGTGATTTTTATTGAAGACTAGGAGTCACCAAGCACATTTAAAACCCTGTGACTTGAGGTTGGTGTGAGGTAGAGTGGTGTGTGGGAGAAAGTGAGCTCCTCACACAGGGAGGAGAGACTTAAGAACAAAGGCTTGTTATGTGGCTGTACAAATGGCAGTTTTGAAAAGACACTGGCATGGTGGAATTGTTTTGGGGCCATTAGGGAAGAAAATGCTCGTGAGGAGACATATGATACCAGGGAGTATTTAAAAGGGAAATTTCAAAAGGAGAGAGAGCAAACAGAGAGAACCTAACATTTATTTATAGTTGCTGAGGTGGGATAATCGCTATGTAGTAACACATTTAAAACTCATTCCTTGTGATGCAAATGCTATGATTGTTAAACTAAAACATGACCTAAATTTGCCTGTGGAGTTTCAAACACCATCTAAGTGTTTTTAAACTTAAAATGTTAAAAATTTTTACAATTTTTTTTGTTTTTACATTTCAGTTTAGAACTTATTTTACTATTATAATTTTTGGTGTAAAGATTGAGACATCATGAAAATTTTTATATGCAAAAGTGAATTAAAGAAATGTTTCAAAATTAATCATGCTCACTACAAAAATGTTAGTCCTTTCTTATGTTGTTTGATATCTTTTATTTCAAATGTGACTTTTTATATTAATTCTGCCCAAAACGATAATATTGTTCATACGAATCCTAATTCAATAATGTAATAAATTACACTATTGTGTATGTTTCTATCTTTCTTTCTTTCTGTCAATCTGAGAGCAGTCAGAGAGAGGAGGCTGGTTGTGTGTGTGTGTGTGTGTGTGTGTGTGTGTGTTTAAAGTATACATTTCAGGTGAAATTATTAAAACATTACCAAAATAATAATTGTTTTCACTAAATTGTATTGGTACTTTTATTGCTTATCTAGTCACTATACATGTGTGTGTCTAGTCTGAGATTTTTATCTTGATTGACTTGTCTGTTAGTTTTATCTTGATTGACTTGTCTGTTAGTTTATTCTGTTTATTATTACTATTATTATTTTGGTACCGGGGATTGCTGAGGGGCACTCAACCACTGAGCCACATCCCCAGCCCTATTTTTTGCATTTTTTATTTAGAGACAGGGTCACACAAAGTTGCTTAGCACCTCCCTTTTGCTGAGGCTGGCTTTGAACTTGCCCTTCTCCTGTCTCAGCTTCCCTAGTAGCTGGGATTACAGATTATTTAGCCACAGCGCCCAGCTAAAAATCTTCTTAATTACTATAACTTATAGCATCCCTTGATGTCTCGTAATGTATATTCTTCAACACTCTTTTATACCTTTTAATACCTAGACAATGTAGATAATTATTTTAATTCCTATTGTGAAACAAGCATGTATTATCCAAGTTCATACTAGATGTTATGGAAATTAAGACAGCATTCAATACTACCTCTGAAGGGTTTTTAAACCTGCATTATTTGGGAAAAAAGAAAATCTTAACTGAAACTTGTATTTTATATGAATTTCTGTCAACATGAAAATGATTGATTAATTATCTGTTCTTGCAGAGAGGGAGCTATGTAGCTTGTTCTTATAATTTTGTGTAACACAGGATGCTAAGAATCTTAACATAGTGATATTATGTAAGTTTTCTGTTAATTTATCTGGAATAACTTGCTAAGATTTTCTTCCCTGGTTTCTTATAGTAGTAGCAGTTATATATGACATAAGAATATGATACAAAAATACAAGCTATATTTCTGATGTGATTTTGATGGAAATGTAGACTTTTATTAATCATGAAAGAATCTCTTACAGACACACAAATTAATGTTTCTACTGGTATTTTCTCTAGATGAATTCCTTCTGAATTTATAAATACAATAAAATTCTATTTTTCTTTTCAGTCTCTGGACACAAAGGTAAATATTTAAAAAATTCAGGGTTTTGTGGGTTATAAATGTATTACTCATGTTTGCACTGCATTGTTTTTTTTTTGCTTTATCAGATTTCAAACTTATTCTCAATCAAATATGAAACAAATGTTTGTCAAATAATTTCTTCTGTGTTTCAGCTCAGAGGTTACAGCTTATTACATTACAAATTTTATAAGGTTAACATAATTGAACATAAAAACTGATATTGAATTTTCATCTCATTCCATATCATTAATAAAACCATGATTTTTGAATGAATTTCTGTTTAAATAATTTTAGCTGTTGCTGAAAACTCAGTTCCAGAGGCATGACACAGGTTGTTACAGTTTTTATATTAACTTGCAAGTGGCTCTGGAGAGGGGAGACAAACGGTTTCTGAATCTAGTACCTTCCTTCTTCAGCCTCAGGGATATCCCTGGGTCACTTCATTTCAGAAGCAGCTGGCAGAGAAGAAATTCAAATCCCTTCTCAGGATTAAGGTCAGAGGGATGATTTGATGAGGGAAATGAGGACAAGGCATGATTGCTGGAATATGCGTTGATGAGTGGACTTCTGCATGCATCAGCCAGGGACATGGTCAGGACACCTATATCTGATAGGAACTGTGACCCCCAAAGGTGACTGCACACGCTCGATTCTAGTATCCTACCCTCCAAAGACATCATGCTTCTCTTCCCATCACCAAAACAGCTACCATTACCACAGATGTTCATGGCCACTAGTACAGGTACCACTAATGTGGAGATAAGCTGTTGGGGCCAGACATCACGTTAATTTTCTCTAAAGTTGTCTTTATCAAGTGTCATTTCAGTGATCAATTACCAATTATCCATTCACCTCTCCCTTTTGCTGAGGGTAAAAGCTGGGTTTCAGAGTCAATAAGCAGAGCCAGATAGCACTCAGCATCTCTGCCAAGCCAGCGGATGATACGTTTCTACACCACAGGTTCAGGACCTCCTGTAAGCCCCCTTGACATTGAGTGCAAATTAGGCTCTGCAGGACATCTATTAATCAGGTGATAAATGAGCATCAGGTTATTTACCCTCAACCAAGGACTTTTTAAAGAATATATACTAGAAATCCTCAATGTGATACTGCCAAGATGCATGGATGTCTACTTTTCAGGGTCAGGCTCCTCAATTACTAATGCAACCTGAAGCTCCTGGTATCTTAAGAGCAGAGTTCTTCACCCAGGTGATTGGCTTGCACTGCGAAACCTTGGAACAAGCAAGGGAAGTAGACTTCATCCACTTGTCCTCCAGAGATGAGAGTGGGGAGGTCTAGTTCCAGGAGCAGGTGCTCACTGTAGCAGCCTTTGGAGCAGCTAACCTGAAAGCATCAGCCCCCAGGGCTCGGCGTGGTCCTGTGGTGACCAGGAGCCTGTTGGGGTGGTTATGTCATGCCCTGTTGGTCTGAGAACATAGAGTATAAAAAGAGATAAAGCATAGCCTAATGTGCTCTGTTCTTCAATTGTCATATCTGACTCAAAACAAGGGTTTTATTACTTAAAATTATGTTTTTTCCTAAATGAGCTTTGGAGCTGAGTTTCATTACTCTGCAGTAATCTCTGATACATATGAAAACTCATGCACACAAAAGCTCTCTGAAGCAAGGCAAATATTTTATTTTACATCTCTTCAAACTAATGAGGTTTTCGTGTGACCAACGATGTACCTTCCTGTCAACATCACTACCATATTTTGAATCAAGGTATTTACAAAAATTTCAGCTTCCCCCCCACTTTGATTGATTCCTGAACAAAGAATGCTCTTTTTGATGAACTCATCAATAATATTTTAAGTGAAAGGAAACTCCAAATGCTTAGATACTGATGTGAATTTCATTTCATTATAATGATTAATTATTTTATTGCTATTTTGGAAGTGCCTTTACTGGACATGTTTATCATATTTTGTGCAAAATGCAAGCATTTGTATCATAAGGATTTCTCACTTATAGAGATCAGAATCTATCAATTCATATCTACAAGAAATTAGCAAATGTTCTCCAAAGAGGTATGCATAAAGAACTTTAAAATTTAAACACCACTGCACATATTTTAATGAGGAAAATAAAATTTTTATTTATTGAAAATAGTGTTCTGCTGCTATTTATAATTGAAAAAATTAATGATTCTTTAAGAAATCTTTAATCACTTTTCTAGTAATTAAATTCTTTTGCTTGTATTTATTGAGAAGGTAAAATAAGAGTTGCCATAAACATTCCTCATGGTTTTGAATAACTATGTTTTCAATGGGGAAAAAAATAATGTTTTTCAGTGAGTAGAGAAATAAAATTTAGTCTGATTGATTTAGAGGAAAGATATGCAAAAAACGCTTAAGCAATACAATAGGATTTGTAATGGAAATACACTTGTGTAGTTTTATTCTTTATAAGATCAAAATACAAAGAAATAAGCTTAAATTCTAAGACGAAAACTGAAGGAAAGATTCTAATAATTGTGGCACACCAATGTGGTAACGACAACAGGCTACACAGTAAAACAACCCACACAGCCCCCTTGCAATGGTCCTGCAATGCAGTGTCCTTGAATTTTCAGCTTTTGAATATTCCATACAATTGACGCATGTTCACCATGCTGTCAGACTTGGAGTTAAGAAGAAAACAATACAGATAACAAATGTCAAATGATTTTATCATGCACATAACACATTTGTGATAACTGTACATGTTATCTATGAGGGTACTTGGGATCCTTAAATACAAACAAACAAGTAAATGGATGTTTTCTAGTAATTTATAGAGGCTGCAGAAGTCCTATTGACTGTTTGCTATGGCAGGCAAGAGTATAGCTGGTTTTAGGAGAGAGTGGGGCATATTGCACTGAAAAGATGATTGCTTAACACAGTTAGAATGGCATGTAGGGGTCAAAAAGAGTTGGAGGAAATCAGAAAGACAGGTAAAGACAGGAGACAGTATGCAGACAGAGCTTGTCACATTCTGGAAACCACACTGCGGTTGGTATGCCTGGAACAGTGTGGGGCTATGTGTCTCAGCTCCAAGGGCCTCCTGTCAGGGTCAGCAGTTCAAATCTCACCACAACCCATGATCAGTCCCTAAGCAAGCATGCACGTCAGAAGGGTTTTGTAAGAACAGTGATGCAGGTTCATGGAGATTATAAGAAATATGTCTAGAGGCAGCCCTGTAATAATTCAGTGAAAAATTAAAGCTTTAATTAAATACAGTTGGTAATAGAGGAAAAGAAAACATTGTTTGGATTAGTTCTTATATTTTATGTACATAGACAAATACATATACATATAAAAACATGTGCCCTATAGAGTCATGGTAATAAAAGTTACAGTCTTTTCCCCTCAAAATTCACATATATCTGAAAAGTATAAGCAAAAAGGCGTACAGGCAGTCTACATTTTTAAAATGAAATCATATGCCATCATCATTATATGTAGCTACAGAATTAAGTTCACATGTACTTTGTATTATTTTAGTACTGATCTATATTCATTAGACTTTCTGAATGACGAACACATGTGGATCTCTTGTTTTTTGTTTTTCCTTAATGAGATTTACATGTGGAAGAATCTTGCATACTCTTATGTAGTTTTCCAGCTTGATTTAGTCTTACCTGAATACTATAATGTGAGGAACCTCGAGTACAATGACTGAGGTTAGATCACACTGGGGCCACCTCCGGGCATGGGAGGTGATCCTAGAGTGCCACTGAGCAATGTCCAAACGTAGAAGCCGAGGTAGGTGTCAGAACCTGTTGTTCCTGGCAGGTCCCTGGCAGCCATGCATGAGGGACCTTGAGGAGAAGTGACCGGTCCCTGAGCCAGCAGCAGTGAGAGGGAAGAAAAGAGGTGTGTGGCTTGATGGTTCAGTGATCCATCTTGCTTGATTTTTTTTTCCTGCAACTACACTAGAAATTTGTAGATTTTTCCCCTGGAAAATGCAATGACATTCTTAGGTGTATATTTTCCAGAATGCTTGTTTACAGTTTGGCCCATACCAACTGATTATTTAATCCAAGTATCTAAGCGGAGCTGATCCTTCTGGAGAAAGTGTGTCTGAACAGCCTAGACTACTGGGCCATCAGGGAGAAGACCTCACATCCTGAGCACCCCAGCCTGGCGTGGGGGAGGACGCTGGATATGCAGGGATCAGGCACCACAGCCCTAACCACTGCTTCTGCCTGCCACTGCCACAAACCCAGTAGAAGTGTCATCCCCTTTGCTTTCAGCTTTAATACCCAGAATTTCATCCGACTCCTTTTGGGCAGACATTACCTGAAGTTGACTCAGCATTCCAAGATTTCCACAAGGCTTTTTGATTTTTTTCATTGTGATAGGCATAAAAAAAATTGAACTCACCAATACTACAAGCGCCTGTGCTGACTTGGATATTAGAAGCAACTCTACTCTCTTCCACCCACTCAAAGTTTTCCTTTATCATCTGGAGCCCTTCAAGGGTCATTTCTCTGAGGTCACCAAGAGACTGTCTTTTGACCATCCTTCATCTCCTAATGGTGAATTTCCAGGAATTATTACCAATAAAATCAGAGACAGCAGTTTCTCTGGTAGTTACTATATCAGCACTGAATTTGGTTGACCAGTGTACAGTTCTGGGATAACCAGGAATTCTCCAGTAATTGAGATATACCCCATGTTGCATAGCTATGATACCTATTTCAGTTTGGCCTATCATGAGTTCAGAAAAGCAAAATTATATGGCAATTAGCTCTTCCTTAGATCACTGTGGGTCATTGTTTCCATCATCCTTGAAAAACATATTCAATTTAGGGGACAAAACTTACATCCTTCCTTGATACCAAGATCTCCTTTGAGAAAACAACCAGTCACTATTTTGCAAACCCATCCAGCTGGAATCATTTCACACGGAGCACGGTGAGCTCTCTCCTCATGTTTTCTGTTGAGAACAGTTCTGACAACTGTGTCCCATGACAACTTAAGCACAACTGGTCATTTTATTTGGAATTGCAGCTTACCCTTTGGGTGGCTCTTTCTAGATGGGTTTCTTGCTATAGTCAGGGTCTTGAAATGCAAGAGGATTTTTCTTGGACTGTCTAACAATTCAAGGGTTTCTTTTGTTTTATCCTGATAAGGTGTTGAGTGTTTTAAAATAATGTTGAGTTTCTTGGATATCACAGTTACCTAGAGTGGGTTGGGAACAGTGACCATACCGGAAAGAAAGGCTGAAATTTCAAAATGGCAAGTTGGTTAGACCTCAATTTACTTTACACTTTTAAAATTCCATTTTATTTGATCAGAGTTGTGACTGACTGAGAAAAGGCAATTTAAGATTATACGTTTTTTCATGTTAGGTTTACAGTTGTGAAAAGTATATAAGGACACAGAAATAAAACCCATTTCATACACTTGGAGGTCACATAGGGCCAGGATGCTGGGTAAATAATTTGAAGGTGAACATTAAGTCTATACATTTTAGCATGAAATTCCCTTCATGCAATGGTACTGCTTGCAGAATTTATATATCATCTAAAGTTGGAGAAAAGGCCTGAAATCAAGTAACAGATGGAAACTGGCTAAAGTAATTAAGCATTGAGAATTCAATTCCTCTTTACAGCTGCACAGAATGTTAAATCATGCATTTGACCAATGAGATCAGGCAAAGAGAGAAATGTATTTCTGCTCACAATAATACATATATTTAATGTATTCAAAGTACTTCTGAACTCAGATATGAACCCTGGATATCACCATGGTAAGAGTAATTTTATTTTATACCATTTAAATCCTGTAAAATATGCCTGCAGCGAATTTTGAGTTCTAAAAGCAATTATAATATTATTATTTGTTCTCAGTGTCTTGTATTTTAGTTCAAATATAAAGAACACTTCTCTAACTAAATCATATTTAGTCAGTTCAGCTGCCAAATAATAAGGGACATGAAAAGAAATAGATTTATTATTATTCAAACAGGTGGCACTGAATAAAATATTCTAGCCATAACATTGTTTGGGAAGTGAAGTTTTGTATGAATCTAAAATAGCTAAATTTGTAATGGTAAATTCTATAACAATGACTAAGGAAGAACTTACATATTCAGGGTATCTAGTCTTACTTTTCTAATTAAAATGTTATATGATACACAAATTTAACAGATGTAGCCTTTGTATTGCATTATTACTCATAATTTAATTAAAATATTTTAAGTAGCATTATCTTCTTTTAATAACAATTTGATCAGTTGTAGCAACAAAATAAATATTTGATTATAATCTAAAGCATGGGAACACAGCTCCTTGAGTACATACTACTATAAATAAATGACTAAAAAAGAAAAAAAATCAATGTAGGGGCTTTATAAATCTCCCACTTAGAAGAATAGCAAATAATTTAGGTAGCTACCCTTTCTCTTAAGGAGGGGAATCCTAACTTCCAACTTAATGAAATTTGCATTGAGTGTAGTGACTTCCATCCAAAGAGAACATCATGTGGGGAAGAGTAACTTTTCATTGGAGAAGCCTGACAGATACTACCTAAGTCACATGATCAGAGCTAACATCAATGGTGATACAGAGAGTAGGTACTCTTGATGTGATGCTAGGAAAGTGGTACTTTACCTTATGGTTTTCCTCCAAAAACAGAAAATCTACTAATGAGCAAAATTTCAGACAAATTCCAATGAAAGAGCATCCTACAAAACAAAAATCTGTCCAGTACTTCTTGACACTATTAAAATCATCAAAAACCAGAAGCATCTGAGAAACCATCATAGTCAAGAGGAACCAAAGGAGATGTAATGACTGGAAGTAATGTGGTATACCCTGGGTGAGACACTGGAAAAGGAAAAACTGGCAAAACTAAGGAAATCTGAGTCAAGTGTGGACATCAGGTAGTGATGGTATGTTGATACTGTTGGATTAAATGTAGCACAAGTACCACACTGATGAGAGGAATTAATAATAGCAAAACTGGGGGCAAGGTATATACACTATCTACTCAATTTTTATATAGATCTAAAATTATTCAAAACAAAGAGCATTGAAAATAAAATTTTAAAATAAACATTACATACATATTAAATTTAAAGAATCACTTGAACATATGACATGATATAATGAGAAAAATATCTAGAGAACAATGATATTAATTAACTAACTCAAACTTTCAGTGTCATATGTATTTCTTTTTTAATTAATAACAAACTTGAACTTATTAATTTTTCAAGGATTAAAATGCTAATGCAAACATGCATAAATTAAAAAATGAAGAGCTAAATTTTATTTGCTGACAAGTTGCTAAAACACCCCTTCAATTCGCAAATTTGTATGTTAGGCGCTTTTTGGTCAATTTAAACCTAAGTTTGTCACAAGAAAAGGAATTCATCTTTGATCTAATATCTGTCTTTCTCATTGGTATGTCAAGAACGTTTCCTGCTCAGCACAGCCTTCAGAGTTGATGGGGTGTGTGTAGATCTACTTTCAGGGAAGGACTGTCAGTTATAATACCTGATGTCTCATCACATGAATGCCTTAATATTCTGGTTGATCTCTCCCTCTTCTGAACTCCCATAGTAACCTGCTCATGATCGTATTTCAGGTCTGATCATTGAAACATTTTTCCTGATGACTTCTAGCCTCTCTACTTCCTTCTTTGCAAAGGCGGTCAACAGAATAACGGTCCCCCCAAATGCTCAGGCTCTTGTCCTCAGAAGCTGGGGACACGTTGGTGATAAGGGAATCAAGGGTGTTGATAGAATTAGGTTGCTAACTTCAGGTTTGAAATAAGAATGTTACACTGTATTATTCAAATGACCCAAAATAATCTCTAAGGGCCTTAAGAGTGGAAGAGGGAGGTGGAAGAGGAGAGTTCACAGCTGACTCAGGCAGCAGGGGCTGTACAGTGCTGCTGGCTGGGAAAGTGAAGGGTGGGTCACAGCCCAGGATAATGGCAATACCCTAGAAGATGGAAAAGGCAGTGGGGTTGTCTTCTCTGAACCTCCAGAACCATCTGCTGATACCTTGATTTTTGCCCACTGAGACCCATTTTGGACTTGGTAATTACAGAAATGGTACATAATAAATTCATGTATTTGCAAGTCATCTTTAATGTTTTAATAATTTGCTATGGCAGCCATGGAAAATGAATACCGTGTCCCAGACCTATCCCCTGCTATGCACATGTTTCCAGTAGCATTCCTTCAGGCTATCATGCCTTTATTTGTGCAGGTGTATTTTCCCAAGGATCATGAATCTTGGGCCAAGAGCAATGTATTACTTATGACTATAACTTAACAATGGCATATTTTGACCAGGTTTTTAAAATTCTAATTTATTATATATGACAGCAGAATGCATTGTAATTCATATTACACATATACAGCACAATTTTTCATATCTCTGGTTGTATTCAAATTATATTCACACCATTCGTGTCTTCATACATGCACTTAGGGTAATAATATCCATCTCATTCCACCATCTTTTGAACCCCCATGGCCCCTCCCTTACCCCTCTTCCCTATCTAGAGTTCGTTTAATCCTCTCATGCTCCCCCTCCCAACCCCATTGTGAATCAGCCTCCTTATGTCAGAGAAAACATTCAGCATTTGGTTTTTTGGGATTGGCTAAATTCACTTAGCATCATATTCTCCAACTTCATCCATTTACCTGCAAATGCCATGACTTTATTCTCTTTTATTGCTGAGTAATATTCCATTGCGTATATATACCACATTTTCTTTATACATTCATCCACTGAAGGGCATCTAGGTTGAATAATTCCTAAATAGATGAATGATGTTCTCACAGCATGTGATATAGTGATACTAGTCTTTAAGGCAGAGGATAATTAAGCCTTGGAGGAAAACTCAGCTTTTCTGTTTCACTAGTTTTCTCATTTATAAATATAAGAATTGTGCTCTTGGTAGTTGTGGGTCTGAATGTTATAGTGAAATTAATTATTAAAACATGATGTAGATATAAAGTTTTATATTTCCATTTTGTATGGCAATTAGTAGTATGGCTGTCACCCTTCGCCCATCAAATACCTGCTCCCAGCAGAGACCAGTCTCATTCACCAATTTACATCTCTTTTGATATAAATGTTTATTTATTTGTTGTTCAAAAATAGTTACATTTTAATATGAGTTTAATTAAATATAGTAACAATGTGTTTATGCAAAGAAGATAGAATGCATGAAGGGGAACCAACGTTTCACTGACTTCATAAGTATTACTTTTTCATTCTCATTTCTGGTCTTACACTTGGGAATGTTGTTGTCCTTTATCTTTAGTGTTCTCAACATTATTTATGGCACTTTCTAGAAAATGAATATAGGTTGGATGATGCTGCTGATGATGATGGAATTATGGTTTGTCCAGCCTCGGCACTGAATATGTTAGTACTTCTGTTATCTGTATCTCAAGTAGCCGTTGATAGGCTCTGTGACCTAAAGGCCCACATCTATGGGATGCATTAGCCACTCTGCACCCAGGGAATGGCAACAGAAGGCAAATGTCCAGAGCCTGCCCAACATATTCAAGATGGGGATCTTCTTAGAGTACCTGGGGATCTCTCTGAGTTCCTCCCTCCTTTACCATGAAAACGCCATCTTCTGTCAGATTGTTCAAAATCCTCATGTTTTAACTGGTATCTTCCTTTGCTGAATATGAATTAAAAAAAACTGCAATAGCTCTCCTTTGAACTGAACAGAGGTATTTTGATTTTAAGGTTTCAATTAACTCTGAGATGAGAGGATCTGGCCACGTTGGAGAGCATTTCAGCCATCACTGAGCAAGTCAGGAAGGGGATCTAATTCACTCAGATCTCATCACCCAGGAAGCGGCACATTCTTCACCCCTCTGAGCCCAGCTCTTCTGTTCCTGTTGCTCAGCACATCATTTTTAGGACATGAAACGTCCTTGACCCTGGGCTAATAAGCAAAGTTCCAAGGTACCTTATTTTTGCCAAAATGAAGTTTATATTGAGATTCTTTCTTACATTATTTCAATTTCAGTGTTATTGTAAGATTTAATCAGTGTATTTGTAAAGCATGTTGAGATCATTTAAGAATGCAAGTCAACCAAGAAAAGATGTTTTCTGTCACTTTGCCTCTTCTATTTTGTACAAAGTAGAAAAATATACTTTTGGTATTTAAAGGGGAGAAGCATACAGGGGGCTGCTAAATGCTTTATGATAGAATAATGCAAATATAAAAAATTCATAAAAAGCAAGCACTCTTACCATGCAAATCATAAGGACTCTACTTGATGAACGGCCCATGTTCAGAATTAATGTTCACATTTTCACAAAGTTATGTCTGTCATTTAGATTGAGGTGATTTCACTTTAGATTTGCCAGTTCACTTAACCTCATGATTCTCTTCTATAATGTTTTGTCATTTTTCAAATTTTCAATTTCTATACTGCTCTTTGGCAGCAATGATTCACTGCCTGGGAAAAGTGCTGGAGTGTGTGATATTATACCATAAGCAAAATCCCCACATTAGTTTTAATATTTTCCTTCATCCTTTTCTATTGTCTAGAAACTTTAATGAAAACTAATTTTTTAGTCATTTCTACATTTTACTGTTAAATTGGAAAGTATTCCTATCCCTATTGATTATATCTCCTCATATGTGGGAAAATGATCTACAAACTACTTGAAATAAAATTTCAGAAAATGATTCCAAACTTGTCATTTATGGTCTTGAAATGTCAAGAGAGAAGAAGGAGAGAACTGTTGGTAAGCTAGTTATCTCCAAGTGTGTCATACTTTTAGTCACAGGTGTGAGTCCCAGCAGACCGACCATCATTATCAGAGGACACATAGACAAAGAGGAAATCTTATCATTCTACCATATTTTGTTACTGAATTTTGGTAACAGCACCAATTTTTTCCCATTTAGTCACTTCTATAAGCTTCACTAAACATTGAGTAGTCTCTTTCTTTTAATTCTTTGGTTTCAGTATATTCAAGTGCTCAACAAACATCTAGACAGAAGCAACTGAACAGAAAACTCAACTTCTCACAATATGTCTTAGATAAATCTAAAGACCTTTTTTAAATGGAGGTACTTCATTCTTCAGTGTTAGAGGAAAACCCAGAGAAGTAGGTCCTACATTGCAAAGGGGCATACAGAACTTTCTGTAAGACTCCCCAAGGTGGTTTCTGCAATTATTGTCAGCCTGCCAAGAAGATAGAAAGCTAAGACAGGAGGTGAAGATCAGGAAAAGTTTCCTCTCTCAACTCTAAGTTCAGAAGAAGGGCTTTACTTAGAAAACATATGTATTTGATATTTGTTTCCTAGAGTTTCAATGACTTAAAGAACCAAAGTTCAGCTCATACCTGAGAAGTAAATGCACATGAAGTTGGTTGCCTAACTTGTGATCACAGGAGAAAGAGAGAGATGTGTGGCACGTTCTGACTGTGTCAGCTCAAAATTGCAGGTGGGCTTCCCGGTGGGCTATGAGTGAGAGGAAACCAGCACAGAGCTGCCACAGACCCTGTCCAGGAATGCAGGTGGGACAGGATGGGAGATTCCATAAGTATGAGAGGGAGAAACAGAGGGAAGAAAGAGAGATGGGAGAAGGAGAGAGGAGAGAATATATAATAAATATTATATATATATATATATATATATATATATATATATATATATATATATATATATATATATATTTTAACTCCTAGAAGAAGCTGAGGCAGCTGCTGAGACTGTAGCACCAGAAACTTAGGTCCTCCACAGTGGAGGGGTCATAGAGGGTGCGCTGCTCCCCCACCCTCAGACCCACACAACAAATAGGCTCCCCCGAGACGTGGCAGCTGTGGAGAGCTGCCAAGCACAAGACCAGGAAAACTGGAGTGCTGCTCTCATTCCCACCAGCCTGAGGGCTGGAGAGCGGAGAAGCCCTCTCTGACCAGGCAGAGTAGAAACCTGAGGGGAGGGAAGTGGAGGAGAAGAGTGTCCTTTCAGGGCTATCTCATAGCAGGGTAGAGCAGGGGTGTGAAGAGCTTCCAGTGGAGCTTGAAAATTTATGTGTAACTTGGATCAGAAAACTTATCCTCCAAGAGGCTTTTGTATATAGAAGCACTGTATTTTTAGGGTTCAGTGCTATCAGTGGTTTCAGCCACTCAGTGGGGGTCTTAGAACATACCCCATGGATAGAGAAGGATCATCTATTTGTCTATCTATCTATCATATTTCATATATCCATCCATCCATTAGCTCTCCACCTGCCTATGTCCATCATTATTGTTATCTTCATCAGATTTACATATCTTCATCATCATTATCACATCTAACTCCACCTACTATTTACCATCTGTCAGTCACTGAATGCACACTGACGCCCTATTTCAGAGCAACATGACTAGGATTGTTTCCAGTCTTTCCTCTTTGCTTACCTGTATCTTTCTCTCACAGAGTAATACTTATTTTCAATTCTCTAATACACATAATATAGATTCATGAACCAATTTCAGAATTTATGTATAGGTTTTGTTGTCTTTAGCCCTACAGTAGCAAATCAAAAGAGTGTTTTCAAAAAAATTTTATAGGTTAGTTCTTTCTTTCCCCACCATAAAATATAAATATATAAATATATATATATATATATATATATATATATATATATATATATATATATATATATATATATATTTAAACCCCTAGGCTCTCATTGCCTCACATACAATGTCTGTTGACAGAGAAAAAACATCACAATTTAGGGCTTTGATTGAACTTGACCATCCACACATGCTTGATCTGGGCATTGTGAATGACCAAGATGATGTGTGTAGCTCTCTGGCTAACCTGCCATAGAGACACTGGGTAACCATAACATTTGAAGGTTCATGTTGAAAATAAG
Organism: Callospermophilus lateralis; assembly: GCF_048772815.1. NCBI lineage: Eukaryota > Metazoa > Chordata > Mammalia > Rodentia > Sciuridae > Callospermophilus > Callospermophilus lateralis. The sequence goes on along the minus strand of NW_027517992.1, from coordinate 376,736 downwards.
GTGACTGACAATGATTTCCAGTTATCCAAAGGTAACTAAGAGAAGATCCATAGATGAAGGGATCAATATTTTACTTTAGCTATGATTGTCTCTTGTGTAGTAAACAATTTTGGTACTGCTTTCTTAGTTTTTAGATGATGTTGCCTTCTGCCATTTCGCCCTTGTGGTTCATCCTTGGGAAACATGCTCATGCATTCATACTGGAAGAAATGCTGTTGATGATAAGCACATAAAACTGGGAACTGAGAGTCTAGCCAAACCGCTGTGTACTGTTAGAGTCTGTAAACAAGTCAGGATGGTGCCTGGCATTTTGCCAGGGGGAGTGGTTTGTGAGGTGGCGCTAGTGAGCCATTAAGTGTGGAGATTCCTTATTGGTTGACTGCTGTATCTAGTTTATGTTAATTAGGATAAGCTGTGTGGAATGTATAAATACCTCTGTTGTCCTACAATAAACGGCTCCCACTCCTGCTGTATCAATGTACAAGTTGTTCGTACCCCCCGGTTATTTTGCTGCAGCCAGACTGCGGCAGTGGACAACTTAAGACATCATTTGGAACAACTTGTCAGAGAATTATCGAATGCATGATATTTGTCATGACATATGAGAGAGAAGGCTAGACTATCAGTGATGAAATAGTCCAGAAGAAAATGAGGAAGCAGTGCCCAGGTTATTTGGTACGGGCCAACCTCAGGAAAGACAGTCTGCACGGGGGTGAAGCTCCACCAGCCTGATGCAAGTCTTGAAGGCTTTGCTGTCGCTATAAATAAGGCATAAATAAGGAAAACTCAAGTGATGGAACTGTACTTTGGTTTTCCAAAATGAATTGAACTGTGTTCTATATAAGAGAAATTAATTGCTACGTTGCGTTCCCAGAGACTAGGTATGGACATGTCATAGATAGGAAAATGGGCTTTTAGCCACAGAGAAGTCCAAAATGGAATGATGAGCTCTTTACTTTTGGAAGTGATAGGAAGAATTTCACTGGGATGGAGTAACTTTGGACTTTTTTTCTTCATTGTTTATATGAAAATGTTGTTGGGAAAGGTTTTACACAGATAATGGGGTTAGAGAGTGGTTTACCAAAGTGTTTTGGTTTCAACATGTGTTGGAGACATTCTTCAACACAAAATGGTCCATTGCAAGTAAGTTCAAGCTGACATTCATCCTCCATTAATTTTAATGTCCAGAAAATTATTAAGATAGATATCCAATTTATATTTATGTAAAGTTATATTTAAATTTAGGAAAATATAAGCTAAATATCAGATTATAATAATTTCAATTTTATCCAATATAATAAGTTGAAGAGATACAGATCAGACTCAAGTGCAGTGAACTATCTCCTGCAACTCACTGGAGAGTCAGTATCATGAGAATGGTGAATTTATTCATTTCTCTGCTCCTTCAAGGGCATCAGGGCCCTAGGAGGAACACACATGCTAACAATCTTATTGTACATGAATACATCAGTTTTATATATTATTTTCAAAAAAAATTTTTTTTCTTATTTCCCACATGTTGCAAAGCATCTCTACATCCCCCACAGAAAAAATCACTGACGCTGCTAGCAACCAGAAATTAAGATTTGAAGACAATTTATATGCTTTTTAAATCTAGAAAAAAAGGAACCACGTCTATATAAAAATTAAACATTTACTCTTTTCCAGTGAGAGAGAGGTAGAAGGCTTTATTTAGTCCACAAAATGTTTGCATCCGTCCCTGGGAAGGAATGGAGGCTCCTTTGGGCTAAGAGTGGCTGAAGCAGGCCACAGTCCACACGACAGCTACCCTGCCATCCCTACAGCTTCCCCATCTTGTGGAGTCAGTTTTGAGATGGATATGATTCCATGGGCATGCAGTGGTGGCCATCCCGATTTCTTCATCTATACATGTCCCCCAGGACTCACCTGTAGTTGATGGTACTATTATCATTTGTCTCTTCTTTGGGAACTTTTTGAGAATGAGAATCAGGAACAGCATAATTTCAGGATAGTATATGACACTTCTAAAATGTAATTAATACTGGGTTTTGTTTGGTTCTGTAATCTATTTATTTAAGAAAAATTGTCTTACATGGGGCAATGTGGGTCAAAGTCTGACTTCTCTTTGGTCTAAACTAAGACTATCTCTCCATGTAAGTGATGAATTCTACAATGCAAGCTGGGAGTGGCAAAAGCATCATATCGATTGGGAATTGTGTGATTTAGATAGAATATAAATTATTATTTTATTTTAAAATGTTAAGTCCACAAGGCAGATTAGAAGACACTGAATGAGTAACAAAGTTTTTAGTGTTTAACTTACTACATTTGATTTTTAAATTCATCTTGATTCTAATTTGGTCTACTAAGCAAGATGAAACTAACTTGATTATGTTTTTCCAAAACGATAAGCAGTTTCATCTTGACCACTTTTGACCAATCTATCTCTTTCCCATAAGTTTCTCACTTCCTTTTGCATGTATTGTGCCATGTTTAATGTGAGAGAAAGAACTCTACCAATTGTTGTATGGAGGAACCTCCTACGATATTACACTTGCTGGACCTTCACAGGGAAACACTCAGAAAAGACATTCTGGACATAAACTCAAGCACAACGTTGATCATCCCTTCTTCCTGGAAGGTGTCAGTGTGCAGTCAAAAGTTGTACTGACTCCTGGGAAGATCCTAAAAGGTGGCCGAGAGAGTTGACAAGAATGGAAAAATTCACAGGGCTTGCATACAGCAGGTGCTGCATTTGAGGCATGACACAGCTTCTGGGTCTCTTGGCTATTGATGAATTAATATAAAACCTGATCCTGGGGTATTTTTAAACAATCAGCTCATATAAAAAGACAGGCCAGTTTGGATTTTTGAAGTAAGGCTGTGGTACTTAGGTTGTACTTTGGAGGTAGAATTATCAAGGGGGTATGGTGATTGAAAGTTACAAAATTTCAGTGACATGGAATAAACTTCAGTGATCTATTGCACAGAATGGTGACTTTAATAAATTATAATGATTTGAATGTTTTAAAATTGTATATTTTAATATTACAAAGAAAATAGAACATAAATGCTTTTACCCCAAATATAAGTGTGTAAGGTAATGAATTTGAAAATTTGCCTGATTTAATCATTCTGCACTGCAAATATATAACAAAACCTTACACAGAACCCCATAAAGATATCTATTTTTTTATTGTCCAGAACTTGGACACATGGCAACCTCTGGTTACATACAAAAATGGAAATGTGGGTGTCTTGTTCTCTAAACTGTGGAATAAATTAAGCAGAGAAAATGGGATTGAGGAAATGCTGGGGTTGCCAATGAATACATCAGCCACAGGAGGGCTCATGGCAGTGTCCTCGGGTTGATGCATCGGGCTTAAACCATTGCATTTAGAGGAAAGTGAGAGGCAATAGGTAAAATGAATGCTTTATTTAGATGTAATGGGAATGAATAAGTTGGAGACATCTATTAAATATCCATATTGCTTTAATCAGCTTTTTCACTGCTGCAACCCAAAGAATTGACAAGAAGAGTTAGAGGAGAAAAGGTTTATTTGGGGACTCCTAGTTTCAGAGGGCTCGTCTGTAAGTGGCTGGCTCCATTGCTCTTTGCACAAGGAGAGGGAGAACATCATGGCAAGAGGTGTTTCAGAGGAAATCAGCTCAGGACATGACAATGAGAAAACAGAGAGACTCTTCTGAACAGGACAGAATGTGTATCTCAAAACCATACCCCAGTGACTCATCTCCTCCAGCAACGCCCTCCCTGCCTATAGTCATTGCTCTCAGGGATTGGGATTCACTGATTGGATTAAGCCTCTCACAACCCAATCCTTTAACCTCTAACCCTTCTTGCGTTCTCACAGCTGAGCTCTTGGAAGACACCTCACATCTAAACCATAACATTCTGGTTCCCCAAAGCTCATGCCCATCTCACAATGCAAAATACATTTAGCTCATTTTCAAGAACAGCCCCTAGTTACAACAGTTCCAGAAGTGTCTCAGTTTCCTCTGAGACTCATGGCAAACTCTCAGCATGAGCTCCTGTAGAAAGGAAAAGCAAATTACATACATTCCATATTCAAGGGCACAGAGTCAACATATTCAATCTAAAAAGAATGCACAGGGGGGTAGAAAGAAGGGTTGGGGTCAAAGAAAGCAAGACAGAAACTCAGTGGGGCCAACAAGTCTCGTCGCTCCACATCCATGCTCCACGTGGTCTCCAGTGGGCTTGTGTAGCTCCGCCCTAGGGCTTTGCTGGTTGTAGCCCAAGTGGCCTCTCTCCCGACAGTCTCTGCTTGATCCCTGCAGCTTTCCTTGGTAGACATGCCATGTTATTGGCTTCTCTGATTCTTGGGGGGTCTCCACAGCTGCTTCAGCTTCTGTCTCTCATCTCCACACGCTGCCCTCTCAGGGGCTGCCCAAGGGACTCCTGCCCTGCTGTACTTTGCCTGGCCTCCCTGGCCTTCCTTTGAATCCTCAATGGGACCTCCATGAGCCCCTAACTCCTGCCTGCTGCAATATTGCCGAACCAGCGCTGCATGGTTGATACTAAAGTCTGCCACCATCTTAAGCCATAGCCAAGCCTCCAGAGACCATGCAGCAGCCTCTGAGTATCTGGGTGGCTGAGCATGGTGAAACAGCTTCTTAACAACCCCACCTCCATGGTCTCTTCTCAGAGGAATTTTTACTTTTATACCCTTGAGCCTGAGGTGAGTATGGTCTTGCCAATTCCTGAGATGCCCTAAAGCCATCTTTCCTATTCCTTAAATTGAAGTAATTACTGTTCCTTTAGTGGATGTCTTTAATATCCACTCCTTCTCAACCCCCATTTTACACTTACTTTAAGTTTTCTGGCCAAACTTCAAGTTTTTCAAATCTTTATGCTGTGCTCTCTGCTCCTGATTATCACAATAAACATGACTTAAAGCCTCCAGCAACATCCATGCCTGGATACTATGCTGCCTACAAATGTCTTCTGCCATATTAAGAAGTCCATTACTTTTAAATTCAGCCTCACAGAAAGTCCCAGGATATGGGCCAAATGTAGACTTTTTTTTTTTTTTTTATTTCCAGAATGTAACACGAGCAGCCTCTAGTTCAGTTTCCAAGAGTCTTCCTTCTCCTTTAAAAACTTATGAGTCCACGGGCTGGGGCTGAGGTTCAGTGGTGGAGTGCTTCCAATTGTCAGCACCACATATAAATATAAATAAAATCAAAGTCTATCAACAACTAAAAATAATTAGTTAATTAATTAATTAAACCTTATGAGTACAGTTCACTGTCCACAGTCCTATCAGCATTCTGGTCTTCTGAGCTCCACCAGAATCACCCATTAATCTCCACTTAGGAGAATCTAAAACTTTCCCAACTCGCATCTCTAAACTTTTCAAAATTCTTCCCACAAATTCCAAAAAGCTCCAAAAGCTTCTGACCCACATGGTCAGGTGAGTCACAATAAGAACTCTGCTCCTGTTAGCAGTTTCTGTTTCAGTCAGCTTTTTTGCTGCTGTGACCAAAAGACCTGACAAGAACAGAAGAGAAAAAGTTTCCTCGGGGGCTCACAGTCTCAGTCCAAGGACCGCTGGTTCCAAGGCTCTGTGCATAGGAGAAGCAGAACATCATGGCGGGAGGGTTTGCTGGACTTGACTATCAGAAAGCAGAGAAAGAGAGACTCTCATTAAACAGTGACAAAATACATACTCCCAAAAGACCCCCCTCCTCCAGCCACATCCTGCTTACCTATAGTTACCACCCAGTTAATTCCAGTTAGGAGACTGATGCACCAATTAGGTTACTGCTTTCAAAGCCCAGTGATTTCACCTGTAGACTTTCCTTCATTGTCTCACACATGAGATTTTGGGGGACACCTCAGATCTAAACCCTAACACACATGGAAGTTTGGCTAGGATTCCGATGAGGTAGGATAGTTAGAGCTCTACAGAGCTCAGTCTTTAGCTCAACAGCTCACGTTCATGGACTTCAAAGGTTTCATAACTTCTAAGATTCCAGTTTCCTCATTTAGGCCAGGTCTTCTTTTCTATCAGGGAGAGGAAAGAAGAAAGGAGAGGGGGGAAATGAAGGAAAAAAATGAGAAAGTTATTGATTTAAGATAGAACACAGAATGTTATTAGGATTTTAAGAAAGGAAAGAAAATATTCAGAAGGATGCATCTAAATTTTTATGGGGAAATTGTTTTGAGATTTCCATTTTTTTCTCTTCAATTAATGAAAAGCTTTACAGAGTCCTAATTGTAGCTGGATTGAAGGCAGATATTTAAAATTTATCAACTTGTGTTTTGGAAATAACATAACAAATTAGTAAAAAGATATATTTTCTTTTACATGTTTATATATGTTCCATTTATCTTGTAGGAAATAAGTTTTACCAGCAAATAAAAACATTTATAATAGCCAAAGGCAAGTTAAATTTGCAAGGGGCTATTATATTAATTGTATCCATTTTTTCAACAAGGTGAAGCTTCTGGTAAATAATAACTTTTTAATTAGCTCAGGCAATGTTATATGGAGCCATAGAAATGGGAAAGTGATGTTTATTGTGCATGTTCTACTGAGTGAAAACAATATAGAAACTTCACAAAACCCTCAACTAGTGGCTTTTTCCTCTTACAAAGTATTTAATTGCAAGTATTATTGTTTTTCATTTCCACAGAACATTTGAATTTTGAAACTCTGTATTCTTTTATGTTTTTCTATTGAAAATATGTCCTACAATAAATCATCTTGACATTGAATTTTTCCATTTCTCATTTCTTCTCATCCCAGTCCATGGTTATTTGAAATGAATAGGTGAAATAGCACTAAAGCAAAAACAATTAGTAAATTCACATTGAAACTTATTTTTTTTTACTTAGAGTAAATGCTGGGTATATTGAATCAAAATGATAAAGCAATAATTATCCAATAATTATCCAATATAAAGATCATAATATCTTTAGTGTGTTTGCAAATTCTGTATGGAAAATTTAAAAGAAATTGCCAACTTAAGTGTGAGAGAGTACATGGATTCTCTGAAGTTTCTTTGTAGTAGACTGATTTCATATTCTTTTATGAAGATTCTTTTTTAACATTATGAATGTTTTAGTTTACTCAACTGTAATGTAACTCAGCGATAAGGCACTCAAACCTCAATATAACATAATTAATCAATAAAATCTTCTTTCATTCATTCATTCACATATTAGCAGTGACTAAGCATCTAGAATGCTCAAGTTATCACTGCTAGGGTGCTGGGGTCTAGGTCTGTAATTGGCATCGAGAAACTTAAATAATATTAAGTTAAGCATCCATAAATAAGCTACATTAAATATAAAAGTTAAAAGCAACAGAAGTACCAAAGGCTTAGAAGAGTTCAGAAAAAAATAGTTCAATTATGAAATATGGAAATTAAAGAAGGAGGAATTTCATTTGAATACCATCCACTTTGGATAATTGAAAATATATATTCCAGGCATTTAAAAATGAAGGAATAAGCAATTAGAGAAATTCAAGCTAAATTATACTGAGATTCCATGTCACTCCAGTCAGAGTGGCAATTATCAAGAATACAAGCAACAATAAATGTTGGTGAAGATGTAGGAAAAAAGGCACACTCATACATTACTGGTGGGACTACAGATTGGTGAAACCACTTTGGAAAGCACTATGGAGATTGCTAAGAAAATTTGGAATGGAACCACTATTTGACCCAGCTATCCCACTCCTAGATTTATATCCAAAGGAGTTAAATTTGTTTAATACAATGATGCAACTGGTTCAATGTTTATAGCAACTCAATTCAGAATAGCTGATCTATGGAACCAACCTTGGTGCCCTTCAATAGATGAATGTAAAAATAAAGTGTGGTATAGATACACAATAGAGTATTACTTAGCCTTAAAGAAAAATGAAATTATGGCACTTGCTGGTAAATGGATGGCACTGGAGACTTTTATGCTAAACCAGTCCCCCAAAATCAAAGGCTGAATGCTTTCTCTGCTATGTGGATGCTAATTCACAGTAAGGAGGGTACTAGAGAAGAATATAGGTCTCTGGGTTAGACAAAGGGGAGTGAAGGAAGTGGGGGGTTGAGGGTAGAAAGGATAATAGAATGAATTGGACATTATGGTTATAAAACCTTATGGTTGCATATATGGTTACACAACCAGTGCGATTCCACACCATGTACAACCAGAAGAAGGAGAAGTTCTACTCCATGTATGCATGATGTGTCAAAATGCCTTCTACTGTCATGTATAACTAATTAGAACAAATAAAAAAATGAAGAAATAGATTAAGCCAAGTTATTATTAAAAGAAAAGAAATGTATACAGTAAATTCAGAAAGTAATGCAACTGACAAGACAGGAATATAAAATAGTCATCCCTTGGTGTCCATGAGGAATCAGTTCTAAATGCCCTCACAGTGACCAAATCTGAAGGTACTCAAGTCCCTTTTATAAGTCCCTTATATAATCTATGCACATCTTCCTATATACTTCAATCATATCTAGATTACTTGTAATACCCCAAACAAGGTAAATGCTGTGCAAATAGTTACTCTATTATATTGTTTAAGGAACAATGGCAAGAAGAAGTCTGTATGTGTTCTATACAGACACAATTTAGTTTTCCAAATAGGTTCAATCCAGGGTTCATCAACTACGTGGGCAGGGAAACAGTGGATATGTAGCACCAACTGCATATTAATATGATGAAGAACGGGGATAAGGGTTTACACACGTATGTGGAAGCTTTGTAAACTATTGGGATTTTGTAGAAGTGAATAAATCTTTTTAGGTAGGTTGACACTGCCAAAGTTGGCAGCATTCGTAGTGAAAAGTGTGTCACCAGAGGGTCCCACATTTGTAGAATGGTCCAGACACTATTTTCTAAGTGGTGATAGTGCCTAGATGTTTCTCTGATAGTGTCACAGAACACAGCAGCCGTACTGAAGTGCAATGAAGATTTCAAATAGGCCCTCACATTCCAACAAGGAGTCTAGAGAATCAGAATTTCCCAAAGATGAGACTCCATGATTGTGAGAAGCCTTGGAGTTTAGATAGGAATTCCAGGAGTGGTTAGCGCACCATCTCTCAATGCAACTTAAATGGAGGGTGGTAAATATGCACATTTTCTGCAGTGGAACATTAGAAAATTATAGACTTACAATTTATATACTTTTAAATATTTAAGTACAACATGTATATAAGGGAAGGAAGCTAGGCTTACTGTGGGCCATGTCTGGGTGAGGTAAAAGGATGTTTATGATGGCAGGTGAAGAACATCATGGTCAGCAGGTGTCTTGAACTCTAATTTAAGAGGAAACAGTTTGTGACAACGAGTGATACCTGTCCTTGCATCAGACTTTCTCTTCCACACGTCCCATACCTCTTCATCCAACTCTGACATACTCTTATTTCTCATTATGGTATGTTTTTTAGGGAAGAATAAAAGATACTGTGTCACAGAGTTATTTTTAATCCCAATCTGAGCTTGTCATGACCACTCCCCTGTTTCAGTACCATTTCACTATGCAACCTAAAATGCTGGCCTTGCTCTTAGGAAACTACGAAGTGAATGACTATGCCCAAGTGTTTGATTGTCCCTTCTGATCTTTCTGTCTTCTACAATTTTCTGTCAGCAGCGACAACAAGATCAACACTAACTGCTTTAGCTCAAATGCTTTATTGAGTTTTATTTATTTTAAATTTCCATTCTGTTATTTGCAAATCTACCATGGGGATTTTTAGTCACTCCACTTTGGGGCTGTACACCGTGCATATAATTCAACATCCAGTACCGTAAAACATTAACAGACAATTTTTACCTCCTGGTTTCAAGGTAACAATGAGAAATAGCATATCATACTTTTCTTCCCCATGTTTTAAATTCTCATAAAGCAAACAAAAGAACACAACTCTCAGATAAAACCAAAGCATTTATCAAGGAGAAATTAGCACTATTTGTGGGATTCTAGTACAGCCAAGATCCAATAAACCACAATTCCTGATACCCATGATATTACCTAATTCTTTCCATTGTTGAATTTGTAACTAACAAAAGGTGAGAGAAATGTTAGACACTCCTGGCTAGGATGCATTTCTAGCATATTCTGCCTGGGGAAGCCAGATGCATGTGAGAAATACATATTCTGAGGTAAGCCAAGTCAGCCATGTGGGAAGGTCCATGGAGAGGGAACCAGATTGGCTGAGGCAGCCCTCCCTGAAGTAAAGCTCTGTGCATGAAGAAGAGGTTGCTTCAGCTGCTGCTGGTGAAGAAGAATCAAGTGCCAGGCTCATTGCTCTTGGGTAATCAATTAGGTCCTTGCAGGTTGTTTGCCACCCCAGACCAGAGCCCAGGCAGCCAAACTGAAGAATTCCTGCTGTACCCTCTCCTAACTTCTGACCCCAGGATCATGAGTCTAATAAAAGGCTGTTTTCCATGCCATCCGATTTTAGAGTCATTAATTACACAGCAATGAATGACTGCGGGAATTCCTAAATCAATTATTTAGATCAACTTTTGAAGTATTTTGGGGAAACAATGTACAGAGAATTTTAATTAGCAAGGGAAATTTAAAAAGCATAAATAATCTAATGTCAACTTTTCTGAATAATTTCAGTCATAAATTGCTAGGACAAAGAAAGTTTTCTGAATGTGTGACTTGTAAAGAGTAAATATTTGGAAAAGAAAAAAAGATTGCATGTATTCATTGCCACTTCACAGCAATATTTTAAAAACTCATCTGTTGGGAGTGGCAAATGAATTATGGGTTCTTGAACTGCAAGAGACACCTTCCTTGCAAAACTTTCAGTGCAAAGGTGCCAAGAAAACTGCCAGTTGTATGGTGACACTCTGTTCAAAGGGAAATTCCATGGTTGCCATCAGTTCACGACCTAAGGTTCAGAACCAACTGCCTGGGGGTAGAGCATTGTGGGCACAAGCTGATGCCTGTAACTGGGCTGTTCAAACCTTTGACCTTGGTTCTGTTTTAAAGTATCTCTCTCACAATAAATCCCTTTGATGTAAAAACCTATGTAATATATGGGTGGGAGCCTGGTCGTGGTCAGCCTTGCTCTATCAGAGGTTGGCTGAACCACCAGTCCCACTTTCTCTATTTCCGCTATTTTTGTGTTTGTTCTTCTTTTTTCCAATCCCATCATCAGCCCAGTTTGGGGAAACTGAGTAAACGGTTGCATCAATGGTGGTCTCATTAAAATATCTGTTTAAATACAGGAGTCACCGTTCATTGGGTATATCAAAATTGATTTACTAACTTAAAATAAAGAATAATTATGAATTTATAAGTACTTTATATAAAGTTGGGGTTACAATATTTAAAAACATAAATGGATGAGACTTTTTCACATTTCTGGTAGGGCTGCTAGGGTAGGAATTAGGAGGGGCATAGTCACAGAAAGTGGAGAAACTGTTTGCCATGTGGTTCCTTTACCACTACAGGGGGAGAGTTCTGAATAAACAAACTAGAGAAATGAGACAGGCGGCCCCTTTCAGTTTGGTGTCTTTCAGGGATTGAAGATAATTAAGCGCTTTCCAAAAGTCAGAGTTGCCCTAGTTCTCCTAGTAGTCTGCTATGAAAGAATGGATCTTGTGAATTTCATACAGTACCTATGAAAAGTGCCCGAAAGAAGGTGAGAAATTGAGCTGACAGCTTAAGTGGCCATCTTGGGAAGCTCTTGCCAGAACTAGGAGATCAGAGACCTCTGGATCACACGTACCATGTTGGATCAGAATCAAATGTGTCCCTACCCCTGGGTCCAGAGGCAAACCACTGTGAAGACAGGAATGGCTGAGGCCAAGGAGAGAAGTAGAGGAAGAGAATATGAGGAGGGTGGACACCAACTCTGAGCTCTCAACACTGTTTCCAAATAGCTGACCATTTCTTCTAGAAACAGAACTCGCGTGTGAGATTGGGGCAGTGTGCAGAAAGGCATGGAGAGAGAAGCTGGGATTCATCAAGTCATTCACAACTTGACCAAAACGTAACCACGAATTACACTAAGTTTACTAAAAATTATTTATATTAAGTCAATTACATGAAAACGGGCAAGGAATTCAGACTTGAAAATAATGTCAATTAAAGAATTAAATGCATCACATTTAATTAATTTTGACTGTTAAAATCTTCTAATCATTGCATATCTGTCTCATTAAACTTCAGTTTTTCTGGTCAATATGTCATCTTCCTATGTGTGCTAAGCAAGATAAACTGGTGCATACTGGAGGCAGAATGGCCCCCACGAGATGTCCATATGGCAGCACCTAAAACCTGTAAATGTATTGCCTGACGAGAGGGACTTTGTTGATACAATTAAATTAAGAACCATAAAGTGGGGGAGATTAGATTGGACTGTCAGGGTTGGCCCATTCTAGTCACTTGAGCCTTTATACTTTATAAAATGGAGAACTTTCCAGGTTGGAGTCAGAGGTGAAGAATGGAGGGATGCTGCAGAGGGGACGTTGCTGGGATTTATGTAGGAGAAAGCACTGCAGGATAGGAGGGCACAGAAGCTAAGCCCTCTCCTGGCGGGCAGCCACAAGGAAATGGTGACCTCTGTCCCTCAGTTGGGTGGCACTGGATGCTTCCATCACTTGACGGAGCTTGGGAGCAGTTTTCACAGAGGGCTGGCCAGTGGAGACCTCAATTGTGGCTTTAAAAGAGCTGGAGTAGAGAAACCAGCTGAGTCTTCCAGATTTATGGCCTACAGATGAATAAAGACAAATTTTTATTGTTTCCAGTTTCAAAAATTGTGGAAATATGTATGGTGGCAATAGAAAACTAATATCCTGAACAATCAAATAAAGTTTTTGTTCACCAAATTTTGAAATTGTAGGTAAAAATAAGCAAACAAAATGTAGTTTAGACTTTAGAGGTAGGGAGCAAAAATAAGTATGCTTATAGATTGATGTCCACTCAGGCCTAAGGTCAGGAAGTGGGTGTGCGGTAGAATAGGAAATGACTGCTAATGCGTACTGCAGTCAGTTCTCTGGATGGCCCTGGATGAACTTACTGCTCCTGTCCTCTTGCTTGTACTCTCAAGGACAATGGTGGAGTATGTGGAATATGTTGGGGAAAAAAGAGTTGGTTGAAAGCTCAGGCTCTGTTCCTGTCCCTTCCAATGAATAGGATGTCCTTCAACGCTACATGTCATATAACCTCCAGGATGTAAATCCCAGAGTGGTCTGTGTTCCATAGCCCCTTAGCTCCTGTGCAAGTCAAGCCCACATAGAAAAGCCTCTACTGAGCCTGGGAAGAGCTCCGGCCTTGAGGGGCTGACTGGCAATGAATCATGGCCTTCTGTGGCCCCTTTTCGCAGGGTACCCATAAGTAATAAAGCTGCTTTGTGAAAGTTGTTGTGTGGGGTGTTCCATCCCACCAGACTCAGACAAGTTGGTAACCAGTACACAACAAGCCTATTTCACAGCCCATACCATATGCACACATACACAGTTGGCAGCCAGCCTGCAAATAACTGAGCTTTAAATTGCAGAATGAATTCTATGTTTCTATTAATAAAAAGTACCCAATGTGTAAAAAGCACTAATCATTGAGTGGAAATGTATTGCAAATACCATTTTCACCAATGGACATAGGATGATTTCATTTCTTTTTCTGACTGTGACAATTAAATGAAAGAAATTACAAATTATCCCTTGTGCCACCATTAGCCAATGATTAATCAGGCAGGACTTTGGAAAATAATAATGCCATCAGAGAACTGGAGCTTTAGGAACTGTGTATGTTTTCATCCCAGTTTTAAAACTGCTGGACTGGAAAGGAAAATTAAGTGATATATTTCTTTTCATTTCGTAGATAGTTTCACATTAATTAAATTATTTGTCATACCTTGAAAAATTGTGTATTTGTATAGGCTGAGAAAATTTCTATGTGAGATTTGCAAACGATATTCATAGAGTATTATTTTAAAGAAGTCCTGTATAGCAATACTCTTAAGTGGCCCACAATTCTATTGTGCTATTCAATGTTAATGGTGGCAGTTTTCTTTGAGACTCTTTATCTTATTATTAAAAAAGAAAGAGGGGCACTTGCCTAGCATGTGTGAGGCACCGGGTTTGATTCTCAGCACCACATATAAATAAATAAAGTTCTATCAACAACTCAAAAAAATTTTTTTTAAAGAAAGAATACAATAATGCCTATTTTCTGAGAGGTTTTAAAGTTATGACTTGTTGTACAGAAGCATCACTAAAAAGTTATATAAACACCCCAAACTGTTACTGTTAGACTCGGGTACTTCATGTTTAGATGAATGATTAAAATCTCTATTTAATCTTGTATCTTTCATGCTAAGAAGGAAACAGAAAGTTGATAGGACATGGAATGCCATTTTAAGTCCTTAGTGTCCTTACTATTTGGATCATTGTTTCTCTTTCGAAAATATTACTACCAAGTTACATTCCTTCTAAAGAGAAATACAAAGGTTACACATGCCTTATTTCCCCTGGTGTTTAGAGTCTTTTATGCTTTTATTTGCTTGGACTTATTCTGCTTTTTCTCTCCCCACAGCATCCATAATGCAAAGCCTGTCACAACAGCAGGGGATGCGTCTCAAAACACTAACAGTCATAGCAACGTCTTTGCAGCCAAAGATAAGGTATGAGAAGCACACAACCTAATTTAGTATTTCACTCATATAAGAGCATTTTAAAATCCCAAAACTGCCATTAGGCATTCTTTACAGTTAGAGGATGTTCTGGTTTAGATATGAGATGACCCGCCGAAATGCTCCTGTGTGAGACAATGCAAGGAGAGTTATTGGTAAAATGATTGGATTATGAGAGCCTTAAGCCAATCGTGGATCAATTTCCTAATCGGGATTAACTGGACAGTAGCTATAGGCAGCTTAGGGTGTGGCTGGAGGAGATCGGCCATGGGGATGATTCATATATTATAGATACATAATTAAATATGTGGAATTAGATTCGTATATTATATCCCTGCACAGCGGGTCTCATTTCTCTGCTTTTGGGTGTCCTGTCTTGAGCTGCTTTCCTCTGCCACACCCTTCCGCCATGATGTCCTGCCTCACCTGAGCCCTGAGGAATGGAGTCAGCCATCTGTGGACTGAGACCCCCCTGAAACTGTGAGACTTTTCCATTCTAAATTTGTTCATTTCAGTCTCTTGCTCACAGCAATGAAAAATCTGACTAAAATAGAGGACTCAAGAAGAGAAAACACCACTGCTCACTTCTCAAATTTATTCCTCACTTTTTGAGTAAATTTGGGGGAAATTTGATTGTTCCCACTATGAATAAAGAAAGTCAAATAGGAAAAAAAGGTTTTTAGAATTGAACATATTTTGGACAAATGCTATTGTCATTTTAAGATTGAATAAAGGAAAAAGAGAAATATTATTTTGCTAAAATTTGTATTTAATATAAATAATCAAGCTAGAAGTAAATAAAAGCAACAGTGAATATGTGCAATAACCTAAGGCCTAGAATACGTAGACAATTCTGAGCTAGTTCATGACCATGGTGGGCTTGAGATTCAGTTAAAAATAGAAATTCCTTATTTTTGCAAACAAATTTTACTATGAAGACCTCTGAAGAGCACCATGATGAGACTTAAAGCACCTGCTAGATTACAGTGATACAAAAACTACAATCTGCTGAATTTCCTCAAAGGTTCACCCACTTGCGATGCAACCTGGAGCATGGAGATGTTTGGACAGCAAATGTGCTAAAATCACTCTATTTTAACTGTGACTCCAGGCTGGACTCATTGTGCCGTCACTGAATTGGGTCTCTGTTGGCAATGAGATGAGCTGTTCATTGAAGACTGAAGCTTCTCTAGATATGGAGAAAAAAAGCCAATTGTGAGGCATTTAAAGGAGGAGAGAAAAAACTGTAGAGTACTATATTTAAAAATTTCCCAAGCAAAATCTATTCAAAATCCAGGTCTATTCAAGAAGGAAGTGAGGACTGTGATCAGTGCAAGCCTCAACAGCAAGGCACAAACTCAATGCAAATATTAGGAAAGCGTTGGCTCTTCAGGAGGCTGCTATTCAGAGCCCACTAGTATTTCACAAGGCACCTGGAAAACATTGTTGATCAAGAGAAATAGCATCCATTTTCTCAGGAACTTGCCAGTGCATGGGAAAGAACCCATCACACCAGATGGGATACCAAAAGAGAGGTACTGCTCACGTCCACCTAGCTGGGGGAAGAGATTTAGCAGCACATGGGAGGAGGAGAGAGAACCATCCAGTCTGACTACTGTAAGAGTCTTGGAAGATGAGTCTACCAATGCCACAGCAAAATATCCCGAAAACACTATTAACCTGAATTGTATTCCTCCTGCCTGCTTAAAAAAGGTCATTTGCAGAATCTAGAAAGGGATTAATCTACAGGTATAGATAGGTCGACAAGCCAGGTGACAAAACAAAGCTTGGAATAGCATGTTTATAAATGATAGCAATCAATCATCAACTAGTTAAAAACCTAGCAAGTAATGATTATCTACCATGTTATCCATAACGCATGGGATTCCAACAGGGACCTAGGTGATGTTAGAAGACAAACATACAAAAACAGCTAGATAATAAAACAAAACAGGGTACCAAGTATGTGTTATGAGCTGAAATACAGCTATTCAGAAAGACAGAGCCCAGGGTCTTCTGGAGTATTGGGTAGGAGTTTATTGGACACCTGAAGAGTGGCAATAGGGATCTTCTCTTGTACTGGAAGCATTTGAAGAAGTTAGACTTGAATAGAGGAGTGGAGAGAAGGGATATTATAAACCAAGAACTGAAAATACATACATGCCACTAGCAATGGTTGGGTTAGTTTCAAAGTGGCTTGGAATTCTATACAACTAAAGAAAGTTGACTGAGGGACTCCAGTCAATGATGATATGAGGCATCTAGATTTTACTGACGTGAGCTCAAAGCAAGTAGAAGTAAATTAGAGACTAGGAACAGATAACATAAAACAAAAGAGTGATTAATCTGAAATGTAAACTTATTTGGAGAAGATTTAGACAGAGAAAGAATTATGATGTGTTTCTAAAATAAGTGAGAAAGATTTAGAAAAACTTAAAAATAAAATTCAAATAAAGGGTCATTATAATGGCAATATGCAGCTTCGCATAAAAAATTGTGTCTTGTGTATTTTTAAATGTATACACAAATATCAATGCAGAAAGTGAAAGTGGATAGATATGAAACTGTTTAATATGAATATAAAATAATCTTTTAATTATATTTAATTAAATAGGTAATTCCATACATATTTTCACCATGGAAGAACGTGTTTGATATAAACAGTGAAATTGCATTTCATGTTGATGGAAAAATTAATTCCAATTCCAGTATCAAAATGTAATTGTTCTTGAGTACTTAAAAATTGTAACATCTTTGACATTTTTGCCAAAATTTGTTAGGCCATGTGACTAAAATTAAGTCAAGATTGGGAATTTTTGTCAATTCAAAAACCTGCACACGAATTTTACAGCAGGTTTATTCATAATTTCTGTACCTGCAAGGCAACTAATATCTTCTTCAGTTGGTGAATGGATAAATTGTGAGATAGCCACACCATAGAACATTATTCGATACTAAAAACAAATGAATTGTCATTCTGTAAAAACACACAGCCACCTTAAATACATATCACTAAGTGAAAGAAACCTATCTGAAAAGCCTACATAAGTTTTTAATTCTAAGCACATGACATAGCAGGAAAACCATGGGGACAGAGAAATTTTCTGGTAGAGAGGGTTTGGATAAAATGAAGGATAAATAGGTAGAGTACAGGGGGCTTAGGGCAGTGAAATTCTTCAGTATGATACTACAAATGTAGATTCATGTGATGAAAGGCGTGTCAGAAGCCAGAGAATGTGTAACACAGTGAGTCCTAATGAAAATTGAAAACTTTGCTCAATCACGATGTGTCTATGCTCACTAATGAAGGGTTGGGGGGTATAGGGGGTATTTTCTGCTCAATTTTCCTATGAACTTAAACTATTATTAAAGAAAAATATCTATTAATAAAAAATGTTGGTGAGTTTACCAGCGTTGATTTTAAAATAATAGATGTGTTCTATTTGTTTAATAATTCAGTAAAACATAGCAATGTAAAAGATGAAAAACTCGGTGGCCGCTAAGATTCCAACACACCAGTCCAACATCCATTTGCCACTATTCCCTTGCTAACGGTGCCGAGAGTATGTTGGATGGTGTTCTTTCCAGCTGAAAGGCCACATTTCCCTATGGCCTTTGCAGTGAGGG
Organism: Callospermophilus lateralis; assembly: GCF_048772815.1. Taxonomy (NCBI): domain Eukaryota; kingdom Metazoa; phylum Chordata; class Mammalia; order Rodentia; family Sciuridae; genus Callospermophilus; species Callospermophilus lateralis. Next base: position 358,475 of record NW_027517992.1, on the reverse strand, counting down.
GGTTAAGCTTTGGAAAGTGGAATTGTGGGGCGGAGATTCTGGGACAGCTCCTGTTAAGAGGGGGTCTCAACTGGAGCCTTTGTCTGTCTGACTTTGTGTCTCTGGGGTTCAGGACTCTAGCTGTCCTTTTCCTTGTGACTAGGTGATGCTGGAGGGAAGGCTGTTGATCTCCTGACCACAAGGCAATTATGAGAGAAAGGTGAGGAGCGCGGAAGCTCCCAGGCTTTGAGATCCTTTGGGAATAGAACTACCCCAGGAACCACCTGGGTCCACATCAGTTCATTTACTTTCCACGCTGCTTTGCAGGTTTCTGTTTCAGCCCTGTCACTTTACAGTGGACATACATGCACTGACTTTGGAGTGACACCATCTCCCAGGTAGAATGCCCATGCCCGGGGTCACTACATTCTTATGCAAAGAAGGTCTGTGTTTCATGAACGTGTTCCTCACAATCTGTATCCATATCCATCTTCATCTGTGCCGACATTATTTCTCTTTCTCTGTCTTTATCTTTCACTGTCTGTCTCTCTCTCTATATGCATGTATGTATTTACACACACACACACACACACACACACACACACACACACCCTTTTGAAGTTACTTGTATTTTCCTCTGTGAATGAAACTGCTTAACCACCAGTAATGGGCACTGCTGGATGTTCATACTATCTTTACATTGTCAGCCCATTTTAAATACGTAGATAGATTGATATGAAATAATGTCCTACATATTTTACCAGGTTGCTTTTTTTCCCCTCTACATAAATTACGAGTTTAAACCACACAGAAAATTGTATTTTCTTTCCTTTAATATAACTGAGTCTATTTAAAGCTAGAATTAATTTATCCTAAACATTTTCTCTTGAAAGTAGCTGAAAACTGTACAAACCTCTGTGAGTTCAAATGTTTCTGAGCTTTCTTTACCCAAATGGCCATTCGTCCAGGATAAAATAGTCTTCATATATTGAGTCATATAATTCCACAACCAGAAGGAATCTAGAAGACAGTTTTATCAGCTAAGCATTTAATCAATTTACTGATGCATTCATTTGTGAACAGTAGTGAGTACACAATATTAAATACCAAAGATTCAGAAATAAAAGTGTCATATATTCTATTCCTTAATGGTTTTGATTTTAGGACATAAATTTTTAAAAAAATTACAATATATGGTGATGATTCCAGCAGAACTTTCGCTGGCATTCGATTTATTCAGGCATATTCCACGTGCTTGCCCTGTAATTTCAATTGACTTTGTGAAATTGTAACTCTTATTATCATCATTTATCAGTTAAGGAATGTTATTTAGAAAAGTAAATGAATTTTCTAGTAGACACACAGCTTCTCAGTGACAGCAAGGCCTGGACTTTAGAGTTCTGTCTGGTTGCCGTGTCAGAGATGATGGCTGCTCTGAAACTCCTGGGAGGGAAAGGGGCCACAGGAGCAGAATTCAAACATGGCTGCTGTGCACTCTGAACCACACGCCTGGAAGGAAATGGAGGAAGGAACAGGAATCGATGACATTCCTCGGGAAGGGAAGCTTGTGATACAAGAGGAGGAAGGACGGGTCCCCGGGTTGTGAGTGAGGGAACTTCGAATGTGAAGGCACGTCATTTACATGGCAGACTCCTCAGCTTTGCTGTAGACAAACGCTTTGCAGAGACGTTGACTTTTAAAACTGATTGTACAAGACCTGTAGCTCTCTTACCGCTAGGAAACTTTTTATCCTCACTTCTCTTTGTTCTGTCAGGCTACAAGCCACACAGTACCCCTAGGTAGTCACTATTCTATTAACCTTTTTGTTAGGCTGCTGAGCAAAGAACAGCTCAGAGAGGAGCTTGGAGACAGGAGGGAGGCCCTATGTGTCGGTTCCACCCCACGCCCCGGTCCCACAGCCGCCTCAGGTGCTGGACTTGGCCTGCCCCTTCTCTTGATAACTGAAAGCACCATGGGTTGGTGCAATCCGAGGTGTTTTCTTCTATGGTTTTAACTCCATTTGCAAATCTTATCACTCAATTTTTAAGTCTCCCCAACATTCAGCCCTCATTTTTAGGTTATCTTTGATCCCATCCATTAACTTAAGTATTTTTACATATATTAATCTTTTTATTGTTGGGTTTTTTTTTTAATTTAAAATTTGAACTGATAAAAACTTGAAAGTTGTACATAAGAACGAGGTACCATGCAACATTTTGATTCAAGCATTCATTGTGTAATGTCAAAGTCAGTCTACATATATTATCATTTTTATTGGTTCTTTTCAGTTATAAACCATGTTAGGATTCATTTGCCACAATTATAAAAGCACGGAATGTAATTTACTCGAATTCAATCCCCATTACTTCCTCTTTTCCTCCTCACCCCTCCTCTTTCCATCCCTGAACCTACTGATCTTTCTGCTATTTATTTAGTTTTTTTTTTTTTTTTTTTTAAATCAGGGTCTTGTGGATATACATTATGGTCAGATTCACTGTGCTACATTCCTCTATGTACATAGGAAGTTTAGGTTCTTCCAACTGTTCTTCCATTATCCAATCCCTCCTCTTTATTTTCAAAATTGTATTTCCTTTTAAAGTACTTTAATAATCTGATATTTTAAACAAATGTCTCCTATTGCAAAATAATTTTTATAATGCAATGAATCATTCATATGAACACAGTAAATCTAAGCTCTCTTATATGTTGTGATACTGTTCATAAATTATAAAATATGGCCATAGATTCTTAACCCTTAATTACTCAATTCAACTTTTATAGGAGAGTAACAAGGCTGTTACCTAAAAAGGCCAAATTCTTCTTGCTTCAGAAATGTGGGCATTTCAATATGTAAATATCTACAGAGGAGGAGGTCTTTACGTGTTCATTTTTTTTTCTGTTCTCTCATAGAATTCTATCACTGTAATGTATTTCTAAGGTATATGAAGTGCAAGACAGTGTTATACTTTCTCTAGTTTAAAATACCTTATTATTTCCTTTGACTTTTTTGAGAGGTTCACTTGAACTCATGTCCTTTAATGTTTTTCAATAAAGCAGAGACTTGGTTCCCTTTGGATGCTCCAACTGTGGACACTCCATTCCATGGGGACAATTCATAGACACATTTGACAGACTCTGTTAACCTTGGAAATACCCTGCCTTCTGGTCCTAGGGCATGCTGTAGGCTCCCTGAGGACAGAGAGAACTCTGGATCCACAAGGAGCTCTGGATCTATCGGTGGGAAATGGGGTTTGGCCTTAGGATGGCCTTGTTTCTAGGCATTTCAGGGGACAGAAGGACCACACATGAGAACTGTATATTGTCTTTTGAAGATAGAGTTCATACTGAGATTTTCCACTTCTGCTTAATATTATCATATTCCTTTAAAAATATTTGGCTTCTCTAAGTGAACTCCATTTTCTTTCATGTTAATGATTGTTTCCTAAAATATTTGAAAATCATATTAATATGAGAAAATAATCTATTTAATGGACTTGTGACTTCCTCTGAAGTATTTCTGTCCTTAGAACACCAAGGAATGAGCAATTAATCGCTTTTTTTCTGCTGACAGCCAATGATGATCAATCATGATGGATAGTTCTGTTCAATATTGTCTTTTCTTCTTTAATGTGAGGTAAATGATACTATGAAGAGTTCAGTCATAAATTCTTTTGATACTCTTTGGGTGCTTGTTCTTTCTATTCTTTTGTGTCCATGACTTTATTAAACTGTTGGAGGAGGGGGGCAAGGCTTTCTGCCTGTCATCCCTGAGACAACTGGAAAGAAAAAACACGAATCTTTCATTTTGCCACTAAAACCCAACTGTAGTTTGGTAAAAATGGATAGTTCAGAATGTTCATGTCTTGAAGTTCCCACTGAGCAAGCCCTTTCTGGTGGCAATTCTCGACTTTCTAGCATTAGTAGATTTTCTGTTTTTGCATATTCAATTAAATTTTAACTTAGCCAAACTTTCTTTGTAGAAAAACTTGTCAGAGCCACAGCTGGTCTGTATATTATGATAGGAAATGTCTCCACATTTAAAGCGCCATGCGATTGACTATTCTATTGTTCATACTGTTCCAATGCTTGCCATGTATCACTCCAAGTGATTCGCTCAGGGAGTGTTATTTGCACCAGTCTTAGGCTTCCTGTAGGGAAATCCAGGGTTGAGGTTTCTCTCGGAATTTCTCATGGCAAGTAGGGAAAATTCAAAATTAAATCCTGAGAAAATAAAGATTTTATCTTTCACTTAGTCCTTTTATCTCTTCCTTGGCTTACAGCCTGATCTTATCATCCCATTAGTTATATTTATTTGTGAATACAGGTAGTCTTAAAAAGAAGAAGAATTTTTAGTGCAACAGGTTCCATTCTTATAAATTTTAACTTCATCAAAATGATTCACAGTCATTCTTTTATTTACTAAAAACACAAACATTTAAACAAAGAACATAAATAGAAGGCTTCATATTTTTTCAACAGAATGTCTGGTTTTCCATTTTCTGGAAACCTAGTGTGGGGAGGCAGCTGGGCTGGCCATCCTCAGCTGGGCTTTCCACATCCTCCGCCTTCTTCACCTGGCGTCGCCCAGGACCCTGACTTACTGCTGCCTCCACAGGGTCTCCCTCTCCCTTCCATTGGGCCACTGGAACCCCAGCAGATGGTCAAACAAAGAAAGTAGAGGGAGAGCAGGGGTTAACTGCCGGAGTCCCTTGGGAGTGTCCTGGACTAGAGGGGTCCTCAGGACCTCTGCTAGGGCACCCCCTCCTGGGACCACAACTTCCTGGCTGCCAGCTAGGGCTTCAGCACCCTGCTGTGCTTCTCATGCTCCCCACCCCATCCCTAACCCTCTCTGAAGGAGACTAATTTGTGATATCAAATCCTGTGGTCTCTGAATGCTTCAGGAAACTTTTCAAAAATTCCTTCCTAAAATCTGAGCTTTCCTGAAAAAACAATGTTCAATTTGATTAAACTTATGTTTACGTGAATCACAACACTTCAAAGTTATGTTTGGAGGCCACAAATCCTTAGCCTGGGAAATTATAAGGCTCTTCAGATATTAAGACACACTTATGATCCTGCGTTCTTCCTTGGGTCTTCGCTCAGTGTTTCTTGATTAGGTTGTGCTGTTTCAAATGCAGAAAACAAAGTCCTCATCAATATGGACTATTTAAGGGGAAAATTTCTCCATTTTTGCTCTTTTCAAGTTCTCAAAGTTAAGACTTAATGTCTTAAGAAGATGATCTTAAAAAGTGGCCTTCTTCCTAGGAGGAATTTTTAGTCTGTTTAATGGGGGCTCAGTGGCCTTCTTTGGATTACAATACACCTTTTATTTGTTGAGTCTCTAAGAATGTAAGTGTTTTCTCTCCTCTGGCATATCTCCTACTGGTAGAGAACTTTCATTAAAATGCCTCCAAGGCTGAATTTTGTACAGTATAATCTTATAGAAGGATTCTTGGCATCCAGAGAAGAGAAATCAATTGAGAGAGGTTATTTCAGGTTATCTTTGGGGCGAAGTCTGAGTCAGGAGACAATTGTTTTTGCCGGTGTTGGGGGAAGCTGCATACTGCCAGTCTTATTTTATGTCTAGAAGTAACACATGGGGCTTTGGGAACTTTGTGAGTTTTGTTTCAATTTTAATTTTAAGAATGATTATCTGTTCCATTAGTGTTGATATCTTGCAGTTTGGGCTGGGGAGCCTGTACTTCTAAGGTGTAGAGTTCTATCACTTTGCTTTTGCAAATTATTTTATTCCATTAGGTAAGAAAGCATCTCCCTGATGACCTTCCCCCCTTCATATTGGTGCACTTTTGAGATCTTTCTTAGCTGTCTGTGAGAAGAAATAAAGGACTTTCTGTGTACTTCTGTAAAATTTACTTTCTATTGCAACCATGGAACGTTAAATATGAAGGGAACAGCATTCTGAGGTATCATTTTACGTTTTAACACCATTCCTGATACATCCAACCCTTGTTATAGCCCTACAAGGCAGCTACTGCTATTTTCTTCCCTTTTACAGGTGAAGCAGAAGGAGCCTGTTCATGGTTTGAGTGTTGGCTGGGGATCTGCTGTGTATTATGCTATTTGGTCTCTCCTAGATATTCCAGGATATCATACTCTTGAATATATGAAGGGTAGACTGAAATTTCAGGTCACTCTTTGCATTCTGGTTCTTGATTTTTGGAGTGTGAACCATAATGCGATCTAAGAGGACTTGGATTCCCTCCTTGGCACAGGACTGGGCACCATCCACCATTTGTCAGACCAGTGAGGGACCTTAGGTAAAGTCTGTGAGATTTAGGAAGGGATAGTATACAGACGGACAATTAGAGTACATTCTCTGTAACCTCTACCCAAAGCTGGCTGGTCTCTGGGTATAAAATAGTATTCCAATGGAGATTTCTTTTCCTTCTTTTCATAAGTCCTCCCCAAATCCACTTTGCTTGATGGAAGAAGAAGTGTGAGCTCCTCAGGGGAGGAGGTGCTTAATTAGGATAGGAAAGGTGGGGGACTCTGCACTCATCAGAAAGTTCATAAGACTGTATGAAGGCGAAAGCATAAATTTGGAGAGTTAAGATACTTAAAAATCTCTAGCTTTGTGGTGACTTCAACTTCCTATGTTCAAACAGCAGGTTTTATGGCTAGTGAGTCCCTGTGTTGGAGAGCCCTGTTCCTCATCTTAGCACTGAGGCAGGAAGAGTGGCCTCTCATTTGCTCTGGAAGGCTCTGGAGTCCTACCTGCAGAACCGAGGCTGAGATGAGCCCTGAAGGAAGCTCTGCTGATGTAAGCCGGGCAACGAAGATGATCAGACATCTGGATGCCCCGAGACTGCGGCTTCCTCAGCCTTTAATTGTCTTCAAATCAGCTTCTTGGCAGCAGATGTTATCTTTGAGGATGATGTTCATGTTGCCCTTGTAAAACATGATGTTAAAAATGAAATGGAGACATGTTTTGTTAAGTTAAATTATTAACAATAATTTTTTTGAAAAGGAGACTGTAACTATTAGAGTTGTTTCTGGTTGTCATCTCCAAAGTGTGTCAGTAACAGAGACCACAACTGTACAGGCTTGAGGAGGATTTTGAAAATGCAGGAATTGCTCAAAACTACAGATTTATGGGTTAACAAAAACACAGTTGAGGGTTGGGGCTGGGGCTCAGTGGCAGAGCACTCACCTAGCATGTGTGAGCCACTGGGTTGGATTCTCAGCAACACATATAAATAAATGAATAAAATAAACATTCATCAACATAAAAAAAGAATAAAAAACCACAATTGATATAAACTCAGATTGTAATCAGCTCATAGTCTGACTTGAAGGAAAGAATGGAAAAGTCCATATAACAAGAGAAAACAAAGGAGGCACCTATTAATTAAAATATGACCTATTTTTCTTACCAGCAAACCCACATCCCCACACAGATCTTGGGCTTTCTACCTCAAAGTTGCAATGTGAACTTTCTAGGAGTTGGCATGCTCAAAAATAAAATAAATCCCTATAGATCTAAAGGGCTAAAGAAATTGTTTTTATTATGATACATAAGTACATAAAACTCTGTGGATATAATTTATATAAAACAAAAGCATGGAAATGTAATTACAAAATAAATAGAAGTCAAATTATAAATCAATTAAAATTGAAAGTGGCATTTGCATTTGATGAGTGATGTTTTTCTGAATGTAAATCACTTCCACCAGGTTTGTGCTTTACTGGTGTCTGCTGTACTCTGGAATTCATATTCACTGCCACGTGGGAGGGATTCATGTAATTCTCTTCCCTATTGTTTAGTTTTATTGGAATTTCTATGATACTTTCACTTGTACCTTACCATATGATCTTCACTTACTGCAAATATATTATTTTTGCTTGGTTTTCTGTGTATTCTATTTTCCCTATAGTTTGTGGCAATTAACGGTGTATTCCTTGGTGATGTCTGTCATTTTAATCACCCTCCCCAACGCAGCTGCTGAAATTACGTGGCCGTGCTTGGGAATCGGGCAGTCATCAAAATGATCCCAAATACAAAATCAAAATGAAAGCTGCGAATTACATCTTTGAAACTCCCAAGGATCCCTGATGATACATATCCTTGGATCCTGTCTTGATAAATGTTTGCTAGATCATTCCACTTGCCCCCACCTTTCCAACGTTCTGTTTTGTTCCCTGGAATTCATTCTCTGTCCCAAAGCCCAACCTCTCCATGCCCATGTCCCAGCCACTGACGACTTTGACTTTCATGTTTTATGTCAATGCCGATTTGCTCCCAGCACTTCACTCACAGTAGGCTTTGTGATTCCTCCAGGTCTTCAATCTTGACGCACCATCTGTTTGGATGTTTTCCTCACGTTTATGAACCTGATGGTCTTCATTTTTTTTTCCCTTTAAGAGTCAGATTAGATGTTATACTTCTCTCTCCAGATTTCATCACTCATCACTAGGCCAGACTTTTTCTTCCCTACACCCTTTTCTGTATTAGGTAGATCCTGAGTGGGTTCATCTCCCCAGTGGTCAGTAGCCCAAAGGTGGAGACATTACTTTTCTAATCTTTGGCCCAGAGCCTAGCGAAGGCTGGGGGTAGGTGCTCCTGCCTCCTCCTGGAGAGGGCATCAGTCTTCCTGAGCCCAGGGCAAGGGAGACGCTGCGGATCCCTGATATGGACCCATGAAAGGCTTATTAGTGATGAAACCTAAGTCAGGTGTCCAGGGAGAGTAGCACCTGAAAAAGTATTCCAGGAAGAAGAATCAGAACAGACAAAGTTAGCGAAGGAGAACAACCAGGAGAATTGGAATACGTGGCGCAGAGGCAGCATGGTGCAGGTGGCGGGCGGTCCCTGCAGGAAGCTCAGCCTGGAAGAGATGCAGTGAGGTGGAAGGTTTGGAAATACCATGTGACGTCAGTGAGGGGATCCATGTGGAAGCAAGCCTGGAGGCTGTGGACCATGCAGTGTTAAAGTTCCCCTCAGCCGGGCTGAACTCAACAGGTTCTTCCCAGGTCTTCTTGCTCCTGGCCTCCCTTTCCCTGGAGCACTAACTACAGAAATCTTCCTCTGCACTTTTGAGGTCTAAGTCCTTTTCAAGGCTTCTTGCCAGTTTTACCACCTGGGATTTTCCTTGTGAAAGTCTGATCATCAAGCTCCCCAGAGAGCGAGAAGTGCCTCAGCAGTTCCTTGGAATTGCAGGAGCTTAAGCTCAGTGGGAGTCCTGCTCTGAGAGTAAAACTGTGTGCTTTCAAGAAGAAGATGAGAGGAAACCAATTAGCAAACAGGTGGTCCTTGATCTCCCCACCCCAGGTCTTAGCACCCCACCTTGGCTCAAGGCCACATCTGGCCTCTCCTTATCACAATGCCCCAAGTGAGAGTGAAGTCTCCTTTGGTGCAATTTTTCTTTGACATCCTATAGAAGAACGTTGGACTGATACTTAGAGAAATGCTCTCCAGCTTAGCAGACTCTCCATGGTGAAGAGAGAGAGAAATGTGTTTTAGACGATTTGCTGAATCACTTCGCATGATTTAGATAAGGTGCAGATAAAACTGATGAAAAAGATAAAGAAATTGATTAGGGTAATCCTAGTTTTTCTGTTCTTGTTAAGGAACGGATGGTGCTGTCTTGTGAAAGGGCTCCTGAAGAAAAGGTTCACCTGCACACTAAGGAGGCCAGGACATGACACGAATGTCAAGTGCAGGTGGAATAGAGGGTTGCTGACGTCACATGGAGATGGGTGCTGAAGAGGCTCATGTTCTCAGCACCCTGTGGGGGAGTCCAGAACCTGAGTGTGGGTGTGATTGTCCAGAGGCAATGGGAAGTAGGGGGGTCTTATGAACATCAGTATGCAGAAGGAAAATCCCTTATGCATCAGTGTACACAAGGGAAGAATTTAAGAAGCCATAAGAAGAAATCGTAGAAGATTATAGGGGAGAAGAGGTTAGTGTCAGAGGATGTAAAAACAAGATGGTGTCACAATAGCACTGGATGCAGGCAGGACATCCAGCAAGAGAGAGGTTGCGAGGGGTCTCACACATCCTGCAGCTCACCCTGAGTAGGGAGTGTTAGGAGAGGGGTTTCCAAACATCGCAGAACATAGGCACAGAAAATGAGAACATAAGGCAGAAATCAGAGCTGGAGCTGCCAGCCACCACAGGGCAGAATGTCCTCAGCGTCCCCTCTCTTACCACCAGCTTTATGAGCCCTGTATTCAGCTCAGGCCTGATTATTGTGCCACTTGGAATTAAAGATCAATCTGTATTCCTTCAAACCTGGGGCCTGAGTCACTGACAACTCCTTTCTTAACCTCTCTCTCCTCCAGCTAAAGAAATGATTCCCTGGGTTGGTTCTTTCTTTTCAATCCTGCATTTCTCCCTTTTCATGATGTTGATGCAGACTGTGGTCATTGTGTGCAGCCACTTGCCATTGTCCCAAATTCCTGTGATGATTTGTTTTCTGTCTAGACAAGGAGTCTCACCTTTGAAAGAGGAAAGCTTTGCCTTTTTTTTTTCAGATCACAAATTATAGTGGTTTATTGACAAATTTTCCCCCTAAGAATTTTGAAAGCCCACCTTTTTCTGCCTGAACTTCTTGCATTAAAATTCAATGTGTGCTATTTCAACTGAGAAGGACATCTTCAAAATCATGTATGAACTGGTTTACTTACCACGGGCATGGCTGAGGGAGTGTGGAAGCTTCTAGAAAGAGGAGACACTGTTAATCACGACACCACTGATGATTTCACAGACAGAGACATCCTAAAGCTTTCTGCCCAATTTCTAGAGAAATGTAAATCCTCTATTGATCAACACTAAAACCCCAATACTAAATCACTCATCCTGTAAAACAGTAGAATATTTTCTGTCAGAGTTCCAAGACAACACAATGAGGAAAGAATAGCTTCTTCAAAGTAGAAGACAGGGGAAACTGGAATCCACAAATAGAAAATGAAGTTAGACCCTTGTTTTGCACCATATATAGAAATCAACTCAGAGAATAGACAACAATTTTAGAGGTGAAACCTGAAACTGTGAAACTCCCTCAGGAAAGCAGAATGGGAGAGTCTCACGACAGAGGTCTTGGAAGTGATGTCTTGCGTGTGAAATCAAGAGTACCAACAAGTAAAACAAACAGACAAGTGGAACTGCACCAGACCCAAACCTTCTACACAAAGACCGGAGTGACCCACAGTGAATAGGAGAACTATGAAATGGGAGGAAGTTTTGGAAGCCATACATCTCATCTGAAGCTAATATCACTGTATGTGAGGACCTGCTGCAGATCGAGGGCAAAGGCATCAACAACAGAAGCAGTGACAAAAAAAAAACAAAAAAACCCATAACTCAGTAGGCAATGGGCAGAGGATTCCAATAGAGCAAGGGATGGAAATGTCTGAAGGTTCTATGAAAAGAGGCTCATCATCACCAGTCTTCAGAGAAATGTGAGTCAAAACTGCAATGAGATATCACTTCACATCTATTAGGATGACTTTATCAAACAAACAAATAAAAAAAGTAAAAGTAAAAACAAAAAAATAGAACTATTGGAAAAGATGTGGAAAAATTAGAACCCTAATACATGGGTGGTGGGAATATAAAATCCCACAGTTGCTATGGATAACCTGCATGGAAGTTCCTTGAAAAATTGAAAATAGAAAAGAGCTCTATGATCTGGTATCCCACTTCTGGGTGTATATTCAGAATAACAGACAACAGAATTGTACTCAAGGGCTTGGGATATAGCTTAGTTGGTGGAGGGCTTGCCTCCTGGATTTTTTTCACAAGGTATGGACGTCCAGTTTAGAAAGTGAGAGGACAAGCACCTAACTCTGTGATGCTTTCACCAGTACAGTCTGTTATTATTTTTAACTATTCAATGTTGCCCTCTTGGCGAAGGGAGGCTTTTGAGTCATCTGTGTATTGATATCCAGCTCTTTGATTTGCTTTGGCTTCTATGATGTGAATGTGTTCTGTCTTAATGACAAACAGGGCAATCAGCCAGTTACGCCGTGTCTATGTTCTTTCTCCCACAAGATCAATAGACTCCAGAAGGCAGGTGCTCCTTCAGGGTTAGCATTGGAATAAAGGGATCTTGGAAAGTCTCACGGCCAAACCAAAATGGACTCACTGCTAAGGGTTTGTTCTCATTTGTTTGTTTCTGTTGGTGTCGCATATGTTAGGCTAATTATTCAACAGCTACCTGACCAGAGGTTTTTAAGAATGATATAAGGGCTTTCTACAACCTAATAATAAAAATAAATAAATAAATAAATAAGTAAATGAATAGTCAAAAGTCACAGGTGCCATTTCAAGGAAGAGGACTAAAACAGACACGGTAACTCACAAATAACCTGGCAAATGCAAATTAATATTTCACATGCATCATCAGACTGGCAGTACTCAAGAAGTTAATACTAATATAGTGAGTGAGTGAATTAATAGAGTTTCATGAAATATTTATATTGGGATTTCAAGTTGATGCATCATTTAGAAAAGCAACATTTGAGGTGGTACCAGTTGGATTTTCCTCACACGCAGCAAACAGGCAATTCTGCTAAGTGATGCACATTCACAGAACAAGGAGTGAATAACCTGTGACACTTCAATACACTGCAGTATAGTGAGTGCCCTACGGGTGCCCCTAGCAGAAAGAGTGGTGCAATGCAAAATAAAAAAGCAACCTTCCAGAGATAAGACTGCATATTAACTCCTTAGGTATAGTTATAAAATAATAAAAAGTTAAATATCTACTATTTGGAATATAAATGCACTATGAAACTTTAAAAAAAATCGAACTAGAATGCAAAAATTGAAAGAAATGAGTGGATTGGAGGAGAAAACTAGGCCAGTAGGACAGGGTAAGTGACTACACAGTTTTGGGTTGGGTTTGGGCAGCAGATTCACAGAGATTTTATATCTCATTTAATATAGAGATAGTTTTATTGAACAGCTTGAATTTGAAAGCATATAGAAGGTAATTAAGATGATTTTATTCAGGCTCCTGCAATAGGAAGAGGTTACTAGTGAGGAACGTCTCCTAAGAGGAGGGGAGCCCAGAGGCAGCTGAGCAAGGGTAAGGAGGAGGCCTGGGCAGCGAGGTCCTGTGGGAGGGTTGTCTGTCTCCAAGTGATAAAAGGATGGATGTATCTTCATCATCGCTGTTTCCTGGGAGCTCAGGGCTCTGGTAAAATTCCAAGCTGTTGCTCCTGTCCTTATTCAAGATAACAATATGCATCTCTGAGCAGCTCTGAGGTGACCATCCAGGCTACAGAGGGCCAGTCTCTGAAGATTCTCCTTGGTGTTATTCCTGCATCATCCCTGAAACTAGATGTTGAAAGGAGGTAGTAAAGGTCAGGTTTAAGGTCCTGGAGGAGAACCATCTTTGAACAGGAATGACAAAAATAAAACAGCAAATCTTCATATGAAAGTTTGTATTAGAGGGGCTGGGGCTGCAGCTCTGTAAATTGCTCCCAAATTAACAGAGAACTTGCCTAGCATGTGTGAGGCACTGGGTTTGATCCTTGGCACCACATTAAAAAAATTAAATAACAAAATAAAGGCATTCTGTCCATCTACAACTACAAAAAAAATAGTAATGATAATAAAAAGTTTGTATTAGAAGATAGGAGATGAACCTCGAGAGTAAAGGAACCAGTCCAATGGAGTCCAGGCAGTTGGCAAAGGAAAATCTTCAGTTATGGAGAATGTTGAGAATCTTTGTTTGCTTATTTTTAATTGAAACATAATAACCATGCATGTATATGGGATACAACATGATTTTTTGACAGATGCACATGACAATGTATAATGACAAAAGTTAAGTAATTAGCATATCCATCCCCAGATTGTAGGAGTTTTTGGTGACCTCTTGGTGATGTTGACGATGGCCTTGTTATCACTAGTAAAAAGGCAGACCAATTATTTGCTAGAAATCCTTTGTGGTCCAGGCTGTGGATTGCCCAGAGAGAAACCCAACCATGCTTGGTCTATTGCAGTAAAGAGTCCTCTGATGTTTATGCTAAGCTTTTGGGCTTCAGCTCCCAGGTATTTTTTTTTTCATATGTTAAGGAAAAAAGTCTGGATAAAAAATCAGCTAAAGTGCCCATAAGAATCTGGACAGTCAGGATTTTATTCTTGGTGACATGCATCAAGACAGGAGGGAGAAAAAGTGAAAATGTTAGCTTGGAGGACAGAAATGATATATTGAATGAAACTAGAAACAGTCAAAATTTGGTTTAAAAAACTTGAGTAAGAAAGCAGAATACAGTCCACTTCACAGATACTTTATTAGTTTTCTATAGATGCTACAACAATATTCTGAAAATACATAATATTTGCTTTCTAGGCAGGTTACTAAAGCGATAGAGTGCAATACTTTACAACATTTTACTCATAATGAACCAATAACAGAAGAACATTTTGTAACATTATCAGAAAAAAAAAGCCAAATTCCAGCTTTGCATCCATATTCTCCCCAATTTACAATGGGATTACAACCTGATAAGCCCCACATAAACTGAAAATATGGTACATTTATAATGCATTCAGCGCCCTGTCCTACAGAGTATTGTGGTTAATGATGCAGTACGCTCAAGAGCAAGGGGAGTTTACCCTGGTGATGAGTGCCCAACTAGATATGTGGTTACCCCAGGGCCTGGCATCCCGGGAGTGGGAAACCATGTAAACTTGGCCAGAGAAATGATCAAAATTCAAAGTACAGTGTCTACTGAATGCACATTGCTTGAGCACCTCTATTCTAAGTTCAAAAAATAATAAGTTGAACCATCGTAAGTTGGGGACCCATCTGCATTTTATACTAAAGTTAGTGTATTCAAGTATAACTAAAAAGAACAAATAAAAATAATAATTAACTAAAAAATAAAGTTAATACAAAGTTGGTAATCTTATAAATACCTTATAATCAAATACATTACACCTTAGCCAGCTTTCAATATAACAAATAAAATTTTATTTCTCAGAATTTTCTACTATTTTCTATATTCATCTATGTTTTATTCAGTGGGTGGAAAACTTACCTCTTTCTAATTTTGGAATAATAATAATTTTACTTCAGGATAAAACTATAGCCTTTTTCTGTAAAAAAAAAATTCACCCTGCATAACTGATATGCAATATTCTGTCTCACTGCAACTAAGAACCAGGGTAGGCCTCAGTTATTTATTATAAGTTCTACCCCAATAGCCTCTGTTCTGCAGAGAGCACAAAAAGTGGATCATGGTGGACTCTTCATATACCAGAATTTTGGCACTGTCTGGAAGAGTTTATAAATGTACTTGAAAAGTCTACTAAATGAGGATAAAAATTGAACACACCTAATGGAATGGCTGTGGAGATTTAGAAATAGAAAATTGGAAGCTTTTCAGAATGTCTTGAATATAGTCAACACTCCAGTGTGTGTTCAGAGGGAGGGCTTGGAGCTGCAGCCCCTTCGTCACTTACATCTTCATCTTGAGAGCAGATTCTCATATTTGCCGATGTATTTGGGCTGACAAAAGGCAAGTCTCAACATTCATCATAATTGGGAAAGCCTTTCTTTCAGCAAATGATTTGGATACTGTTCTGGTTCACAAAATATGTTTGCTATTGGGCTACTGGAAAGATCTGTTTCTGATAAAAGTGGACCCATAAGGAAACAGTCACCTTCCTACCTGCTTTTGGATTAGCCTTTGGAGGCCATGGTGGCCAATTTTGTTTTTTAATCCTCTGGGAACAAATTTCAGGATAAAAGTTAGGGTTCCGGTGCCGCAGTCCGGCTGCAGCAAAATAACCGGGGGGTGATGAACAACTTGTGTAGATTGATACAGCAGGAGTGGGAGCCGTTTATTGTAAGACAACAGAGGTATATATACATTCCACACAGCTTATCTTAATTAGCATAAACTAGATACAGCAGTCAACCAATAAGGAATCTCCACACTTAATGGCTCGCTGGTGTTACTTCACAAACCATTCCCTCTGGCATTTTGCCAGGTGCCATCCAGACTTGTTTACAGACTCTAACATTTTCCAGGCGCCATCCTGACTTGTTTACAGACTCTAACATCCCGGAGTTTGAAGCAAGGTGGAAACTCCTCTGTAAATAACGACCTTGTAAAAATCTGTACTCGAAGCACCAGTGGGAATTTTAGGTGACATATTAAGTATTCTTATTGTTTAAATCAGTCTTAATTAAGCATTTTGTTAGGTGGGACAAATGTGATCCAGCTGAATGCAGTGAATGTTATGCTAACCAGTGGTTGAATTAGTACACAGTTTTGGAGGCTGAAGTCCAAATAGCATGGAACCAACTATTGGAAGGGCCCCTGGTGGCATCATATTTCTGTGGAAGGCATTAAGAGGGGGAGAGATTACATGGCAAGACTTGAAGCCAGAGCCTGGGGAGAGTCCAGGGTAGTGTTTTACAACTTTCCCTCATGAGACCTAAGTCATGGTCCCATAAGAACTACCTTAATCTCTTCTGATAACAGTGTCCTCAGTGACCCAGTGACCTCCCCCTAGACTCTGTGTGTTACACTGTCATGATGGGACAAGCTTCCAACACTCAGGCTCTTGGAGAACACATTCAAAATGCCCAAAGCAGAGCAGTCGCCACAATCAAAAAAAATCATCAAAATGTTCGAGTGACCATACTATTCAGAAAATTTCATCCAAGTCCTTCAAAGGAAAGTTAATCCTGTGGAGCTTGAAGATGTCTACAGTAGACATGAAAGAAAGATAAAAGAAAGGGGAAAAAATGTTTGACAGTGACTCTCAGTCCCACCTGCTAAGGCAAAGTGAATATATGATTTAAGAAGTAATTACAGGTTGACATTTATTTCTTCCTCTTAACATGATTCTTTAGCAATTCCTCATGTTTGTTCTCTGTTATGTTTATAAGTTAACCTTAGTGCAAAATAATTAAAATTTTGTAGTGTAGCCATATCTTGGTTTGCCCCAGATAATACTGGTTTTGTTGAAACTGGATAACTAATATAAACATCAATTCCATTGTCAACAGTGCCTTAGCTGTAACCTTTTCCTATCTCCTGTGATAAAGAAAAAAAGAAAAGATCTAGTCAAATTCTCCTGTGCATATGTTAATGGAACTTTCTGATGAATGCATTAATGTGTTCACTGCTAAAGAAAACTAGAGTTCTCAATTATAAAATAGATTTAGTCATGTAACCTCATTTATCTGGGAGGCCTAATGTGAACAAAATGAAATTTATTAATTTACCAGGGCATGGTGTCCTGGAAAATGTCATCTTTGCCTTCTAATTAAGGGAGCTATAAATTGGAGATGTTTTATAACCAAAAGGATTTCTTTTATGCAAACAATGTTTTGCATGCATAGTTTAGAACCTCAAATACTCAACCTGAGTCACAGTGTGTTCTAATGTGACACAAGGGGCCTCAAAAGGTACAGTGACGACCCTGAACTTCTGAAAATTCATTGTTTGCCAGACTCCACTGTATGCACATAGATACACTGTAAAATAATGTAAAAAGAACTCAATATAATTTATATGCATTATTTTTGTCAAGTCTACTATCAAAATGATATTAATCAGCCATATATTGACCAATAAAGGAAATAAATATTTGACACCTTTTACTCAACTGATTGTCAAATTGAACAAGGAATGAAATTTTTTTAGAGCCTGTTAAATTCTACAAAACTTCAAGCTGATCCAGAAGGAGTGAGCAGATAAGGCAGGCTATGACAATTGAAGGACCACCAACATTTATTGAAGTTTCACCTTTGGGAATTAATCATTGGTATCTTGAAGACTTTTCCTGTTTTCAAGTTCCCCTTACAAATGCTTAGCTCTGAAGGGAACAATAATTTAGAGCAGTTGGGAAAGCACACCAGTGACTCTGTGAGAACAAGATATGTTCTGTGAATGTACAGGAAACAATCTGACAGGCAACTGAGAGCGAGAGTTACCTTTGACACCTTCTTTAAATTTTACCTGAGTTCTCATCCTTTTGTTAGAAAAAGGGGATGCTGACCTGATTGCAGAGTCATAGAATCATGGCATTTTAATTCTGGAAGGGAACTTAAATATGAGCTAGTTCAACTCGATTTTAAAAAATGAAGAAGCTGCTCCATAAATTCACATGCATTGCAATCTAATCTATAAGAAAGACTTTCTGTTTATTACCATGCAAACATAGCCAAAACGGCTCCTTAGAAAGTAAATCTGTGATCTAAGTCGTGATCCAAATTGCTTTTTACAGAGATACAACTGGGGACCAGGATAAAACTGAAAGTCTGTCTTTTTAGTAAAATGGTATTTCACTCATTAGGATAGGATTTTCGACAGTATAGAGAGAGTGGATTTGGTAGGTTCATGGGACATAAATGTTAGCTCTATTACATGCCTACTTTAGGATTTAATTATTAAATCAACTTTCTTTAAAAGGAATAATGCATCACTATGACTTTGGGAATTGAGCTTGAGATAAAAGAGAAAAATAAAGAACTTTAGTTCTTATAATTTAGTGGTATTTCATGCTACTTACTTATTCCATGTTCAGCTTCTTGGCTTCCTGCATATTGAGAGATGGAGGCAGCGTTGTCAGAACTTCAAAGGGCCATCTGAGGACATAATGTCGATTGTCAACTAGTCAGAATGACAGCGAAGACATGGAGCACTGGGCTCAACTTCTACCCCCTGAGTGACCTAAAATCCTACAAAATAAGCTTGGAGCTTAGTAGCAAGTGGAAGCTGCGAATCCATTAGCAACTCTTACAGCTGGGCAACCTCATGATGGCATTTAGCAACCATCAAGAGTGTGTTAAAACAGGTAAACAAAGTCAAAAATAATACACACAGATCTACCAAAGTTACAGAATTTTTTAAAGTGATAGGTTAAAAAATATAGAAGATTAAATTTAACTTAGAACATAGATGATTCCAAACCCTAGACCGTTTTCCACATTTAGCTAACAAATACTTAAGTGATAAAGTAAAATACACTGCATCTAGTACAAGGTGCCTTCCTTGTTGGTTTACCTTCATTCGTGATCCCTTACCTGAACAGCCAGGATGCACCAACAGGACTTCTCTGTATGGAACACCAGTGCATTCCTAATTCTCAGGCATCATTAGTGACTTCTAGTGATTACTTAGAGCAATGTAATGACAATTTCAGGACTTGGAATTTGAAAAATGGAAAAGCTGTCTACTTATTGTTGGCCCAATGAATCTTATTTATATTACAAGAAGTGGTTGGTATAGAAAAACCATGGAGTAGACAAGCAAAAAGAAGCAGGACCGTCCCGCAAGAGGGAGGGCTGTTGATCCTTTGAGAGCACAGGGCTCCTTCCAGATTCCAATGAAGAGATTCAGATAGATGAGAGGTAGGATTCCAATTCTTAAAAATTATTTTATCCATTTCTCTTCTTCACTTGAATCCTTCACTTGGATTCTTGAAATCTCAGAAGAAGATTGAGGTAATTGAATAAAACTCTATGTTTTAAATTCAAGAGTCTGTGGGAAGTTCAATTGCAAAGGGAATCCACGCCATAAAAGGAAAGAGACTAAGCACCTGACTTGGTTCCTTCACACTTATTGCTGAGGGCTTTCCCGTTTATTGGATGATGGCTTCATCATCCAATACTTACCTGTTGTCATTGTTTTTTTAAACAAACATTTCATGTTTTTCTGATGTGCATTTTAGTCATGGATTTTAAAATAAATACTAGCATCAAATACACAACACTAGTGAAAAAGTTGCTTTAGAATATGCAATGGAAGTAATAGAAAGGCACAGTAAGCCTTTGAAAGTAAAAAAAGAGAAGTAGCCATCTTCCTAAAAGCAACCTGTTCTCAACAATTTACTCAACCCTCTATAACAAACACAGTAAATCAAGGTGGATATTCCAGCACCAAGAGGAAGCTCTCCATCACACCGCCTCTGCAGCTCCGCATCCAGAAACTGTGATGTGACACTACCTAGGAAGAGGATTGGGCTTTTGCCTGTTGTGGACAGGTCTACTGGATGTCTACTCCTAAAACTTGCTGAGATGGGGTTTGAGCTGAGGAGAAGGTTAGAACTTAACAGGACTTCAGACTACGAGTCACATGCTTCAATCCAGCTGGAAAGGTGGTCATGGGCTCCATTTTCTTTCTTACAAACCTTGATGTGGAGAGTTACAAGAGTGTTTAGTTAAACCAGATTCAGATATCTTTGGTTTCCTAGCCAAGTGCCACTAACACTGACCCTAGACCCACCATAACCTCAACATCCACCGGATTAGTTCAATTAGGACTTTCTTATTGAATACAGTAGTGTGACAAGAGAATCCATAGGTGATTCCAAGAGTCATGACTGTGTAAATATTTCCCTTAAAAATCCCTTAGGATACCTCAACATTGGAGACCATTATGATTTGAATGTGAGGTGTCCCCCAAAGGCTCATGTGTGAGACAATGCAAGAAGGTTCAGAGGAGAAGTGATTGGGTTGTGAGAGTCTTAAGCCAGTCCGTGAATTAATTCCCTAATACAAATTAACTGAGTGGTAACTGAAGTGATAGGGTGTGGCTGAAGGAGGTGGGAATTGAGGGAATGGATTTGGGATATAAATTTGTATGTGGCAAGTGAAGACCTCTCTCTCTGTTTCTTGATCATCACGTGAGCTGCTTCTCTCTGCCACACCTTTCCACCGTGATGTTCTGCATCACCTTGAGCCCTGAGGAGTGGAGCTGGCCTTCTATGGACTAAGACCTCTGAAACCATGAGTTCTTAAATAAATTTTTCTTCCTCTACAATTGTTCTGGTTGGGTCTTTTAGTCACAGGAGTATAATAGCTGACTAAAATAGAGACTTAAGTTGAAGTCTATTTTCTCCCCAGCATTGGAAGAGACCACAGTTTTTTAGTTGAGCACTCAATGAATTCATTGCCTTTCATTTAGGAGATAGTTTTTAAAGAAAGCTATGCATTTTTGAGTCCCTGGAATTACATTCAAAGCCCAAGATGCTCATGTTGTGAACAGCTAGAGGAGTGAGCTTGGTGGAGGTATCACTGGTTCAGTTACCCACCTCATTTACTCTAGAGTAATACTCATACTGAAGAGTGGGCAAACACCTTCATTCTTTAGATTTTTCCCTCCTTTCTCTCTCACACGTGTGACTGCATTTTGCCCAAGTTGAGCATGTGACTGATATCGAATCACCGTATAGGCACCATGGGTAACGCTATTTTAGAATTTGAGAAGAAAAATAAGAAAATTTAAGATGCAGTCTTTGCCCTCTGGAGAGTAAATATATACAACATAAAATAAGTAACCAAGGTTACAGAAATCTTATTTCTGCCTTACTTCATCTGCATACTTCATCTTGAGTTAGGATCTTGATTGTAGAATAATATATTTTGGTGAGAAAATCTGCAGATAGATGACCTAAGTTTGAATCTTACCTCTAATACATATTAGATAGGTAACTTTACCTTTATTTTGAAATTAATATGAGATTCAACGAGGCAATATTTGTAAAACACTGTTAAATAAATAACTTTGGGCTTGTTCTTAAATACTGATTCTGATTTCTACTCTTCTCTAAGTAACTGGAAAATTGGCCACTAATGAGAAATAGTAAATATCTGCTAATGGTGGATGATTCAGAGATATTTTATATATTGAAAGGGTTATCTGTCATTTATTTGTTTCATTGAGCATTCCTTGCTAAAGGGAATGCTGATCTATTTGTTGATTTATTTTACCTTCATATTTGACATTGCTCTCAATAAGACCATTGTCTTTGATGTGCACAATCTGCATTTCTGAAGCACATGAACCAGGTATCCAGCATCCTCTCCTTCAAATGGCCTTCCCAAACATTCCTCAGTCTTGATGAGTTCCTATTCTTCTCCCCTACTTGCTTGGGTAAGGTTGTTAATGGCATTCTCCATATTACACTGAAATGATCTAGAATCTTCTGGGAAAAGTAGTCTTGGTTTCTTATCCTCAAACACCTTTTATAGCACATAGCATGTAGAAGACTATTGCCCCTGTTTGTTTTGTTTTTTTGCCTTTCCCTTGCTATTGGGAATTGAATCCAGGAACTCACTCTTTTTTTTAAAAAAAATGTATATTTATTTTAGCTGTTGATAGACTTTTATTTTATTTATTTAAATGAGGTGCTGAGAATCAAATCCAGTGCCTCACACATACCAGGCAAGTGCACTACTGCTAAGCCCCAGCCCCAGGGCCCAGGGACTCACTCTTGCTAGGCAAGCCCTCTACCACTGAGCTGCACCTATTTGCCCAACCAAACTTAAATTACAACTATTATGAGGGCTTATAAGATCAAAGTCTGCACATACCATGGCATGTTTGTGACCATGAAGAATACTGTCCAAGGAAATCCAGTAAGAGAGTGCAGGAAGGTTGTAAACATTTCTTACCATAAAATTACATTCCATCGAAAATGAGGGGCATGTTTTCTCTAAATTTCCTTATGGAATATTCATCCCTCCTTTACATATTTTTCTTCAAAGAGCTTATATAGTTTCAGGAATCCTGGTTTATGACTTCTTCTCACCCCTGTGTTAATCGTGATATAAAATAACTCCTCCGACAACCACACCATCAAATGCAAGTAATTATTTATGCTAATCATAGTCAAGATCAAGATTTATGAAAAAAAAGAAATAACATCTGAACATTTTAATAGTATGTAATAAATATTGCATAAAGGTAATAAGAGCATAAAAAGATGTGTTTAACAATGTAATTAGATAACAAAGAGATTTCAATTATTTTACAGAAAATACAGTTTTTTTTAAAAAAATACTGGCTTGGAGTACATGTCAGAAGGTAGAAAAGGGTAATAATTTAGAGAAAGAACTATAAATAATCAATTAAAAGAATTATACAAAGCTTCCAGTGGTCATTAAGTATGAAAGTGAAGATGAAATTTATTATACAAATATTTTCACAGGAGCAGAGTAACTCAAAGCCAAAAGTAAAAAAAAAAAATCAGGCAGGCTCACTGATAAATAGGATTGTTTATATTATAAGTTTCATATATGACATACAGTTTCATGTTGACTTTTAGGATTTCTTAAAGATCTTTCTTTCAGGTCAATCAAATAGTTGTATACTACATACTGTCAGAATTCCTTAAAATCAATAAGAATGTTAAATTTTACAATTACATTTGAGAAGGTAACTACTTTATAAAAAGAATATGGTTATAATTGAATTTTCTTTTTATATTTTGGTTGGTTTTTGACTTTACCAAAGTTGATATCTTCTTGCTCAATTTCCATAACAGTTTCAAGAACCGCAGTGTGCCACTGTTCTTGAGGTAAAATCAAGGGGACCTACAAATTAAGAACCCTTTATACTTTCTTTCCTATTTAGAAGTCAGACTAAACTGACCTCTATTAAGTGTAGGGATTCTGATTACAGAGAACTGGATTTATTGCATCTGTCATTTGCTTGATGTGTTAGTCTGTTAAGTTGTCCCATGTTCCTCTATCAGAACTATGTGATGGTATTTGGTTTTCTGACTCTTCAGAGAGATGAAGATGTTCTGGGGAACTGTCAAGCACAAGTCCAGGAATATCTAGACTGACAATGAAGCCCAATTCCAGTGTTCTGTTCAATTCTGGGGTCGGGGGTGTAAGTGGCTAGTTGGGGCTCTAATTTAGCCAGGATTCCACAGAATTCCAAATGATAGTTCTTCCTAATTGCCACACCATGGGGGTTATTCATAGGTGCCCACCATCCTTGGGTGAGAATAGCTCTGTCGTGAACATCTGCAATGATCAGATGTTGAAAGAACCTAGTGGCATAGAGAAAAACAGACTAGAACTCAAATGCTGAATGCCAAATGTAATTGAGTTTACCTCATTTAGCCCCACCTTCTTCAGCACCCACCCTGGCTAAGAGCGAGCTTTCCACATGATACATGGGGCCATGGCAGGAATATGAGCAGTCTTTTTTTCTCCTTCCTGCTATTGACTTTCTCATCTGTCATACAACCATTTGGGAGGCTGCAGACTAATATAACATTCATTATAATCAGTGAAATAGAAGTAGAAAGAAGGATTTTGTTCTGCTGGCCAAAGAAATGTCTCCAAGAGAGCAACCTGTCTATTTCTTTCTTCTTCAGTCAAATTTAGAGCCAGATGTCACAGTAAGTATTTTATAACTTGCTGACTCAATGAGTGTCCTAGAAAACCCACATGCATCTAAAACTTTTGAAAACTTTTCACATGCAAAGTTTGAATTTCTTTGTAGTGTGGCCATGTTGAGAATTCAACCATAGAATTATGGACAGTAAAGCATCTGAGCTTTCTATGTGGCATGTAGATGTGGCCCATGGAAGGGACATTGGATTAGGCAGAGGGATTGCTGTGTCCCACACAGCTATCTCCTAGCTCTGTTCTCCTCATCAGCACATACTGGAAATAACTGGCCTCCAGAAATCAAAGGATATGTGGTCCTAATGTGTAAGGAGTCCCTAAGCTTTTGCACATGGTGTAGAATATAGGCATCCTTCTGTAGCAGACTAAAATCAGTGGTGAGGGGCAGGGGATTGCAGTTAGAAATACCTTCTTTCTGTGTTTCCTTCTGGTGTTATCCCCTGCAGCTGGGCCCAATCCTGGGTTCCATCAGTTTGAGATAAAAAATACATTTTTTTTCCAAAAGAAGTTGATGATTTGCATGGTGTAATCTTATATTAAAAGGTTGCATATGCTCATGTTCAAATGTTGATGGAGAGTCTTAGCATGAACTTAAATAAGTCAAAATTCATAAAATGAATATTATGGATTCCTGGAAATGAGACTTGCATTTGAGTATCTGTAGGCACAGATCTTGTAAGAGAGCTATTAAAAACAAAATTGAAAAAGAAAGGAGAAGAGAAAAAGAAATTAAATTAAAGTCTTAATGAGAAGGTTAAAGGTGAAAAAGGTGAGAGGAGAGACTTTTGGTTATACACCACTAAGAGCAAAAGAACATAGGACTTAAAATCAGCATACTACAGTAATGCAGTCATGTCAATGTCTACAGCAGCTCAATATATTATAGCTAAATTATGGGACCAACCTAGGTGTTCTTCAGTAGATGAATGGATAAAGAAAATGTGATATATATATATATATATATATATATATATATATATATATATATATATTCTTTTTTTTAAAGAGAGAGTGAAAGAGAGGGACAGAGAGAGAGAATTTTTTTAATACTTATTTTTTAGTATTTTGCGGACGCAACATCTTTGTTTGTATGTGGTGCTGAGGATAGAATCCGGGCCGCATGCATGCCAGGCGAGCACCCTACCGCTTGAGCCACATCCCCAGCCAGGTATATATATATTCAATGAAATATTACTCAGCTTTAAAGAAGAATTAAATTTTGGAATTTGCCAGTAAATGGATGGAGAGGGAGACAATCAGGTTAAGCAAAATAAGCCAATTCCTCAAAACCAAAATCCAATTGTTTTCTCTAATATGTGGATGCTAATTCACAATAAGTGGGATTGGGCACTAGGGAAGAATAGAGATACCTTAGATTAGGTAGAAGGAAGTGAAGAGAGTGGAAGGGAGTGGATGTGGAAATAGGAAGGATAGTAGAATGGAACAGACATTATTACTATATGTGTATATGTGAATGCATGACCAATGTGATTCTACAACATGCACACTCAGAAAAATGAGAAATTATATCCCATCTATGTATGATATACCAAAGTGCATAAATGCATTCTACTGCCATGTATAACTAATTAAAACAAATTTAAAAGATTTTTTTAAAAAGGAATGTAATATGAAAGGGGAGAGAAATCTGGCCAAGAAACAGTCAAAACTGAAACAAGTTGGCTGTTTACATCAGAGGCCAGAAAGAACATTTATTACTATAGCAAGAAAATTAAATTATATCAATTCAAGAACTGAAATGAGAACTAAAAATAGTTCAATGCAGAGGCAAACTGTGGAATTGCGGTGGAGGCTTAGAAGGAACACACATTTAGATATTTCCCAACTGCTAGACAAGAGGGTAGTTCAGTCCTAAAATGATCTGCTCCTGTGGCACATGGCAGAACGTGAGTGCAGTGATTGATGTGAACTGAATGACCTCTGAGCTGCTGCACAGGGTGGGCTGGCAGTGTGGGAAAGCCGTGACACAGAAGCATGGAACTGGTCACGTTTCTCTGTAATGAGGGAATCTGTTTTTAGAAGGCATTGTACATTAGAAGCTTCCCTTCCCCCAGTGTAATTCCACCCCATTCTGCCGAAGGAGCAGAATTTAAATCTCTCTACATCTGCAGCTAAGCACAGAGCCAGCTAAGTATGTATAAATAGAAAGCTACAGGTTCAACCCAAAGAAAGTGGAGCCATTTCCCAGTAATAAATATAGAAGGAAGCCTGCAAGAATATAGCTCACTTAAAGGAGAGCATGCTTAGCAGTCCTGTGATCAGATTTACACTGTGGGTCAAGTAAAAAAGAACTAAAAAATGACAGCACCAAGAGAATCAGGTGTCAGCTTATTGGGAGGCCAGAAAGCAGATCAGTCAAACTGTCCAAAAGACCTGAAAAGAATAATTAGAGGAGAAAAAGTTTATTTTGAGGCTCACAGTTTCAGAGGTCAGCCCATAGACAGCCAGCTCCATTCTTCAGGCTGAAGGTGAGGCAGAACATCATGGTGGAAGAGTCTGGCAGGAGGGAAGAGCTCCAGACATCACATCAGGAAGGAGGCTTGCCCCCAATGACCCACCTCCTTCAGCCACACCCTACCCAGCTGCAGTTACCACTCAGTAAGGCTCTCATAACCCAGTCATTTCATCTCTAAGCCTTCTTGAATTGTCTCATACATGAGCCTTTTGGGGGCACCTAATATCTAAACCATAACAAAAGCAAATCTGGACTCCATCAGAAGAGACCTGTTAAGGCTCAGAATGTTCCTTGATGAGGAAGGGCTGGGTGTTCTATGAGACCTCCACTCTGCAGCCCACATCTGTGAGAAGCCGACTCGACTAGCCCAACAACTGTGCTGATGGTTGAGCTATCTACTGCCTGGTAAATAGCTGCTGTCCTGAGCCTCCCAGTGCTGCCCACTTCCCCTGCTGGCCCAGTCCTTCCTTCTGCGGTACCTCCTAGCTGACTACTGTTTTGACTGCTCCTGGTCTGTGTCAGTAGAACCCATAGAAATCTCCTGACCCAGGCACGTCACTGTTGGCTCTCCCTGAGGTCTTTGGAGGGACATCTGCCTGACTTGCTCAGCCCCAACAGGTCCTAGTGGACACTGTCAGGGTCCACTTAAGACTTACTGAGCTCCTCCCTGGGCTTCTGTTGCTGTGGAACATTCCCATCCCTGACACTCACAGGATCCTGGTTGTCCCATAAGGACTCCACTAGGGAAGAAAGGTCCCTGGCAGGAACAGTGGGATGTTGCGGGACAAAAAGCCATTTTCACTTCTTGTTAACAATGTTGAATAAAATTTGTGCTCTAACTGCAGTAACAGAATTTTTTAAATATACCTTTCTCAATCAGCTCATGAAGAACCATGTATGGGCAATGACTTAAAGTGTGTGTTTTGAGTCAAGGTTCAGCAATTTTAGTTTTGTAAATTGTAGCTGTCTTTCACCTCATTACTTAGCCAGCTAATTCTTGCTCTCTTCACTCATAATATGGAAATAATCTTTATATATTAAGTCAGGATTGTTGGGAGGAGTGAAGATGAAAATTATGTGAACTCATGAGCAGAGTAGCTACAGCATGCTTAAGCTACTGCTCTGCTGATCTTCAGCATGACATGACCACTGCCACCACAGCTGAGGACCTTGCCTGCCATGCAGGGGAGCCCAGGCTCCACCTTCCATGGCTACAGTTTTGGCACAGCTATATGACGGTGGCAAGACCAGGCAGACTTCACCAACACAGTACGGTGACAAGCCTCCCTGTATATAAAACAGCCTGCTAAGTGGGATTCCTCAGAGAGTTTATAGGCTGCGTCTTTACACCATTTACACCCCTCTAAGTCACTGTTCCTGTACACGGCAACAATGATGCCCAGTATTTGTAGTCTTTCTTGGGAACTAACCTTTTCATTATGTTAGACTTCCAGCAAAGTCTTTCAGAAGTGTTCTCTATTAGGGAAGACAGGTTGCAGAAGCACTCTCTGGGCACTGTCCTCTCCTGTCAAGATGTCATCCACTCTGCAAGTCCTTTCCGGTCGTGCTGAGAAGCTAGAGGCTATCCACTCTCCAGGGCCTGTCCTGGACTGTTGAGGTACTATAGGTTATCCATGGTACAACAGGCACCATAGGTTGACATTTCCAGAGGTGGACAGTGTTCCTATCTGCATCAAGATGCCTGTTTCCTCTCTCCTCCAACTTCTGCTCTGCATCTGACTGTCATCACAAACCACAGAGCCAGGACAACAGATGACTCACATAGATCCTGGTGCCTTGCCAGTCTCCATGGCTTTACTGAAATGAAATAGAAGACCACATAACTACAGAATTATTTACTGAGGATATGCTTAGAAATTTAAGTCATGAAAGACACACTCTCAGCTCTTTCAAACCCACAGAGCATTACAAAATGTTTTTGAGATAGAACAGTACAGGAGACATGATGAAGTAATAAAGTCTCACTGCTTTATGATCAGTACCTCCCTCAGTGCCTGTGCAATGATGTCATTGGGCCTCTTTTACAAAACATCAAATGATATGTATGTCACTACATGAATTTATATATACACATACATATATTTCTATATGTCTCCTAATATCAGAATTTTTCTGACATTGGAGTCTACCTTTCAGTCATTTATACTTTTACAACAGAAATATCTCAGCTGAGCTTCTGTCACATATCATTTCTACAACTTGGCCAGTCTTTGAGAAGAGAGTCTCCTTCTGTTCCTCTAAGTTGATTTGAATTCTTGTAGATGCTGTAAACCAGATAACCCTGGAGCACACCCGATACCCATGGTAGAGTCTCTGTCCTCTAGGGGTTTCTCTTCCCCTCTGAGGTGGAGAGATGCCTGAGCCAGCCAAGCCGACCACAGCCTGGGAGGACCATCAGTGAAGGGACGCTGTGTAGTGACCGCACAGGACAGGGACACCTCTCAGCCCGGAGTCATCGTGGGGGGCTTTAGAAGTGAAGCCTCTGGAGAGTCATGAATAAGTCAAAATGAACTGATGAGGAGAGGGCTGTACAGGGTGAGATGTTTTGACAACACAACACGAGCAAAAGCACAGACAGAAGGAAGCGCGGATCCTTCCATTCAGACGAGGCACTTGGGAGTCGCAGCAGCAGGGGCAGAGCCCAGCAGGGGCAGAAGCGGGCCTTCTCTGCCTCCCAGCCCCTGGGTCTTCCTATAGCGCTGCACACCCCACGTCCCCTGCCACCCCTGAAGTCGTCAGCACCCCGGCTGCTCTCTCTCCCATTTCAAGCACACTTTCTCCCACCTCTGCCCCCCTCAACGCTTGCTTCCTTGGAGTGACCAGCTTAGCTGCAGCTCTGACTGGGGACAACCTGCTTACATCACGTCCAGGGCTTGCCATTCGATGGAGTGGCACCCCCAGGTCACAGCGCAAAAGGTCTTTCATGACTTCTCCACTCAGCCCCTCCTGCCTTCCAGCCTTGCCTCCTGACAGTCTGTGTTTTGCTTTATACCTCATGTTCCCAAACCCTCATGGTACTTACCAACGCGCTGCTCCTTCCTGTCTCCAGACCCGCCCAGCCTGGGGTGGTGGGGTGGCCTCCATTCACTTCACACCATCACTCCTAGCCATCCAGAGACTTGGAATTGTTTTTTCTCCAAACCATTTGCAGTTTTCTTTCTTTAAATCCTGGTGCATCTGCTGTTAAGTCTCTCTCCTGCTGTGTTCTAGAGGCAACTGTTACAGCTTTGGTCACACTGTTACAGTCTCCATTTCAGCAAATAGTCCCTTTTCTAATTTAGTCATCTGCCTCTTATTGAATAAATATTATCCTCTTTAACTCTTTTTCTATATTTCCAGTGTGTCTATCAGGCATCTCTTGAATATAGACATTACAGCATCCTTCAGACCATTCCTCTTAGGCAGAATCGTACTTTTCATTGTCTTAATTCTATCACTTTCAGTAAGTCATTGATATTATTGGTTTTATACATTATATATTTACATGTCCTGCTTTCCTGCTAAAATTGGAAGTTTTTCAAAAACTGTTATATTTTCATCACTGTGACCAAAATACAAGACAAAAATAATTTAGAGGAGGAAAGACTTATTTTGGTTCATGGTTCAGAGGTTCAGTCCATGGTTGGCTGGCTCCATTGTCTGTGCCTGAGATGAGGCTAAAGAGCATCCTGGCAGAAGGTGGTGGTGGAGGAAGCTGATGGCAGCTAGGAAACAGAGAGCAGATGCACGGGCGGCTGGGAGCAGATGATCTCTTCCAGGGGGTGCTGTAAAGACTACTCCCTCCTCCTAGTAGCCACCCCCAGTCGTCCTCTCAGCTGTCAATTGAGCTCTCATGATCCAGTCATTGCCTAAGAGCCCACCTCTGAATGTGCAGGGGAACTTGCTTTCAGCACATGAGCTTGAGGGGGCCATTCCACATTCAAAGCATAACAAGGACAGTGGCCCTTTTGCTCATTTTAATCTCTTCAACTCTTATCATATGCCCAAATGAATCAACATCAGTTGAAGTAAAAATTAGTATAAGGATAATAAGGAATCAGAGGTAAGCATTTGCATGTATGGCTTCATTTACTAAGTACCTGAGTCAGAAATGAGCTTCACTCACACTTTCCAGGTCAATATGACAATTGCAAGCATGATGGAGCCTCCTTTGTATCCAGATGAACTACAAATGGGCATGCTGTCTACTGAAAACTGCCTTTTCTTTAAATCTAGCCTGCAATCTGTGTGCTTAAAGCTAAGGTATGCAAAATGTCACTACCATGAGATAAGTGTTCTATTATCTTTAAACTGTGCTTAAAAACCTGGGTGAAGGAATGCTGAGTATCGACTAAAAATACATAATTAAAAGTTCTGCTCAGCAAATAGAAAATCTAATTCAAGGAAGTCGCTATCATTTTTTCCCCAGAAATCATTCCCTTGGTTTAACAAGCGATTCTTTTCAGTTCTGACTAAAGTAAATGTATTATCGAACTATCTTACATGATTTAGCACTAAACAACCCATCAGGACATCCACAAAAGAGAGCTGGATGGAATTCTCTGGGAAGTAATTTCTGCCTAGGTGTTATGGGTTGGGTAAAATAGACAACCTGCCCTGAGTCTTTGAAGCACTAGAGGAGTCTGACTCAACACCTATACCTCCCACTGGCTTCCCGGACCCCTCAGTCCTCACATCTGTCTATTGCCAACAATAGGTGATGGCTAATGTGGGTGTGTTATGGGGGGATGCATAGGGGATTTAAGGTTCTTTTTCCTTTAAGCTTATTAAAAATGGCTTTCTTCTTTCTCCAAGGAGGAGGTTGGGCTTTTTTTTTTTTTTTTTTTTTTTTTTTTTTTTTTTTTTTTAAGGGTACAGCTCTCATGAGCTTTTCTTTTTTAATTGTGAGTGTTCGGTCCTTTCACTGTGTCATTCCCAAGCATGCATATGTTATGCTTGGATCCCATATTTAAGGATTTACAAACTGCCTCTGCCACCTTGACCCTCCCATTAGAAATTAGAACATCGACTCCATCTGATGAAGTTCAGATCCCTTGGAAACTCCTGATTTTGTCCTATCACCAAACTGTTTTTGTCTTATTTCTCCAAGGTTCTTTTGTAGATGGTAGCAATAAATAGTTGGATAAACCTATCTCAGCTAATTTGATGAAAAATTCATTATCCTTTTAAACTTAAATACTGTCTAAAGAGCACTTAAGGGCACCAAAGGGGCTAATGAGGCTGGAATCTGTGAAGACAAAACAGGACTTTGATGGCTGTTTTGGGGCCAAGAGGACCTTTTGGCCCCCTTCACTGTGCACCTTGTTGACGGTGGCTGTCTTCTGCTATTCACAACAAGGCTGGGGAAAAGAAGTCAGCAAGTGCCCCTCTCAATTATCCCTGAATAATGTCTGCTCTTTGGCCCTGCCTGGTTCCTCCTCCAGGTCTTCGAGGCAGGAATAACCCAGAGGTTAAATGATTTCTGGACAGAATGTTCTGAAAGTTGGTGCCTTTAATGGAGTGGATTTTCCTTCCTCTCATAAATCAGAGAGGTGCCCCAATGATTGTATAATAGTCCATTTCACCTCTCTGTGAGAGAGGTGTTTGCTTCATCAATCTTTGTCTATCTAAAATAATTAAAAGATAAACGAAGTACAAGGGTCCCACACAAGTCCCACATTTTCAGGTAAATGCAGGAAGATGGAATTTGGAATTATATACTTAGTCTTAATGTCAGATGCCGTTAACATGCTATGGACATAGCTATATATTAATATTTCATTTCATTAAAAAAAAGAGGAAAGAGGAGAAAAACATGTACACTTGAGAGATGCTGCCAGGCACAAGGAAGAGGGCAGAGAATTGGCAGGCCCCTGCTCGCGGGGGACTTTCTCCTGAGTGCAGAGCAATGGAAATGTCATCAGATGTTTGAGGCTGTTAGGAAACCCAGATGTTGGAAAAGAAGATGAGATGATGAAAACAATGGAGCAGTGGAGATACCTTTAAAATCATACCTGTAAATCATTAAGCCCTACATGAAAGCTTAGGGTGTTAGGAAACCTTTTATTTAACAATCTCAAATTAATAAAGTAAAAATAAAATGTGGTCACATGACCTACACAGATTGGAAATAGTGGTACAAGATCATGAAGACAAAATTGTGACTTTTATATAGCTCTAAGGCAAATTTAAACATATTAGAAGTTAATCTCCTAGTTCTCCCTGAAGAATTTTAAAAAATATAAAAAATATTCATAAACATGTATGCACATAAAACAAAAAATCTATTTTAAATTTTAATTAAAAGTTTTCTTTTTCAGTGACTTTCATTCAAATTAGACAGAAGAAACTAAATATGTTTGTATGTATGGAGGTGGAGAGTTTTATGAAGATAAATCTATTTACAAAAACTCACCTTATTTTACATGTAAGCATAAAATTGTTTTATACACTGAGATACATATTCCATTCCTTTAGCTAAGATGTTTTGATTTCAAATTTGTTGAAAAAAAAAATCATCACTTTAATCACCAAAAACCTGTATTTTTTGTTCTCTTGAGGTTAGTGAATTTAAGCAGTCTTGAATTTTGCCTTGTCAACTCTGATAGAAAAAAATCTCATGCTATCTTAAACATGAACTGACCCATTCTTGTGTGATCCATAGATATTTTTTCTTACAAGTTTTACTCCTTCCCTTCGTTTCAGCAGTTCATGGACCATCCAAGTGAGCCTTCCATTTATCCGCAGACTGTCAGCAAGGAAGAAGGGCTTCGCCATCTGCTTAGCTGACAGGAGATTTGGTTGGGTGTCTTGAAGGGCACCTCTCACTTTGATAACAGCAGCTGCCAGTCCAGGAAAAGGAGACTCATGTCCACCTGTCTGATCTCTACATCCCCAATATGAGGGAATCAACCAGACCTGTCATTCAAACCTGTGATGTGTTTGCTGTTAAGATGTAGCAACTCAGGTTTCATTTCCTCACCAAATCCTATTTTACAGATTTGTGGATGGGATGGGGCTGTGACCTTAGATTTAACAGGATTTTCACTTTATGTTTTCCATTTATATAGATAAAACTTGGACAATCAAAATAAAAAGGTCAGGCAAAAGTACCTCTTTCACTTCAAGTGGTAGTGTCATCCTCTAAACCCACATTGACTTCATTTATTCTACATCTAGCTTTTTAATTTGCTGTATGATTTTTATGTAACTGCTTTAACACATCAAGTTAAATCACCCACCATCACCTACCCAAACATCTAACTAACGTTGTAATTAGTAGGTGATTGGTAAACATAATAATCTGATATGAAATAACAGAAGTCATTGTTACTAGAATAAGAAAAGGACAGTGCATAATAAGAAGAAATATCATTTGAAAAAAAGCCAAGAATAGGCATCAGGTTAGAACAAATCAAACATGTTTGCATGTATGTGTGGGGTTGGGGACTTTTGTGAAGATAAATCTATTTCCAAAAAAAAATTGCCTTATTTTATATGTAAATTTAAAAAGCTTTTATATATTCAAATATAAGATATATTTTATATATATAAAAATATATATACCACTTCTATACATTTTATTTTTTATAAAAGATATGAATATTGATTATCAAATGCTCCAGCTAGAAACATGGATGAGTATGCTTAGGTTATCCTAGATATAAATAAAATACATTATTAAGATTCAGATCTCGGAATGTTCCCTGAAAAGCTCATGTGTTAGTCAATGCAGGAAGGTTCAGGGATGAAAAAATTAAATTATGAGAGTGTAACCTCACCAGTGGATTTGATGGATTAATAATTTGAATGAACTGCACTACTGTGTGGTATCACTAGGCATGGCAGTGGGTCACTGGGTGAATGGCCTCTCCAGGCTGCCCTCCTCTCTCTCCTTCCTACCTACCTATCATGAGCTGAGCACCTTCCCTCTGCCCCACCCTCCTGCCATAATCTTCTGTCTCACCTAAGATCCAGATCAATGGAATCCGTCTACCATGGGCTGAGACCACTGAAACCATTTGCCCAAAATAACCTTTTCCTTCTCAAAGTTGTTTGGTCACAATGACAAAAAGATGATTAGTAGGAGTTTATATAGTTTTATGGATTTTGTTACATCAGATTGGAGGAATAAAGTAGACAGTCTGTATTTTATATCATTGCACTACATTAATTTAAACTCCTCAATGTAGGTCACAAGTAATCTCCCAAGATTTTGTTGTTAGAAGAGCAAATTATTGTTTTTTTTGTTTTTTTTTTTTTTGGATCGTCTTATTCCTTTTAGATTGTCACTTACATTTCTTTGCTATAGCATCTCAGCATGCAAGTAGTGGCTCAGAAGGGTGGAGGGACCACAGCTGTTCTCCTTGACCCTCCTCCAGTCCTGGGGAACCACGCCTCCGGCCCTCTCCCACTGAAGTGTGGTGTCAGATGCCTCTGCTCATTTTTGTTTTCTTCGTATCACTCTTACTTTAAAAACATAAGTGTTTTTTTTTTTTTTTGTCTTTCTTGTAAACAATACTGAGGGATGGACTCCCAAAGACAAATTTCAGTATTTTTCTTGCCTTTGTCCCTGTTGCTGATGGGAGTGCCCATACTTAACAGATAGTGGCCTTACTCCATAATCCCAAGACTACTTGGTTTTACTCATTCTATGTAAAATTTTGGTATGCTAAATCTGCCTGAAATGCAATTTGTTTAGAATCATAATTTACAGAAGATAAAAATGGGCATATCAAATTAAAAACAGACATAAGGTAAGGAAGAATTATATAGTGTACTGTATTAGTCATATTTAAAACTGGAGGTGCAAGTCAATGTATTCGTTCTCAAAATTTAGTGTAAATGGTCATCACAGTTTCAACTAGTTTGACGTGTGTTACAAACCAAGCCCAGAGCTGAGGATTGAACAACTTCAGTCTTCAATTCAACTGTGCCACGTGGTTTCTCTTCCATACTTGGGATGGGGAGACTAAGGTTCATACTGTTTATTGAACTTAAGCAGCAAAGTTGCAATTAGAAATGAAGACTTATCTTCTCTGAGCTGGGATTGCTTTCTGAGACCTCTCAGACTTAATCATGTGTATATAGTGATTTGTTGGAAGAAGATGGATGTGAACGGTTGGAGTCTCATTTTTATTTCAGAGCACATTGTTCCCATCATACTAGCAAATCAGTATTCTCTCTAACTTAAACTTCAGAAAAGAGATATGTAGTATCTAATGATAAACTCTTTTCATAGTGTATAAGATTTTTATACTGACCAATATTTTATATTCTTATAGTTTAAAATATTAGGTTGTATTCTGGTAAGGCTATTTATTTATTTATTGGTTCAGTTTAAGATATTTTCAGGAGCAAAGTTTCATAAGATTCAGAAAAGGAAAAAAGTTTTCTGAAAATTATTCTTACACCCCACCAAATTAGTTTTGTTTTTCTGCCTAAGCTCATCCCCCACCTATAATGTGGGTGGGGGAGGGAATAAAATATGTACTAGTAATATGTCTCAATTTAACAGATGACCTGCTTACAGAATTAATTTCTTTTAGAAATTGGTTATGAAAAATAAGGTGAAAGATTCCTTGTTCCTGAGGACAACCCATTAGCATTGCATTCTCAGGAAACATGAAAAAATTTACCTGAAAAGGACCCTGAATCCAGGTAGGTAAACACACACTTTGGTATAATTGGAATAGTAAATCTTATCACCCAAATTTACAAAGAGCAACTAAGGAATTTACTGCATAAATTCTTATGTTAGTAGAAGTGGAAAACAGAAGACAATGTTCGATATGGTTTCTTGGTTCCAGGAATTGTGATCTGGTAAGTAAGATCCATCTCAAACAATAAGAGAGCAAAAGAAATTCCCAAATGAATGGTAAGGACAAGGAACAAGTTTGAGAGAAAAGAGAGATTCTTGAAAGTGAACCCAATGGCATGAAATGCTTTAAGAAAAAGACAAATGGTTTGTAATAGTTTGGAAGCACAAACTAGAGGGGAAAAGAAGAACATTTTAGATCTAAACCAAGAGGAGATAGGGAAGCACAAAGAAAAGGAAAAAAAAATGGCCAGTGGCCCAGGTGGGTTAGAACAGAGACTAGGAGGTTGAATGATTGCAAGATGCTGCAGAGCTGTTAAGCCCAGGGCACAGCCTGGGTCTCTCCACTGGCTAACACACAACAGTGCTTTTGGCAAACTGGAGTATTTGTTGTTGTTTGTCTCAAGAGTCTAGGCAATTAAATTAAATAAAATAGAGTGAGAAACTTCAGAAATACAATTCTAAGATGGCCAAATGAGCATTTTTCTCTTAATGGTGAAATTGCAAAGACTTTCCAGTAAATTAAAGTGTGCAATTCCAGATTTTAAAAAAATGGACAATAGCCCAGTTAAAGACTCTGTGATCGATTCACTTCAAATGAGTAATCCAAGATTATGAAAATATAATATTGCCTTTATAAAGTAAACATTTTCATGTTCTATTAAAACATATCCACTTATTTTACAAATGCTGTTCATGGTCTTTTTCTTGAATATAAGTGAATTATGCATGACTTTAGTGTATAAAAGTATTTTTCTTCCTATAGTGAAAAGATATTAAGGATCCAGAGTTCTTTTAAAATGTAATATTGTGAAAGAATGTTTTTAAATATTAAAGAGATAAAACAAAGATAATCATTCATGTTGTTGTTAATCAATACCATCTCTCCCCTTGGCCAAAAGTAATTTTTAAAGAAACTCATAAAAGCATAGAATGTGGGAGTCAAATGCTGAATTTTGCAAGTTTTAAGAAGTGGGACATAATACCATACTGAAAAGAACAATATCTACAAAGAAAGGACTGGAGAACAGAGGTACATCTATCAAAAAATAGTGTTTTCAACCAGAATTTAGCTGTGCTTTGGAAACACTGTGTAGAATATGCATTAATAGGATAAAAATTCTATTTCATATACTGCACTTATTTAGCCACATATTGTGAAATGGATCTTTGTTGTTTTCATTGAATGAATGTTATGTTTTTACATTGTTATGACATCTGTTAGAATGTGGAATTTCCTTTCCATTCTTGTATCATATGCCTAGATAGTCCCCCAAGAAGATTATTTTATGTCATCATCCACATAAAAACTACACTGATTTACTGAATAGAACAAAATATATTAAGTGAAGTAAATGATACTTCATTAAAAACTAATATTATTAAAAACAAAGAAGTATGAGAATGAGAATAATAAAACTTGCAAGTTCAATATCATGGAGCTTAAGAAGGATAAAGATATTTAAGTTTTGGCAAGTATTGTAATATTTAGATGAACATTTTTATATGATTATATTCTGAAATAAAGCCAGCTAGCTTTGTAAAGTTTTAAATACTATGTGAGCATACAAGCATGTGCTCTTTTGACTATGTCAACAGATTTCAATATAAGTAATATATTTAAATGTTTCTGATGGTTAAGAACTTTGGAAGAAGTTTTTCATTGGCTAAAAATTATTTCTAATACAAATGAATACTTTTGCTGCCTATGTGCATTAGTGAGGCGTCTGTCACTGTGACAAAATACCTGACAGAATTCAGCTTTGAGGAAAGATTTATCATGTCTTATGGCTTGGGATATCTCAATCCATAGTCAACTGGCTCTGTTGCTTTTAGGCCTGTGGTAAAGCTGAGGAGCATGCCAGGCAGCATGTGGTGGAGCAAAGGTGCTCAGCTTACGGTGGCCAGAGAAAGAGGGAGAGAGGGGAGAAGCGTCAGGGTCCCAGTGTACTCTTCAGCAGCAAGTCCACAATGACTTCCTCCAACTAGCTGCCCTCCCATAAAGGTTGCCCCACCTCCTAGTAGTGCCACAGGCTGGTGACCAAGCCGTTAGCACATGACCTTTGCAAGATATTTCGGACCCAAATCAAAACATGATGCCCATCACTGAGCCACCTCTCTATGTTTCACATGTGACAAAACTTCCACTTGTATATTTCAGTGTTTCATTTAACAAATTCAGAGCCACCATTTGTTTTAGACTTTTGGAATGGTTAAAAATAAGGAAATAAAATTCACTCAGAAACCCCAGACTTGCCATGGATGTTTTTGTAGTTTAAAATGCATGTTCAAACAAATCTGATTTAGCTTTATCACTAATACTGCTCGAAGCTATTATACATTTTTTTTCTTTTCTTTCTCAACAGTTACAAATTCCTTAGTTTTCATGAACATGTATCTGCTAATCCCCTCAAAGATTTGTCCTCTACAAATTAATCAATAAGTGAATAAATTTATTACTTATAAATGTTATTACTTAATAATGAAGGGTTTATTTCCACATTAGCCTGTACCTATTCTCTTAAATTGAGGAATCAGAAATGTTAATTTAAATATATTTTTAGTGTTTACTGAAATAAGTCATATCCACTTTCCCAATATCTTGAATAGAATTGGGTAATTATATTGTGCATAAATTATATGCATACTTTTTGCATATTAGTTTTACATTTGAACAGAAACTCAGTTGAAGTTTGCCATTCAACTTCATGTGAGTAGTACTGGTTTATACCAACACCCTTGTAGTCCAAGACTATGAGTGGAATCATACATTTCCTTCATCTTTTCTATTATTCTCAATATAAAGAATGTAGACTGCCGAAGTCTGGCTGCAGCAAAATAACTGGGGGGGTGAGGAGGAACTTGTGAAGGTTGAAGCAGCAGGAGTGGGAGCCATTTATTGTAGGACAGGAGGGGTATATATACATAACTGAATACACAACTTAACTTAATTAACATAAACTAGATACAGCAGTCAACCAATAAGGAATCATCATCTTAATGATTACTCACAGCTTAACTTAATTGACATAATCTAGACACAGCAGTCAGTCATTAAGGAATCTGTATCATCTTAATGGCTCGCTGGCTTTACTTCACAAACCACTCCTCCTAGCAAAGTGCCAGGCGCCATCTTGACTTGTTTATGGACCCTAACAGTAGACACATTTTCAAAAAAAAAATAATAATAATTGAAAACCATGTAATCACTTATCATTTAAATTCCCTACTACATATCTGCTCATGAACAAAACCTGTATTCTAGTCTTCTCTCCATTTCAACACATTTTATACTCTGATGCTTGATAATTCTTCAGGTACCTTCAATTCTGCTTAAAAAAAAAACGACATACAAACTTTTGTACATGTCTATGAGTATATCAATGAGTGTTCACCTTCCTCTTTACGGATCATCTGTTTAAGTCAGATTGTGCTCTCTCTCTTCCATACCCCTCCCTTGTTCTCACCTCTGGGATATGAGCTCCTCTGGGTGCAGAGACCTCTCCCATCTTTGCACTCCTATTGCATCAGGCAGGGTAATGATCCAGTACAGCCCGCCATAATTTCAGCCCCTCTGTAGGCCTTCTCTGCCCTCTGGTAATAGCATTTTCTGTGCTCCCTGTATTTCTGCTTTGTACCCATTTCAAGCCGGTTCACTTTTATTGGGTTAGAACTTTCTTGACAATTCTCCATGAACCTATCTTTTCTTTTACCTTTCTTTCTCTTTCTTTTCTTTTCCTTTCTCTCCCTCTTTCTTTTTTTTTTCTTTTAATTTTGGTACTGAAGATTTAACCCAGGGGTGCTTTACCACTGAGCTACATCCACAGCCCTTCTTGTTTTTATTTTGAGTCTCCTTGCTTTTTTCTGATCTCTTTGGAAATATTTGCCACCCAATATTATTTGAGAAATAATTTTCCCCTTTTCACTTTCCAGGTCTAACTTCTACCAATGCCCACAAGCAAGAGAGACCAGACCTTTGGTGTATGTTTGTATGTTTTGGTAATATTTGAGAATAATAAACAACTACTCTGTTACTGTTGATATCTATAAATAAGATAAGCACACATTTATTTCCTAATTATGGGAAAGATTATAATTTAAGGTTTAAAACTATTTTCTTTTGATTTTTTAAACCAGTAAACACAGAGGATGTTAATATTTCTAATGAATAACCTGTAACTTTCCTAGCTTGTTTTGCATTTGTGATTCTGAATAAACTTGAACTTTCCATTTTGACTATATATTGGGTATTTGCTTTTTTATTAACATGTTTGCATGTTGCATGTTTCAGTATTAATTCCCAGTTTCATATAGCTATCTTATCACTCAGTTATCTATTCTCTTATCAGCGGATATTAATATAAAGTTGAAGATGTAAAATAAACATTGCACCTTTTCCAATATTGAATATAGAAGTCCCCCAAATTGCTATTTGTACAAAATTGGTAAAAAATATAAAATTTCCACATAGCAATTCCTTTAAGTTATTTAACCTATTTTAGTGGGGTGCACGTTTTTATTAAAACCCAAGTAAAATCATTTTAGTCTCTTAGAAAAAGATATGATAAATAGAAAGAAGATAATCTTATTTTAAGAACAGTAAATTACTTTAGAGGACTTTTTTTTAACCTCTTTCACACCCCAGACACAAACACCATCAGATTTAGACACAACAGAGCTTCTAGAGAAAAGGATTAAAAATAAAATGACAGGTGAGCTTTTTAATTAATTTAAAGGCGTCAGACAACATTTGCCAATGTAATATAACAATGGTTGCAATTATAAATACAAAGAAATGAGCTCAAGTTTTACAGGTCAACAAGTAAATAAAAATGTTGTTAAAGAATAAAATAACAAAATTCAATAATAAATTCAAAGAAAACTACTTTTTTTTTTATTTTCTGCATGGGCTGAACTTTGGAAATACCCACCATGACCCAATTCTTTGGTATATTCAGAGAGAACAAATGAGAAGAGCTGATTCTTTGGGCAAATAGAAGATGAAGGAATTGGATACAGAAGCTCTCCTCCCTAGTGGTCAATATTAGCACACAGGGAAAATCCCAACAGCAGAGTTTCATTATGTATAAAAAATTAGTGGAGGAAGAATGAACATGTGGAATATTTCATGAGTATTAGAGTGAAAATTTTTATAAATAATGTTAGAAATATTAGTACATGAGTCAAAAGAGGAATTTAATTCTTTCATTGAATTCATACTATAAGGTATATGTTCACATTTTCCACATTGTAGTATGCAGTTTAATCCTTTCATTCAAAATTTTGGTTTTCCCACAATAAATGAAGACTTCTTTTATTTTCCTGAAAAGTCATCAAAATATATAGATGATAATATTTCACAAGTATTTCTATAGAGCAATGCTTCATTGCTACTAGACGGTAAGTGTGCCGGTTTGGGTGGTCTATATTGCTGTGTCCTTGGGGTTTGGGGCAGTGCATGGCTCCTAGTGACCTCCAACATGAAGAAAGGAGCTGTCATACAAAGGTGGAAATGCGGAATCTTAGTGCACACAACCCTGGCTTTCCAGTCACTGTCAATGCAGTGAGGGCAAGACTGTTCCTGTGAAGCAAACACATCCTATCCATGCTTGCTGTCATTGTTGGAAGAGCAAGCACTGCTGAGCATCCCAGAAAGACTCAACAGAGAGATCCCAGGTACATTCTAATGCCCCTTTCCCAGGTGTTGGGAAAACCAACAGTGGACATTTGGCAGAGTGCCTTGAGGGAAAGGAAAGCCTTCTGCAGAAGTCAAAAGACACAGCACTAAACGGCAACTCTGAAAAAGTCTATCACCAAACAAAACATCAGTAGGTGACAAATAAAGGACTTGAAGCAAGAATTCATGCTTCAGTGCAGAATATATCAGGGGAAGCCGACTGAGAAAAATTGCACAGTCCAGCTAGGACCATAAAATAACAGTCTTAGATCACAATAAGTATTAGCAACACCAGTAATGTAGGGAAGGTTAGTGGAAAGTGATTATCAGAATTCTTCCATTAAACTATTTATAACATTTATTTATATTTAGACCTAATATAGTATAAATTAAGTGATAAAGAGAATTCGCCCAAAATTCAGATTCAGGTATTAGAAAATCATTTTATTGTGATCATCACATGGTAGCAGATAACATGAACATATGCGTAAAAGCGTGGTGGTAGAAGCATTTATTTTGACGTTAGAGCCAAGTTTACCATGACTAGTGTGGATAAGAATGGGCAAAGGAGTGTTCTATTCAGAATCCTGTCTACAGAGAAATAAATTCTGGGTAAGTGTGTGTGTAGTTTGTTACACTTCTTTTACCCAGTCTTCAACTCATTATGCTACTGTGATAAAATGCAAATTTGGCATACTGATTGGAATAACATCTTATATAATTTAAATTCAAATGTTATGAAATCATGTTAACTTTTTATTACCTAATTTTTTTAAAGAATGGTTTAAAGACTCCCACGATGTAGAATATGTAAATGTAAATTCATTTGCAAGGGCATTAACCTCAATATACAAAGCATCCTGATAGAGTCTCTGTAGGGTATATTGTTATTGCTAAATTAATACAGCCAGAATTCTAGTGCTGACAAAGCAGATGTTTTACATGCAAATATTTATCTTTTGTTGTTTTTATGCTTATTGCTTACCCCAAATCCAGATTTGATGAATATCCTTGTGAGATTTCTAATTAGTTCACCAGTAGAAATAGGAAAGAATTGCAGGTAATGACACTATAAACCAACTTCAATCCCCTTATGAGCATATATATGTATATTTAATTGCTAGTTTGTTTGGAATCATTGCTGAAAATATTTTGGAATAATGAATAATACCCCTTCTTCCACAATCACCTAAGGATAAATATTCAAATTTGGTTGAGTTGGAATTTAATGATTGCTAAATAAATCTTTTATGTTATAGTTTCAATGCACGTTTAATTTGATTAATAAATATTTATATATGATAGGAAGCATTATTCTTTTAACAGCTTTCTTAAGCCCACCAAACATGCTTTTAAAACTTCTAAAACCCAAGGAAAGACACTTGTTTTTCACAGAATCTCCTGGGTCATGTCTCTCCATGAAAGAGAAACTTCTCCCACCCCCATTTGCCAAGCACACTAGACATGAAAAAATAATATAAAAAAGAAAGTTTCAGTGGCTACATCAGAAAAGAAAAATGGAGCAGTGAAATACAGAACAGATTCCAGAATGAAAATGCCCTCCACATCTTACAGAAAAATGGACAATTCCTTAAGATTGGATGAATTGAATATGCAAGTAAAATGTGGTAAATTTAGAGCCCTGCCCCGTAGCACACATTTAAAATCAAAGCAAGTGATGCAGGAAATGGGCATGAAAACCAAGTCCCCAAGCAGCAGGAAGAGAATTTAGGGACAGCCTACTATTTTAGGCACCCAGTGGGTGCTACCTCAAACTGCAGTGTGGGAAACACAGGGAAAGACAGGGGAGATCTCTCTTGCCCTTGGTGAACTGTTCTGCAGAACAATGATGGTGGTGAAGAAGTAAGGTGCTCTGGACTAGGCAG
Source organism: Callospermophilus lateralis (assembly GCF_048772815.1). Taxonomy (NCBI): domain Eukaryota; kingdom Metazoa; phylum Chordata; class Mammalia; order Rodentia; family Sciuridae; genus Callospermophilus; species Callospermophilus lateralis. The sequence goes on along the minus strand of NW_027517992.1, from coordinate 314,503 downwards.
GTCACGCTGCCCAGGGAGAGAAACAGGAGACATGGGACCTGTTAGGAGGCGAAGCTGAGAAGACCTGGCCACGGATTGGTCAGGAGAAGTGAGGGAGAGGAAGAACCACCCAGGAAGCTCAGTGTTCAGGCTTATGAACTCTTGAGTATGTCTTAGTCATGTTACTTACTTTCATATTTTTACACAGTTTACACCCGGATAATCATCCTTGGGTACCATGTTTCTTTATTACGACACACTGTTGGACAATCGCTAAGACTGTATTTAGGACACCTGCTTATCTATAGGCAAATGAACATGGCCTGCATTTATGTTGAAGGTAAGTTATCTTTGATTTCTACGTTGGGGTCTTGTTTACCTCATAGGATGAACTGGAAATATTTTTGTTGGAGTTGATGATGTTTTATTTTTTAAAAAGAAAACTTCAGTAATGTTGGAAGTGCTAATTCTCTAGCTGTTTATTTAGTCTCTCTGGAGGTAGAGAGCTCTCTTTTTTGGAGAAAGGAAGGGCTCTCTGGATTGACTTTCCCATATCTTCTGGTTGTTGGTCTTGATGGCATTTCTACTTTGTGAAATGATTTTGGTAGTGGATTCTTTTGCACACACAATTGTGAGCACTGTGGTCTTTTACTGTTTAGATTCTGCTCCATGACATTTTCACATTCCAGTTTTACCACTGCTGTGCTTATCAGTCTTCCCTTCTTCCCCGGGATCACGGACTTGCTGAAGACTTCACTCGTCTTTTCTAGACACCAGTTTTCAAATATTCACCTGTTTTCTGCTTCAATCATGTCTCCTGTCCACATTGAGCCTGGGAATTTATAAAAGATATTATTTAATTATACTTTAGATTCTTGAGTTGTAATCACCTCTCATTTATTTTACATATGCATTATGTTCTAATAAAGCTATTAATCCCAAGAGATTTCCCTTCCTTTCATTTTTTAAATATTGCACGGGTTTTAATTCCACCCCCAGGTTTGTCATTCCTTTCTAAGCAACTGCAAGTTTGTTTTTGATTTCCTTTATTGATAAATAAAGGTGTTCCAAGGCGGCTAGCAGGATGTGGTTTCAAATGAAGGAAGAGGCAGGACAATAAAGGCTGGGGAGAGGCCAGGCAAGGAGGGAAACACAAGGCTTCTGTGGTTGGCACGTACGCCATGGCATGTAGGGGTGAGAGGGACACGTGTGACACCAACCTTGTGTAATTAATTATTTGGCTTTTCTCTGTGGGCTATTATATAATATGTTTTTGGAAATATTTTATGAACACTTTCATGAGCACTTGAAATAATGAATATGTTTTCATGACAGATTCCTTATTATCTTTGTTATTCAAATCTTCCTAAATATTATTAGTTTTCTTTGTCTATATCTGAGGGAAAGTTCATGAATCCTAAGAGCAGTATTGGCTTAATAACATGTCCTTAATTTTTAATATGCTGGATACATGACATTTCCTTCATATATAAAATTTCTTTTTATGTAAGTAAAGGTGCATAATTTTTGTATTTCCATCTGTGCTATGTATATAAAAAAGGTTCATTAATTTTCTATCTTTTCACATTAAGATTTTTCTCATTGCTCTATAAAATAAAAAATAATTTTCCTTTGACCTTTAAAATGATAAGAGAATCCATCCCTTTGTCACATAAAATGTTCCACTTTACACTTTTTTTAACTTTAGATTTTGTATTATCTGATATTTATAATAGTGCCCTCTTTCTTTACTTTTTTCTTTATTTTTATTATAGTGCTATATATATTTTTGTTCATTTCTTATATTCAAACTTTATTAGAAATAACTTTATCATAATCAATATTAAAAGGATGAAATTACACTTGGTTTTAAAAATAATCTTTAAATGTCTATTCTTTAATAAAGCATGAACTCAACCACACTTTATAACTTACATTTTAAATTTTATTCCATTGTTGCTTGTACTTTTTTATTTACCGTAATCTCTGCTCTTAATTCATTGGCCATTCTTTATTTTATTAAATTATCTGGAGGTTAACCTGTGTCAGGACATACTAGTAATTTGGAGAATCTGTTATACATTTTGTGTTGCTGACATATTTGAGCATTCTGCCTTAATGAATGATTCCTGTCAGTGTCACAATCACACCTTACCTATTGGATACCTTTCATCTGCCACAAGCAGAGCCAAGGATGCTACATGTCAGTATTTTCAAAACAGGGGCTTCTGAGGACCTGTGTGAATTCTCTAAACAGGACACCAGCAGGCTGATCCAGAACTGGGCAGCCCATGTAACACACAGCCTATGTGTGAAGGCTGCTGTTGGGACTTCCTGGGCTAAACGCTGCCCCTCAGCAGCTCTGGCGGATGACCCCCAGGTGCATCCTGATTGCCACCTGTATGATCAGTGCTGTCTTCTTGTGAGACTGAGGATTTTCTCTTCCACAGCGGAGCTGCAGTTCAGTAGTCCATGTTAATACCTGGCTATATCCTCCAACACACGGGGTGAGGCATTTGAGGGAAATCTTGCAGATCCTTACACTCCAGTAGGGAATTCAGAGACCCACTTTAGACCATTTTCCTGAGGGCCCCAGTGGAGTTGAGCTCCGATCTCACCCAGGAGCCCCTTATTCCCATGCACTCTTGTTGGTGGTTCTGCCTTTCCTGGGTCATCTTATCTGCTACCTCACTCCTGCTTTCTGCATGTAGACTTGTGTCACCATTATAGGGTTCTGCATCAGGTTGCTGTGACATCAGTTGGGGACATCCTCCTTGAAATCACCACCTGATAAAGACATCTTCTCTGCCCTCTGCATTGCAGCATTATTTATCACAGGAACTAGGTGGAAACAACAGAGGTGTCCACCCACAGACACTGGATAAAAGAACTGAGGATACCATACAGTATTGCATTGATAATGGACTATACCCGGCCTTAAAAAAGAAGTGCCCCTGCCATTTGCAACACAGATGAACCTGAAGAGCACTATTCTAAGTGAACAAAAATAGATATACTTAAAGGCAAATACTGAATGATACCACTTATATGTAGAATTTTTTAAAAAATTGAGTATCTAGAGAGTGAATATAGAAGTGGCTGCCGGAGTCAGAGGTGGTGGTGGAAACGGGAACATGTGGACCAAGGGAGCAAAGCTGAATTTACAGAGGATGCACAGGTCTAGAGACCCAGTGGGCGATATGAGGACTGAGGTTACAGCACTGAACCTCACGCTGGCCATTGCCTAAGAGATAGAATCAAGAAGAAGAAGGACAAGAAGGAGGAGGAGGAGAGGAAGGAATAAAGGAAATACACATATGAGATGATGGGTTTGTTAATTTGCTTGACTCACTTATTTATTTTATAGCAAAATATGTGTATCTCAAATATACACAGTAAAGTTTAGAACTGTTTTAAAACAAAATACTGCATTATAGCAATTTTTAATACTTAGTAAATTAAAACATATCAAAGTTATTGTCAACTAATAGTCAAAACTGTGTTCCCATTATAATTTTCCCTTGTTTTAACCAAATTTTTAAAAATGTTATAAAAATTGCTCAGGAAATTTATTAGTCTAGTCAAAACATATTTATTTGGTAGCTTTTATGTTCAAGTCCCTATAACTACAACAGTAAAACCTGTATTCTTGACTTCATGAAACCTACACTCCAAAGGGATCATGCACTTCTGCTTATTAGGAAACACATTTATTTAAAATGACATCAATGACGAAATCAAGATGAATACAAGTGAAGTCAGGTGGAGGGATACTACAGAGAGCCAGGTTAAGTGGGGAAATTATGAAATTATGGCTGAGGAGCTGATACTTAACTAGAGCTATGAAATTATTCAAAAAGATTTTAAGTTATTTAAAAGTAATTCTTTATAGCTAACAATTACGTTTTTATTAAAGTGAGTGGATGGATTAGATGCTTTGACTCTCACTGTGCTATATCAGTAAGCTTGATAGAGGATGGACAGACTTGAGCCATGGTAACATGAGGTTAAAAAAAATAGTTCTATAAACAGGGCCACTGTGCTGATCCCCACATGCTTTCTCTTGCAAAAAGTAATTTCCCTGCAACCTTGCCTGGCATAAGTTCACAGGACATGACCGTTTTTCAGCCAAGTGGCTGTTTTCTTCAGAAGAAATGAAGGTCCAATAAAGTTACCTTGAAGTGTGCATGTGTGTTGCAGGGAGCTTTGTGACTCTGGAACTCAGGGAGATAGGGATAATTCCCCCTAACCATAATATCTGGAAGGATGGGTCCCAATTAGAACCCATCGACATGGGTCAAAGTGACCTAGTGTTGTCATGGCAGTGGGGACTTTAAAGACTGATGTCATCCTGCTGACAGTCAAGCATCAAGAGCTCCCTCCCTGGAAACTTCCCTGGGCCCCCAATAAAACTGAAGGCACAGCCATCCCTCTCCACTCTGAGAGGACCCACTATCCTCCTATCCCATCAATAAACTCATGTCTGTAACTCGGAGTGACTTGATCACAAAATCACAGTGGGATTCTGAGGGGAACTTTCATGCTGTCTCAGCTTTCTGGATGACCCCAGCCTTGTTACAAGCTTACCTGCCCCAGGTGACAGAATATCTGCATCCTTGGAGGAGACTCAGACATACGCTCCTCAGAGCTCTTTGCCTCCACATTCCTTAGAGATAAAGTAGGACCATTTCTCTCTCATTTATTTTCACATGGTCAGTATACTTAACTAGGTCCATTTGCCCTAAATGAATAGATTGAGGATGGGAAACTAAAGTATCACAAGTGGTAGATGTTTGAATTGAATGTCACAAAGAGAAAGCTGTAGGATTAAAATTATGTAAGATATACTGACCTGTGGGACAAATAACAACGCTCATGCACACACACACACACACACACACACACACACACACACACACAATCAGAAAACACCCCTGTAAAATAACACTAGTTAACTTCTTTCTGGGTCTTGATTATCTGCATCTCTGAGGAGTCACAGCTCACTCGCTGCTGTGACAGATTCACAAAACATCTTAAAGGTTGCTAGCTGTCATTGTGTTATATTTCAGTCTTTTCTACTAGTGTTGTTTGCTTAGAATGTAAAATATTGGTAATAAAACTCCCCATGGAACTTCATTTATATTAATTTTTAAAGATATCAATAACACTCAAGGTATATTTAAATAAGGTTAGATTTTCTAACTATAAAAAAGCATTCATGTTTATATTGTTATTGAACACTGTGAGCAACAAACTCAGAAGAAAGGGAACAAGAGCTGCAGCTAGTCTGTTAATCAGTGAGTCACTATAACAACCATCACTACTGAGAAAATTAGGCCTACGTTTTATAAAACCTCAATAATCTCACTTAGTTTTAAAAAGAAATTGCATTCCTTGCATGGATTGCTGATATGTTTCACTTTTCCTCTTCGACTTTTAAAATCAAATGAATAAATATCAAAATAAGCAACTTCAAATAATACATATGGCATTCTCATTGTTTTAAAACTTTTAACAATACAAATCTTCAACATAATATTTTAAAACTAAAGTATAGCAAATGAGATACACTACTTTATATTGGGAATTTCTTATGCAGTTTTGGGTGGGAACAGCTAATAAATACTCTCCATAATAATAGTTGACCTAGTTTTTCATTAGATAAGCCAATTTTACATACAAATGGACACTATCAACTTGAAGACAGTAAAGAAGATAAAGTGACACAATTCATGTTATAAAACATAAATACCCTAAATAATTTCCAAATTTCTACTTTGCATTGTCAGAAACAAACATTTATAAAGTGGAATTGCAGTTTTTAGAGGAGAGAAGAAAGTGTAGATCTCTGCTTCTGGTTAGGCACTCTTCCCCAGTTGGCAGAAGAAAAAGAATCGGGTGAATTTAAAAAAAAAAAAATTCCTTTAATGACATCATAGATCTTCTTAGGTAAATGGAGATCTGTATCTATCTTCCTCTTTGGGGCAATTTGCCACAGCTGGGCACAGGTGGAGGGTCATCTCCCTGTGGTTACCAGGCTCAAGTGGAGAAGGCCATCATCGCAGTCTTTGACAGCTTTGACCTATTGGACTCTGTGAAGACCAAGGATGACAGCTCTCGGTACTGGCCAGGGTGGGAGTCTGGAGATCTGGGCTGGCAAAAAAAAAGGTAGAACTCATCCCTGCCTCAAAGAATTTGAAGACAACCATCTTCTTAGAATAAACCCACACATCTTTCCCGCCAAATATTAGACACAGAGATGAACCAGTTCTAGTAGAAGCTACAGCCCATTTCTGACTCATCTCAATTCCCAGGGAAATGAAGGCAACCAATTACCAATTCTATCTTTCTGACAGATGAAAGGGAAGGCTCTCGCTGAGAGAAAATAGCATTCACTTAAATATCTGTGGCTCTTCTATTAACAGTATCCATCACAGATTCACTGGAATTGACTTTCATTTTTGTTCCATTGTGCCATAGAACTTATTTTTATGATTTGAATACTTTTAACCTTATTGGTACCTGTTTTATGGTCCAAAATATATGTTCTAGCTTGGTGAATCTTCCATGTGCATTTAAAAATGATGACTATTTTGCCATTTTATGGCAAATTTTTCTATCATTAGATCAACTTGTTCAGATAGTGTTATTTCAATCGGCTACACCCATTTTCTGTCTACAATTTACTGACAGAAATATATTGAAATATCTGACTATAACTGGAATAGACTATTTCTCCTTACAGAAGCAGGGAAAACTTCTTACAAAAATGGAGTTAATCTGGTGCCTTTGGATTAAAGTAAGAACATAAGTACAGATATGATATAGGCAGTATTTATTCTGAAAATGATATTTTTAAATCTTCTAAAATAATTTTTATGTTAAACATTTTACTGATTAATTTTTGCATGCTAGGAAAATGTGTTACTATGTTCAACATTACAGTTGCTTTACGGTTTTTAGTTCAATTCCAAATTCAGATTTGGAATTTCATAGCAGTTGTAGCTCCTGGCTGCAGTATTCAGAACAATTGGCCAAAAGAGAGGCTTGAGGACTCTTGGCATTTTGTTACCTATTTCATTTATTGTTGACAATTCTGAAATAAGATTTTAACCTTTTATTTAGATTACAAAATACAATGTTATTGGTTGTGTCTACCAAAAAGACACATTGAATATTAATCCCCAACAGTTGTAAAGCTTATTTTGTTTGGAAATGAGATATTCAAAGATTAGTTAGCTTTTCATTGCTATGATCGAAATACCTGACAAAACAACCGAAAGTTTATCTTGGCTCACAGCTTCAGAAATTCAGCCCATAGTCAGCGGATTCCATGGCTCTGGACCCAACACAAGGCAGAAGGTCATGGTGAAGGGCATAAGGAGAAGTGCTGCCCCACTAGAGGTGACCAGGAAGCAGAGAGAGAGGAGAATCAACCACAGGGAAGGTACCCCCTTCCAGGGCACGCCCCAGCGACCCACCTCCTCATAATCTGATCAATTCACCTCTGAATTTCCTGCATTAACACAGGAGCTTTTGGGGGAAATCTCATTATCTAAACCATATCAAAGATGTAATTAGATGAGGTCATACTGAATTAGGTGGGTTCTAAGTCTGGTGCCTTTGTAAGGACGGGAGATATGACACAGACACAGACAAAAGGTGGCTATGTGACTACAGAAGCAGAAATTGGAGTGATGTCACAAGACAAGAAACACTTGGAGTCACCAGGTGACTGGAAGAGACAAGGAAGGATGCTCTGCAAGAGACTCCAAAAGGAGGGTGGTCACGCTGCCATCATGAATTCAGATTCCAGAACCATGAGAGGATCCATTTCCATTCTTTCAAGCCAATAAGATTACGGCACTTCTTTAAGGCAGATCTAGGAAGAAATATACACAAAGAATCCAAAATGTGTCCTTGGCTAAGTGCATGACAGGATGACCTTGAACACAGAGACTCACACTTGCTTTCACTGGTATGTACCTAGAATCCACATCTTTATTCTAATGTGCTCAGTTTCCTTAAAAATTCTTCTCTGCCAAAGATTTGTTGAAATGGCATTTGCTTTTTTTCCTCTTGTTCCTATATTTAGTAAGAACTAAATGAATGTTAACGAATAAAATTTGTATCACTTTTTCTATTTTTCCATAGGTTGGAAATCAATGGATCATTTATAGGCAAAACTCCACACATCCTTACAGTGAATCCTGACTATGCAGAAACCCTTCTTCAGAGAAGCACAGAACAAGTGAAATTGAGAACAATATACAGGGTAGTTTTCTGAACTTGGGACTAGAAGCTGCACATTTCCTCTTGTGTTACATTCAAATAAAAACATCATGGGCTTTGTAATAGATGGTCATTGTGATGCATATCTGCGTATTTTTAGTGGTAGGTTAGTTGCAGACTCCTGTGTGGTGAAATTTATAGCATAAGCAATAAATAAAGTGTCAGAGGTCAGGCAATGTCTTGCAGACTGAATTACATGTCCTTTACAGATCAGTGGACACCATTCCCCCATTTATCAACTCTCTGGATGATGCTGTCTTTCCATACACTCCACACGGCCATCAGGGATGACCCTTTCAACTGCAGTGAAAATTGCCTTACTCCTTACACCAAACTGGGTCAGGTGGGCCGCTTAGTAAAAGTGGCAGAGAATGACTAACAACACTTGTAGAATTTCAAAGTGCATGGAACAGAAGTGGAATGGATGAACCCACACGTTGGGAACCATCTTTTCTCCTGCTTCTGCATTTCCATGGATTTCTGACTGTAACCCTCCACAGTCTTAGGAAAACTTTCTTTAATTTTCCAATTTTTTTTCTATACCTTTATTTCTAATTTTTGCAGTGCCAAGTACCTCTGCAATCTTATACTCACACACGTATTCAATGGTATGATTTTTTAAAGAGTGAAATCACATTATGTGTACATTTAAAATATGAAGATAAAACCAGACCTTGAGAAGAATTGAGAAAGACAAGATGGGAAGAGATAAGGGAGGTTAAGGAAGAGAGTGGGGGAGAAGGTGTGCTGCGTAAATCTATAAATAGAACCTGATGTTCTTTACCCTAGCTTCTCTGTTAAAAAAAAAAATCTGGCACATTAGTCAGAGTCCCATCACTGTGACAAAATGACTTAAAAAATCAACACTTAAGGAATATGTATTTTGGGGAGAACATTGTTGCAGAAGTTTCAGTCAATAGTTGTTTGGCCCATTGCTTCTGAGCCTGTGATGGGGCAGAACATCATGTGGGAACACTTGGAGAAGAAAGCTGCTCTTGTCATGGTAACTATGAAATGAAAGAGACAGGAAGTGGCCAGGGTGCCCATGTCTTCTTCAAGGTCACTGCCCAGTAATGTTACAGGCTGGGAACCAACTCTTTGATACATGGCCTCTTAGGGACACTTCAGAACAAGTGAGAGCACCTGGGAATGTTTTGTTTTTCCTTTTTGCTTTGCTTTATTGTAAAGATTATTTTTTAATAACAGCAATTTTAGATGCACAACAAAATTGGGCAGAGTTCTCACATAGCTCTGCTTCCATATATAGACAGCCTCCTCATTATCAAAATTCTCCCAAACATGTTATATTTGTTAGCTCTGATAAATCTGCAATGATAATCATAATGGACAAAATACATATTACCTTAGGATTCACTCCTAAGGATTCACTCCTAAGAATGTTGCACATTCTTAAGGATATAATGACAGGTATCTACCATTACAGTATTGGGCAGAGTATCTTGCCCTAAAATCCTTGTTGTTTTCCCTATTTGTCACTTCTCTCACTCCAAACTCTGCATGGCTACTGACATTTTTACTGTCTCCACAGCTTTCCCTTTTCCAAAGTGGCATATTATTGAAATCATGCAGAATATGTAGACTTTTCATAATGGCTTCTTTTAAATGTAGTAGTATGCATTTAAGTTTTCTCTATGTCTTTTAAGGAATTTAAAATTCAGCTATTCCACTGTTTGGATTCACCCCTTTGTCCATTCATAACTGAAGGACACCCTGGTTACTTACAAGTTCTGGAAACTATAAACAAAGCTATTATAAACATTTATATACAGACCATTTTGATCAGCTTTTTTATTGTTGTGACCAAAAGACTTGACAAGAACAATTAGAAGAGGAAATGTTTTATTGGGGGCTCATGGTTCCAGAGGTCTCAGTCCATAGAAGGCTGGCTTCATTCACTGGGTCTCCAGATGAGGCAGAACATCATGACAAAGAATGTGGTGGAGGAATTGCTCAGGACATTGCACGAGAGGCAAAGAGAGAGTTGCCCTCAACGAGGACAGAATATCTCCCTCAGCGGCACGTTCCCTTGGACATACCTCCTCCAGCCTCATCCTGCCTGCTTATAGTTACCATCCACTTAATCCACGTCAGGGTATCAATTTGGTGATTAAGTTAAAGATCTCATAACCCAGTTATTTCATTTCTAAACTTTCTTGCATTGTCTCTCACATGAGCAGGATGAATTCTCACCTGAGCATGTCTCCCACTGAACAGGATGCATACACATGAAGCCAGCGCAGTGGGAAGAAAGAGGATTTTAGGGCAAGATACTCTGCCTGATACTGTAATGGTAGATACCTGTCATTGTATCCTTAAGAATGTGCAACATCAAGAGTGAATCCTAAGGTAATATATATTTTGTCGATTATGATTATCATTGCAGGTTTATCAGAGCGCAGGGAGCAGGAGGGATAAGTTCTGAAGACTCACGTCTAGATTGCATGTAGTGGAATTCTCTGCTGTTATCACAAGCTCCTTGAGTGGCTATCACAACTTTTGGGTAAATCATCACTTTTTGAATAAATAGTTTATTGATGATCCCAGAGTGAAGTTTTGGGCATATATTCCCCATGGTTTATTCTGTTAGATAAACAGATATGCTCTTAGTATAATCTTACCATATGAGAAAGGAAAAGATTTAGTGTATTGCTATTCTTCAGTTATTGTGATTTGGCAAAGAGAGATGGGTATCATAATGAAAAATCAGTTACAGTTTTTTTTTTTAAAAAAACAAACAATAAATCACAGATTTATCCTCATTGTCAAGACCTGTGAGGTTAAAGTCTCTTGTTTTGTTTTGCTTTAATGTGAGTCTGCCAAGCAAATGATCCACTTCACGGCCTCCTTTCTTCTCCAGAGGTTTCAAGAGTAGCCCATCCAAAGCAAGTTTGCCCACACTTGCTAAAGGTAAGAATGTCTTGAGAGAGGAATGGCAAGAAGCAGTCCCTGTCCCCAAAATGAGAGAATTTCTGCAGTGACCATGGTGATAAAGCAGCAGTGAGGAGATTTTGACAAAGAGAACAGCCAGAGGTGCAGCAGTCAGGGCACAGGAATTGTGGACCATCAGGGGTGGACTTTTGGAACTGCCTCTGGTGCTGCCCAGAGGTCAGAGGATCCTATTCACGACATCTGTCATAAGCCATGTCCCCTACTAGGGAAGACCTGCATCTTATTTAGTGGGAAAAAAAAACAGGTCATCTGGGTTTGCTTTTGGGGGTCTGACACTAAAATCTAGGACTATTTTAAACAGCCTGATATATCATTGGCTTGCTTTGCTTAGAAGACATAGAACAAATGAAGAGACTCCCTGTCAATTAATGGAATTCAGCAATTATTGACCTTTCTATAGTGATTTTGAAGTCTGAGATAGTGTTCTACTGCATAAAAGGTATAATAGCATACAGAAAACTCATTACATATAAAAGAATTATCAACAAATGAGAAACCTATGATGGAGTATTAGATGTTAATATATTAATTTTAATGTATATTAATATATGTATTAATATTTAAATTACATAGTACATAGTACATGTATTGATATATAATCATATAATATTCAACCCCTGAACATAATTTAATTCTGATTTGATTATGTATCATAATTTTGAAGTAGGAATGAATGTCAAAAGTATTTGGAAACAACCTCCTTTCAGGGCCCAACAGAAGCCTTCACTTCTCACACCATGAGGTTTTTCACTCTTCTGCCTGCCTTGGAGTCTTTGCCAAAACACAAGTGGTGGTGGCGGACCTCCTTGCTCCAGAAAGCTCTGTATAAATAGTGGTGGCTTATCCTAAAACAGAAACAAAAACAAAACCAGAATGTCTGAGACCACTATGGCAATGTGAAGGTTCCTGTATATCTAATCATTAGGATGACACAAGTACTGCTAATGATATAGGACCACTGAAGGGTTTTGAACTTCATGAAAACACAGTTTACGTATCAACAAGAAACATAGTCTTAACCACGAACACTTACATTTTATTGAAATTATGTCTTTTTTTATCCTTTCTCCCAAAATATTTTCAAAACAATCTCTATTTATCTCATTATAAAATTTGCAAAGATTATGGGTTTGAAGCTTGAAGAACTTTCCATGCGAAATTAAATGTAGCAGGGTTGAAAGTACATGCTTAGCAAGAAAGAGGTACTGGATTCAATACCCAGCACTAAAAAATAAACCAACCATTCTCATTCAATCAAGGCAGCCATTTTTTTTTCAAGGAAATAAAAAAACTGAGAACATTACTAGAGCCCTTGAGGCCTTCATTTGTGCCGGGTCTGGTTATCAACACACTAGTGGTAAATTCCTGACTTAGTGCTTTAGATAACTTTGACTGTCTTTGTACTGTACATAAATGGATTGTAATATATACTCTTTCTACCTAACATTTGTTTACAATTATGGCTAGAAGACAATGTTGATTATAGGTGTATTTTTAAAAGTTATTACTGTGTAGTATTCCATTACATAAGATATCATGTATTTATTTATCCATTTTTATGCTGGTGAACTTTGGATTCATATGTCACTTTTAGTAGACATGGTTCCTATTTGTTTGATCATATATCTAGTAGTCAATTTATAGAGCATAGGAACTAATATATTTAGATTTAGAAAATGACTCATGAATTCTAACCACTTTTTCATGCTATCAAAAATTTGTCATCTTCTTTGATAAAATGTGGGGTTGTTACTTATTGGCCCCCTTGGCATTTACTTATTAACTTCTAGCAGTTCTTCATGACGCTTTCTTGGGACATCTGTAATCAGGGTATCAAGCTCCTCAGCTGAGGCAGCTTTTCCTTTGACTCTTTTAATGATGTTTTTGACATGAAGTTACTGTTCATGCAGCCCCATTTACTGATTTGCCCTATGGTGAGAAGTGTGTGCATCTTGTTTATGAAGTCTTACAGTCTCACTCCCAAGATTTCTGTGCTCACAGGCAATGCCACACGAAAGCTTTAGCAAGTGGAAGGGATTCCTTCCCTAAGAACTGCTGCTCCACACTCCCCATTCCCTGATGTGATACGATTCGAAACCTTCCAAAATAAATGATCATGAGACTTAATTCATCCTGCCCTTTACTTTTAGTCTACATTTATCCTTTACATTCCCTCTTTTTGGAAAGGTGATGATTATAATTAATATGGGAAAATGTTGGGAAGAATGGAGAAAAGGGACTACAAGAAAAGTTTGGCATTACTGACAGATTCAAAATCAATCTCCAGCAGGGCAGATTGGTGGCCAATTTCTTTGTTTCTGAAGACCCAAAATCTCTAAGACAAATTGAGAAGATGAAAAGAATTTTTACAAGATAGAAGATTGTAGCACAAAATCTTCCCATTTTATAAAACATACCTTAAGTATGCCTTATATGAAGTTATGATTTGAATGGCAGTGGCCCTTTCAAAATTTGTATATTGAAATTTAATCATCAGTGTAATAGGATTATAGGGCAGGATTTGGGAGGTATCGGGAGGGCTTTGCCCTCATGGATGGGATTATGGCTTTTAGGTGTGGGTGGAGGCCATAGTTTATCCTCCACCTCTCTTTTGCACTGTGAGGACACAGGCCCATCTCCCTCTGTCCTTCCATCCCTTCCACCATGTGAGGACACATTGTTCCTCTCCTCTGGAGTTGCAGCAATAAGGGACCCCCTCGCCAGCAGAGAGAGCAGGCTTCATGGATACCAGTGCTACTGCCTCCTAGCTGTTGGACTTATAGCCTCCAGAACTCTGAGAAATAAATTATAGTTACTCTCAGATATTACCCATTCTAAGATATTTGTTGTAGCAGCACAAAATGGAAAAACAGGAGTACTGGATAAAATTATTTGAATCATTTCTTCCTTTTAATGGAAATTTCTTAGAGTTATTGTAAATATATGTTGGTATCAGCATTCATTGCATTCTGGTTTTTTTTTTTTGCTCCTTTATTTCTTAAATGTAACTGTAGTCATTTAAGTGGAAGTTATTTCCCCATTTTCCTTAATGCTATTTCTGTATAACACAATGCAAAGCATGAGTTACTCTGTATGTGTATAAATAGGAATGTGATTCTTCTTGCAAGTGTGTGTGTAGGTGTGTGTTTGTGTGTGTGTGTGTGTGAGTGTGTGTGTGTGTGTTGCTAAGAGAACAGATTCCCAAGATAAGTCTATTCCCAGATAGATAATGATGTGAGTCTAATGAATGTCAGTCTCACAACTTCAGAAAGTATCATAGAGAAAAGTAAGGATCACTTCAATTGAAGTAATTTAGTAATAACAATTTTAAGAGAGATTAATGACCTGAAAAGAGGTAAAATTAATAAATGCAGTAAAAAGAAGATATAGAATTTAATATAGTTTTTGGTTGGACAGCCTGCATTAATGTCAACAGAAAAATTCACAGGTTAGAGGAGGGCTTATCAGAAAAATCTAAGAGGATATTTGACTAACTTCCATCCATTTTCACTCACTGCATCAAGATACTAAGCCAGGAAGGTTAAATTAGAAGCTTCTGCTTTTTTAAAGGAGGGGGCCAAGATAAATAAGTAGGATAGGGGAAGATTAAAATGAATTATGTTTCATTATGTTCTTTCTTATGAAATTGATTAATTATGACCAGCTTTGTGGTTATAAGATTTTTAGGATTATTATGTGTAAAATTGAACAAAGCAAAATAAGCTTGTTATTTTTCAATATTAATTTTGTGTTTTCCAATCATTATTCATATAATGATCACAATACTTTGGATAGCTTTCTGTTTAAAGAGTATAGAAACACAAAATCTAAGTATGGTATATGTCTAAGCAAATTTTTTATATTTATTTTAATACATTTTCTCTGTAATATATTTTTCTTAATTATAAATGAAAGAACATATCACGGTTTGGGTCTGGAACATCCCCCAAATTCTCATTTTGAAGCACTGTCTCCAGTGCAACCAGGTTCAAAGATGATGCTTTTAGGTAATGATTGGGTCATGTGGCTCTAATGTCATCAGTGGATTAATCCATTGATGGTGAAATGTTCTACTGAGAGCTGGGACATAGTTGTAAGAAGCAGGTTACTGGGAGTATGCCCTAGAGGGGCGTATATTCTCTCCAGCCCCTCCTCTTGTCTGTGTTTCCTGGCTCATGTTCCTTTGCCACACTCTTCTGCCATGATGTCTCTGTCTAGGGCCAGCCAACCATGGACTGAATCTTCTGAAAATGAGAGCCAAAATAAATCTTTCCTCGTATAAATGCTCTTGTCAGAGCCAAAATAAATCTTTGCTTGTTTAAATGCTCTTGTCAGAGCATTGTATTTTGGTTACAAAAATGAAAAGCTGAGTAACAGAACACTAATTCATTTTAAACACAAATCTTAAATTTGCATTTGAAATTCATTTGAAATGAAAAGATTACATTAAACACATAAGAAAAAGTGAAAAACATCAGGATGAGTTGCTTGAAATATGTCATAGGCAAGTGTTCCCTTCTTACAAGTTGATCTTCAGAGTAAACATTGCTGGCTGAGCCAATTCAGGGATGACCTCAGATCTGCACCTCTTTCTACAGCACCACGACCATCTTCCTAAACATGAAATGCCGATGGCTCCTCCACAGGATTGTTCGCTATCTTGCACATATCTTATGGACTGGTTGATTTGCTGCCTCTTGTTCAACTGAATGGAGACAATACATATGGTTAAAGAGTCAACACCTCAGAACATTCTCCATGAGTTTGCTTGGGTTGTTTCCATGGAAACCTGAAATTATGGTAAAACTGCATGTTTATTTCACTGTTATCAAAATGTGAGCCCATGAACTGACAGACACTATCATATCCTTAACATTTCAGTGGGCTATTTCCTTTCCCTTAAGATTTAATTTTCTCTGATACTCTATCTTCCAACTTTTCCCCTTGGATTTTTGGAATATCTCTTTCATGTTAAAACAACTGTGGTTTCCCTCTACTCTGCTTTCTTCTGTGAACACTGCTGCAGATTTCCAGTGTTTATTGAAGACATTGCTTCCCCTTGATGTACTTTCAAGGGGAGAATAATTATTGTGCCATATTCCAGAAACTTTGATGTTTAAAGTAAAGTATATCTAGATCATATAGCAGATGAATAAATAGCTAGAATTTGCTTCAAGCACAATGAAGTTCATTTTTACAGTTTGGTAAGTGATATAAAGCTAACTACCTTCACAATCTCTTCTTAAAGGACTCAATTTTTATGTAACCCTTAAATTTTTAAGTAGCTTTGAGATAATCAAAATAAACAAAACCCATATTATAAGGCAAATAACATGTTTTTTTCTTTTTCCTACTCCTAAATAATAAATGTATATCTCTATTGACAAACTGGCATACAAGATATTTCCCAGGAAATATATTTAGAAATACTAGGGCAAATTAAAAACAGCCTCACTATAACCTAATAGAAAGTATCCAAGAGGCCTCTGAGTTCCCTGTGGAATTAAAATGGTCATTTTTCAATGCTGATACCATGTATTGGGATATAAATAAGCAATTTAGGCAAGAGATTACCTTTTGTGTGTTTGTAAATAACATATAGTGCTTTTTAAAATATGAACTCCTGGGGTGATAGGTCTAGTTGAGAACCCAGGTGTCTTCAAAGTTTTTTTTTTTTTTTTCTGGGGACCCTCAGGCCTTAGTCAGCCTTCCACTTTGAGAATCATTAGCCTAAGCTTTACACAGCAGCATTGGTAACTACCACTCTACAGCTGGTCCCATGTTATGAAAGCAGCTCAGGATCATTGCAATTGATGGATGATGGAGAATGTACCACCTACATACTCTTGCTATGCATTTTATATTTAAAAATCCATTAAATACAAGCTGATTTATGCAGACATGATTCACTTTACAAACTTCAATGCACTACACTTGAGCTGCTGAGGAACTTAAAGGGAGGTGGTATACTGTCATAGTTGAATGCATACATTTTTGCATCATCCAACCTTGACTTTCCCTCCCAGCTCCATTACTTATCAGCTTCATGATTTGGGGGAAATCACCTAACTTCCTTAAGCAACATTATCTTCACATTTTATTAGGGGATGATAATAGACTCTGACTTAAATATTTCTTGTAATGATTGTATGAGACACAGTCAGAAGTTGTTTCACACGATGACAGGTGCATGGTGGCCTTCCACTCATACTAGCTGTTTACTCAAAGGTGAGCATTAGAAAGCAGAGTTGACGATATCAACAAGACTCATTTCACTACTCTGTAACTGCCATCTCCCAAGCTGCATCGTCCCAATCTGTATTTATGGTTAAGTCCTGCTTCCAGGTTATAAGGCTGTAAGGTAGAAAAGAAGGACCCAGCTTCCAGGTTATCATGATCTGTGCTTTTTGTTTACAAGTGCCATCAAATCTGCTTTTTTCTGATTTCAGTTAGTACCCCCCTGACAATTAAGAATATCTATGTTTTAAGTAATTTCTCTTGCTTATGAGGTAGTTAATTTTTGTCAATTCATATTCACCAAACAGACTTGTGGGTCAGATTGTGGCCTCTGCACAGGCATACAAACCTAATGGCTCCCACAACCCACTGCCTCCCCAGGTCCCTTCTCTCCCTGATGCTCTCCCTTCTACTTTCATTATGTCTCTTTTTTCCACTGTTCTTTTCCCTCTGTTTCCACATGTGAGATAAAACATATGCTATTGTTCTCTCTGAATCTGATTTATTGTGCTCAAATTATTGTCTCCAGTTCTACCCATTTGTCTGTAAGTGACATAATTTAATTATTCTTTATGGCTGAATAATTCCCTGATCTCTTTCTCTCTGTCTCTCGGTGTGTGTGTGTGTGTGTGTGTGTGTGTGTGTGTGTTTGTATAATTTTCTTTATCCATTCATCTGATTACACACAGTTAGTCTAATTCCACAACTTAGCTATTATGAATTGTGTTGCAACAAACACAGGCATGCATGCATCTATAACTGACTTTATTTCTTTTGGATAAATGCCAAGGTGTGGTGTAGCGGGATCATATTCTATTTTGAGCTTTTTGAGGAAACTCTAGGTTGATTTTCACAGTGGCCTATAATTGATATTCTCACCAACAGTGTGTAAGAGTTCCTCTTTCCCCTGTATCTTTGGCAGTATTTACTGTTAAATTGTGTTCTTGATTATTGTCATTCCAACTGGAGTGAGATGGAGTTTCAGGTAGTTTTAATTTGCATTTCCCTAATGGTGAAAGATGTTGGACATTTTTTCATCTATTTGTTGGCCATTTGTTTTTCTTTTGAGGGTTCATTTGACTGTATATCGATTTTGGTTATTTGCCTGATTTAATGTTGAGGGTGTTTTTTAGCTCTCTATATGTTCTGGATACTAATCCTCTGCCAAAAGAGTAGTGTGTGAAGTTTTCCTCTCATTCTGTAAGCTGTCTCTTCCCTGGTCCTTCTTTCCTTTGCCATATAAAAGCTTTTTGAATTCATGCTGTACCATTTACTGACTTCCTATTATTTCCTGAGCTATTGGATTCTAATCAGCAAGTCTTTGCCTACACCTATATGTTGATGAGTTTCCAGTAGTTTTTCTTCAAACAGCAGAAAAGTTTCTGATGATTATATTTCTAAGGTTGGGAATTTTGAGTTATAATTTGTACACAGTAAAATTGTGTACAAATTATAACTTCAGAAGTTTTAGCAGTTGTAAAACAACCACTCTTTTCCCACACTCCAAACAATTTTCTGTGCTTCTCTGAAGTTGAGGGAATTTTAAAAGTGAAAAGAAAGGCCTATTATCTGCTCCCACAATTTTAGGGTGGATTTATACTAATTAATTAAAAATTCATATTAATTAATTGCTTAATCAGAGTTAGAATAAGTAGCAAAATTCTTGAAAAAACATGCCATCTTTGTTGCCATATATTGTGGTTTTTCTTATTTTTAATAATAGGAGAAGATTCAGTAGCTTCATAAACACAGGGTTTGTAAAGGACTCATGCAAATATAATATTTGGTATCAAGCTGTTAGAAATGTAGATATTGTGCTGAACTGAACCTAGAGAATTAATGGACATATGAATATTTGAAAAATAAAACAAAAGTTTCTATTGAAATTTTCTTTTTGGTTCCTAACCTTAAAAGTACTATTCTAGGTGATGCCTTCCAGGGTGGTGGCATATAGAGTTCCCCAGACCTTCTTCTCCTAAGAAAAAGTATAACTGATAAAAAGGAAATGAAAATGAATAAGCAACCACCATGCAAAGTCTCTAGGTTCATGGCAAATGAAGAAACATTTATTTAAGAAACTGCAAAATCTAGGTAAAAATAGTAACACTCTGTGGCACTTGGCCTGCTCATCTTCTCACCTCAATATGACTGTGGGCTCTGACACCACTGGGTCCCTCTCTCCTCAGCACCCAGGAGAGGTCTGAAGCTGTTCCCCAGGACCGGGAGGTCATCAGCGTCTCATACCTGATTCCCTAGCTCTGTAATGTGCAGGCACCATTCTCGGTACAAACGAAGCCATTCTAGTTTTTTTCCATCCAGCCAACCAATGCGCATCAGGTGAAAGCCACTACACTGAGAGCAGGCACACTGGCCTCGGGGTGCTCTTCGCCCACCTTGCTCATAGTTCCATGCTGTTACTGTAATACCTGAGGCAATCGGCTTATTAGAAAAAAAGGTCTCACAAGTTTCAAGACTTCAATGGTCGATAGGTCTGTGGTGGCATCAGATATCACACCATGGGGGTGTGGTGGAGGTGCCTGTTGATCTCATGGCCGGGAATGAAAAAGAGAGCAGAAGAGATGAGGGCCCCACAATCCTCTTCAAGATCATGCCCTTGAAAGACTGTGCATGTAGCTCAGGTAGATCAGTGGCCTTACATCCAGGAGCCTCTGGCTTCAATCCCCAGCACTGAACACACACACATACACACACACTCACACACCAAACAATAGCACATGCTAAGAGGAACAAGGGGCAGAAGTCAGCGACTGACCCATTTGCTCAGCATCCTTACCCGGAGGCAGCCAAGTGGGCTGGGGTCCCACGCCCAGTGCAGAGCCCTGGAAGGGAAGTGTTGTTGGTGGGAGCAGCGACTGGTAAAGACAGAAGACTGAGTCTTATCCAGAACAACTGGCTTTATTTGCAGCAGAGTGAGGGTGACTGGAGCCTAGAGGGTGCTCTTAAAGGAAATTGAGACATTTTGGTGAGCAATTAACAAGCAGCCAATTACTCCATGAGAGCAATTGCTAAATAGGAAACCAGAGGTTACTAGAGAGAACAGGAGAAAGAAATAGTAAAGAGGAGCCTTAATGGGATTGGAACAAGCCTCAGACCTGGCCTCGTGATTGGCCTGTAATGGGTCCTACAGTTTAAAACATTGCAGGGCCATTTATACTCTGGGACAGGCATTATCAACAGCTCTACAGCAATAGGCTGGCCTCAGTGAAGGTCAGCGGGCGGGCCAATGCCAGCTGATACCACTAGAGGCTCACAGAAAGTGATCAGGGAAAGAGCAAGTCACTGAGACCCCGCTGAAACCACAACCACCCCGGAGTGGAGTGAGCATTCCCACACCTGTGCCCTCTGGGAGTCACACAACTCTCTAGTTAGATCTGCAGCAGGAATGTGTGTGCAAGGCAACCAGGAGCCCCCTTAGAAACCAGCATCTAAGTTGTTGTAATCTGTTATGTAAACTTATATCACATGCAAAGAAAGAGGAAAGTTGACACAAATATAACAAATAAGTAGGAGAAATTTCATTTTACAGGTCCAGATGACCAACGTGGACAAATACATTAAACCCATGTTGGTAAAAATAGGCAATATTCACATTTCCTTTGTGATAAGGCTCCGAAGTAGCCTTGGGTCTGTTTGGAAAACAGACCAGTCACTGAATATTATTATTTAAAATGCTGAGAGAAGTACAAAGGTGAGCTAGAACATGGTTTAAATTTTAAACAAGGATGGGTTTACAAATTAAATCTTGAGGCAAAGAAATATTCTTAACTTATTCATACTATTTATGAGGAAAATGAAATTACTTGGAGAAATCACCATGTGCTGCTTATTTGCACAAAACTCTTCACCAGAATTTGTTATCATTGTTGGCAGAGACATAATCAATTGTATTGTGGATTATTAATCTCTGAAATTGCCTTGAATTGGGTGCAAAATGCCGGATGAGGTTCATATAACATGTCATTATTAATTAGATGGGAAAATTCCTGGTGAGAAGCTCATTGTAGGCAAAATAAATGGTTTTCATTAACTAGTAATTAACCTGGCCACATTATGAAGGTCAAAATTAGTCTACGGCATACAACATCTTTCCTGCAGGTTCCTAAAAATACATTTGTTAATATAAATATTCTCTTGGTCAATGCAAGTAATGACAAAGGCAGCTCAGAATAGACCCATAAGCAAGAAAATCCCCAACAGAAGGGCACCACGTGCTCATGGGGTCAGGAGGAGAGGAACCTTAGCTGACCTCAAGCTGTTTATCTCATATTGTCACCGACAGTGTCTTATGCAATTTTCTTTTCAGCAAAGTGCAATTCTATTATTTCCAAGTTAAAGAAATCCAACGTGCAAACATGGGCATATGAGTATTTGCATAATAGACGGACCAATGAGTAAGTTATTAAGGTACAGGAAGCACCTGTTAGTGTACATGTGAGCAAGCACATTTTCCCTAGCAAAGTGAATGCTAATGCCATATAGAAAATTGGGGTAGTGGAAATTGCATTGCTTGGAAAAACAAAGAAACAGTAGAATAGAGAAAGTGAGAGTTAATGCCAATGTATTGTAAATAATTTAAAAGTAAATATTTAATTGTCATTTTTAAGATTTAACAACAACAACAACAAAAATCCCACGGAGGGGTCAGGGCATATGCAGTTTGGAGGACATAAACATTCTGGCCATAGCTGCAGTCAAGAGCAGGGGACTCCTATGTGCCCACTGGAGTCAGAGTCTGGACAGAAGCCTGGAGACCATGGGGTTCCACAAGAGGGGCTGAGAAGGCTTCCTCGGTTCCAAGGTCCTCGGGATCACTCCTGGGATGTTTACTTATGTGAGCAAATTTTTAGAAAGTATGTGCATATTGGATATTATAAAATCAGCCTGAAAATAATTTCAGTTTGTAATCACAGGTTGATGAGTATGATTTCAATGGTTGAGAGAAGATTCGGAGTTTGATATAAGTCTGTAACCAAGTGAGAACAAATTGGTAAGCTATAATACTTAGGATCTTCTTAGGAGAAGGGATTCTTGCTTGCCAGTTAGCAACCAGATTTTCTTATGATTTTCAGAACTTGTCGTCAAGTAAGTGGGAAAACCTTTTGAGAAAAGTGCAAAGCGGTCAAATGATCTGCCTAATGAAAGAGCTTTCCTTCCACTTCCCTTAGTAGTCACGTGCCTGCCTTATAGGACCAACTCTTATGCAGGGAGAGAGAGAGAGAGAGAGAGAGAGAGAGAGAGAGAGAGAGAGAGAGAGAATGAATATGGGGCCATTGAAGGCATCAGGAAGCAACCAAAGTCAGGCAGACACTGGAGGAGAGTTTACAACTGGGGGAAAAAGAAATACATTTATAAGACGTTACATCTGAAGGCAGGACCAGAGAACCACTATAAAGGACCTTAGAAGTCTGATGGAAACCAACAATTTACTGGCTGAAAAACAGGACAGAGTTCATCACGAACAAAGCTGCCTGAATTATTCTGAGAAGCAGAGAGCCACCAGGGAGAAAGTAAATCCGAAAAAAGAATATTTGACAGCATGTGGTACACAATTTTCCCAAAATTGACAGAAAAAAAATGTATATTCAAGAAGGTCTTAGAAATGACTGCTAACCTATTAATGAATGGAGGCCAGAAAACAATTGAGTGACATCTTTACTGAAAGGAAAGTAAATAAAAATGATTATCAACATCAACTTCTGTAGGTGCTGAAAATATTCTTGCAGTTTGAAGGTGGAGTTAAGACATTGTCAGATTCCACAGATAGTGTGACATCATAGTCAAGAGAGGGAAAACACTGACTGCATTTCATTCTGTACTTAAATAATGAATCTGGCCCTTCAAGTATACAAAAGAGCGAATGTGTGAGTGCACATAAAAATACTACCTTTCTTAGTTTACTTAGCATATATAGAAAGCACAAAAATTATGGTGTTTTATGGGGCTTCTGGCACATTCATCTGCATCACATATGATAACCAGAGCACACAGAACAGGACACAGACACAAGGGCCTGGTGCAGAAAGTCCCACATTGCGTGGAAGGTGAAATAATGTTAACTCTAAGTAGGTTGGAGAAGTCAAGGATACATATTGCAATCCCTGAACAATAATTAATCTGCAGTTTGGGTTATTTTAATTTTCTTTTTTATGTAAGAGCAGATATTGCTTCAATACGTTGAAACACTATTGCCAAAGTGCCTGTTGTGAGTCAGTGTGGGTAAAATACAGACGATAACATCACATAACTTCAGTTGAGATCAGTCCAATCATCAAAGCAGCCTTATAAATAACAAACAACATTTTATCTGCTTTTATATTTGGGGTGACTTCCTGAAGAATTTCACATCTTACCAAACTAAATAAAATGTATTCAGAAGGCCATTTAATTCTTATGCATTTTCTTTATTTAATCCAGTTCAATATCATCATGTGTGGGGGGGAATGAAAACATACAGAAACATAAAGGATTAATAAAACAGAGAGCAAAATTTTGTTAATTAGAAAGTTATGCTACAAAGTCACTGTACTTTAGATTTTTCAGTGAAATGATATTCACTTAATATCTTACTCTTAACAGTTTTACCCCATTTATAAAGCAGGTGTTTAAATGTATCATCAGTATGTTGGCCAGATTTCTCCAAAGAATCAGAAGCAATAGGATATTGGGAGAGAGGAATCACCTCCCTGAGGAGCAGATCAGCAGGCTGAAAATATGGAGATGTGGGGAAGGGTCGATGGAACTGTCCTGCGTTGGAGACACACAGAACCCTCAGGACGACTTTCTAGGTCAGACTCTTAAGACAGAATTGCTTCCTGGAATTGCTTCAGGAAACCTCAGTGTTTTCTCTTAAGCCCACTAACTTCTTGGATGAGACCGATCACATTCTGGAAGGTAATTACCTTTTCTAACATTACTGATTTAAAGGCTGATTACATATAAGAAATACCTTTGTGACAGCATCAGGACTTGTGGACCAACAAATGGGAACATGGTCTAGGTTAGCCCAGTCGACATGCAAAACTAACATCAATGTTTGTTGTTTTATAGGTATAAATACAAGCTATATGTATCAATGGCATAAATACATAACTGTTATGGACACTCTTCTAAAGTGTTCTGTATATTTTGAGAGAGAAAACATGCACAAATGAAAAGTAAAATGGTTAAAAGTGATATTTAATTGACTGTGTATTCAAAAATATTTGATATCTGTGAAAAAATTGTTCCAGGACCCTTCACAGAAACTTGAATAGCTACTTACATAAAATGTACATTTTATGTGCATATTTGCATACAACTACACATCTCCTCTCACATGTGTTGAATCTTCTCTACATTAATTATTTTACTGAATTAAGTACAAATGCTATGGAAACAGTTGTTATATTGTGTTTTTTGGGGGAATAATGGCAAAAATCTGAACTTATTGAACACAGATGCAATTTTTTTTCAAATATTTTTATTCATTAGTTTGTTGAATCCATGGTGTAAAACTCAAAGATATGTAGAGCTAATAATTATTTTGAAGTTTTCAAAAACACTCAATTTTAAAATCATTTATCTATATTTTAAACCTTTAAATTTTATAGCTTAAAACAGTAATTTTGGAGGTGTTAAACATTATTTAGCTTTCTCAGACGTCAAAATTCCTATCATGTTTAGATGAGCAAATAATTCCTCTCTGAGAAGAATATCAACCTTAGAAGAAGCTGCTTGTCCTTTCCACAGGTAAACCAAGTACAGTGAAGCAACCATTTAAAGAGTCATATGTTACGACATATAACATATGACATATGTTATGACATATGTTATGACATATGGTTATGAGAGGGGCCTTGAGGTGTCTGCAGTTCCGGAATGCTGTGTAGAAGTTCTCGTTAGCTGGAGTGCAGGTTGGTCCATTACACTTCAAAACAATTCACTCCTTTTTATTCATTTATGAAGCAAGAAGAGAGATCACTTAAAAAAAAATCTGGGCTGGGGATGTGGCTCAAGCAGAAACGTGCTCGCCTGGCATGCGCGGGGTGCTGGGTTTGATCCTCAGCACCACATAAAATAAAATAAAAAGATGTTGTGTCCACCAAAAACTGAAAAATAAATATTAAAAAATTCTCTCTCTCTCTCTCTCTCTCTCTCTCTCTCTCTCTCTCTCTCTCTCTCTCTGTTTTAAAAAAAATCTTTGCATTCACAGAGTGAAACACTTTACAATTTGGTTCAGAAATGTTACTATCTACCCCCCAGTAAGGTTTTAGAAATTAATTATTCATTTACTTATTTATTCATATGCAAGATGCTACATTGTGAAGATAAAATTTTGTTGAAAATTAAGCTTAAATGCCATAGAAGCAGAAGGTGAGGATGTTAAATCATGTGCAAGCATTTTCCAACTATACAATGGCTAATCAGAGTCATTTTTAGAAGCAAGTATGTGAAAATAATCCAAACACTCTTCCATCAAAGAATAGAAAAATAAGTTTAGTATGGTCAAATAGTGGATTCACTAAAATAAGTAAATAAAATGTACTTGTATCAAAATAAACTAACTTTAAGTATATAATTTTGAGTGAATAAAAAGCATGCTTTAAAAATCCCAGGAAATGATATGTTACTGTGTAAGGACCAGAAACAATATATCTTCTTTATAGACATACACATATGCAAAAGTATTTGTGAAACCACAAATGGACAGACACACATTCACCCAGAATCTCCGGCAAAAGATGGAATGAAATATGACCAGGAGGGACAGAAGAGATGGAAAATATATGCAAACACAATTACAGTGGTTAAATGTGTGGTTATTAGCATATGGCTCTCTGCTGCATGAATCTCTATATGTTCTAATCTTTGCAGAAAATCACCATTAAAACAAGAAAAAATAATAAGATATGATAGTAGAAGCAGTGATAGTAGATAGATCTTTGGGAGGAAGAACTGCTGCTTCTGACCAGAGACCTGCATCCATTTGGCCCTTTCACAGAGGAAGGAGCAACAGGCAGCCCTATTTCACGCCCTCCCTCATTCCTGAACAGTACACATTTCGTCACCCATCAGTGCTCCTTAAGAATCCTAAAAGAAACGTCTGTGAATGTTGCAGGATTCATAATATTATTTCAAAACGTTAAAGTCTAGCCAATACACTTGATGATGCAAACTAAGCATATTAAAATAAATAATGATGATAAATGAGTCAATGACAACTAAGTTAGTATTTAGACAATAGTACTTAAAATGCTTGCTAAGATTCAATTTGATGTATATCCTTATTTAAAATTTAAATAATCATAAGGATATTAAAATATTGAAGTATTATTATCTGCACCATTCACAGAATGACAAAGAGAGCATTTGTGATCTTGGAAAAAAACAAATAAATAAGGGCCTAAGGAGAATGAAGCCGTGTTACCTGGGTCCTTCATGCACTGTAAGAGACATCTTATCCTACAAAACAGTGCAATTCTATACACTGTGAAAAAGAAACACCCTGTAATGAGGGAACAGATAAAATATTCCTTTTGCCACTACAGAGTTGCCTACAGAGAGACAGGATTGAAGTCTTATTTTCCCTGCAAACATACACTTTTAGAACGGGATTGCTCAATAACTCCCTGCTGCTTTTATCAGAAAGGCAGTTAGAAATCATGCAAACTCCACTTCATATTCCATCTCCCATGCTGCATTTAATAATAGGATCTAAAATAAGGCCACTTAGTGAGCCGTAATGCTGCAGCTCATCGTAACAAAAAAATCGCCATTTTCAGGAGATTGTCAGAACATGCAAAGTGAAATTGTTCACATATCCCCAAAGTTGGCTCTCTGTAACTTTTAAATCTCTATCACATACAGCAATTATAGCTCAAGTTATCATCAAAAAGGTACAAACACTGGAAAAGAATCAAGGAATTGTTCTCGTAGTCAACAGAAATTAGAAATTCTATTACTGTGACTCTTGTACTAATATCAATTATTGACAATTTATTTGTATTTTTGTTTAAACAAAATGATTCACCATATTAACATAACTGAACACACAAATGGTCAGTAAACCACTAAATGTTTTTTTTTTTTTTAACCTAGTCACTTTGGCACATTTCACCAGAATATTTGTGCAGATATTCAGTTAAAAACCAGTAGGAAAGTATGCATGATTCATATCATGCATGGCTTTTATAATGTGTGCGCAATGTACTCTACTTCAATTTCAGTCTAGACTATTAGATTAGGATAAAATCTATCTATATCTTTAATTTGCAGATGAGTTAAATGGGATTCAAATAAGTCAGATGGTGGACACAAGTACTTGAAAGAAAAGTCACGAGTTCTGGAACACCCAGACAGTTTATCTGTCTAAGGAATATAACAGATAAAAAAAATCAATGAGATAAGCCAATTATGAAACTGCATTCAAACCAAAACATTAATGAATTAATAATGAGGATAATTGCTATTGATCCAAAGCATAAAAGTCCTCATGTCAAATCATCATATTGTAAGAGGAGTACTATAAAAAGATTTTGGCACAAAGAAACAATAACAGAAGAAGGTCTTTAAAAATTGTTCTTAATCATGTTTAATAACAGTTCATAAAAGCTTTTATGTAAAAGTAGTTTTATGCCAAGAATTTGCTTGTTGTTGAGAATGCAAGAAAAATAACACAGTCCTGCTTCTAAATCTCTCAAAGGCTTCTGTGAGGGACAGTGATATGTGAACACCTACTGAGGGCAGCAAGGACAGCTCTGCAGGTAAGTGTGCAGGGAGCAGGTTGTCACATGTCAGGAGCATCTCTAAGAGTGTGTGGGGTCAGGAGGTGTAACTGGGGGGAGGGGAGGGGAGAGTGCAAAGATGAAAAGCAAAAGAGGATCTAGCAAAGGGAGAAGAAAGCCTGCAAAAGGCCAGGGAGAGGTGAACTGGGCCACACAGGGGTGGAGTGAGGATGGAGCAGGCTGGGGTACCCATGGGAGACCAGAGCAGGAACTGGCTGGGCAATCCCTCCACATCCATGTCCAGTTGACAGCACACCATGACCCAATCTGGCCCAACACTGGGTATACACAGGAAGCAGGAGGCAAGGCCCCTTCCTTCCTATTTCAGTGTGGGTTGACATAGTTAAGATGGAATTCATCTTGTGTTTGAGGAGGGGGTTGAAGCAATCTGAAGAGGGATGCTCCCTGAGCAGGCCTGAGTTTTGGAAAGAAGATTCCTATAGTTCTGTCCAGCGTGAGCTGAAGGGGCAGTTCTGCTAAGTAGAGGATGGTTAGGAACTTGTTTCCAGACTCAGGTTTTTATAAATCCTTCCTAGTATGCAGGAAATGTGTCCAGGACGGGGTGCAGAAAATACAGGCCCTTTCCATGCACCCTGCTCCCTCAACATAACCTGTGATTAAGGGAAAGCCATTGCTGTCACTGTCTATGAAGATCTGGGAAAGATAAAATAGTTTCTAAATGGCACAAACGTGGAGAAGAAACAAACAGGGCCACTGTCTCTGCTAGGTCTGTTACTAAGAAATGCCACTGCCAGCCGTGAACCTGTCACCAGCTCATCTCCCAGCCCTCCAGTGTCTCCTGCTGCTTGAAGGAAGGGATGCCAGGTTGTCCTCTGTGCTCCTGAATTCAGATGAGAACCTGGAGCCTGGCTCCTGCCTCTGGAGATCAGCCTTTCTGTAACGATTGGCCCTTTCCTCCTGTTTTCATTTCCCTGCCATTTCTTCAAAAACCAGAAATGAAACATAAATATTGCCTAGTTTTCATTTAACTTTTCGGATGTGCTTTGTACTTTCTCAGAACTTCTATTGCTTACTGTAGAAGTGCTTTTATGTTTCTTCATTTATCATTTTGTAATCCCAGGATGTACTATGGTAGCTCACATATGATGGGTCTGGCAAATTTATAGAAAACTAAGTTTATGTGATAGAAAAATAAGGAATGAATAGTCCCTGGCTTGGTCCAATCATTTAAGAAAGTACTCATGTTAATTGTGAATGTCTTTGCCTGGAGATCATCCTGCTTAAGGCACAAGGACATACGTTCTAACAATAGGATGTCCAATGCTCAATCCACACCGGGAGGAGGGATCACGCAGCTCAACACTGCAGACGGGTCTCTGTAGTCTGCCCGAGTTCATAGCACAAGTTAATTCAAATTAAATGGGGGAGTGCTTTTATTTTAAAAAAATACAGAAAAGAAATGACTTCTTCACTTGAGAAGGGAGCTGTGTGGTTCATAGATATACTTGGTGACACAAGTTCAAGAAAACAATGTACCAGAATTTTATTCTGAATATTTAAATGGTAGCAAAAATTTTTCAAGAGAAGAAAATATTAGGAATGATTTCACCAGTGATATAGAACTTAATGTTCACTAAGCAAGAATAATAAATAAGTGAGAGGTTTTCCTTTCAAGGTACGGTTTCAAAGCACTCATTGGAAATCTTACAGAATGTCAGACCAAAAGTGTCAATGAGGCTTGGTTATAGGAGGCAGATAGGGAATGTGGACCAAACCTAGTCATGCTTGTCACCTGGACTGAAAAATGATCACGTTCATCCTCTGGATGGCATGGATTCTTTTCTGAAGTGTAACACCTAATGTCTGCGTAATGTCCTCAAGCAAAATAGTCTATTTCAACCTAGGCACATCCTTCTGTGCTATGAGGATGATAATGATAGCTATTGGGTGGGGTTATTAGAAGACTACAAGAGGTAAGATATATTAGCTAAATAAAATTTTTACCACACAGCACTCAATAAATGTCAACTACTGACATTATTAATATATTGGGTGTTGACCCATAGAGTAGAAGGAATTGGAGGGCAGGCATTAATCCATTCAGTCCCAATGAATATTTCAATGAAATCAAAACAAGCAGATTAAAATAGTTTAGAAATCATAATCTAGACCACATGCATATTATTATATTAACATTATGTTATAATCAAACTACATGTTATACTATTATTTTATCTTATATAATTATATACAACATTTAATGTTTTATAGGTTCTCCACATCTCAGACGATGGGACAAAATGGGTTACACCGGGATGAAATTTGTGTGGCAACTACTCAACAATAGTTGCTTGCCTAAAATAGCTTCTCCCTTGTGAGATTCCCTCATCCTTTCTGACTAAATGTAGAACCACTAAAAATACAGGCAGGCAATGGCAGTCTCCTCTCTGGCAATTCCAGCCCACTTTCTGGGGCAGAAGCAGTCAATTCCTTTCCTGGCTGCACTGTTTATGGGCTCTGAGCTGCTGCCAGGAAGGAAAAGGGCCCTCTTCATCTTTCCTGTCAGGAAACCTTGGTCTGGGATGCTTTGTCCCAGTGCTGCTGGGAGCTTCTTTAGTACAGAGCCAACCTACCCTCCCCTCCTTATCCAGTGGCCATGGAAGAAAAAGAACACACACATGCACCCACTCAGCACCTCTCTTCTCTTTCCTCCAGGATGCTAGAACCTTCTCTGATAGCTCATTATCACAGAATAACTGCCTCATTTGGCAGTTCAGTTGGCAGTCCTTCTTCTGCCAAACCACTGAACCACAATCTCCAGCAAGGCCTCTGTAAGTCATAAAGCTAATGTGTTGGCCATGATATGGGAGTCTTTGTTGCATTTCTTAATTTATTATGAACAAGCAGAAAAAGAACATGATTCACTGGCCTGCTGGAGGCCCCCCAATATCAAGTGAAAAGTAAGAGTTCACTAGATTTTTCTCTTTTTCTGAGTAAATGGAAATAACACTAAATTGAACTAAATAAGCGAGAGGAAAAATTAATTAGCCTTAAAGTCCTATAAGTACAGCTAGGCTTTAAGAATACCTTGTGATTGGAACAGATTTAATAAATTATCTGCAATGGAAGGAGCCTTTTGAATACTTCTCTCTTCCAGGTTATGTAATAAGCATTTTGGTCAGTAAATAATGGGTTGCAAGGATTCCGTGGGAAAAAATGGCAGCTAACCTGAAGATTTAGAATGATTAGAAGTAAAGGCAACTAAAAACAATTAAAAATCGCCTGTTGCATGAGAAAGGAGAACCAAACTTTGACTATTTCAGTGCGACCCACTGGTAGCATGATGTTCCTGTGGACCAGCCCACAGTCCTCTGTGCCAGAACCATGCCAAAAGATCTCCTTCAGCCACGCTCAGCATTGCTCATGATTATTTTTAGAATAAACTAGAAGTTCATTTTATTTTCATAGTTGAAACTATTTAGAGTATTTCTACTCTTCCATAACTTTATTGTTAGAAACTATATGGACATGTTAGGTGCTTAGATATCATCACATGAACAGTTTGAAAGAGGCGATTGACAAATTGAAGGCACAGTTACCTTAGGCACAAATTCGAAAATTCAGTTTTTTACCAAATTCAATATAGAAATTAAATACAATCCCCATCAAAAATACCACTCACATTCTTCACAGAACTTAAAAAACAAAAATGATAGTCCCCAAGTTCAATGGCAAAAGAAAAGTCTTGGAGTAGCCATAAAACCCCAAGCAAGAATGACGCTGGAGGCATCACCACCCGGGATCTCAAATCGTACTAAACACCTGGAGGAACCAACATCTCACAGTATTAGGGTAGAAACAGACATGAAAACAATGGAACAGTATGGAGACCCAGACACAAATTCACAGAGACACAGCCACCTGATCCTTGACAAAGGTGCCACAAACATTAGAGAAAAGGTAACCTTTTTGACAAATGGTGCTGGGAACAAATTTCCATACATAGAAGAACAAAGTCAGTTCCCTATCTTTCCTTCTCACAGAAGTCAGTTCACAATGAACACATGACTCAGGAAGTAGACCAGGAACCTGCAACTGCCAGAAGAAACCACAGGCTCAACACTACAAAATACTGGGAAATATTGGGTCAGGATTGATTTCCTTAATAAGACTCCTGAAGCTCAAGAAATAAAACCAAGAATCAATAAGTGTCGTGGCTTCAAATTTAACAGTTTGCACAGCAAAAGAAACAAGTTTAAAGAGAGACCCTACACACCAGGCATTATCTTTTAGATATGTGGTGTCCCCCAGAGGCTCTTGTGTGAGACCGTGCAAAGGTGAAATGATGGGGTTATGAGAGCCTTAACTCAATCACTGATTGATAACCTGATAGGGATTAAATGGGTGATAACTGAAAGCAGGTAAGGTGTGGAGATGGGTCATTGGGGTGTGCTATCAGGTGTGTATTTTGTTGTGATGAAGATCTCTCTCTCTCTCTCTCTCTCTCTCTCTCTCTCTCTCTCTCTATCCCCCCCCCCTTCCTGGGGCTATGTTCCCAGATGCTTTCCTTTCCCACATCCTCCTGTCCCGAGGAATGGAGTTGGCCTTCTAGGGACTGTGACCTCCTGAGACCATGAGCCTCCAAATCAGCTTCTCCTCCCCACAAGTGCTCTTGTCAAGTCTTTTGGTCACAGCAGAGAAAAAGCTGAGTAAAACAACGGAAGAAAGTCTTTACCAGTCACTATTCAAAATGGATATTAATATCCAGACCACATGGAGAACTCAAAAATCTTAACAGCAAAACCACAAACAACCCAATCAATAAGTGGGGAAATGAACTAAATAAACGTTTCTCAGAAGAGGAAATGTAAATGGTGATCAAATATATGAAAAAATGATCAACATCCTTGGCAAACAGGAAAATGTAAATGTACACTGATAGTGAGTTAGGCAGCCGTCAAGAATACAAATCACATACTCTATATACAGAGTTACGAAAAATTGTGCCGTGAATGGATAATTATGAGTGTAATGCACTCCACTATTGCCATGTATGTAAGAAATAAAAAAAGAATACAAATCACAATCATTGGCGGCAAGAACGTGAGACAAAGGTGCATTCATGCATTGTCAGTAGGACTGTGAATTAAAACAACCACTACGGAAAGTGGCATGGAGATTCCTCCAAAGACTAGGAATGGACACAAAAAGAACTGATATTAGCATCCCTATAGAGACACATGTATACCGAAGTTCAGAGCAACAAAACTCACAATAGATAAGCTATGGAACTTAGTTGTTCTACAACAATGGATGAATAAAGAAAATGTGGAATACATACACAATGGAGTTTCATGTAACCCTTAAGAAGTATAAAGTTATGTAATTTACTGGTAAATGGATGAAATTGAAGAAAATTATGCTAATCAAGTAAGCCAGACTCAGAAAATTAAGGGTTGAATGTTTTCTTTGATGTGTAGAAATTATAAAGAAATAAGTAATTTTTTAAACAAGAGGGATCTCATGAAATAGAGGAGAGAACAGTGGAAAAGAGGAAAAGGGTGGAGGAACCGTGGGATGGAATCGACGTGAGGTGCACATAGGAACACGTCAGTGGTCTCCACCTTTATATATAACTGTGATGAACCAATTCCAGGACAATAGAGATGGGGGCTCAGAAGGAGGGGTGAAGAGAGGAAAGGAAGTAGTGCTGGGGGTCCAAGTGGATACAAGCGTTACACGCACTCATGAGTATGTCAGGTTAACCCCACAATGATGTAAAACTGTCATGCATGTACAAAAACGTAAATACAAAGTAGAGGGCAGGGAAAGGGTATGCTCTGCAAAATGGTGTCCAATAAAAAAATCAGTTATTTAACTCTTAAGTAACACATTTCATTTTGAGACTTTACTATGAGAAAATAAAGATAGGTGCAAATTTAAAATAAAGATTTTTATAACATTCACATGAACCTTTTTTTTATAACATTAGTATAGTATATAAAAAACATGAACAACTAAGTATTAACATTCCTTGTGGATTTTCCAAGAACTGATATGTTTTATACTCTCGGTGTAACTCTTGAGTTATATCTCTAGGTACTCAGTGTTGCCAATTTAAGGTACTTGGTTTGTTCCTCCACAGTAACCACGCACCAGCGGACACACACACCCCCTAATCCAGAGATGGTCTATAGAATACTTTTGTATGCTCACTCCTCTTTGTCTGTGGAATCCACACAGGTGGATTTTTGTCTGAAAAGAAGCGGTGGGGTGGGGGGGGAGTGTGAATAAGAGATTAAATGACCACAATCTAGAAAAAAGCCAAAACCACACTTGAGTAATCCAAATAAACAAGAATACTTTAAAAAAAGCAAATACTATTTGGAAATTACATTAACAGTATATTTCAAGCAAAGCTCCTGGACTATGTACATTATTGGATTATTTGTCCGCTGGAAGATCTTCTCCTACTGAGAAGGGTTTAATTATTCTGTACAATCAAATAAAAAATCGTCCGTCTGCTCGAGTCCTAGGCTGATTGATTGCCATTCTATCTCCCACCCTGACCTGCTGTCCTCACCAGTGCCATTTCATGGAAGTGGCAGGTCACTAGGGAGAACCGCATTTAACTCCCAACAGTTTGGTGGTTTGCAGCAGCTGAATTGTCTCCCCATGTCAGCATTATTGCCTGATGACTCCCCACGTTTTCAGAAGGCACAGACTTGGAACGCTTGCTTGTCAAGGACTGTTAGCCCACAGCCTTCATTCTTGAGTTCAGTTTATAAAGCACCAGGAGAAGTCCACTGCATATTCTGTGTTGTAGTCATTACAACCCTCCCGCCATCATAAGGTGGTCCATGCCCCTCACAGGAGTCTCCAAGAGACCCTGCTGAGTCAAACATAGTATCCTCAGAGTTCAACCTGTTTTTTGTATGGGTGTTGTTGATTTCATTCATTCATTAAACGAGTGTTTTTGGAACATTTCAGGTGTGCTATTAGACATCAAGTGGTTTTGTCGTGTAAGGTAGATCAAGTCCAAAATGAGGCAAGCCTTGTGTATTCCTACATGCCCCACTAGGCGTGTTGAACACTTTGAAACTGCAGGACTGTATTTTCCTTGAAGCTATGCTTTAACTCACCCTCAGGTCCTCTGCTGCATTGCAAGTTTTCAATTTACATTTGCCAACTTTTTTGTGAACTTACTGACCTCCTTATTTAGTATGTAAGCTATTCCAGAGCCATGTAGTTTTTTATGATTAACATATAATAGCTGTTATAATTGCCCATGAATACTTAGGAAAATAATAAATAACTTCACTTGGTTAATAAGTTTAATGTATAAACCCATTGTAATTAGAAAAAATAGAGAAAACCATCACCTAAACCCACCAAATTAAAAACATCTATTAGATTTATAGACAACTCCATATGCTTGCCTGACTCTTCTGGTATTCAAGACCTCTCACAGCCTGCTTCTGACTTCTCTCCTTTCTGACATGTCACCTGTTTTAACTTTTCCAAGGCTGTGTGGGACCATCAGAAATTATTTTATTCATTAGACTGACGTTTTTAAGGGCAAAGTCTTGGCTTATCTGTTCCTAGCTTCCTGCACCTAGGACAGGATCAGGCAGAGATTGACACATATCTTTCTAACTCTGATCCTGCAGGGATAACTGTTCTTGAAGTTGGTCTGCACTCTTCCATCTGAACTTGTATGAGCACTGTTATTGCCTGGAGGTATCTCATTTCTAAATTTTTTCTAAAGTCACATCACCTTTTATTTATATTTCACAAGTAATGTTAACCCTCATGAAAAGTTTGTACTGTTTTTTTCTTTAATTATTGTTATGTTATTGCCTTATTTGATTATGTTTTGTGACTGTAGAATATGATTCCTTGAGATGGAAACATTTTTATTTTGCTATTAACAACAAAACTAATAATAACATAATGATTCCAGCATTGAATTTATTGTGTGACTACTCTGAACCAGGTCAATAGGGAGTCTCTGTAATTGGTCCCTAAGTGTTTGTTCCTCCTTATTGTATTGCTTGCATTTTGTTTACTGGTAAGTAAGCATTTAGTAATGATTGATTTTATTTTAAAACACTATAGCAGATTATCTACATAGCACAAGCAGCAGTTAGTAGAAAAATGAGAAGAATTATATAATTTTTGCTACTTGGGACAACTTGAACCAGAAGAAACATACCTGAATATCAGCTCAAAGTAGCAGAAGGATGATTGATACTACAATTATCAATGCCATGTGTTGGCTCTGCATCATTGGGAATGATGGATATTTGGTTTAGTGTGCTTTGTTTTAGTCTCTGAGCTTGTAGAAAATATCTTTAGGGTTTTCCATTCAATATAAGTCCCCTAATTTCTGTCACTCTACTATCAACTGAAAACAAGACTGAGATTCAGTCGGCTTCTGACTTTGTCTAAAACTTCATTGGAAATTTTTTAGATAAAAAATACCTGAGTCCCAGGTATTTATGCTGTTTGGGTAATTTGTAAAAGGATATTTGATTAGGTTAGTTCCATGAAAGAACTTTGAGATTTTATATATTGGAATCAAAAGATTGGGAAGAATGCTTAATAATGTAGTATGAACTGATACTAAGGAACTAAACAGTGTCTTCTTCTATTTTATAAACTGCATTTATGACTAAATGGCTGATTGTCACTTCTCATAAGAATGGCTCAGGAAGGGATGAAAGGCATGGTACTGGAATTAACGAAATGAGCCGACACTAATAAAGGAAAAGTATGCAAATGCCAAAGAGCAAGGCCTTGTGCAGAGATGAGTTTACATGCAACCTCCTCATATTTATAGCTGGCAGAAGATTAATAGGAAATAACTGTCAACCAAACCTAGGACAGAAAAACACCAGGAAGGAGGAGAGACACCATCTGTCTTTCACTAATCAGGCACTCAGTGGCATAAGAGGGTGATGACAGTGCAGCTGCAGCCTCCAGGTGTACAGAGGCATATGGCCCATTCCTGCCCAACTGTGCCTCTTGGTGCTCATGCCAGCTTGAGCCTCTCACACACTTCCATTTCACTCCTGTATGTGCAAATAAGATCTGCTGCTGAAGTAAACTCTTGGTATTATAACAAATCCCTTTATTATTTGTTTCATTAGTGTCCTCATAATGAACTTATAGGGAGATATTCTTAAGTTGAGAAAACTTTACAGGTAACCATATTATACATAACACTTATTGAAAAAAATTAAGCGATAGTCACTATTACAGTGCTTTAAAAGTATAAACACACTTCTCCATGGTTACATCTAATAAGTGAAAGAAGATAGATCTGAACTCAGATGTTGTTAATTACAAAGGTCGTGCGTTGCCACTGCACTAATTTTAAACAGCATAGATATCCCTGTACATTCTGAACTCTATGAAACCAAAGCATCCTAACCACACTGATTTCATCCTATTTCTAGAAATTAACTGAATTGAAGACAAGATATTCCCAGTGATGGGTTTTAATATATCAATCATTTCTGAAATATCTCTCACCCCCCAAAATAGAGCTTAATTTCTCTATGCTTTTCCTATGGGTTGGATTAGTGGTTTACTTTTATTACACAGAAATGGTGGATATAATATCATGCCACTCCTAAGACGGGGTTATATGTAGACTGTGCCCCTCTCTGGTTCTCTCTGGGATCACCCAGGGGATCTGCAGCCCACTGTGAGACCTGAATGACAATAGCCATGTAATTGAGTTTGGCCACAGAAATCCGTCCAGAGAGCTCTAAGGGGCTAGACTGCAGTTCAGAGCCACAGTTTGACAACAGCCTCTGAGAGATTCCCAGTCAGATCCACTCAGATGATCTACCTCCAGGATCCTCAGCTTCTAAAACTGCTTAAAATAAGAAATCTCTGGTTTTCCTTAAGTTCCTAAATTTGCAGGCATTTTTTACCACAGAATGTTCAACAACAGAATTTAAAATTTACTTTCATAAAATAAACACTATATGTTTGTATGAAAAAATAAAATCGATAGTCTAGGACAATTAGAGAATTTTTGAATTGCTAATGTATAGAGAATGTATTCTCATTATGAGAACATCCATGTATATCAATTTTCTAAAAATAAATTTATGTAATTTATAAAATATATAATTAATATAATTTATATATTATGTAATATATTCTAAATATTTTTGTAATATGAGTAATGGGTCAGATTATTCCAAAGGTCTAGGAAATGCTTCTGAGCATGGTTTATGTTATCATATGTACTTAAAATAACAAAATTGAGTACCTTTAAAGGTGGTCTTTAATTCTGCTGAAGAACAACATGTGTTTTGTACTGCAGAAGATATTGAAGGGAACTGGAAAATTTGTGTTTTATATGTAAGTTTGACTTAGGAACTTGTTATTAATTACTTTCAAAACCTTGCCTCTGCTGTTCTGCAAAGTTGCATGCTTCAAAAGAGCTCTAACCCTCTTCCTACCCTGCCATCTTACTTTTCTCTGACAGCATATGTTCTAAACTAGCAGGACAATAATCCCTTAGTATGTGGTGCCTCTCATGCTTCTGTGACTTGGAAAATACTGCTATGAGCCAGGTGTGGTGGCACAAGCCTGTAATCCCAGTGACTCTGGAGGTGGAGGCAGGAGGAATATGTGTTCAAAACCAGGCTCAGCAATTTAGAGAGACCCTCTCTCAAAATAAAACAATAACAACAAAGAGGTCTGAGGATGTGGCTCAGGGGTTAGGCACTCTTGGGTTCAATCCCCACAACTAAAAAAATAAAATCAAAAACAAAACTATCATGAATGCTATTATCTTCTCTGTTTTTTCTTAATTATTTTTTGAAATCCTTTCTGAGGCCACCCCACTTTCTACAGGCAAACTTATTCTTTTGTCTTCCATTCCCGTGGTACCTGTTTGTATGGCTTGATATAGAAGAAATATCAAAATCGTGCAGATGCAAAAAGCCAAGAGTCAAATGTTTTCTCTTACACGTGGAAGCTGTGGAGTAATTGGAACTTAAAAAGGGAGTCAGGAAAGCTCATGGAAATAGAAGAGAGAACGGGGAGTAGAGGAAGGTAACCAACCAAGGACCAGGGAGGAGGGATGGAAAGGGAGGGACAGTAGCCTGAGACTCACCCAGTGGCCTCAGCACAGGTGTGAACACATCACAATGAAGCCAGTTTCATGCACAACAGTATGCACCAATTAATAAATAAGTCAACAATTTTTATTTTCAATCAGGCACTGAACACATGTAAGAGTGCTACCATCTGAATGTTCTGTGCCCTTGACATTTATAAGTTAAAACCTGATGGAGATGATGGCGCTGGGAGGCAGGGCCTGAGGGAGGGGACAAGGCCCTCAGGGCTGCGCCCCCAAGTGCATCAGTGCCCTTATCAGAGCGGCTGGGGGGAAGCTGGTTGTACCTTCCTGGTGCAGACACACAGCAGATATCACCTCCGAGGAACAGGCCTTCACCAGGTAACAAAACTCCCGGAGACTTTATCTTGGATTTCCAGCTTCCAGAACTGTGATCAGTAAATCTCTGTTGTTTAAGTTACCTGGAATGTAGAGGTGTTTTGTTATAGCCTCCTAAATGCACTAAGACAAGGATGTCTTACTTCACTGAATTTTCCTGATATTTCAAGGAAAACAAATCTCTGTTAGCCTTTCCAAAAGTAACTACATCTGGCTCCTTGTTATCGTTATATTAAGAAAATAAATACTAAACAGATATATCTCTTTTAAATTTTTAGTTGACTTATCATCTTATATTCCTAATACCTATGTAAATTGATGAGACATATTTCTTACTTCAAAGGTATTATCATTTTGTACATTTTGTATGTTTTAAAATATCTATGTTCATTGCCAACATTCTTTCCCAAATTTTGAAATTGCATATCTAACTGTCTATTAATATACTGGTATGATTTCCACTAGGCATTGAGTTAAAAATGTACCAAAAAAAATGTATCTTGGTTCTTTGAAGCCTAACAATTCTTCTTTCATGATTTTCTTCACCTTAGTAAATACGGACCTCTAGTTGCTCATGTCAGACTTGTGTAAAGGTACCCCATAATACTGTCTTCATCTTACCCCAGTTAAATTCAATAGCAAATATTTTCAGCTTTCTTTAAAAGGGTTCCAGGATTTTCTACATCTGTTTATTCAGATTTTTCACCATGAGTCCAAAAGACCTGACAAGAACAATTTTAGAGAAGGAAAAGTTTATTTAGGGGCTCACAATTTTAGAGGTCTCAGTCCATAGACACCAACTCCATTGCCCTGGGCCCAAGGTAAGGCAGAACATCATGGCAGAAGAGTGTAGCAGAGGAGAGCAGCTCAAGACATGGCGCCAGGAAGGGGGGAGAGAGAGAGAGAGAGAGAGAGAGAGAGAGAGAGAGAGAGAGGGAGAGAGAGAGAGAAACTAAACTTGGCTCACCAGGGACAAAAAACACGGCACAAAGGTGTGCCCCAGTGACCCACCCCCTTCAGTCTCCACCCAGTTCCTCCCTATCAAGGGATTAAAGACTGATCCAGTCCAGGCTTCCCTGCCCAATCCTTTCACCTCTGAACTTCCCTGCATTGTCTCACACATGAGCTTTTGGGAGACACCTCACCTCTAAACCACAGCAGCATCTAATGGCTGGCATTGCTGCCATTCTGGTTCAAACTAGAAGGTCTGTGGTCACCAACTTGTCTCTTGGCTTCAAGTTTTGCTACCTGTTTGTTGAGGCTTCGAAGAAAATCAGAATTTTCAAAGCACATTTCCAAACATACTAATTGTCTCTGATTTCATTCAGAAAAAAAATCAGGCGTCTTCATTTCTACTACCTCTTTGATTTCACCTTCTTCAACCCTCCCCTTCTTTGAAACACACCGAACACTGACCAAGGTCTCTTGGCTTTAACCCAGAAAGGCTGCAGGGCCTTTCCACATTCCATCACATGGCTGCTCTTCCTTCTAATCTTTGTTTCTATTTTGCAATCTCTGAGGGCTCAGGAAAGAGCCCACAGGTGCTCCACACACTGCATACCCTTAACATGTTTATTTATTTTTTCCTATAGAACTCATAAGCATTTGAAATACTGTACCTTTTTATGATCATATTTAATGATTCTACCAACACGTGAAATTGGTAAAAGACCATTTTATCTTTTGTTCAGTGTTGATGCCTGGATGATCAAAATATGCATATGTCAATTGCCACCTTTTGAATTAAAGGTAAATCTAGAACTTATTAAAATTTAGAACGCTCTAGATCTACTTCATTCCTTTTAAGGGCTGCCCTGTTTTGCACTTGATGGATGCGTGCTCATTTTCATCTGCATATTTCCATTTGGTTGTTGATTTTGGTTCCTGACTTTGAATGCTTTTCCCCTGTTTTCCTATGTAAAAGATGCACCCTCCCCCCCTGCACTTCATTTCTCACTTTTCAGAAGCAAAGGCTTTAATTTCTTACCTTTCCATTTGGAATTTACATCTGTGTCTGCAAGAAACTTCCTTGCACTGGAATTTTTTTTTTACTCTTTAATTTTCAATGTTATCCAGGTAAAACGTGCACACAAGTCTAACACCCCCGCCCCCCCCCCCCAACACCTCTGCATCTACTCTGTGGTTGGCTCTCTAGATTTATCGGCATGGGCAAGGAAAATTCTTGTGTGCTTTCCCTTTACATCAACAAGTACTTTGAGGCATGTACATACAGAGATACGTGGGGGGTTAAATGTATTCCCTCCTCACATCAGAGGATGATGAGAAGCAAATCCTTCT
This sequence comes from Callospermophilus lateralis, assembly GCF_048772815.1. Lineage (NCBI taxonomy): Eukaryota > Metazoa > Chordata > Mammalia > Rodentia > Sciuridae > Callospermophilus > Callospermophilus lateralis. Next base: position 272,500 of record NW_027517992.1, on the reverse strand, counting down.
CCATCTATCCATAGAAAAAATAATACTGACACTTTAGAAAGTGTCTCCATTTACAGAGCACAGGCCTATAGCAATTGGCTCTGACTTCAAACAAGTCTTGGAATACACAATTCTGAACATGATTTAAATAAACAAATATCAAATTCCCCTTCCATGTGCTACCCAGTAATACTCTTAAAAACATCATCTCTGGAGGTTGATGAAATGAGATGTAATGATGCTGCTCAATCAATAGCCAATCAACGCAGCATAGCTGTGTAAAATAGAAGAAAAAACAACGTGTTTTAAAATGTACCACATGTGTGCAGCTCTTGAGTCTGGCTGTCTCTCGCCATGTGTATTTATTTGTGTACATGACTCCTTGATTTGTAAGAACTACAAAAACCATTCTTTTCTTCACTTTTCATCATTTGCTAAGGTTGAAGAAGGCTCAGATGCTATCCAACAAATGGAGAGAGGACTTCCAAGGATAACATCTGTCTCATTGGCAGCACCTTCTCTGCTTATGGTTTAGCCTTGAAATTGCTTTTGTGCTTGGCACATCTGAGATAGACTGAACTGCTCACTCTTTTGTTTTTTAATATGAAGAAACAATTGTCTTCCAGGTAATATTTTGACAAATGTTAATTGTGTGTGTGTGTTTAAGTAAACAGGCTTTCTTTACATTCTTCTGCATTCCCCAAGAGCCCAGCCCTTCGTTTGATACATAGCTGCTGGAAGAGGACAGACCGCAGTTGCCATATTGCTCCTGTAGAAATGTGCTGGGTGGGCTCTGGGCCTCCCACCTGCCTGGCTTAGCTGTCGCTGCTGTTCACATGCTTCCTTTCTTAATTAGGACTCAAATATTCCGGCAGTTTTCCTTGCTGTGAAATTGCCTCTCTCTTCTTAGTGTGGGCATCTGTAGGTTATTTATTATGAATAAAATCCTGATCTCTTCCCACAATAGTCTTTCTGATGAGAAAATTCCATGGCTATCCATAACATATCCCCTGTCTGTCGCAGGCATCTTCCTAATGATACACCCCAATGCATGTCTATTAAAAATTGAGGTTTTTTTTCATCTTCATAACAAAACAAGAAGAAATCTTTATATTTATCTGAGTTTACCTAAATATAGATTACAAAATCTTGGAGAAAGTAAGATTCTAGGATAGAAAAACAGGAACAACTCCACACAGCTTCATATAGTACCTTTTAGTTTAAGGCCTAAAAAGAAACAGGGAACAAAAATCATCAAAAATAAGAGTAGGCAAACACTTTTAACCTCATCAGTAGTTGTTAAAAAAACACTCAAAGAATGGTGGCATCATAATAGAATCTGAATTGGTTTTGGCAAAGAATGGTAATAAAAAAACCTTGTGTAACTCAGAAAGTAAGTTAAAATAACAGGTGAATGACATGATGGGTCCCAAAGATACATTAAATAGACTGGAAAGTGCATAGAAATACAATATAAATAAGGGCGTAGAAATATCACAATTGCACAGGACATGCATTTACATGTGTATTGTAATTCCCTTTTGAGTAATCCTTGTTAGAGATACCTTAATATTAGGTTACCTGTTTTTTGAAAATCAGAGTATGTGCCCTCCCACTAAGATTAATACTAAAGAAAAGTGATTCTGTAACTAATTAGAAGTTCACAAACATAAAAAAACAAAGGATTAACTTTGGCAAATACATGATTACTTCACTTTTTAATGCAACTCCTACAGTGAGTGCATTGTCTTGATCTATTTTGAGAAGAGTTTAACAAAGATGTCTGCCTCTTCGCGTGTCATTGAGCAGAAATAAGTGGAAAGGAGTCTTGGACACACTTTTCACACCGGGTTTTAAATGTCACAATTGAATCAGTAAACAGAGAAAGGTATTCAGTTCAGTCAGATCCCTGTCAATCTGGACAATATCTTCCTGCCGTGATGTCCTCGTAATTCTGGATGGAATTCCTTGTTGGGAGGTTTCACTCCTAAAGACCAACTGAGTAACACTTTAAAAAAAGTAATGCAAGTGAGGATAGCTCTGCTCAAATGCTAATCATTAATAAGTTCTTAGTGTATGAAAGCATTACTAAATTATCATTGTTACTAATGGGAAGAATACTTACGAATAATTGTGCTCATTAGCATGATAACTAAGCACCAAATTAATCTGTCAGTTTTCTGAGATGACTTGGGACAATCCAAGTTTCCTAAGCATCACAGAGTTGATTCTCATAAGGAGGTTCTCCCATGTCATTAAACTGATAAAATTATACAGGCAAACTTATTTTTTAAAAAATGCAAGTTATCCTCCTCATTCTGTATCTCAATTCAAAGAACATTAATTCTCTGCTTGGCTGTCTGGTCTAATGAGAACTTTCTTCTCATTAAGTGGCTGGTGACAGCTTGAGAGTCATTGTACTGTGATGAAGAAAATGACCTATGTTTAAGTGGGTTAATGATCAAACTTTAATGGGAAATCTCATTGGAAGAAACACTACTTCCATTCATACTATTGATTTCATATGGTCAATTGAGCCTTTCCTGCCATGAGATGCTTCTTTTAATATTGAGTTCTAAAAGTTGTGTTTTTGAGATCATTGCTCATTCACCCTCATGTTACATATTAACCCTTCAATTTTTAAATCAGCACACCTGTGTCTGCGATTCACACACACACACACACACATCCTGCTGAGACTCAGACTCACCACCATATAGAACAGATCCCTCTCTTCATCGAAGTCTTTCTAATTTCCCTCTTTTTTACACATTTCTTTCACTGTTGACATACCTTAAGAGCACTGCTATATTTTGACTCACAGGCTGTTATTCTGACGTTGGGTTCCAACCATTTGGCATCACATGTGAAGGTCTGAAGAAGTCTACACATTGCTTTGACACGACTCCTGTTAATGGTTCTGATCTCAGATGTGTTTCTCACCTGTCTTACCCATGCAAACATAAAAATCAAGTGTTGTCTTCCAAACTTGCCATGTTTCATCATTCCCTAGCCCCCTTCCTCACTGCTTTCTCTAAAAGTCACTTTTTATTAGGAGAGCGGATACAGTGGAAAAACGGAGCCCTGGGTCAGTGAGCTGGTGAGTTGGGTCACTATGCAGAAGCATTTATGAGTCAGGGGAGGAGACAGAAAAATACTTTCTAAAGCAGGAAGACATTAAAAGTACCCTTCTAAGATTCCTTCTAGGATGATATTTAAAAATGCTGTTGAGTTTGAATGTCATCTCTCATCGAAAGAATTTCTTATGCTGAACTTGTACTGTGCTCAGAAAAATCGGTATTTCCAGTGACCTCATTCTTCTAGTTGTCTAAAAAAAATCAATCTGACTTTGAATTGTTTTTATTAATAGACATGAAACTAAAGGCAGCACACTTACTTTCTTCTAATTAATTGCACCTTTGTGAAAAGTATCTTCATATCTAGGTTCATGATTTTATCTTTTTTAAACAATCACACATGTGTGACCTCTAAATTACTGTGACCTCTAAATTACTCATTCTATATTCTAAAAAATTTCCTTACCAGAATTTTGGTGATTGCAATCATAGAATTTATTCCAGACAGGAATATGTCAGTGGATCCAAGTTTGCATGTTCCTGTTTATTGTGATTTAGATGTGGTGTCCCCCAAAAGCTCATGTGTGAGACAGTGCAAGAAGGTTCAGAGGAGAAGCAAATGGTTTGTGAGAGTCTTAACCAGTCAGCAAATTAATCCCCTGGGGATTAACGGACTGGTAATTGAAGTGGTAGGGTTTGGCTGGAGGAGGTGGGAATTAAGGCGTGGCTTTCCAGGGTGTATATTTGTATCTGGCAAGTAGATACTTGGCTCTGCTTCCTGATCACCATGTGAGCTGCTTCCCTCTGCCACACTCTTCCACCATGATGTCCTACTTCACCTTGAGCCCTGAGGAATGGAGCCAGCGTTCTATGGACTAAGACCTCTGGAACTGTGAGCCCCTAAATAAAACTTTCCTCCTCTACAGTTGTTCTGTTTAGATCCTTTAGTCACAGCAGTGAAAAAGCTGACTAAACCCCTGCTAAATTATTTATTTCCTTGGATTTTAAAGTAAGGAGAAATAGACTTAGCTATGCATTCTTGTTTGTAAACATAAGATTCCTGGCTAATTTAAGCAGAGTTAGAATTTATTTTAGGGTTTTCAAGATGCCCACAGAATCAATACAGGGATGGATAACCATACCTATAATATGGGGGCAAAACACAGTAGGGACACCAGCTGCCAGTGAGCCAGGTAAATGGGCACTGCACATGGGCATGTAGGGCTGGCAGTGTGGAGACTATATGGCCACAGACAGGCTGCCAGTGGGTGGAGAGACGGAGTTGCAGGCCAAAACTAAACCAAAAAACTCTTCTGTCGACAGTCAATCAGAGGCCAGATGCCCATATATGTGCAAAGAGTTTACATCATGGTGGGCAAAGAAAACACAGGACCGGCCAATGAAGACAGGGTTCTTCATAGCATTTCCTTTCCGTCAAATTGTACCAATTGTGTTAGTCACATTCATTGTGCATTAAGAAAGGACTGGCCCTCATCTTTGACACTTGCAATTTAATTGCCTAGATATTGTCTTCAAAAGAGTATTTGGAAATAATTGCATGATGAATTTGTCCATTCATCTTCAAAGAAACTCCAACATATTAAAATGCTTTCTTGGTATGGTAGAATAACCCATGCCCAAAGACATGTCATCCTAATCTCTACAACTAGTAACTGTTGATTCATGTGAAAAAGAGACTTGGCAGATGGAATTAAGGCTATGCCCTCTATGTAGAGAGATTATCCAGGATTACATAGTGTGCATTGTGAGAAGCAGGGGACCTTTGTACTATGGTCACTGAGATGTGATGCTAGAAATGGGATCAGACAGATGCAACATTGTTGGCTTTGAAGGTGGAGGAAGGAGGCCCTGAGCCAAGGGACGCAGGTGCCCTCATGATGCTGGAAAGGCAGGGGAAGGGTTCTTCCTGAATCTTCCAGAAAGGATCTCAGCCCTGCCAACGCCCCAGTCAGAGAGAGCCATTCAGATTCCAACCTCCAGAATTGTGAGATAAAACATTTTACTTTAGTTGCTAAATTTGGAAGAACTTGTTACTGTGTAATTTGCTATGGGGGCCATAGAAGCTATTTTGTGAGTGGTGGTGGCAAGTCCTGCTCCCTTTACTGCAGTATAGACCAGCAGAGACAGGAAGGGTAAAGGGCATAACCACAAACTGATCCAGGTGTTGAGCTGGTTCTCCTAATTATGTGCAATAAAATTGCAAGAGAGAAATAATAACTTGCTTTTTCTGCTTATGCATCAATGTGAAATATTTGCACACATGTAAGAAGTACCATGTGATTTTTTGATATTAGCATTTATATTTGTATTTTAAAACTGGAGTTTTAATAGAGAGTCTAAAATATGTATTTAAAATTTGTCCTGGTATTTATATAGGTACTCAGTATTTTCACTGTAATGTGCTTGTGTGTTATCTTCTTCACATACTTTTGGGGGGGTTCATGCATTTTTTAATCTATTACTTGAAGTTCTCTTCATTTTTACAAAGTTTGTGATGGATTTTTCTTCAAATGTTGATTGCAGAGTATTTTCTCTTTCTTTGGTACACTACATAACTCTTCAAACATGTGCATCATGTTCTATTTTTCTCTTATCCTCTTAAAAAATTGCCATCCTATCTTTTCAATGTATCATTCTTAATAATTTGCTTGACCTATCTTCTATTTTATTAATAATCTCTTCTGTTGTTTACAACCTGTTGTGAATCTATATTATTATTCATTATTAAATCACAGTACTTAGTTTTTATTGTAGAATTTTCAAGGATACATTGATTGTCTGATGACAACACTCACCTTCTAATTCATTGTACTAAATATAGTAATCGATTACTAAGACTGCTGCAATCTTCATACCATTGTTTCTTACACTCCAGGATTCTGGCCTCAGAGTCTTAGGTATACTGGTAGTTCTTCCATGTTTTTAAAAACATGTGTTTGCATTTGTCCGTAGTTTGAGTTTTTATCAAGTTTGACTTACAGCAAGATTCTCTACCATCTACAAAGCATGATTACCATTACTTCATAAACGAGGACGGGAAGTATGCACAATGTTTAGGAAATACATGTAAGTACCAATCCCAGTTAACTTGCAAACTTCACTAACTTAATTTCAGAGATAAAAGCAATAGACATACATTTTGGAAAATAAATACTTTTCTCAGTCTCCCTTAAGGTTTATTAGAAAAATTTTATATGGACTATTATTAGTGGTGAAGGAATTACAAATGCTATAAATCTTTGAAGAGTCATAAACTTGTATGCCAATACGTCATTTGTAAGGTACACCTGTAACAGCAATGAGTTTGCAGAATTTTCCAAATAAACCAACTTCAGTATGTTACACAATTCAACACATGTGTTCTTTTCCTCCCATTTGGGAACTGTGATGAAACACAAAACTGAAAGTCTTGGTGGTGAAGACTGGGGTCTCCCCAGCCCACAGTGTCTGGAGTAACAAGCATTAGAGAGAAGGAGTGGATAAGTGGATGACCCGCCTAGGAGCGCTGAGCAGAGTGTTCAATACAAGCACAATAGTGGGTCATGGAGGATTGAAGAAGTGTTTCAAGAGAGACTGTGTATTTCAGTTGGACATGAAAGAATGAATACAGTAGCCGATGACATTGAGGTAAAGAGAAGAGAAGGGCTTTAATAGCAGGCACTCATTGTCGTGATAGCTGCCATAAAAAGAAACCAAGGTCATAAAAGATATTAAATATAGAAGGCCCATGGATGAGCTCAAAATATCTAGAGCATAAAAGAAATGGAGGGGAGTGAAGGAAGAGAAGACTATGGAGAAACGTTAAGGTCAGACTGAGAAAGAAACATGGATGTCCTTAATTAGGAGACAGAACTCTATTATTTAGGAAGTATGTAAGTACATGAATTTTGATGTAAGTGTAAATAAAATCAATAATAAAAATACTTGTAATTGTAGAAACTGATATAATATATAACAAAAAAGAACACATTACATGTTTTTGAAGTATTTGACTTATTTTGCTTATTTTTGCTGCATGGAACATTTTTGTCTTATAGAAATTTTTCTCTGTGTGCCCATAAAGTAGGCAGAGTTAGATCACATTAATGATTAATATTGTTTCAGGATTGAAATCTGTGATTCATTGTTTACACAAAGTGGGTGCTAATATCATGAATGAATAATGCAAAATATTACACAAAGGAATTCAGGCACATTCTGTGGATAAAATGGTACAGAGGCTTTGGATGAGCTTCACAAATTATTTTACGTAGCAATCAGTCCACATACAGAACAGGAGAAGCTGACTTTAGGACACGTAGATGAACATTCTGAAAGTACTACGATTTCATAACAATATTATAATTAGGTCTGCTTGCAACAACAAGATTATCCCATTTTAATCTGTTATTAACCTGTAATTTTATCTAAAGATCCAATTTTAAATAGTCATTCACAGGTATGTGACCTTCAAAAGGTTATTTATTTTTATCAGCCTCATTCCATGAGGCCATTCCCATATAGCAAGATTTTAAAAAAATTTAAAAAGGAATTTTTGGCACAAGTAACATTTTCTCATTTGCTCATGGATGCAGTTTTCAACTGCTGTTTCTGTCTTTTCTGACTTTGAAGCCTACCTGATTCTCACATTCAGACATGAGGAGAGTTGTGCTTAAGCGGTGGAACACTCTCTCTCCTTCCTATGTCAGAGCTCTGCTCCTCCCCAGTCATGAATGCTTATTTGACTTCATCAGTTTGGTGGAAAAGAGGATAACAGTTGGGTTAATTATATTTTTTCCTCTTGATTTTTTACTCCAGTCTAACTGATTATTTTAAACTGAGCTATCCATATATCCCTTGAATAAATCCTCTTTGTCCAAGCCACATTATTTCAATATACAGCTAACTAGATTAAAATTTCTAATACTATATATATATTTGTTGCTTTTATTATTCTGTATCTCTTTATCTACTCTGTGTCCATATTTCCATGTATTATATTTGTATCTATTATTATGGAGTGGTATTTTTCTATACTTTTATGTGTTTTTTTTTTGGGGGGGTTTCAGTTTTTATGCAATGTATATTTATTTAACTTATTTGATTTTATTTATTTTTGGTATTGGGCATTGACTTAGAGGCATTCTGCTACTAGGCTACATGCCCAGCTTTTTTAAAGGGTTATTTTGAGACAGGGTCTCTTTAAGTTGCCGAGGGTCTCACTGAGTCGCAGAAGTTGCCCTTCAACTCGCCCTCCTCCGCCTCTGCCTCCTAAATTGCTGGGATTACTTGAGTGCACCACCAAGCCTGGCTGTAAAGTGTATTTTAAATATATTTTTACTCTTCAAATTTTTTTCTTCTGTATTTCACAATAAATAATTTATTCTGCATTGTGGAATAATTTGTTCTTAAGGAAGTGAAGGCAACCACCGAAGTTCACATTATCAGAGACAAACTTATTCACCAGATACAAATCAGCTTTTGTTATCTGCTAGCTCTGATGCCTCTGGTAAGTAATACTAATCACGGTGAGAAAAATTTGTTAAACTCCTTTCCCATAGTCACATAGTCATCGACGTCTCTCTCTCTCTCTCTCTCTCTCTCTCTATATATATATATATATATATATATATATATATCCATCCTGACAGGTTTTTATGGAATGACTCTGAAACAAAAACAAAAACTAAGGCCACAGAACGGGGCTCCCATTGTGGTTGCCGACATCTGCTTCTCAGATCTTACCTAAAGTCTCACTGGAGTCTGAAGGTGTGTGTGACTTTCACGTACATGGGATGTTCCATCGTCAAACACCTGGTAGAGGTTTTTATCTGTGCACTGAGATGACTTTATTCCGTGATGTTGTCTTTGTGATTTTCTAAGTATTTAAATGTTCAAAAGAAGAACAAAAATGTGCACTTCTCCAGTATTTGCTCATGAGGGCCTGAGTTCTGGGTGATTAATCTCCTCCATGCTTTGTTACTTTCCTCCCTGACAAAGTAAGAGAATTCTCACCATCCTTGCGGTTCCAGGGTGCGCAGTCATGGGTGCAGGAAAGCACTAGCCACTCTGGTGCAAGAGCCTAGGACTTTCACCTCAGCTGCTTCTCGGCTCCCTCTCCATTTCTTTTCCTTCCAACCTGGGGATGGCATCAGGAGACATGTTAAAATTCTTCCTCTTGGTATTGCTCTCTGGGGAGGGGTTAGAAAAGAACCTGCTGGTCAATTCTGTCAGTTTGATCCTAGGAAAAATCCTCTGTCAAGCACCCTGTAACATGCACAAAGCATGAGTGTACCCTAAAGCAAGCTAAGGGCATGCAAATATTAATTTTTATATCAGCATGCCAGTCCCTCATAAAATGGCTAGGTCATCTAATGACTTCTGGAGAGGAAATGTTTGACCTCATACATATGGAATAGAAGACCTTATTTCCTGATAACTGATGGTCACATTTAAAGTTGAATATGCCCAATTTTTGTTGTCAATCAAAACAATATTTCTTTTTATCTGATATTTTACTCCCTAAATAATGAAATGCCAAATGATAATGGAGGAGATGGCTTCCTTCATTTTGTCCCTATAGCTCATAGTTTCATAAACTTATTCTAAAGCATCTCCACCTATATTTCATCCCAAGAATAGAAGAAATATACCAGATGAAAAAACACCTTGCTTGCTTTAGACAGCCTCAGAGTAAGGTATAATTACTTTCCAATGTCTCTTTTATGAATTAAAAATAGTTTCATCTATAAAAATTTCAAAAATTTCTATTAAATGGTAAAGGTCAGTGGAAAAAAACTGACAGAGAAATTCTTAGGATGAAAACAAAACCTTCTTTCACACAAGAAAATAATCAAAACTCTCTGTGCTATGGGAACAATACAGAAAAAAGCTATTTTCAAAATGAAAAAGAGGGAGGCTTCCTCATTTAAGTTCTCATATTATTGTCAAGTATATCATCAAGTCTTTTAAAAATATTTCACTGAAGTTCATTTTAACCTGTAGTCTGAATTTCAGAATTATTTCTTTTCTTTCTCGGCCTTAAAGAAGAGTCGTCAGCCCAGCCAGGAGCACAGCATCTGGCAGAAAAGCAAGAGCCACATTTGCCTGCTTTGCCACTCAGGAGCTGAGAGCCCCTTCAGGTGGGAAGGTGTGTGTGGACCCTGCAGAGAACAGGGTAGGGGTGCTCTGTCTTGGGGTGCACCCTGACACTTAAGGTATGGTTTGCCTTTTGATGTCCAGTTGAAATGAAATAAATGATTTTCTTTTGGACTCCCTAAAATTTTGAAAATCACTGTTTTTTTTTCCAGTTTGTAAACTATAGAATTTGCTCCATTTATAGATACACAAATAGCTTTTACATTCACTGCTCCAAGAACTAAATATAGTGACATTAAGGCGGCTCCTCCTAGCCTCTAAATTTTAGCAATTGGAGATGTTCTTGGTTGCCCCAAATAAGGGTCCAATATGATCATATAAATTTCAACCTTCTGAACACACAGCCCTCTGTTCTTTTAATCAAATCTGTCAGCAAGTCAATGTCCCTAGCCAGGCTCTGGAAAGAGGGGTGCTTCAGGTGAGACCATTTGTCTGGGCTTCCAGAAAATGACAGGGGTTCTTTCTACTTCCCAAAACTACCACACTTAAAGAGAATTCTCTCATATTACTACCTACACCCATTCCCATTTTCATTGGACATCTATTATTTAAGAGAATTACACAAATGACTTTATGTACTTTACCTAGTGATATTGTTTCTTTATTTTTAAATGTGTTGTCATTGTGTTTTTTGACAGAAACAATATTGGAGGGCTAGCTGTTTGGGTGCTATTTCTACATAAGGAACTCCCAGCTTTCCCTTCCCACTCTCCTTCTTATATTCTGCTCTGCTTTTTCATGGGAGTCTGTCCTGTAACATAGCAGCTACTGCCCTCCACAGTCCCAGTGCCTGGGCCTTGAACTGACTCCACTTCCTTTCTACCCTGTACCCACAGGAGAAACCCCGTTGCTTCACTGTAGCTGATTCCACATAAATCCATCGGATCAAAATACAAATGTTGTTTAAAAGGCAAATGTATTTAAACCGAAGAGTTTTAAATTACTAAAACTATCTACAAGGAATTTCTTGGAGGCTGTAAATCATGTGAGAGGCAACTCACATTCTCTGAAGAAGACAGTCTGTGAAACAGACTTTACTGCACTCTGGTAGCTGCTGAGACACCCCTTTCCAACCCTCTACACTCCTACTGTGGCTCTTTTCTCCATTCTGATGCTTGGTGTTTGAATATAGAGCTTCACAGGAAAGGAGGGACGGACTTGGGGAGACTAACTCCAGCGATGAGGTGTGGGCACATGGACTGATCTAGCAAGCTTGTTGTGAACCTGCTCTCTGCCTCTGCTAGAATCCCTAAAGGGTACATCTGCACATGCATCTGAAATACAGCTCAATGTCCTATTTGTATCATGGCCAATTTCAAAGAATTCTAATCTCTTTTATTATAAAAACAATGTAGAATGCATTGGAGATTTTAAAATGAGTTTACAGACTGTCTTTTCTATGACATTCTTTTAGTTTTTTTTATCTTTGAGAGAGTGCATTATCCATGGAGGTGACAGTCACGCACCTGAGTACTGAGTCTTGTATTCCTTCTTCAGTGGGGAACCAAGCTCCTCACTCACTGCACATTCACTTCCAACTCCCCGACCTCTTTATGAAAGCCTCCGTTCCACTGTGTGTAAGGATCTGCCTATTCTCCATGTTGTGTGGCTCCTTTCACACAGCACTAACTTTCCAAGTTTATCCCCACTGCAGCAGGTGTCCTCCCTTCCTTTTCTTGAATGAGTAAGTTTCCTTTCTAAGCACACACCACACATTTCTCATATTCTAAACTGAATTTCAGAAGCAACCCAAAGACCAGTCTTCACAAAATTTTGGACAGTTTCAAGTTCCACTGACAGTAACCCACATGAACATCAAATTACTATGATAATTCTCAAAGGTCCTGTCTTTTGGTTGAAAGAGAAGCAAATAAAAGAATTAAGTTTCTTGTGATACCAATTTTTATATAAATTTGTTTCAATATCCAAATGATGTTCCAATATCCATGAATCTGTAGTATTTCCCGTAATAGCAATGAACATAGACAGTACCTTTATAGTATTCTTTCAATTGTTCTTCACGGTGCAGACAGGAGCACTAAAAGAGATCACTCCTGTATCTTTAATATAATAGCTTAGGAAACATTCTGAAGAAGAATAACAACAAAATGATCATCTGAAGCCACAGATTATCTCTAAATTTTTAATGAATTGCTCAAAAAGGAACAATAATAATAATACATAAAAAAGCATAAAGAAAGAAAACATAATTTTAAAAGGTATGTAACAAACAAAAAATAGATTCACAAGGACTCAGATACTGGCAACTACAACTACATTTCTTATAGTGGCAAAGTACAGCATATCCTAAAGAAAAACAGGTTTTGTAAAAAATATGGAAACAATAGAGACATTGATAAATGACAAGTGACATAAAGGGGGATATTAGAATTGAAAACTACAGTCCTCAGAAGTAACAAATCAGTGGGCATCTGTACCCATCTAATGGGATGCTCCTTACCCACCAATAGAAGGAGAGAATGATAAAAGAATTGTAACAAGATTTTGGTAACAACATATAGAAAGTGCTGTCATACGTTGGTGGAGGAGATATAAAAGGGCATAGCCATTTGGGCAGATGATTTTAAAATCTTTGAGAAAGTTAAAACCCATAATTCTAATGGGGAAGAAAAGAAAAAAACTTTCTTAGAGTGTCAATGATTATTATAGCACAGAAAGATTAGAAAATAATTAATGATTAAGCTATCATGAAATTTTGGTGAAAAACAGAAACCTCGAGTATGTTCCCAAATAGTATTTCTTGATTAAAATTGAAAAGTAATAATTTTAAAGAGAAGAAACGCTGCTCACAACACCTTAATAAATGACATCTGTCATCACTGGGACTGGGACGAACTGACATCATGTACCTCCTGAAATTACCGACCAAGGAGGACATAACGTCATTTCAGCTGTTTCTTGGACAGAAATATGTAGCTTGAAATTAAATGTTACTTGAATTTTGGAATGCTTTAAAAGCAACTCTTCTGTAATATGAAAAAAAAATACAAAGAGCAACAAGCAGAAAGGTATATTTAAGAACTCTTCTGGTACCATTGAAGCATGTCAATCAAATATAATGTTGAGTGTCAGTTGAATTCTGAGTTAAGAAAGAAATGGCTGAGAAGGATATTATTGAGACAATTTATGGAATTTAAATATGGACAGTTGATTACATATTTTTATAAAGGCTAAATTTCCCAAATGATAACCATTCTGTCATCATGGCCGAGAACAGCCTTTTCCTTTTGATATATTTATATCTAGAAATGCACACACATTTGTACAGTGAAATGTTTATAATGAAAGAAGCATGATTATTATAATTTAATCTCATTTTTAATATAAGAAACACATATGTATATGTTTATATATTTGTTTAGTATGTATACATTTTCAGATTATCAATAAATTTATATAGAGTAATGCATTTCCTTTTATTGACAATGGTGAATAATATGGAAATAATTATTAAATCTTGGTAATGTGTATATGGAAGTTGCTTTTATTCTTCTTGCAACTTGTTTCTAAGATTAAATGATATCAAAATGTAAAAATTAGTATTTTAAAAGTTCATCATCTAATTTAAGCATTATGTTAAAACAATAATATTTAACAACAGACTGGTTTCATTTTGTGAAGGAAAGTTTGGATTGCTGTTCAAAACTATTTAACAAATTAAGAGATTAAAATAGGAAGATAACATTAACATCTTAACAGTTATAGGAAGGTAATATGATAAATTTCATGGTCATTTCTGATAGAATGTAAAATAAACTCAGATTAGTGTGGCTTTCTGGGGATATGTAAAGTCTCCAGTGAATCTTACATTTAATGAGAAGTCTTGAGTGTTTTTCTTTGAGAGGATGAAGGAGGTAAGTCTGGCTGCTATCCTGACTTCTAATTAGTAATTCAGTAGGGTCCCCTGGAGCAAAGAAAAGAAGTACCACCCAGAAAGACTGAAGAAGCAAAACTGTCACCTTTCAATGAAGACAATCTTACATGAAGATAGAAGTAAATCTGCATTGAGGTTTCAAGAAAATCTCCTATGTTTAATTCATGCATGATTAATGTACAAACTCAACTCCATTTCCATATAACTTTTAAATTTTAAAATGTACCTTTTATAAGATCTTTAAAACATCAAAATTAGAATTAAATTTAACAATGTTTAAGCCTTCTAATCAGCAAATATTGTTTAAATACAAGTATAACGAAAGTAATTTGTTTGATCTATGTAATTAGTGAAAATTATCTTGTCCATAGGATTTAAGACTCCACATTATTAAGATGTTGATTTTACTCAAACTGATGTCTAAAGTCAATGCCATTTCAGTCAAAAACTGGATAAATCTTATTAAAATGCTGAACTGAAGAAGCACTCAAAATAATAGTTTTATTCATATTCATGCAGAGTTCAAAACAGATAAAATGTATGGCTAGGGATACAAACTTATAAAAATGAAGATCAAAGTATAATAAATGCAAGAAACTGCCCCGCAATGAAGGCAGGGAGTGACTGTACTTTGGGACTGTGTTCAGAGGGGCTGGCTCTGCTTCCCTGCAGGTAGAGCTTGAGCAAACCTCTTGATTTGGCAATAGGAGAAAAGTGTTCTCTGATTGCTGTTTTGTTAAGCTACCCATTTTTCCCTATTTGTGGTATTTTCCCAGTTAAAATTTCTAATATTAATGAAAGATTAACTTATCAGGAAAAAGTATAACAAATCTAGAAATAAAAAAAGTGATAAAAGATAAAAATGTTGATAGAAATATTACTTAATTAAAAATAAATACAAAATGTCAATACTGAGATAAAATATCCAGTCATACTTCATTTTAAAGAATAAGAAAAAGTAATCTAATGCTCTTCTTTTCCCAATTCTAGATGACCTTTAAAATGGATATAAAAAGTCAAAATGATAAAAAAAAATGATAGAAAACAGAATCATTATTTTTATTAAATCTCAGCTGTGCTTGTGTATATGAGATTCAGTGTTCTTGGAATGGAATTATGGCAACAATATAAATTATGTTTATAAGATAAACATCTCTTATTATACTTCAAATCCTCAGTCAAAATAAAGAAGCTTAAATTTAGATAAATTTTGCTCAATATTTATAGAAGTTTATTGATTGAACATCAAGTTTCTAGGAGTTAAACTGAGATTCCTCAAATTTTCTCTTGAATTTTGTTTTAAAAAACGATTTTTCATTAGTATTACCTTTCCCTCAGAGAGGGAATTTTCAATTAAATTCTTAACTCATTTGAAATAGAGCTTTAGATCAACATTTATATTATATGTTATAAATTATTGTTATTAATATAAAATAGCATAATATTTAAAAGCAAAATAGTAGAATTAACAGTTTGTGATAACTCATACATTAAATATTTTAAACTAGTGATTATTTTAAATTTAGATTTAAAAAGTAGGACAAATTTTCCTTTGGTGCTGTAGTTGATATAATTGTTCTATGATTGAAAGCTGTAATTCATTCCTATAGGATTTTTATAAAAAAGGTAAAAACAGTGTTTATTCTTAAGCATTTTGGATAGCTCCTCCAGCCTTTATATTTTGTAGTATATTCATTTAGTTGAAATTTCCTAAGCAGAAATTTTAAGTTAATTGAAAATTCTAAATTCAAGATACTAATTTAACTCTTAAAGTGCATAATTTAAAAGTTTGGCTATTGTAACAATAGTCAAAACAAAATGAACTCTGAAAATGTTTTGAGAAAGGTCCAGGTGATATTCTCCACTCTCTGTAGTTTCAATCTACAAATAGGAAGCAATAAATGATCAGGAATAAATGAAGATATATTCCTATAATTAATGACATTTTTTTCAAAAATCAAAAATGGAAGTTTTTGCTTTCCCTTGAAAAAGGGAAAATCTTTATGTCTTTCCTTACAACAAAAATTACAAGAGGAAAAAAAAATGAAGGGAGAAATTTCAGCCTGCCTTTGAGATTGTCTAATACTATGACAAATGCTTCAATTTAATTGTATTAGGAAAAAAAGAATTTGCCTGAGTCAAATCCATCACGTTTCTGTAAAGATTGATGAATCCTCTGATCTTGGACATGGCACCTAGAGGATAGAGTCACTACAAAATCTGAATCAAATTCTCTGATTCTTTTGCACACCTACATATTGTCTCAATCATGTCAACCAGTGGTATTAGACAAAGAAAGTAGTCTATGTCCAAAGAGAATAGTGATTTGATATAGCAGAAAGGTTTGGGGCAGTATTCATTTTTTATTCCATTTGTATGTAATTCCTCAATAATCTTAAAGCCTTTCACGAATGCTCTTTCGACAATATGGACTGTGTCCTTAGCAAAAGAGATTCAGAGACAGACCCAGGGAAGAGCCACAGGGAGACAGCAGAATAGGGTAGCATTTCTACCAACCAAGACACTCCAAGGACACTTAGTTTGTTTCCATTTCTCAGCTACTGTTAATAATTCTACAGTTAGAATGGGAGTGCAGATGTCTCCTTAACCTAGTGATTTCATTTCCTTTGAATATACATCCAGAAGTGGAGTTGCTGGATTATATGGAAGTGCTATTTTTTTAATCTTTTTGGGGAACCTCCATACTGTTTTCCATAACAGTGTTACCATATTTATATTCACACTAAAGCATCACATGGTACCACATACATGTGTGAAATGTGAATATTTTATATAACAATTAAAAACAAAGTTAATTTTTAAAAAAGATGCACCAAAGATTGTCAGTAGCCATCAAAAGTTAGGACGAGTGGGAAAGGATCCCAGTCTGTAGCTCTCAGAGAAAGAACCCACTTTTTCTGTCACCTGATTCATATTTCTATCCTCCAGAACTATGGACTAAATGAAATTCTTCTGTTTTAAACCACTTGGTGTTTGGTACTTTGGCTTCTTCTCCTCATTTTGTTCATTTGAAACGAACTCCAAAAGAAGTGCCACATATATGGGAATACCAAGAGAAAGAGAAAAAAGACCCACCAGGATCATTGTAGAAGGGTCCCTTCATGGGTCGTGCTTACTAATGCACGTTTTTGTCATTACTTCAGTCCCAATGGGAATGCTTATGCTGATTCTGAACTCAGTGCATTTTGACAACATGTTATAGTGTCCTAGCAGGGTCATGAGAACATTTTTGTATTAAGTAGATCGTCAGATATTTGCGCCTGTTTGTTCTAGTTCTGAATTTTGGACAACAGAGTGTAAATTTACTATTAATAAAATACCTCCTAAAATATTTGAAGGCACACATTCTCTATGCCCTTGATCTTCTGTTTTTCTTAGTATATTTGGAAAATAAAGAGCTGGAATGTTCATAGTCATATTGTAGTTCACAGTCATTATTACACATGCACACAACTGCAACAACATGCTTTCTAGATATTTAAAACAAACAAACAAACAAACAAACAAACATTCAGTCCTGACAAGCCATGTGATGAAGTCTGAAGGGAGAATAGAAAGCATCCCCTATAAAGACCATTCTTACAGGATGTTTGGGTCACAAGAAGCAGCTCCTGCAGTGTGCACGCGTGGAGCTGAGATTAAGGCAGGCCTTCGCACAGCTCCTAGGGAATACTTGGATTGAAGAGAACAAATTCTGCATAAATACTGGTTCAAGCTGATTTATAAATTTCAGTCCTAGTTGGCAAAAATGAAATACAAAGTGGTATTCAACCTCCCTTTTACATAAATGTTTGGTTAGAATCTATAAAGAGTGAAAGAATCATTTTTAGAATTACATCACTCAGAAAGCAACAGAACAGACGTGGAAGTACTCCTCAGAACCACACTACTCCCATCGGCCTTTGGTGGAAACTCTGGTCCCCACCGCACCGCGTGGTATGTCCAGATGCAGAAGCACAAGGTGCTAATGCGGCTCTTCTCACTACTCCTAGGGTGGTTCTTTGATGTCTCTCTCTCTCTCTCTCTCTCTCCCTCCCTCTCTCTCTCTTTCCCCCCATTCAGTCCGTTTGAGACTCATGGTATGTTCTTTCCACTTAAGGAGAAACCGTGTATGGGGGCGTGCCTGGTTGGAGGTGCGTGCGTTTTGTGAACGAAGAGCCTTTGGCCCAGGTTTCTTCGTCGGACTTCAGCACTGTCTGCGTGGACCTGTGCCTCGGTGTCTCACTTAAGAGAATGATCTGCCTCCCTGGCCCCCACGCGCCGGTCTTCTGTCTCACTGTGGGTTCGCGTTTGACCTCCATCTGAGGTGAGAAGCCTTCCACAGAGCGCACAGGGAGCGACCTGGGTTTCTGACACTTGAAAAGTCTGGGTCCTTTCTCCAAACACCGGAATGCCTGTTCCCTGTTTCACAGTGGCAGCAAGAAGGGACCCCAGCACCTCCTGCCGCGGTGAACAGAAGCGGCCAAGGCAGCGGGGGTGCGTGGGGAAGCCCAGAGCCCAGGCCTGGGGCGGAGCTCAACCCGGGGGCGCTGCAGTATTTATGCAGAAGCTCCAGGCCTCATGGATCAGTACCAAAACCTGGATGTTTATGAGCCACTCCAGCAGCGTTTGTTTTACCATGAATCTTTACTCTTGGGTTGAGATTGTGGGTCTCAGTTTGGATTATAGGTACCTGTTCCAGACAAATATACCTTTGCTTTACTTTGGCTATTTTCTTTTATTATTGCATCAAAGTATATGGGATGCATTCACATTCATAATGTTCATAATGTTTTAATTAATTTTTGTTTACTAATTTAAGATGCATTAATCAGCTATTTAATTTCATAACAAGTTGTAATTTGGGGATTTTTGTAACGATTATTAAGAAGGATCTTTTTTCTTGTTATTACCCTTTTCATCTTGTTTCCCCCACTGGATAAATTACTGCATTAACCATGATTGTAATATTTTCTTTTTCAGAAACTATATCAGGATTTCAACAAATAAGTTGCTTACACAACTGTTGCATGTGACTTGCTTTCCTTATTCAAAAATTCAAAAGATTTTTTTTTTCACATGCCCTTCATATATTTTAGATGTATCGGTTCATTTTAAAAATCGATTTTATATTTTTAACCATTTATCAAATAAAATGCCACATGAGCTTTCTCATACAGTTTGTTTTTTTTATTATATGGACATCAGTAGTTATCAAGGATCAAGTAAATTTTTCAAATCATAATTTTAATTTTTTTTCTGATTGCAAAATATAAATTTGAAAATTAAAATGGCATAAATAAAAGTAGAGTTGAATTGTATAACTTATTATTGGCCTTTATAATTCTTTTAGTATAATGCTTATTTTTAATGGTGTATGTATACATATGTGCTTATGCATATCTGTATCTATTTATATCCAGTTATGTCTACTTGTATGTATAAAATTAAGAACACTTCTGATTTCTTTAACAACTTATGGGTGTAATAGCCAAATCAGACAACAATGCCTAAGAAAAGAGCCTTTTGAGAGCAGCAACCCTCCATGATTATATGTCTTCAAATCATTTGATTTATTTGAATGACGCTTCAGGGAATATGATTTTTTAAAAAATCAATTATTGTAATGAGACATTTTTAGTGGTCAGAAAAAAATACATATGCACCCAGCACACAAAGCAACTCTGATCATTAGTAGTTAAAACCATTTGAACTTGTCCCCTGATGACTGATCATTTGATAAGAAATTTGAAGGAATGCTCATTTTCCCATAACAGCACAATCGTGATGATCCGATTTGGAACTGAAGTAACAGAACATAACTTCTTAGAAACATCAATGAGTATATAAATGACCTGAGATTTTGTTAAAACACAGATTTTTTATTGGGTGGATCTGGACTGAGGATTGCATTTCTACCAACTTCCCAGGCACTACAGATGCTGCTGCTATCAGGTCCACTCTTGAAATATTGAGATTCCAGAGCAAAGTGAAGTCTATTGGGCAGATATTCGCTAGGGCTGTCCTCTCACCTTCTCTTAGATTAGTAGATGTTTAAATAAAAAAATCATAGCAGTAAGATGTAAAATGGATACCCAAGTACATTCAGAAGTATAATGGTACTTTCTCATTGTGTTATAAACTACAAAGCAGGTTCTAAGTTGGTGCAGGTGGCTTGATATGAAACTTAGATGTTAGACCTAGATTTTATTGTACAAAATAAGCTATCTATGTGCACACACATACACCAATTTTGCTGAGTTTTCAGAGTTTTGAAACTGGGAATATAGTACACTTAGCAAAATCCTAACGACAACTTTTATTTATGTAGTGGACCTTATGGTGGGTAGACCAACCACCTGTGAGGTCAATACCAACCTGCCTCCTACAAAGAACTAGGGATACTTGAAAAGTCAGGCTTAATGAATAACTATCATCCCTACTAATAGCATTTGAAAGAATAAACCGCTTGAGCTTATCATAGTCAAGTGTAACTTCTGTAGATTTAAGTGGTAGATGCTCAATTTTGGCAAGCCTCAAATTCAATTATACATGAAACACTTTGACTAAAAAATGAGTGAGCCCTTGGTTTAAACAATAATAAGCCACAAATACTGAGGTAATTACCCAATTTTTGGAGGGGACATCAGCGTGGGACCTCTGATAGCTCAAGGATTTAGGACAATATTATTATTTTCTATTGTGGGAAATAGTAGATAGTTTTTTTATTCTAGCGATTCCATGAGCTACTTTTTAATATGGGTGTTTTCATTTAATATCATAACAGACATATGGAGTAGACTTTACTTTTTCTTTCACATGGAGAACCCAGAGTATCAATGAGATTAACCTACTTACTCCAAACATTAACACCAGGAGGTAAGACACCTGGAAGTTGACTTCAGATTCTCTACATGTTTCACATCATGACTCTAGGTTTTCTATAGATGGAGAATTCATTTATTCAGTTACTCTTGATATGATAGCTTATTTATTCATTTGATTATTTGTTGGTCTTTGTTAAGTTTTTCTCTTTTTTCCATTATGACAATTGAATAGTCTCTGATGATATGGGATTTTTCTAGAGTAGAGATGTGGTAGAAGAGTTCACTTAGAAGGAAAGTTCAGTTTGCAAATCCCCAAAAGACTCTCATCCAAACATGTGCACTTGTAATGAAGACATTGTGTCTGTGTAGAAAGCATGCTGCTTTGTTACAGGCATTAGGATGCTCCTGCTGAGAGATGCCAGCCATATCCATGATGAACAGAGGTGCAGATGTAGGAAGAAGTAGTTGTCAGGAAATTTCCTGAGCTCCTTGTGCCCTCACCATTGGCCAACCTGCCACATGGGAAGAAAGACCAGAAAGCTGTCCTCATAATGTCACCTCTGAGTCACTCTACCATGTGAGCGATGAGTAAACTAAGAATGGGTATTGATGAACCTAGAACTCTAAAATCATGTTAAGAGGAAGTTGTGAAGCAAGGAGCGAACTGTGGTTGCCTGACCCTCGGGGTGCAATCCAACACAATCCTATATGATTCTCCTTGTTAAAATATCATGGTGCAATTGTTGCAACACATTTAGTGAAACGTTTACTAAGGAGCTTTATGCATCTTATAAATGAGATAATATGGAAGAGTGAATTTGATATATAGCAGAACAGCTCATACATTTATTTTTCATGGATAGCAAATTCATTTATATTATTTTGATTCACTTCAGATGCTATAATTTCTTTACAAGATTCTGAATCTTGAAAAAATGATATGGGATATTTAACAGGTGGTAAGGTTAAAGACAATTTTAGGCAGAGGACTGAAATAATTATATTTATGAGCTGTATAATGTGGAAGAAAAGAATGGCAATCTTGAAGAAATCGTGGTCTTGGTGACTCCCTGGTATTACAGAAATGGATAATATGCATCAAATAAATTTTGTATTAAAATTCTTAATCAGGAAAATATTATTACATGTTACTTCTTTAAGTTTCTTATACATAATTAATTTTGTGTTGGGAACAATCAAAACCTTAATTCCTGGGAAGCTAGCTACCTGCCCCACGGTTACCTCAGAACCTTCTCCTCTCAGGACTCCATCTGCTGGTCACTTTCTCCCCAGGCCCTAGCAATGGTGGTGCTGGAGAGAGACTGGGGAGAAGGTCATGGAAACCAACACATAGAAGGATCATACACAAATATAAAACTCAAATTTATCCATTTCGTTCTTTATTGCTATCTGATGAACTATCTCACAATGAAGATGACTGACAATCAAAATGAATTTTCAGGTGTTTTGTATCATTTCAAAATCAGTGGAAGAGATCATTTCTTTAAAAGTAATTCAGAAAGAATATGGTATATTAAAATATGCAAATTATATTTCTCATTTCTCATCAGTTGTGCTAAGAATTCAACCCAAATGAAATGTTCCTACCAGTGGTGTGAGTTTGCACGTAGGAATTTCAGCATCTGTTGTTTACAGCAAAGATATTTTTACTCAGAGACTATTAGCCAAGTCAGTACATTTTTTTAAAAAAATCAGTACAAGTTGCAAAAACATTTTATTTAATACTGCTATATCATTTTATACTTCTCAATAGCAAAAAAGAAAGCTGTCAATATGATTTACAAAAATATTGATAATGATTATTATTATTACTATGAAACAATTGCCTCAATCATGGACACTAACAACTTTTAGTATTAATTCCAAAGACCAGATGAACCAACTTGAGTACAAAGCTGAGGAAGTGTCGCATAAGAAGTAAACACTGTGTTATGAGGCCTGTAGGTTATGCCAAGGTATCCAGCAGTGTTCTGTATCTTAAAGGGGTGGGTAGCTCCATCTTGATTCGAGGAGAGCCTAAGAATTCTGTGTCATTGGTAGATGACAGCTCTTGTCATGTGGCAACCTTTCCTCCTGCAAGGAAAAATTGATTTGTTAACTGTTAACATTAAACATACATGCACTGTGGCTTGAGTTGTGGCTGTAATCCAATGCTTGTGAGACAAAACCAGTCACAGATAACCACTGCTCATTTTGCTCACCAGGCAGAAGGTTAGTAGTCTGTGCTCCATCACCTCTGAGCCCTTGGTTGGGAGGTCTTTAGACAGCACTGGAATCTTCTGGAGACTCACTTGCTTGAGAATTTGGCATCTGTCAGGTGATGCTAACAACTGTCCAGCTGGAATGCTTGGGCATCTGTGCCTGTATTCTCTAGTCTCATGATCTCTCCCACAGGACCACAGGATTTCCTGCCTGGTGACTCAGGACTCTAAAGTTGTCTGTTCCAGAAGACAGTGCTTCAGGTGAAACCCAGGTGGTCTTCCTGACCTAGCCTCTCAAGGGTCCCACAGTGGTTTCCAGTTACTCTCTTTGTTAGAAAGAAGGAATTAAGTACAATCCATACTCAAGAAGGGAAAATTAGACTCCACCTTCTTGTCAAAGATGGCCAGAGACTGTGGCATGTTTTAATGTTACAGATCGCAAGGGGAAGATTCCAATGCAACTTTTTATTTTTTTATGTTTTATTTATTTATTTATTTATTTATTTGAGAGAGAGAGAGAGAGAGAATTTTAATTTTATTTTTTTAGTTCTCGGCAGACACAACATCTTTGTTTGTATGTGGTGCTGAGGATCGAACCCGGGCCGCATGCATGCCAGGTGAGCGGGCTACCGCTTGAGCCACATCCCCAGCCCTCAGTGCAACTTTTTAAAATAGTAAAAACAAAGAGATACGATGGTTTTCAGTTATATAACTTGTACTCTTTTTTACTTCACTGAAAGAGAAATAATAGTTGCATGACAACCCCAAGGATCTTGCAGAGATAAAGAAGAGGCAAGTTGTTCTGCAATTAGATGAGAGGCAGGGAGAGGAGGAGGGTGCGTTTCTCTCTCCGCCTGATATGACCTGGGTGGGAGGATGGGGATTTCACAACTCTGAGAGGAATTTTTTAAAATATTTCAAGGAAATCAAAAGCTTAAGAAGTCAGAAGTTAGAAATGACCCTTGTTTTCTGTTACTTTGAGCAGAAAATAAAGGCAATTACTCAAAAATCATCCTGACAGATTAACTCCATTGATTTTTTGCTTCTGTGCTTTAAAAATATAACATGCCAATTCATTTGTGACCTACAAACTAAGACAGAGTGTCTCCTATTCCTGGGTGATAAATTCCTGTAAAATTTATTAAATTATGTATCAATAATTATATTTTTAAATGTCTCTGTTCTGCTGTAGATTATTATTATATAATCACTACAGATAATTATCAAAAAAGAACAATGTTGGTCTCTATCCTAGCTTCTTCTATGTGTGTATATGCTATAATTATTTGTTTAATCTGGGTCACAAAAAAAAGTATACAGAAATAACTGGGAAGAACTACAATAGCATGAAAGTTTAAAAACTAAAATTTCCAAAGACTTAGCAAATAAAAAGGCTTTAAATTTAGGTAAATATGCATTTTCATGATTCAAAAGGTGAAGACAACTTCAATTATAGTAGACAAACAACTTAGATAAATAAGATAAATATATAAGCAATTTATTAAGAAGAGTATATTGTACTCACAAGGCAAAATTCTATTACCAGGTAATACAAATAAGAAAAGATAATATTTAAATACAAATTATCCAGAAACTATAGAGCTGTTAAGTGAAGTTTTCTTTAGATTCCCTAGGTTGTACTATTTCTAATGTGTTAAGTGGCCTCTGACTATTTAAATTAAATTGAGTATCAAAAGCATGGGTAGTATTGCCAAAAGAATATCTTCTCTACATAGTGACCAATATACATCTGTATATTACCTTATTTTAAATTATATTTACTTAAGTGATATTTATAAGACATTCTGGATTATTTAACTCTTAACTTTGTATGGAATTTATTAACAAATATAATAATTAAAATAGTCTAAGAAGAAGTCATATTAAACATAGCACCCCAGTATAAAGGGCACACATCAGTCCACAGACAAAAAAATAGGGCATTTTCCTGAAAAGTGTTACATATGGATGAAATAAAATAAAATTGTAGGATTCACATAGATCTTATATAATATATTTATAATGAAAAAATGACAGAGTATTATAGTAATACTCTATGTGATGAAAACCTATGGAAAACTCCTTTAAAAAGAAGAATTTTCATAGTAGCTGGAGTAAACTGTTGTATCACCTGCCCTATTTTTATAGAAGCCACTGGAACACTGGAACATTCACCCCAAACCCACAAACAGCATTTTACATATAATTTTTCATGTTACATGAAATGAAATGAGAGAAATAAGATCAATTTTTATTTTATTTTTTTTTAATTTCTGTTTCACATTATGGCTGACTAGATGCTCCCAGGAATGGCCATGCTGCAGAATAAATAAATCCTGGGTACCACAAACTTTTCAAGGTGTAGCTGGCCTTGCATGACTTGAGAAGAGTTCCCAGACACACTCCCCATCACACTTCCCCAATCCCACTCCATGAGGGGAAGAATGGTGGGCAGAGAGATGTATTTCTCTCAATAAAAGACACTATTATTAACTCATTCTGAACTTTACTAAGTTAAATATTCATGGAACAATCTTACCATTTGCTAAAGAAGCAGTAATAAGTGTACACTTTCAAAAGAATGAAGAATGAAGGAGACCAATAAGGAAAAATACAGCAAATGAAGAAAAAAGACAACTGTTTCATGAAGAAATGGAAAGAGAAAAATAAAAATTGTCCACATAGAAATAAAACATGAATCATGCAAGAATTCAAATATATGAAGCTTAAAAACATGGTCTCAACTCCCTAGACAAAGAGAAAATTCTACTTAATAGATTTTAAATAAATTGTATCTCCATTTTTTAAAAAGATGGACAGATCAGAATGGATTAGACAGGCAAGATATGGACAAGTATAAATGTATGGGCTTCTAATAACAGCATTTTTGTGTGTATTCATGTGTAAAGCAAATATTAAACAAATAGCAAACTAGTGTGGATTATCTTATTATAGTAAATTTGAAAAAGAAAAGAGATTCCTTGAAAAATGCCAGAACTAATTTAAGAGGACTTAGAATTCTAATATTACTGAAGCTCTCTTAAAGAAATTGATATTGCTATGACAACTTTTCTACAGATTCAGATTGCTTCACTGGGTAAATTCTGAAATGAAAATTAAGAATTAAATAATACCAAATATGTACAAATATTTTCTGAAGACACAGAGGCAGGAACATATCATAACTTGTTTTAAGGCATCAATCTAACCCTCCAAAACAAAACCTGATGAGTATGAGAGAGAGAGAGAGAGAGAGAGAGAGAGAGAGAGAGAGAGCGCTTCAGACATCTACTGATCCTGAGCATCATCTGTCTTAAGTCCTTATCATGATGCTTGTCACATCATTCACCTCAGCAAACTGTTTCTAGGATTCAAATAAAAGCAAAACAAACTCTAAACCCTTTGCAACTATTGAGTTCGTTGCCTGACCATAGTTAAATGGATGTTATATTTGTAATCATAATACATATTTCATTTTTAGAGCTTAAAATTCATTTTACAAAGAAACAAAACAGTGAACAAAGCAGATGTTTAAAGAAAACTGTCTTTCAGATGTCATCTCCCATATGTTTCTTGCAGAAATAACTCAAAATTTCTTCTTGAATTATGGATAGAGATATTTCTAATTAAAGATCAGAGATATTTGCTGATAATAAAAAGTGTGAATAGCTTCATTTTTGTTTCTAGCATGGCATATTTTAAACAACAAGGCATCAATTGTATATTTTTATGACATTTGGACCTCTTAATTCGAAAGTGGATAACACTTTCATGCACTATTTGTTACAGAAATACTTGCTTTAGACACATGCGATTCACCATCTCTTTTATACCTATTTGTGAAATGACCTGCTAAATGACTAGAAGTCTCCTATAGAGAATATGATAGATGAAGATCAATGATACATGTTAACTGTTTACAGACATTAACCAATATTCAGTTGGACAAATATATCTCAAACTCATCAGATTTTCAAAATGAAAAGTAAGTTCTAAAGGGCATTTCATGGTTCCTTCTGACAGTCATCCTAAATAATGAAAGTAGGTTAAGTATTAAGGAAAGGTTGGGCATAATATAGTTTTACCTTTCTTAGGTGGAAATTTCAACCCTGCTATCTATTGACAAAAAAAAAATTCTCTCAATGTAGAGAAAGCAATAAATTTCTTGATTTTAAGAAAGACTTGACAAATATACATTAAAGAACATTGACACATTATGTAAGTGCATTTCATTCTCAGAGTAAGCAACAGTTCCATAAGTGCCCTGTTGTCATATTAATGCATGGCAGGAGAAATGGAGGAGTGTTAAAGGGGGAAATAATACAGCAAGATTGGAATGTCTGATAGTTTAAAAGGACTTCCTAATTCCAGCACTGTATTAAAATTTACAATAAATTCTAATCTTCCTTTTTAATTAAAAGAATAGAAAGTGAGACACAGCCTAAACACAGCAGAGAGAGATGTGGTCAAGCCGTTGGCTGGGGCTGCATACTTAGAGTCTGTGCTGAGCTGAGCCTGCAGAATCTGTCGGGAGGCTGCCAACAGACCTGCTCCTCAGTGGCTCTTGGCCAGGCTTCCATTCCTCACCATGTGGGCCTCCAGCTGCCTGAACATCCTCAGGACATGCAGCTGACCTCTCAAGGAGAGTGACTGGAGAGAATCCAAGATGGAAGCTGTAGTCCTTCCTAAACTCAATGTGCAATGGCAGACCGCTATCTCTGTGTGTTCCTTTGGTTTCTGAGACCAATCCCAGTACAATGTGTCAATCCTAGGAGGTTGTTCGACTTAAGGTCACTCTATAGATTTTACACCATATGAAATACATTAAGGTCCAAAAGAACACCATCATAGAGTTAAAAAGTAAAGTAGATAAGAAAGAGAATTGAATCAACTGAAAAACTTATCTACATAAGCAACAGGTTTAAGATACATACTAAAAGAATAGGAAAAAAGACAGTAATTAGAAATTTGAAAATAATACTCGAGGATTAAAGTCCATATAACACATGCATACTAAATAGTTAGAGAAATGAAATCTAATGAAAATTAGAGGTAAAATCCAAATGTTATGGAAATACTTGCTTTAGATACATGGAATCCAAATATACATTCAAAAATCACCCTAACTGAAACTCTCCCAGAGTAAATAAAGAGAAGAAATGATAGGCAGCTCAGTTAGTTCTTTTGTACATATTGATTAGGAGAGAAAAAAACAGTGTTAGATCTCATAGCATAAAAGTAATAAATTTTGTATGAATTAAACTTTTACATTTTAATAAATAATTTAAATATTAATATAAGTTTGAGAAAACTTATAAACACTATTAAGAAATAAAGAGAAAAAGTATAAAAATCCTCAGTTGAGGATGGGCTTTCCTAACATGGTAGTATTAATAAAAATCAACAGGACAGGGAATATAGTACTAACTACTTAAAACTTCAAAATTTCTGATTGTTAAAACACATATTTTAAAAGGCAAATATCAAATGAAGAAAATATTTACAACTTACACAGCAAATATAGACAAAATAAGCTCATATGTTTGAGTAAGGAAAGGAAAAAGTACAAGATCAGAATACAAATAGAGTATACTGTAGACAATGGAAAAAATAAACTAAAGAAATATAAGTGAAAGATGATTTACCTCACTCTCAGTCAAAGTAGTGTGTGTCAGCACAATGCTGAACACTAATATTTCATCTGTGAAAATACAAATATTTAGCAGTTGTTTAGGGAAGAAGTGCTTTCAGATAATAATGCAGCACCTGGAGTAATCCAGTTCACTAAGTAATTAAGAGTGGGCTCACTGGAGAAAAGAAAATGTTCAAAAACTGATATATGATGACAGTTGTTACACCAATAAAGTTACTAAAGTTATTGGATTTTACCTCAAAGGGATAGATTTTGTGCTATTTTAAAATAACTCAATAAATTTGTTAAAAAACAAAATTTGCATTAGAATATTTGTTAATGTGGATTTATATAATTTTTTTTCTGTGAGAAAAACATATCACAAAAAATACATAGTGTTAGCATTATTTTATGCATAAACATCTGCAAACCATATTTTATTTGGTGCTGGCGATTGAACCCATGGACTTGCATATGCTGAGCCTGTGCTCCATCACTGAGCTACACCCCCACACATCTAACTTCATGTGTAATTGTGTGCACTCCTATATCTACACTGCATATAGAGTCAATCAAGTGCTGAGGCTTCAAACATTCTCTAACTATTGATGGCCACTAAATTAATAATAGTACCTCTGACCTTGCTTTTTTCCTTCAGATTTATGTTGGTTTTTAAGTCTCTCTACTACACGTTTATTCCTCATAGTTCATATTGACTTTTAGA
Organism: Callospermophilus lateralis; assembly: GCF_048772815.1. Lineage (NCBI taxonomy): Eukaryota > Metazoa > Chordata > Mammalia > Rodentia > Sciuridae > Callospermophilus > Callospermophilus lateralis. Next base: position 242,986 of record NW_027517992.1, on the reverse strand, counting down.
CTTCCTACTTGAAAGTCAAATATACCTCTTAAACACAATGTGTCCACATCCAAAGTGAATGTCCATCTGGTCTACCCATAACTTCCGTTGACTGACTTTCCCAGCTCAAATGCCATGTCCATCCCTGAAGACACTCAGGACAAACACTTCACAGTCAGAGCAAACTCGTTTCGTTTCTTTCTCTCACACCACATAGCCAATCACTTGGTTCTACCTTCTGTTTAAAATCTCCCCAATCCAATTCCTTCTCAGTCTCCACATTTTCCCTACACTCTCTCCTACATTTCCACGTGACCACCTGACCGGCTACCCTGCTTCTCCATCAATCCTCCCGCCTCCATTCCCAGGTAGACTGCACTTTCAAAAATATGGCAGGTGGTATTACTGCGCAGCTCAAAGCCTGCCACAGTGGCTCTCCACTCCCCACTGGAATAAAATCAGATTTGGGCTCCATCCTTGCTTTCATCAGTGTTAATTTAGGCAATAATATAGCTAGGTTTGACAGAACTATTTCATCCAAAATGTAAGGATTTAAAGCAAGGTTGAGTAGCTAGTATCCTTTCCACCAGATGAAATTTCTAGTGTCCTACAGTTCAGGAGCACTGAAACAAAGCAGAAATGTAATTTTCTTACCCTGCATATGAAAGAAGAGGAAAGTTCATTATATAAATTCATTCACTTTTGATTCATATTAAGTGTTTTTTTTTGTGGTTCTAATAACTTTCCCTATAAAATGTTGCATGATCAATGATTGATTAAGAAAATGTAAGAATGAAATCAGTACTCCTTAAAGCTACGATAGCCTACGCTTCTCCTTTATCCTATAGGGATATTGAGGCTTGGAGGCTAGGACAGTTTCATGGAGGTAAAAGTGAGGCCCAGGAATGTAAATATAAAAGCAAAGGAGAGAACATTCAATAGACTATTAGGTTTGTTTACCTCTTGTGTATTCTAAGGCTCTATTTCTAAGGCAAGAGAATATCAGCCAATGATAAAAAATGTAATCTATGTTCTTGCCCAATTTCCATTTGCTTACTTCTCATCACACATATGCATACACATACAAACACACATACACAGATCTATTCATACACATAAGTGCAAAAACATGCAAATTGAAACGGAAAGAATAAAATTTCCTCAACAAGTTTGATTTCATTAGGCAATTTGTAGGGTGGTTCATACAAACCCCCAAAGACTTTCTTTTCTTTTCTTTTCTTTTCTTTTCTTTCTTTGTTTCTTTCTTTCTTTCTTTCTTTCTTTCTTTCTTTCTTCTTTCCTTTTGACTACTAAACTTTAAAATTCTTCAGAACTGTTGTTAAAATTATTGAAGAATAACAATAAAACAAAGAAATAACAATAAAACTAAGAAACATTGAATAATTTAAAAATTTCTGTGGTGATTTGGATACTGTCATTTGATTAAGAGATATGATATTTTAGACTAATAACAGATTATGTTTGATTTACGTGCCTGATTCTAGGGAGAATTTCTTTTTTGAATTCATTTAATATTGTTTAAACTTGTGAATTGAATGATGATTTTGCATTCTGTTAATGCTTGTCTGTGTTTTTATATTTTAAAAAGCCACCTCTTTTTTTTTCCACTGGTGGTTTTCAGCACATTCTCTGATGTTTCAGTTTTCTAAGACTGGAGAGGTGAGCCTACTTGTTTATTCAGGGTAATATCTGTCTTTTAAAGTCCACTGTAAGATAGAATTCTCAAGGTAAAGGGGTCTCTTACATGAAAGTCCTCAGTCTTGTTTTCTTTCATTTTGTTTTATATTAAATTGGATCAGTTTTAAAATCAATAATTAAGAGTCACAGGGAGAGAGCAGGAGAGCCCAGTTTTAGTGCGGTGACAGTACCACAGAATTCATTACTGTCATGCAGGTTATTTGTTTTCTCTGGGCCTTTGTTTTTATTGCTAAACTTTAAATGGCGAGGAACCAATGATCTCTAAGCTTCTTGTCAGCTATAGAACACAGCAGCCATGGTGCTGAGAGCTGTCAAGCCTTCAAGGCCCTGTGACTTGTGTCTAAGCCCCACCTCTGCTCTGCCCTCACTCATCTCTGGACTCCTGGCCCTCCTCCTTCCTTACTATCCATGTGATCAGGACCAGGGCACCTCAGTAAAGGTGCCTGAAGATAATGAGGATTTCTTTCAGCTGCTCTCCAAAGCGCTTCTTGGTATTATAAGAAATAGGGGCAGGTAGTTGATAGGATAATATTAATTTTTAAATGAAAGGATATTTTGAGAAATTCTCATTTTACAAAGAAAAAAATTTACTCACCATCAAAAGATGTGATGAAAATCTGCAACACACCATGCTGCAGCACCCACCTCTTCTGAATATGTAACAACTCTAAAATTGCAGTTGTTACATATTCAGAAGAGGTGGGTGCTGCAGCATGGTATAATGCCACCTAGTTAAACTGTGTTGGGAATGTAAAGTGACAGTCCAAATGTGCATGGCGAAGATTCACTATATAATGAAGTCCAATGTGTTCTCAGCTAAGACTCTGGCCTGCATTCTGTAGTGAATTAGAATAGCTTTGTTTATGGATGGCTATCTCAATTAAGGACTCATTAGGTCTGAGACTGACTCAGAAACAACATATTTCCTGGTTTTAGTTTTTGTGTAGTTGCTATTTCTTAAAGGTCATAAAAATTACAAATAACAATTAGAAATCATTAGAGTAATCCAATCTCTTTCTTTAGTAGACCGGCAAAAGAGGTCCCAAAGCATAACTTAATAACTGTCACATATGGCTTCTTCCTGGAGTCTGTCCAAGGGTCCTGACTGTCCAGAGACTTTTCCAGCACGCACGCATGCGCGCGCACACACACACACACACACATACAGTCATAATACAAATGCAAATCTGCATGAGGTAGTCTTTAGGATATTTTTTCCTTGTGTTTCATCTGGTTACATGTAATTTATCTATACTTATTTTTATACTTACCAACCTATCAAATATATATATATATATTCATATATATATATGTGTGTATATATATATATATATATATATATATATATAGCTTTGCATAAATTAAATATTACATCCCATTTTGTTTACATAATTATATGTTTACTTATTTTCATTTATAGATTTATTTTAACTGATACATAAAAATATAAAAATTGTACATATTAATGGGGTACCATGAAATATTTTGATACATGTATACATTGTAGAATGTTTAAATTAGAGTAAATGCATATATTCACAAACATTTATCATGTATTTATGGTAAAAATCTTCAAAATCCTTTCTCCTATCTCTTTGCAGTGTACATACACTATCATTCTGTCTGCCCACCCTTTGTGCAGTAGCACTAGAATTTCTGGCCGCCATCTAATTGTAACTTGCTATCCATTGATCAACCTTTGCACAACCATTTCTCTCCTTACTGCCTGGCCTCTGGTAACCAGCATGCTACTCTCCACTTCTATAAGGCGCCCTTCTCACACTCCACATGTGAGTGAGGGGCACACAGTACTTGTCTTTCTGTGCCTGCTTTATTTCCCTTAACATAATGATCTTCAGTTCTATCCATGTCATTGTGAATGACAAAATTTCATTATTTTTATGGCTAAAGAGTATTCTAAGGTACATTTGTGCTACATTCTATTATCCATCCATTATTTGATTGACAGTCTCTATTTCTTGATTCTTGGGAATAGTGTTACAGTGAACACAGGAGAGCAGCTCTCTCCTGGACGTACTGGCTGCATCTCCTTTGGATATATGCCCAGGAGTAGCAGTGAAAGATCTTATGGAAATTCTACTTAGAAATTTTCAGAAACCTCCATACTGTTTTCCACAACGACTGCTCATTTATATTTCCAATAGCAGTGCACAAGTGTGTGTTTGCACATCCTCATCAGCACATTTTGTGTTTAGGTCTTTGTGGTAATAACCATTCTTACTGGGGTGAGAGGACATCTCTGCAGTTTTGGTTTGCGTTTTCCTGATGGTTAGTGATGCTACACATTTTTTCATGTATCTGTTAATTCTTCCTAAACCTTTTTTTTTTTGAGAAATGTCTATTTAGGTCTGCAGGTTATTTTTTAATTAAGTTTATTGCTTCATTTTGCTTCTGTTTTGTTTTTACTATTTTTTTGTTATTGAGTTTCCAGAGTTCACTGTGTATTCTGGGTATCCCCCTTGTCACATATATGGTTTACAAATACTTTGTCCCATTCTGTGGGTTGTCTCTTTCTTTGTTCTGTTGATTATTTGCTTTGCTATGCAGAAGACTTTAAGTTTGATGAAATCCCAATTGTTTGATTTTTCTTTTGTTTCCTGTACTTTTGGTGTCTTAGCCTGAAATGTAAAGTGACAGTCTACTGTTCCACTGTGCTGAAGCATTTACCCTATTTTCTTCTATGATGTCACAGTTTCAAGGTTCACCATATAAGTCTTTAATCTATTTTGAGTTGACTTTATCTGTCCTTTCTCCAGTGTGTCTTCTTAGTACTTTTGTTGGACATCAGTTGTCTGTAGATGTGTGGGTTTACTTTCAGGCTCTTCATTCTGTTCCATTCCTCTACCATACTTACTTCTGAACATTTTCCTATTTTCTAAAATATGCTTTCATTTTGCCCCATAGAGTATCCCTTACAGAGACATCTGAGTTACCTGCAAATATAGATTCACAAATTGTACCTTCAAGATTAATATATAGTTAATGTATATTAACTGTCTAAATGTACATTTATGTTATATGCACACATACATAGACAAATGCATTCACCATGGCAAACCAAGTATCAAAAAGAGTTATAAAATACATTTGGTACATCAAGCATCTCTACCTATCAGGGTGGATGTTCTTTTATGTAATGCAGACAGGTATCCATAGCATTTGTTTTCATTGGTTTCCACCAGCAGCACTGTAGAGCTGCCCGATAGGTCTTAATCAGCTTACTTGGGTTACTTAAATATCACCTGGACCCTGAGCAACTGTCTTATTCACACAAAGGAAGCCACACATTGACATATCTGGACTTCAGGACTGAGGAATGATCACACAACAGTTCATGACCCCAAGCATCCTTTCATTTTGTCCTGTGGAAACTGAGCACAGGGTGCTAAAGATAGTAAAACAAACTTGAAGAAGACTTTGCACAAATCAGGAAACCCATCCCCTGCTATATAAACAGATAGGCAAAATTGTTGATAATATATTAATTTTCAGAGAAAAAGGCAAAAAATAAAAGTGCAGCCCGTTGGGATTGAAAATGGTAATTTCTGATATTTCCCTCAAATAGACCATACTCTCTTGTTAAAAAATTCAGAGAGAGAAAAAGACCCAAAAAAGCATCTAGGGCATTTCCTGGCAGGCAGAGAAAGAGAAAGTGAATTACAGATGTCTGTGAAGAGTAGGGTATTTCTGTGAGAGGGTATTTCTGTTCGACTAGGGAAGTGGAAAATTATTTCGCAGATGGAAGTCCTGGAATTAATTCTTAATAGCACAAGGTGAGTTCTTCAGCTTTGGTAATACAAAACTAGGCACAATATCATGTGATAGATTTGTATATTGTTTATAGTAATTTTGAATATGCCAAATGCCAATTAAAGTCCTTGAGGTGCTTAATAAAGATAAACACCATAATAAAGAAGGCTTGGTTTTGGTTGTATCAGGTACTGCTGTTCTCTCTCAATATTGATTTCACCTTCTCCTTTATTAATACTATTCCATTTTATTCCCATACTTTTCTACCTGTAACAAAGGCTAGAATTTCTGGAGTACTTTGCTGCTATGTGTGATTTTTTTTGACAAAAAAATCTGGCATGTAAGATGCCTGTAGAATTATCAGGTCACTTGCAGGAAGGTAGCTTAGAAAACCAGGGCACATCCTTCCACTTCTAACACTTTTCTCTGTGAAATACACACATGACAAGGAGCTCTGTTGCTAGCAGTCATTAACGAATGGAAGGTATGGGAACAAGGCGCAGAAATTCAGAAGCCTGCGATTCTGCTGAGAGCATGTCCATTCCGCCCAGAGTAGGCTGCTCTTCTGGAGACTTGTTTTGTTGCAGAATTAATTGCAGTTCTTTCTTGTTAAAGAAGTTGCATAATTTTCCCCACCTTCTCTCTCTCTTTTTTTGTCCTGAAGGACAACCTATCTTTAATTGCGTATCCTCATTGAAAGCACCAAAAAATACCATAAAACTTACTCAGAGGATAATGGTTCTCCACATTAACTTCACAGAAGACTAATGATAATATGACAGCACTTTAAACTTTCATGGAACTTCAGAATTTGGATTCAGTGCACATACAATATCTTTAAATTTCAAATTCAATCACTTTAAGGAAAATGGTGAATGAATACATATATGAAATCTTGTGAAAACTTTATAGATTCTTCTCTAGCAAAAAGGGGAATTCAATTCAAATTTGAATAATTACCTCTATAAGATGTTAAATTGATTCTCTGCATTAAATAAACCCTGGTTGTCACTATTCTTTGTTGAATGTATCAAAAATATCCTATCTCTATACTGTTAATAATGCCTTTTAATTGTCAATATAATTACAATTTCCTAGAGGAACAGTAAATTCAGATCAATTTCCTTAGGTCATCACATAGAACAAAATACCATTTCTTTACATAACTGATATAACAAAACAGATGCTTGAATTGTGTGATAAAATCTAGATGCTGTGATATTTATGTGTACAAATTAAACATGAGCTGGGCACTGTAGCACAGACCTGTGATCCCAACTATTTGGGAGGCAGAGGCAGGAGAATCACAAGGTAGAGGCCAACCTGAGTAACTTAAAGACACCCTATCTTAAAATTAAAAAAGTAAATAGGGTTAGGGATATATCTCATTGGTAGAGTGCCCCAGGATTCAATCCTCTGTACTTCAAAAATAAATAAATATGACCATGGAGCATCAGATATAATGTAAGGAAAATAGACTTGATACATTTGATAGAGCAATTTCAGTAGTTCCTATGTACAAATTGCCTGCTTCATTAGAGAAATATTTTATATTTTGCTTGGCAGACAGACAGACTGACTTCTGGATTTTATTTATCTTAAATCTTATATCATAGCACATTTGCAATCATGATTTAAAATTGTTTTCTAATTCCTAGAACAGACAGGTTCCTACAAGAGGTGTCCAGTACTGTAAGTGCAAATTTACATTTAAATTAACTCTAAAGGTAAACACCTTATCACCACTGAGGTTATTATTATTATTATTTTTACTATAAACTCTTTATCTCATTTAATTACCATGGTTTCTGTGCTATTAGAAGAGCAATGCCCTGAGTCAATTACTCATTCTAATAAAATGTGACTGTTTATTCAATTATAAATATTAAATAGAAAATTGTGGCTTATCAGCAAAATGTTAGCTTTCCCTCTTGAAATTAATTTCAAAATTGATTTGTCTTAATGACAGATAGCTGAACTCTTTTCATTAGTTTTATTGTAATTTCCATTCTGATATTAGATTAACTTTTTTATCCTTCCATAATCCCACATTCATACTACATAGCACACATACACAAAATTCATCATTATTATTTTATTGGGCAATTATGTTTGCTGGTTGTACTCAAGTAAGCTTCCCAGGAAAACCAATGATAAGTTAATAGGCACAGAATTTGTTTTGTGGTCCTTCTAACTGATGCTAATTTTTTCCTTTTTTGTCAAGTAAAAATCTGGGTTCCTTTTTATTCAAAACAATATTTCTGGAAATTCCTGTGACTACTAATACATATCTACATTTAGGAAAAATGGTTTGTATATAGAATTAAATACTGATTTTCCAAACCCGTGAAGCATAATAAAGAAAACAAGAAAAACCCACAAATAGACTATCTACCTGAAGTTGTATTTTTCTTCAGCTTTTTAAGCAACTCTTATTTTAATATAGTTTACATACCAAAAATTCTTCCATTTTAAGAGTGCAAGGAATGCATATTTAGTAAATGGTAAAGTGATGCACTCATTATCAAGGGTATTTTCACCCATCACCTCAAAAAGAGAGAAGCCACGAGGGAGTGGAGGAGCCAGGTGTCAGAAAACCTGGTTAACCTGAAGTGCAGTCCTGAAGAGTAGGGATGGTCTTAACTGCCCAGTCCCTGTATCTGGATAACTTGAAATCTGATTCCAATTAGTTGTGTCAAGACTTTTTCTTAAGAAAACCTCAGGGATCCAGTCCCATTTAAAAATACAAACCTAAAACCTAAAACTTAAATAGTGACACCATGTTTTTAAAATGATAATCAGTAAGTGCTTGCTCAAATTCACCTAGACCAAGCAGATTCTGCTTCCTTGGGACAGTGTGAGGACTCAGAGTTTGCATCTAACAAATTCCTGTGGGATAACTGTGGGGCAGCTATTTGTGTAGCTTTCTTAAAAATCTCTCAGATCACAAAGTAAAATAAATTTACACAGAAATAATATGAAAATACTAATTTTCTGTGTGTTTAATATTCAAATTCATATTTCCTAAAGATGAATTAAGTTTTATATAAGATAAAAAAATCATAAAACATCCAACACTGGTATAATTTAATTGTGACAGTGATTTTAGTATAGGGTTGGTGTCCTTAATGAACAGTTATTATTCTGGTTTCTGGTTTTAGTGAGACTCTGTGGATACTGATAAATTAAATAGCTTTCATGCACTTTTATTTAAATATAGCAGAGAGGATCACATGTACCTGGTGCAACTCTAAGCAACATTTAAATAATGTAGGTCTTCAAGAACTTAAATTGATGAGCAGATGCATTCAACTCTAGATATTAAAAAGCTGAAATCACAAAACTTTAACAACTCTGCTTTGCTCAGGTTTTCTGCTTGTCACTTATCCTTTTCATAGTAAAGAAAGCAAAAGTAAATTAACACTTCTTTTCTACATTTGAATTTATGGTCTTCTATAATTGTGTGATGGATTATTTTGGAGGGCCTACTGGATATGGAACCCTGGGGTGCTTAACCACTGAGCCACATCACCAGCACTTTATTTATTTATTTATTTTTAATTTTGAGACAGAGTCTCCAGTTAAGAAAATCTCACAATTGCTGAGGCTGGCTTTGAACTTGTGATTCTCCTGTCTCAGCCTCCTGAGTAGCTGGGATTATAGGCATGTACCACCACGCCTAACTCTATCATGGATTATTTATATACCCCATATTAACATTGTTCCTTAAGCATAAATTGAATAAATATGTAAGAAAATTAAATATTATACTGTAAATAGCCTCTTTCCTTAATTGTGCATGTACATCTTTTGGTTATGAGGGTTAATTCTTAAACATTATAAATGTAACCATGTTTGATTGAATGTGATTCAAAATCAAATAGGAAGATATATGCCATCATGGCGAGACTGAGCAGAGGAATCTCCAAAGATCAGAGAATTAGAAGTAGAGCCATCTACAGGAAAACAAAACAAAACAGAGCTGCTTTTATGGAGACTGAGTTGCAGATAAAATCCTAAGAAGCAAGACTGGGCATCAGATGAGAGTGGCAAAGGAAGCTTTTGCAGGGAAGCCGGGATGTTTGTCTGAACACAAAGTTTTTCCTAATAACAACTATAAAAGATTGAATATTTTCAAGCATAAAATTATTGATGACCTTGAAAGTCAGAGCAAAGAAAGAAATAAAAACCAATATGTTTATCCGATGAACTTGGCCAATCAGGTTTTCATGATTAAATGTGTGCTTATGGGAATCATAACACAGTTTGTACACCAAGAAAAACTACCATGAAAATGCATTTTTTTTAAAAAAAGCTGGAAATAGATAATTATATAAAAGATAAAAAATAGTGAACTTTATAAATTTCTTTCAGTGTATATAAGAAACCTCTTCCACACCTCTATATGAAAGCCCAACCAAGAACACATCGCATTTCTTAGGGTTCCAACTGCTGAGTACAGAGAGCTCTGTATATGGAGACTGCCCTTGTGTTTCCAAATGTCATTTCTACCTGTTGATTTATAAGGATGACATTTTTACAGGCTTTCTACATTTCACCAGGATTCGATACTGAACTAAAAGCAGAAATAAATGCTGAAAATAGGGGGCCATACTTGGTGGCTTGTGCCTTGATAACTATTATGGGATCCTCTGCAATGTCATTCAGTGATATGATGGAGAAGCAGTCAACTTTTAGAAATGTTGTTATGACCCCATGAAAGGAACAGACAGCAAGTACTCTGAATTCCTACTGAAGCTTCTCAAGATTGACAATGACTGCTCAGTCTCAGGTTCTGAGGTGAACAATAATCTAATTACCTGAAATGCTTTCCCATTGCAGTTGGAGGAGAAAGTGCAACAGGACAGGGCAACTTCATTGTTAGTACCAGCTGCAGACGCAAATCAAACCAAAGAACGCTAATTAAAATTGAGAACAAGTACAGCAATGCTAAAAAGAAGGATAGTGTATTAACCCCTGAAACAGTCTCTCCCTGAGATAAAGGTGGCCAAAGAATGGAAGATAAAGCAATCCTTTTATGAGAACTGAGATTAAGCAACAGACTACAATGGGAAACATCTCCCAAGAAAAAGTTATACTCGATACCGAAGAAATTTTGAGGATTCTAAAATGATTAAAACCAATTGAAACTAGAATTATTTAAGCATTCTGTGATATCATCAGAAGCCATTGTAAGTATCATGGGGAAGAGAACCTTCACAAGAAGCATTCACAGTTGTCTGAGATCTTCAAACATTGGTAGAATTTCTCAGTGTTCATCTTCTCTGGAACTGTGCACCTTCAAATCATCTGTAGACACTGGTCCTGCCACAAGATAAGGAATCACTGTTACAGTATAGAGTGACTGCATGTGTAGCAATGACAATGATCGTAAAGCTTTTAGGGGCATGGATAATGTCATACATCACATTTCTCACCAAGGACCTGCGGCCAATGTAGTCCATAATCATTACAGAGCCAAGCCTGGGGCTGACGATCGCACAGCTTAACTGCAAGTGCACGACCACAGAAACTCTTGATTTCCATGCTGTCATGTGATGGGAAATACAGATGCTCCTTGAATATTGATGGGGTTACCACCCAATAAATCATCTTAACTTCGAAAACTTCATGTAAAGAATGCATTAGGTACCCCAACCTACTGAACAGAGCATCCTAGTTTAGCAGCCCAGAGCACTGTGGAGTGTGGGTTAACTCCGGCTCGCGCAGCCTACTGGGAGCTGGGGCTTGCTGCCTATGAGTTGTATTGCCAGAGGATTCAGCTACATGTTGCTAATCTGCGAAAAGATCAAAATTAAAAATTTAATCAGAATTCAAAGTCCAGTTTTTATCGAATGCATATAACTTTCACGCTACAGTAAAATTGAAAAATGGTGTGTTGAACTGTTATAAATCACTCACTGGGCCACACTAATAAACTAGTGGATATTTTGGTCTTCACATACAGGTGAAGCAAACTGGCACAGCCACTCTACACACATTAAATGAAGGAGGACATGTTGCTTGTCATTATGTGTAATATTACATGCATTTGAAGATTAGCCGTAGAAAAAAAGGGGAAATTATTATCTCTGCATAACCAAGGCAGAGATTCTCTATGTGAAGTAATGAGCTCTGAACACTTAACAATTCCTGCAACATTCTTATGGCATAGAGATTCCATCAAAACATTACTTTATATAAGAATTTGTTCTTTTCTAAACACAACAGAACCAAAAGGAATATTTTGAACTTTTTTTTTTCTTTTTCTTTTTTTTTTTTTTGGTGAAAGGTGCTATATAAACAAGAAGATGAAAGCAATGTTATTTTTACCTTTTATAGTAGGAAAGCACATAAAAGCAAACACACTTATGTTAGATATTGAGACCCTAAAAAAATAATAAGCAAAACAGACCTAAAATATTTACTGGTACACATCATGGGATGAATACCCTCTTTATCAAGAAATAGTTCAGAGTCAGAATGCACTGAGGTTGTACTATAGCCCTTGCAGTAACTGAATCACCCTGCACATCTCATACCTGCAGCCATAAGGCTGCAAACTAAAAAGAAACTCTGTAAATTTCTGCTTTTGTTTTCAGTTAAAAACATTTCAAGATCATAAAAGAGTGACCATCGCCAATCACACTATGAGTTCAGTCCATGGAATGGATAATGATGAAGTCAATCAAGTGTAATCTCACCATGAAAATTAAAACAAACTTGGTGTTTGTCCTCCATTCTGGGGCCATGCCTGTGGCATGAGTGCAGAACCCTCTAAATTCATCAAGTGGGCTGTATCTCATCCCCAAATAATCTCCTCTCTGCTCAGGTTCCTTTATTGACATCTGATTGCTAGTGATATTCATATATTGCATTTCTAATAATAAAATCATTACGTATGCAAGCATTCTCCAAATACAACTTGTTCTACACCCTATATCTGTGCCCAGCTGCATCTGTAGCCACACAAATGTGTACTTCTGTGTCCACAGCTACCCACACATGCACACATCCTGCTCTTGTGAAGTGGGCAAACTTCTCTCCATCCGGATTCCTCCCTCACTGTCCCCACACTCTCTCTCACTTCAACAGCAATGGTGCTCTGGGCATTTCAAGGCTTATCTTCTCCATCTAAGTTTCAGAAACTAGCCATCACCCGTGTGGGGACCTGTGACAGTCCTCTGGTGGCATCCTGCTTTGAGCTCTCCCTCCCTTGACTGAGCATGCCTCTGCTGACTGAGGCCATAAGCTCGCCCTGTGTGATAAATCATCACTGCATCTGCCTGAACCCCCGACAGGTTCATGCTCCCAGGAAAGGCTTACCAGGACTCAAGTCAGCCCCACACATGGGAAAGCTAGAGGGGGGACCTGCTGTTACTGGGTCTGCCAAAGCAGTTAGGGTAGAGGATCTGCTGGGCAGAGCAGTAGAAATCTCCCTCCATTGTCAGGGTACACGCCAAGCAGGAAGCAGGCAGGGGATTCACCACCACACTCTCTCCTCTACCCTCTGCTCTACTGATGCTCCCTTTGGTCACACAGCAATACCAGTCAGAGTATGAGGGGGAGAGAGTGGCAGGATCCCTAGAGGTCAGCGTCACAGCCAGCCAGCAGGGCAGAGAAGGGCAGAATAGTGATGTGGAGGCTGACAGGGGGTGATCAGCACAATCACCCACCAAGAGTCTCCGGATCTTGGTGGGCAGTGTGATGGCATCAAGGAACGCCAGTTAAAAACTTTAAAAAATATGAACTCCCAATTTGTAGTAGCGTCCGGGAGCCTAAATTTTTTAATTGCTCCCTAGGTGAATATCCCAAAGCCTGGTTTGGAACCGCCTCACTTTGTAGGGGAGCTCCACCACCTTTGATGGAACATGAGGAAAGCAGCCGTGGCCTTGCTCTGCAATCTCATGTCCCAACCTTCACCTTGACCCCAGCAGTCCTGATGCAGGACCTGCCACTTCCGTTACCTGCCTTCAGTCTTGACCCAGGCTCCCCTCTCTGGAGACTGCCTTACTTCTCGCTCCCAGTCTCCAATCCTGTCCTTGATCTCCTCTTCACTGCTCTGGGCCCAGGAGATGCACGGCTGTGAAAAGCATCAGCATCTTTCGTTTCTGAATGTGTTTGGTCTGAGTGATGTAAACATTCTCATTTCCCGCTGGCCGCACTCCCCCACGGACTCCACTCCACTGGGAGCTGTACTCTGCCCTTCAGCTGTGTGCTTTCTCACTCTGCACTCTGATTTCTCGTTCATCTCCATAACAAGTGATAGATTCTCGAAAGGTAGCACCTATCCCACATTACTCATTTTATATCTTGTAACTGTCACTGTACTCAGCATGTCATACAGCTGGGTCGTGCTGATTGTGGCACTGGATGGAGCACAAGATAGGAGAGCTCCTTGAAGGGCTTGTGGGCTCCTCAAATCAGCTGAGGAATGATAAATCAGCATAAAACTGCAATTTATGGTATTGGATGCATTTTCTCTTTCCCTTCTGGCTATCTCAAGGCTAAATGAAAGGTAAGAGTGATTTGGAAGGGCTTGAGCTGTCTGGTTGTCTTTTGGAGTCAAGAAATATTACATGAGCTGACTTCTCCTTTTAAATACTGAAACTCAAATAAGAGATGTTCCATCGTAGGGAAAAGCGTATGCCATGGTGAATTAGAAACCAAAGCTATGCGTTCAGAAATGAGAATGATAGATATTAATTTTTCTAGTTCTGCTCACCAAGCCTTCCTTTAGCTTTAATGTCAGAAAAGCAAGCTAAGCAAGCATTTGTCATGTATTATTTACGTCACTTTTCATACCTTTCCATATGCATTGATCTTCTGAAATCTTCAGTGGTATTTGTCAAAAGTAGAAAAAAGCAACATGTCAACTTCTTACTAGGCCAACATGTTCACATTCTACTTGACAAACAAGTTGTGTTGTCCCTGTACTTCAGGAGACAAGTTCTTATTATCCCTTTGAATTCTTGAAATAATTAGTTTTGGTACTTGGATGGATGAAAAATACAACAAAATCATGTCCTACAAAATTTGAGACCTGGCTGTGGTGGGCAGAATTTTAAGTTGGTCTCTGGGACTTCTATCCCTTTGGATGCAGATATAATTAAATTAAAAATCATTGTCTTTGAATTAATTACAAGAGAGAATTTCCAGGTGTGCCTGACCTAATCATGCGAGCCTTTTAAAACAGTTTTCTCTGGTTGGTGGCAGGTCAGAGACCAGTGGCATGAGAATTATTCTACACAACATTACTGACTGAAGATGAAGGAGTTCAAGTGTAAACACAAAACAAAACAAAACCCTCAGGACTTCAGCCCTAAAACCACAGGAATTGAATCCTGTCAGTAATAAAAATGAACTGCAAAAAAGATTGTCCCCCAGTCTCCATGATTCTGCCCCACTGGACCTTTGATTCCAGTCTTGAGATAACCTGAGATGAGAACCAAGGCAGCTGTACCTTCTGCCATACAGAAGAGGGAGTTAAAAATCTGAATATTATTTCTTAGAATAGTTTTAGTTATATATGGACACAAAACCTTTGTTTTCTCTATTTTTATTTGGTGCTAAGGATCAACCCAGGGCCTCATATGTGTGAGGCAAGTGGCGCTACCACTGAGTCACAACAACAGCCCTAAATCTGAATAAAATTTTAAGCTGATAAATTTGTGGTAATTTGTTACATAGCCACAAACTTATAATACACACACACACACACACACACACACACACACACACACCAGTCAATTATGTAAGAAATAAATATGGTACAATGCTCATAACTATTATTCACGCTTTCTATGTCTGCAGCAGAAGGAGAAGCACTTTGTTGCTCGTTCCCAGCATAATCCTCACAATGATATGGTGAATCAGATATCTGAGCAATTGAAATTATCAGACAGACTCAAATGTGTTATGAGGGAAAAATCTATTAGCATAAGCATTCAACACAAAAATGATACTATAAGAAAGAAAATATTAGATAGCAAAGTGTATGGATTGTACATAGATTAAAACTAAATGTGTCATATAATCTTTAATGCTGTGGGACAACTCAGAGTATTGACTAAAAAGGACTCAGAAGAATGTTTTTACATTTCTTGAAAATAAATTACTGTTATAAGGGGTACTCTAGTACATATGTCATTTTTGACACTAATCTTAAACTTCTCTTAAACTGTGTTGATAAACACTAGATCACAACAGAGGCAGCAACTTCTACAGGTGAGAACTGCTATTTTCGTTGTTGTTCTCTTGAAGCATCACAATTATACTAAATCTTTTTCTCCCAGTCATGAACCTACAATTACCTAAACCAAATATATTTACCCAGATTTCTAGGAGCCAATAGAAATTTTGAATTAAAAAAAAAAGTCTCAGAGGTTTTGCTAACTTAAAATATAGATTAATAAAGTAAATTTCATATGTTTCTGTATTTCATTATGTTAAAAGTTAAAAATCATTTGAGCCAGAATTTCTTGATGGGGTGGCAAACATCAGAAAAACTACGTTATGGTTATATAAGCTAAATTTGCTTCAGGGAAGACGTCCATAAGAATTAGAATCAATTTTGCATCTTTTTAAATTTTGTCCTCAAGATAGAATAATTTTTATAACCAAATCACAATTGATTATTCAAGGAGGGATTTTTGTTAGTTCTAAAGGCATAACAGAGTTACATGAGAAAATGTTGATTTAATAATAGGAATATTTAAAATCATAGTTAAACGTGTACGTATGGCATCACAATGCAAAGTGGCATTTTGGGTTTTGTAAAACAAATAATGTGGAGACTTTGAAGAACTGAGAAAGGTATATGTTACTACTTGGGGATATATGGAAACAAAAATAAGTATAAATAATTGAAATATTACAACATTATTCCCTTCCCCTATACATATCATTTTATTACAAAGATAATTTAACAAGAATTCATAAAATTCATCTCAAGGTAGAAAAACAGTTCTTATTACATTTAGTATGCTTTGTTGTCCAAAAATAGTTCTTGTCATATTAAATGTTAAAATAATATTGCTTAAGTTATAATTAAAATTTGATCGATGTGGTTTAATTTAATCAAAATGTAAATATTATACATGTTGTAACAAACCACTAAACTTTAGAAGACTGAGCATCTCTTTTCATAAGAAAAAATATAAAACTATCTTTTTAAAAGAGAAACAACATCCTTAACATTTTAATTATTGTGGCTTTTGCATAAATTACTGAAAAAGAAAATAAAAACTTGGGGAAAATAACTCCAAAATCTTTAATTACATTTTCAGTCATATGCACCCTTATATATGATATTTTGTGAACTCCTCCTTGCTTCATCTCTTTAACTTATTTTTTATGAGATAGAAGATATAGTCATGCACCACATAATTATGAGATTCCACATATGCCTCGGAGGTCCCTTAAGAACATGCCACTCAGTGACATGGCAGCTGTCTTAGTTTGAAGTAAATACCTTCCAACTTGTGTGCCCAGCAAAATCTAAGGGTGTGCTTCTCAGAACGCACTGCCATCATTGAGTGATGCATGACTGTAATTTTTTTTTTTTTTTGGTACTGGGGATTGAATTCAGGGGCACTCAACTACTGAGCCAGATCACCAGCCATAACTGTATTTAAATACAAAGAAAGAAGTTAGAATCCTTCCTATTAACTTCACTTGTTTATTCCTATTATATGCAAATGTATGGTGATTTTTACAGCAAGATAATGGTTTTGTTCAGTTAGGTCTCTGGAAATTATTATTCTCTGAGTTGAGAAGTTTGCACAGTCTTGGACAAGGAGACAGAGGTTGGTCATGTGGAAAGTACGGCATTGGCTTTGGCCTCTGGTCCTTGGGCCTTCATCCTTGGGCAGCAGCTTCTGTCAGGTGGGTCCCCACTGCCCAGCAGGTGGACAAGCTGTCAGATCCCACTGCTCTCACTCCCACCCCAATCCCAGTTTGAGGGCTCCAAGAGGCACCAGCCTATCACCTAAAAGCAACAAAGTGGGGAAACCTGCTTCACTACCTATTTACTTCCTGCCTTTCCATTCTTCATTCTTTTTTCCCTTCTTTTCCCTTCCTTCCTATTGTCTGGGTCTCTCACTTGCCTCTTTCTTCTAGGGAAGCTGAAGACTTTCAGAGTGATGTCGGGCAACCTTGCTCCGCCTCCATCACTGTCATCCGCCTTCACTTGCTGGCCCAGAGAGGTTGTCAGAACACCCCGCAGCGGTTTCCAATGCTAAGAATCTATGGTGAGGTGGGGGAAGTCACAGTCCTCACCAGCCAAAGTAGCCCAGACGTCCATGCAGCCAGGGAGGGACCATATTTTGGAAACCACTGTCTGAAATGGGTATGTATGTGTGTGTGAAATATATGAAACATTTAGAAGTGAAGCTTTAGAAATTCGAAACTCTCTTCATGTCATGTATTCTTCCACCCTCTTTACATTTATGAGCTCACTCAGTCCTCTCAACAATGATGTTAGGAACTATTACTATCCCTACTTTACCTTTGAGAAATTGAGTCACTGAAAGAGTAACCAAATACCTAAGGTAACAAAGTCAGTTTGTGGCCGGGAAGCCTGCCTTCAGAGAAGCTCTGTGACCCAACTCTGCTCTTCACCATGCAAGCCTACCATCTCCACAGTCCTTGATGGGAAATGCTAATCTGTGAAGCAAATTAGAATTTTTATAATAGTTCATAGAGGGAAATTTGAAAATCTTACCATTATATATGATATTAGAAGACAAAAAGAAATCAGCAGATCATTAAATAAGGCATGTAGTTCATGTAACAAGCAAGTAAAATTTTAAGGTACTTTCAATATTAAGAACTTTGCATTTTAATTGTAATACATTTTCACATATTCATATAGATTTTCTGATACATAAATAACTATGATTACAATATAAATTCTAATCATAGTTAGAATAGCTGTATTGTCAATCAGTTTGGGGAAGTCATTTTCTTTAACATTATTATTTTTATTACTGCTATTATTTCATTATGCAATTACTGAGTTGAAATCATTTTTCATGTCTACTAAATTATCATAATAAAGTATCCTGTTCAAATTGCTATAAAATTTTTGAAATTTTATCACCATTATTAGAAGCTATTTGTGTACAAGAATGTTGAGTAGGTAGTTATACCACAGCCCAATGTGAAAATGACAATACTTATTTCTTATAACCCAAACAATTGAATGGATGGTTTCTTTATCCTCCCAAATAATGCTTTTCTGTGTACTCACAAAGATAGTATTTACAAATATCCAGTGTATAACCTAAACTAAACAACTCAGGTCCGTGGTGTTCTGTGCATACTTTTATTACATTTTACTGAAAGTTTAATTCTACATATTTGCTTGTTCCACCAGAATGTATATGCCAAAAGAATAAAAAATATTCCACAATTTTTTCACTATTTAAGTCCTAGTAACTAGAAAAACTACTTGATCTATAGTAGCCTCTCAATAAACACATATCAAAATGAGGAATGAATATATTATGGTTCTCTGATAATCTCAATACTTTCTTTAAATTAAGTGTTCAATAATTTCTTTTTTTCTTTTTTCAGCTGACTCCAACATTGATATCCAATTTTCAGGGCCCCAGGTTAATTACAAAATTGTGAACAACATATCAAAGTATATTCAATTGTTTGTTAATTTAATTAATAGTTAATTTATATTTTCTGGGAATTTTTTTTTTGCTGCATATAATGTGTTTTGTTCACATGCTCTCTAGTTGGGAACATAGAATTGATATAGAATGGCACTCATATATATTTGGCAAACTATTAAAAGATATTAAAACAATGATAACATTTGGATTTAAACATTAGGTGGTAAACATAAGGAATCCAAGATGATCACACACACTTTACAGCATTTGTTAAAAGTTGGATTTACTGCTCATTTCTTGCTCTATATATTTTAAACAATGTGTCAGTGGCCAAATTATGAGTCTAAGCCAAGTAAAAACTGCAGCAGAAAGGTCATTCTGCAGAAATAACAGTATTTTAACTTCCTCTTCTGTGGGTGAGTTAATGCCAGGATGCAGATGCCTTCCCCATTTAGATAAGAGATGATAAAGAAAATTGTATTGTAATTTTAATATTTCCTTTGTCACTTTGAATAAATTCCATTAATGCCAGGGCTTTTAGAGAGCTGTCCTATGTGGACAGAGAATACAGCCAGGTTATTAACCTAATGTAATTGCCTGATGATAACAAACCCTTTGAGTCTCTATTTGGTGCTTATTAAACTTAAAAAAGGCTATCAATTAGGACACCACATTAAAAGCAAGTGGGAAGACTATGTGTGGACACTTTCAACCAAAAGGCATCACTTTAGTAAAACAGCATATATCAGTTTTAGAAAACCAAGCTCCTACTTTATTATTACTTTAAAAGGGAAAAGTTAGTCTAATTTTTTTGTCCCTCAATGTTTAACGCATGAGGTTTTAATATGTCCAAGACTCAAATTGCTATGTATAATGCTGTCATCCAGAGTTATTGTTCCCCTCAGTTTGGTGCATCTGTTCAGACAATTCACATGGTGCTTGTAGAATATATGTCTGTATGTTTGTGTGTGTATATATTCCTAGTAGTGAAATGTGTTAATCAAAACTCTGAAATAAGAAAATATTGCTCATTGATATTATAAGTTTCACATTTAATTTTGTGGTGCTGAATCCAAAGTATTTTGACTTAAAAGCTATGTGTGTTGGTCAGCTTTACATTACCATAACAAAATAACTGAGATAATTAACCTGTAAAGAGAAAGGTTTATTTTGGCTCACAGTTTTAGAGGTTCCAGTCCGTGATCAAGTCGGGCTGTTGCTTTTGGGCCAGTAGAAAAGCAGCACATCATGGTGAGGACTTGTGATGGAGCAAAACTCCCCACCTCATGGCAAGGAGGCATGAAGGAGAGAATGAAGGGCCAGGGTCCCACAACCCTCTTCTCATGTATGAATTCAGTGACTTAAGGACCATTCGCTAGTCTCACCTCCTAAAGGTTCACCACTTCCCACCACCACCTTGGGGATTAAGCCTGCGAAGATTTTCTTGTGTGAGCAGAAGCCTTCCCACAGATAGCAGACATGAATTTATACCGTCATTTGATCTTGCTAAGCATAAGCTTCCTCCTCTATAAGAGTGTGTGGAAAGGTGTATTAGGGTAGAAGTTCTCATGTGACCCCCTCAACATGGTTCCTGTACTTTGGACCTTTAAAACCATCAGCCTTGTGGGCTGGCACTAGTGAACCCAGTTATGCATGTGGTAGAGACGCTGTGCTTCTGGGGGTATGCTGGTGACGGGTTGTGATCTTTCTCTCTTTGTGCACTCTCCTTCGTCTGTTGTACCTCTCTTCTCAGCCAGCATCCTCCTAGCAAGGAGGAGCAATGTGGTCTGTGTTCAAGCTCCCAGGGTCTTTCTGCAGCCTTCTCACACATGGCCTGACTCATGAATTAACTCATAAATTGCTTTTCTGGGAGAGACCCAGCAAGTAATCATTCAACAGTCCATGTTATTCGATAACAAAGATAAAGTCCACTGCTTTACCAAGCTTCTTTTTTACTATGCATGGGACTGGACCACAAAAATAAGTCCGGGGATCCTTACCTCTGGCAGGATTGACAAATATCAGCAAATTTCTTAATAAATATTTTACACTTGAAATTGGTAGGTACCCTTTCCTCAAACAGTAAAAATTAAGTGACCAAATTCCAATCCTTAGTTTAAGGGATATTTTATTTCAAAATTACCTCATGTTATACTTTTTTAAAAAAAAAAAAACTGAATTTTAGACTGGTACAGTGTTTTTGTGTTTCTCCTAAGAAGGATAATAGGGCCTACATTTTTGCAGTGCATAGCTTTAGATTTGATCAAAAAGGAAAGGAGCTCTGGGGAGATTGACAGGGGTACTCCAGCTTGCTGTGCAGGAGGGTCCTCAAATCGGAAAAGAGTTAGCTTCAGTTTTCTGAACTCATGATGGTCATTCTAATATTTAGGACCCCGCACATCAGAGATATAAGCCCTTGCAGCCTGCTTCAAAGTGTCTCCCTTTCCCTTTCCATGAGTCCCTGGAAGGATGCCCATCTCAAGCTTAGAAGCAGAATGACTTTTGACTTCCACCATCTGTCTCCAATTTCCTGTTTATCCATCTCATTCCCTACCATATCCCCAATGTCAAACGGGAAATGATCTCTTTGCCTCCATATCATGCATTCCATTTTCAGGTCTTTGCTAATGGCCTACAGCTTTTCTGTTTAAACTTTTTGATTCATTTACAATTTTTTTTTGTGGTACTGGTGCTTGAATCCAGGACCTCTCACGTGCCATGCAAATACTCTACCACTGAAGTATACCCCTAGCCCTAACTTTTTAATTCTTGAGTGCACATCCCAAGCTAACCTTCTCTATAAGTCCTTTCTCAGCCTGTCTATTCCACATATAGCTTCTTGCCTCTGAATTCCAATGGCATACATTCATTCCATGTATTTAATGTTCAATTATCTGCATCCCTCTGGGGTCTCTTCCTACTGTCTTGTGGCAGAACTACTCTGTGTTATTGATACTTACACATCTAGGTATCCTCTTTTCCTTACTATAAAATAAATTTGTTGGATGCTTCAAATAAGCATCTACAATACAGCATGTCATTATGGATATAATTTTGAGTAATTAATTCCAGGCAATACATTTTCGAGTCATTCAGATAATCAGTCCTCAGTATTTAGGTTATGAACATGAAAGTACGGCACAAGTCAGATAGTCAACATAGGAACAGAACTAGTGCACAGCTGTCCACTGCACTGGATTTAACACAAGTCTACAAAGAGTAGCAATGACTGCGGACATGCATTGAAAATGGGGAGTTGGAACAACCATTCTTCACTCTTGGTGAGGTCAGGACATGTGATGGAGGAAAACTCCTCACCTCATGGCTAGGAGGCAAAAGAGAGAATGAAGGGCCAGGTCCCACAACCCTCTTCCCACGTATGAATTCAGTGACCTAAGGACCATTCACTAGGTCTCACCTCCTAAAGGTTCTCCGCCTCCCACCACCACCTGAGGTACTGAAGCTTAATAAAGCCAAAGTCACACAAGTAAAGTGATATTAAGGACTTAAACCCAGGTCAACTTACTCTAAAATATTGGCCTCTCCTTAAAAATAATTCTCTAAGAAGTAAATGTGTTGATTAATAGAACATAAGATACAAGGTTTCCAGAAGAGTGAAGCAGGTGGCATCACTATACCAGACCTTAACCTATACTACACAGCAATAGGAGCAATAGTAAAAGAAAAAAAATGGCATGGTATTGGCAACAAAATAGACTTTTAGATCAATGGTACAGCATAGAGGACACAGAGACTAATCCACATAACTACAGTTCTCTTGTATTTGACAAAGGCGCCTAAAACATACATTGGAGAAAAAAATAACCCCTTTATAACAAATGGTGCTGGGAAAATTGGAAATCCATAGGCAACAAAATGAAATTAAACCATTATCTCTCACCATGCACAAAACCCAACTCAAAGTGGATCAGGACCTGGGAATTAAACCACTGACAATGCGTGTATTAGAAGAAAAAGTAGGCCCAAATCTCCGTCATGTTAGATTAGGCCCCAACTACCTACAGTGCAAGAATTAATATCAAGAATCAATAAATGGGATGGATTCAAACTAAAAAGCTTATTCTCAGCAAAATAAATAATCAGTAAGGTGAATAGAGAGCCTACTAATTGGGAACAAATTCTTACCACACACATGTCAAAGAGAGCAATAATCTCTAGAATATAAAAGGAACACAAAAATCTCAACATCAAAAAATTAAATAACCCAATCAATAAATGGGCTAAGGGACTGAACAGACACTTCTCAGAAGAAGATATACAATCAATCAGTAAATATATAAAAAAAAATATATAACATCTTTAGCAATTAGAGAAATGCAAATCAGAATTACTCCAAGATTTCATTTCATTCCAGTCAGAATGGCAGCTATTAAGAATACAAACAACAATAAGTGTTGGTGAGGATGTGGGGAAAAAAGGTGCACTCATACCTTGCTGGTGGAACTGCATATTGGTTCAGCCAATATGGAAAGCAGTATGGAGAATCCTTGGAAAACTGGGAATGGAGCCACCAATTGATCCAGCTGTCACTCTCCTCAGACTATACCCAAAGGACTTTTAAACAGCATACTACAGGGACACAGCCACATCAATGTTTATAGCAGCACAATTCACAACAGCCAAACTGTGGAACCAACCTAGATGCCCTTAAGTAGATGAATGGACAAAGAAAATGTGGTATATATACACAATGGAATATTATTTAGTATTAAAGGAGAATAAAATCATAGCATTTGCAGGTAAATGGATGAAGCTGGAGAATATAATGCTAAGTGAAATTAGCCAATTCCCCCCAAACCAAATGCTGAACGATTTCTTTGATTTAAGGATGCTGATTCATAATATGCTGCAGGTGGGGTGGGGAATGGGAGGATTAAATGAACTCTAGATAGGGAAAAGGTGAGGGAGGGGAAGGGAGGGGGCATAGGGATAGGAAAGACAGTGGAATGCGATGGTCATCATTACCCTAAGTGCGTGTATGAAGATACAAAGGATGTGACTCTATTTTGTATATAGAGATACGAAAATTTGTTCTCTATGTGTGTAATATGAATTGCAATGCATTCTGTTGTCATATGTAACAAATAAAATTAAAAAAAAATTTAAAAACATTCTTAACTGGTATACTATATGTATGCATACATAAACAAATTATATTACACAAAACAAGCCTGTGTACCCACATGCATCATTACACAACTATGGAAAGTTATGCAAAACATGATCCATGAATATTTCTGATTTCTGAGATTGTGGATAATCTTGTATTCCACTTGACAGGTTTTATTTTTATATTCTTGCTAATTTTAGGCAAAGAAAGTAAAACTACTAAAAAGTAACTCTGGAGAGCTAGATAACTGAGTTTATCAAAAATTAACAGTGGGATACTATGTTCTCTGACGATTTCCACAAATTATTTCACCCTTCCTTTTGATCCAAAAGATTTGAGTTCTTCACTTTATAGTGTCCTCTCTCTTCTTATTCCTTCTCCCCACTTCCACAGAAATATAATTACTGCATGGTCAGTTATAACACAATTCAATTTCCTTAGAGACGGGAGCATGTCTTTCAAGAAATTAAGACACACTGAGCAGATTCTCATCCGTATTACATAACTATTTGAGATCTAACCGCAATAATATACTTAACAAAGTAGAAAAAGCCTGTATTTCTAGTTACTTTCCTGCTTAGATTTGAAGTGTTGAGAATTTTTCTTGCTCCATAATTCTACATACAAACACTGTTGCCTTGTATAGAAAAAGGAGTATATTAAAAAAAAAATTAAACATCACTGTAAACACATAGTGGTAGAGATTTTACTAGTCCTGCAATGATTTTTTTAATATCCCTTACAAGCACCTTCAGGGAAATTGAAAATAATTATTTCAGAAAATGTGCCAAGCTCTTGAAATTTCCTAATTTCCCACCAGAAAAATTAAATCAGAATTATGTAAGAACACTATATCATCACAAATCTAGTTATCCCGAGGCAAGGCTGTGGAAGCAATATGAACTCAGGAAACTCCAGAAGCTGGGCCTGCCTGAAGCTCCCCAGCCCCTGCAGACAGCCTGACATGATCATTCACAGGGAAGCACACATGCATCAGCTCTCTGTGAAGTGGAAAGGATTTAAAAATGAAAATTGGGAGAATGTGTATACAGAACCCATGCAGAATAAGAAAATGAGCAAAAACAAACAAACAAACAAAAAACACCACTACGTGAAGACCAAGAGTGGCTCAAGAGTACTGAAGAATATTAAGTTAATTTTGTCTTGACCGTTAGTGAAACCAAGTGACCCAGGAAGGAAAAAAAAATCCACAGTGAGACCTGGATTTTCTGAGCATGCAGTCTATATTTGTCAAATTACTCAGGTTTGGAAAATTATCTTTTCCAAAAAAGATCCTTAGAAGAGATTTTTTTAAGAAACCCTTCAGTTTGCATAAAACCTCTTTACATTTTCTGGACAAACCATGGTTATCAGTATAATATTATTTTATTTCAGATTATATTAACCATAAAGTAACTAATTCTCATTAATGTCTACATAGTATTCTGGAATTCTCTGTTGAGCACTTAAAACACTATGTAATATTATCTATTTTTCATCTGTTTTTTGTCCAAGCCCTCTCCAACACACATACTCACAATCACATCCAAATACTAGTGACTATGTCTCTCATGGGTACTCTGTCCTGAGACATGGTTCAGTACTGAGAACAGAAAAAGGGCCAACTCCATTAGTTGAACTTAAGAAATTATACAGAGATATAAATTGACCATCCAAAGTTTTAATATTCTAATCTGACAAAGTTTATTTTGTCTCTTAACAATTTTAAATTAAGTCTGCAAATATGGTGCTAGTAAAAGTCATCAGACACCTAATTACCCTTTATTAAATACGTTTGTTGACACTCACAAGCCAGTGAAACTGTTTAAATTTTTTATTAATGCTGTCAACATTATTTTAAATAACTTTTCTAAGTTTAATTTTTTAAATTAAAAATGAATACACACCAAATTTCAGATTCTGTGGGAAAAAGCCCAAATTTTAGATTCTGTGGTGAGAAAGAATCTTTAACTATATGAAAGAAGGTATTTATTTTTAGGGACTAGGAGGTAACAGGCTTATTTTAATGACTTGAATAAACAAAATTAACATTGCTAAAATATGTCTTAAAAAGCCAGAGCTCAGGTGCATTTAATTGTATGAGGGGCATCAGGAGAAGACTCAGCAGTGGAGGTCCATTCTACTTCTGCATTTTACACTCTTCATAAAGTGAAGGAAGCAACTTCACAAGTTCTTCATTCTTTTTGGTTCTTCCTTCAAAATGCTCTTGCCAGCCTCCCTCGTCCTCTTCCTCCCTCCCTCCCATCCTCCCATCCTCCTTTCTTTCTTCTCCTCCTTTTCTTCCCTCCCATCTTCACATTTTCTTTTCTGTTTCTGAGCCAGTCATACTATAATACATCATTAAGGTGCTGACTATTATGATATTGTTATTTTCCATAGAGATAAAAGATAAAATAGTTTTGTGGGAGTTATTTTACGAATCCCTTGAATTTATGAGTTTGACATTATTTTCAATGAAAAGGGAAACTGAGATGTTGTATAGGTCACTGAGATGTTTCTTTTATAGTTACAATTAAAAATACAAAGTAGTGACTCTCCAGCTTAGGCACCTGTATTTTACAGAAATAATTTAAACCATTTTCATTTTATTTAAAAACAGCTTTCAAAATGGGCATTCCTAAGAGTGGAAAACACATTCTTACAACTTGAATGTATTTCCCTATTAATTGTTTCTATTTGAGTTTTTTGAATACTTAAAAATGATTGTGAAAATTAATGACAATGAGTAAACCTATAGCATCAGCCATACTAAAGGAGACCATCTGTGATTGAATCAACATGGATCTGCACACTTCTGACTGTGAGCAGCTTTCACAGCCACAGAGCCAGAGTGCTCCTGATGCACATGGCAACAATGTTAAGATGATATTGGAAATCTTCAGAAAAAGAGCTACGTGAATGTTCTAGTCAAAGAAAGCTTCTCAAGCACCAAATCCTGGTTGCCTACAGTGGATGTAAAAGTCAGAAATATGAACTTATGTATCATAAAAGCCTAATTTTAGTATTAGGTTCTGAAAATACAACAATAATGAAGATAATTTAAAATATAAAAATAAAAATAAAATACAGAATATATAAATATATAAAATAAAATATAAAACTAGAAAATATAAAAATTGTGAACAATATTTTAGTTCATTGACATGAGCTATGTGTTCTTCTTATTAGATCAGTTTTAATGGAAATATTCAAATTTTAAGTGATGCTATTGAAGAGTTATATTTACAGGAACATGAAAATAATGTATTTAAGCAAGGTAAGAGGAAATGGAAATTTGAACATTTGGAGCACTTTCAAAGTACAAAGAATGTACTGAATTTATTCAGAAAATGAAATAAAAATGTATAGAATCACAGCTTCAAGTTAAGGAGATAACATCTAAGGAAGAGATGTTAAAAATGTTCAATATTAGATTAATAATTAACCACTCATACTCTAAGTTCCTTGAGGAATGATAAACTAGATTTGGATGTAAATAATTATTTTCTATTTGAATGGAGTCTAAGTGCCCCATGACCTTTCATGGCATTTAGTTTGCTCAGTCTGATTACTGTGAAGTGCCAGATACCCCCTTGAAGTCCAGGCCCTTTCTCTTTTCTTTAGAAGTCCCCAGTGGGTATGACAATGGGGAGGTATCCCTTAAAATAGACCAAACGTTTACCTTCACATTCGGAAGCACCCTGAAGCACCTCCAGCAATGAGGTAATAATAGGTCATAAAAGTGATGGGGGAGGATAGAGAGCAGTATTTAAAGGTCTCAAGCCCATGAGAATATCATATATCGTAAATTATACTTTTATATGTTAAAAGCAGTGCTATGTGTGTGTTGCATATCTGCATGTCTGAAAACATAACATTTAAATAAGTTTCAGATTCATGAAATGAATGCTGTTAAAAATGTGGCCATTCAATAAGATCTAATACACTGTGATCATTCATTCATGAGGTTGAGTAATTTAACTTTTAATTTTCTTTCCTCCCAAACAATTTAAAATTAAATAATCAAAGTTTTTTTTTCTATTTTATGATTTTCTCATTAATGGAAAAAATTCAGAAATATGTACAATATATAGAAGAGACAAGATTTATTTATTCACACTAAAATATGTTTCATGGAATCTAAGAGAAAGGCTAAGAAAGTCTATGAAGAATTCACATAAATCAAAATATTTAAATGCAAATGAATATATGAAAGGCAACAGTCTTATTTTCCAGTAAGTAATGTACACACACACACAGCACCAACAGGGATGAGGATGTTTGCTGACTTGGTTTCCATCTTTTAAAATCTCAAGACTTTCCCATGAATATATTCACTTTGCCTCTGAAATTTAAATATTAAGTCATACTAACATGGGTACTTTGATTCTTGGCATAAGAACAATGTAACAAATTATGTGTGAAATGTCTGAAGGAAGAAGTTCCTAGAAAAATGTTAAAGGCATTTTAGTGATGCATTTGATTTATTCAATGTACATACAATTCAAAATATATTGATTTGTGAATTAAGTTGACCATATGTAGTATGCTAAAATACCTCCCCTAATATCAGCAAATACAACACAATATTCATGAAAAATGAATATTGTGGAAATAATGAATATTGTTTTAATTATCAGATTTCAATGCCTGTTGACATCTGTTGATAATAGAAATAGGCTCTCTTTTTTGTTATACAAAACAGAAACATATTTATTAGATACTAAAAGATTTTTGGTTTTCTATTTTTTAATTGGCAGATAAAATTGTATGTATTTGTCATGTACAACAGGATGTTTTGAAGTATAATATTTATGCACTGTGGAATGACTAAATGTAGGTAACATAAAACTACCTTACATAGTTACTTTCTAAGTTCTTTACAAAAGGCATAGATTTTCTTGAAATTTATTTCAATATAAATTTAATTGAAATTTGACAGATTCCATAATGATCTCTGTTTGTATTTTGATCAGAAATTATATAAAGATTAGTCTGGAGATAAATTATTTACTTACCATAATGTATTACTCATGAATGTAAAGAAGCTCCTAATTTATAGAGTCCATTTCAATACTTACAATAAATTTATAATCTTCTAAAAAGGAAAGTTCTCACAGATGTTTAAGTTATTCAAAGATATATAAAAACTTTTGTTCATAGAGTTTAGATTGCCATTGAGATTTTTTTCTGTTTTTAATATACTTCTGTAAGATACTTTTAGGTTCACAAAACTGAGAGAAAGGTAGAACAGTTTCCCACGTAACTCCTGTCCCCACATGATAAACACCTACAGTTTTATCTGGACATCTGCCCTCAGTATTAACATCCCCACCAAATGGTACATTCATCACCACTGATGAACTTACATTATGCCTAATTTCACAGGGAGTCCTGAGGCTACACTGGACTTTATTGCTCCCCCTAGTCCTCACCCCTCCCCTCAAGCCTTGGTACCACTTATGTTCCAGTGTCCCCATAGGTATTCCTTCTCCAGTATGACTCACCACTGGGATCACATAGCACTTGTCAGATTGGCTGCTTCTGTCTCTTGGCATTTATGACTAAAGCTACTATAAACAGCCACGCAGAGGTTTCTGTGTAGACATCCATTTCCAAGGCCTTTGGGCAAATACCAAGGGTCATGGTGCTTCTTCATGTGAAAAGAATGCTTAGTCTTGTAAGAAACTGCCAAGCAGTCTTCTGAGGTCGCCATTCCACTTTGAATTCCCGCAGCAGTGAGCAAGGGCTGTGGTGGCCGCACTTCATGGCCAGCCAGTGGTGCTGACCCTGCTCATGTGTTGGCCATTCTAGGAGGTGCGCAGTGGGACCGCACTATTGTTCTGTTTTTTATTTCCTGGATGACATGATACTGGACATCCTTTCACATACTTATTTGTGTTTGTATATCACCTTTGATGGGATGTCTTTGGCCCACTGTGTTGTATGTATTCTTTTTGGTGAGTTTAAAAAGAATATATCTAATATATTCATCAAATACGTTTGCCTAATGTGTTCTTTATCTAATATGTCTTTTTGAAATAGCTTCAAATATTTTCTCCCTGTCTGTGGCATGTCTTGTCATTCTCCTGACACTGTCTTTCATAAAGTAGGATTTTCTAATTTTAGTGAAGTTTAGCTTATTAATAATTGTTTCTCTCTCAGGATCACACTTTTGATGTTTTATATAAAAAGGTGTTGCCAAAAAAACGTTAATTCAGATATTCTCCTAAGTTATCTTGCAAGGATTTTATAGTTTTGAGTTTTACAGTTAGGTTTTTGATCTGTTTTAAGTTAATTTTGGGGAAAAGTATATTAGTTCACTCTTTTCCATGTGGACATCCAGCTGTTTCTCAACGTTTGTTGGTAACTTCCCTGCTTGCTTTATTTTACCATTTTGCTTTACTAAGATACAATGTTGAAAAGAACAGACAGTGATGATCTTCATCATTTTATGCATTTATGAATTAACTGAGAAGTTCAATGTTTCAATGTGAAAATAATACTTGGTAAAAGTTTCAAGTATAAATTCTGTCAGGTCAAAAAATGTCCTTTCATATTCCTAGTTTTGTCATTAAGTTGTGTCAATATTTTAAAATGATTTTATTACTTTAATGTAATATTCAGCATTTTTATCAGTTAATTAGAGTAATGAAATAAATTATTACATTTTCTGTGGAGAACCTTCCATGAACTGTGAGAATGAACACCATATGGTCATGATGAATATTTTACAGCACTTCTGAATCCTGTTTGCTGATATTATCACTGAGGGTTTTGGGCCCACAATTGCAGATTAATTTATAATTCTATTTCTTTTACGTTGTTCTCATCAAGCTTAAGTTTTCATAACTTAATATCTCACAAAATGTGTTAGGCAAATTTTTTTTGAGATTTTCTGAAATATTTTTAAGACTTGTTCTTTAAAGTTTTGGCAAAATGCACTTGCAAAATGCAGCTATAAAACTTAATTTATTTATTTCAAAGAAAAATAAGAACTTCTTCCATGAGTGATGGGTTTAATAATAATTACTCAATTGAGTTATTCTTATTTTTTATAAAGTACTGAAAATTATTTTTTTAGACAATTTCAATATAATCTAAATTTGGATCTTAATGGATCTTAAATTCTTTTATAATCCTATGTTTTACAAATATATCACACGTAACTTCAGCTGTATTCTGTTTTTAAATTATAAGGTTATTTATGTGTGTGGCCTCTAATTTTTTGAATCTATTTTGACAGCATGTTTTACTAAGCCCTGACTTTGGACGCATCACACTCCAGGAGTGATAGTCCAGTCCCCACAGCCACTTGCTCCCTCCTTGGCTGTAGTTCTGCCCTGTGAAGCCCCACTTGTATGACCAGTCACCTCTATGTGTTTCTTAAGGCCCATTGAAGAATAGATTGTACCTCCATCTGCTATGTTTATGGCAGAGACGGGGAAATCAGTGAGTAATCCTGACATGCCATCTTAACAGCAGTTACTTACACACCATGTCAACAATTGAGTATTGTATAATAATGACTCACTCAATTGGATTTTAGTATAATGCATAAAGCATCACTTTATCACGTTTAGTTTGTTTTTATTCAGCCAGAGTTTTTAAAGGATTAGATCTGTAATTAGACCACCAAACAATTTTATTTCCCTAGATTAATGATGCTCCATAGGCAGCAATTTGGAAAAAGTAATTTGTTGTGCTGAAACAATAACTCATTTAATGGTATATAAGTGACCCATAAAAGTTAATACAATTTTAGAATTGTCTAATATAAACCCAAAAAATAGCTAGGAGAAAGTAGGTCGCTCTGTAAGCAAACCTCTCATCCTGAAGAAACTGGTGATAAAAATGATTCAGAAACAGGGACAAAGACTCACAATAACAAAATAATTCAACTTTACAAACAACTTCATGTTTTGGAAGTAAGCAACTGTGTTGATAAGCTATATTTCATCTCATTTATTTTTTAAAGGTATATCAGTTCTTTAAAAGTATTTATGATCACAATGGGAAGTGTTAAACATTTTATTTGAAATACATAAAATGTTTTCAAATACAGTTTCTTATTTGATCATCATCTCAATTCTGTGAGAAAAAGAATATAGATATGTTTCTAAACCCATATATTGATATAATTATACATAAACATATACAGACACAGAAAATAAGGCAAAGTTATTTTTCACATTACTTGACCCTTCTCACTCAAAATGTTACTCTAATAACTCTAGTGTATGCATACACACATGTGAAGATTTTAATTTGTTTATGCTAATAAGAAAACTAATATTCAAATGTGTATAGTAGAAAAATTTAAAAGGTTTAAGATAGCTTTCTTAATGTCAGCTAAAAGAAAAAATTTTTTCCATAAATCTTTCTCTTTAAAGATCTTGTTTTCATTTGGCTAACCTTCAAGCTTTTTATTTGTAATACATGTGAATACAGGTCATTTAAAGTATCTAGTGAAAAAGATAAAATGTATAGTTTACAGAATCCCAAATATAATAAAGATTCCAAAATTGAATGTCATCCTTCAACATTCAATAAAATATGATTATATTTCCATTATTAATTGTAACTTTGGCCCAGCTTTCAACAAAAATCACAAAGAAAAGAGATATACTAAATATTGTTTTTAGAATTCTTTTGGACAATTGAGTGAGCTACTATTTGAAATTATTACAAATATGCCTGCTGTGCAATGCGGTTTCCCTAACAGTAGAGTGACTTATATGTATCTGATGTTAACAAAAAGGCTGTTACATCAAAATAATGATCATGGTTCTTCTGGTGCCCATTCTCTGAAATTCTTTGAAAATATTGATTTTCCATTAAGCCTCAAAGTTTTGAAGGTTTTAGTTTTTTGCTTTTATTGGTGCGCTATAGTGTATATAGAGTTGGATTCATTTTGACATGATTATACATGCATGTAATTTAGTTTACTCCCTTTCAGTCCCTGTACCCTACATTTCCCTCTCCACCTGCCCCATTATCCCTCTTCTACTCTATCTTCCTACCACTCAGTTATACATTTTTAATTGGTGTTTTTTTGAGATGTGTAAAGGTGGATTTTTGTGTGCTGTATTTACACATGCACATTATGCGATTGTGTCAGATCCATTCTACATTTCTGCCTCTTTTCTGTCTCCCACCTTCTCCTCCTTCTCCTTCCACTCCGCTGATCTCCCTCTGTTCATGACAGTTCACATTGCCTGCCCCACCACCCAGCCTTTTCCCCTTATTTTTCCTCTCACTTCCGTTTATGGGAGAAAACATTCGACTTTCTGAGTCTGGCTTATTTCACTTAGCACGATATTCTCCAGGTCCATCCATTTACTAGTAAATGCCATGATTTCATTCCCCTTTATGACTGAATAAAACTCCATTGTATAAATATAACATATTCAAAATGATGAATTCTTTTTCTTTCTTTCTTTTTTTGTTTTAATAACTTTTATTTTTATTTTTTATTTGTTTTAATTAGTTACACATGACAGTACAATGATCTTGATATATCATACATTTGAATCAGATGGGGCATAATTTCTCGTTTTTCTGAGTGTACAAGTTGCAGAATCACATTGGTCATGCAGTCTCATATATACCCACAGCAATAATAGTGTCTATTTTATTCTGTTGCCCTTCCTATCCCCACTTACCCTCCCCTCTCCTCCCATCACTTCTTTCTACCCAATCTAATGTGACACACTTCTTTTTTTTTTTCCTCACATCGTCATACATGTAATTGTATAACCATGAGGATCACTTTCCATCTTCCATGCAATTCCCCTTCTCCCTCCCTTTCCTTCCCACCTCTCTTCCCTATTTAGTGGTAATCTTCTTCTCATGCTCTTCCTCCCTACCCCATTTTTTGGTGATAGATTGAGAATGTTAGGCTAAATAAAATAAAATATTAAACTTAATTTGATCAGTTTCGTTGTTCCTTTTTTCATGTGGATTTTATCTATGGCTCACATTGTATTCATATTGCACAGCACTGTTTGAATCTTTAATTTTCAATGTGGAAACTGAATAGGAGAGATAGTGGATATTTCTCTGGTAAGCTCATTTTCAGAGAACTGAATGTTCTTCAGTAATGCAAGTCTGCTGATCAAATGCACTGAAGAAGCCACAGGAAAAGTCCTAGAAATAAAAGAATATTCTGCAAATCGAACAATATTTTTTTCTGTAATCATTGTTAAAATAAGTTTCTAGACTTTAAAAAAATAATTTTGTATACTTTTATTATCAAGTATTCTGTACTACAGGCTTAGTATGAAATCCCAAGTAAAGTTTAATTGAGCTACAGAAATTAAATTGTATGCAGTACGATTCTAGACCATACATTATGAAAGAACGTGATAGCAGTTGACTGCCTTTGCATAATGTTTACACATTCATGGTTATAAAATAAGAACTGAGGTTGGATTTTTATGTGATAGCATGGAAACCACGGTACAGAGCAAACCATCATCAAGGCCAAGTAGAAACCACCAGCACATGAGGTCTGAAGTCAACTACTTATGCCATGTATCCTAAAGTAGTTTTCCTTCCTTTTTCTCCCTTGCCAAGAGTTCCCATAGGGACAGGAGGAAAGAATTTCTTTTGCAGAAAGGGATCCAGAACAAAGGTTGAAAGTGGAAACCATTCATGGTGATATAAAGCCTGAAAACCAAGAGGAGGCAAACTCTTCTGAATGGAGGAGCAAAGAAAATTAAATGGACAACAGCCTCAGACAGTGAGGAGGACAGGGAGTGGGACAGGACCCAGGAGGAGAGCTGCAAAGTCCCACATGGCCTGAGCAGGTTCTGTGGCCCTGCCCTCCACCCCCAGACAGGAATTCTGTGCTCTGTTGCCCCAGAAGCCTGCAACATAATGTTTTCCAGTGCCTGAAGCATTTTTTAACATTTTTCAGGGTTCAGTAGGAAGTGATAAGAAAGTATCTCAAATAGAACTAACACAGCACTGCCACCAAATTGCTATAGATATCGTTGCTTTAATACCAACAACCAGAATGATTTTGTTCTTATCCCCAGTTCCTATGACTCACTGTCTAAATTTTCATGGTGACTGTCACTTTTGTTATAAACTTAAGCTGGTCATATTTTCTCTATTCCATTTTGGTCACATATTATAAATGTTACAATTTTTTTGTAAAAGAAATCTACAATAATGTAGATTGAATAAATAAGTACTTTATCATACAATGAAATGTAAATTGGTTAGACCATTAACAGGAAAAAAAATGGAAAGGACTTCTGATCCAAGAAAAATATTTCATCCGAAATAGTACTATGCCTCAAGTCTACCTTATCTGAAATTTGGAGAAAACATAAAATCACTGTGTTTTCAAAATTCCATTAAACACATGAACCATGAATGTGCACTAGGATAAATCCTGTTTATATTCATGGTTAAAAACTAGAACTGATTTGAGCTCTTTGACCAGAAAAGGACACTTCCAAGAGCCACACATTAAATTGATGACAGCTGTCTCTCAACACTAACAGTGGAATGAAATGCACTGATGAAAGAACTTTGTGAACCAAGATTTCTATGCAATCCAAGTTATTGTCCATGTGTCAACACATCAGTACCTGCTTGTCATTCTGGGAGAAATGCGTGTTCCAGAGTTTTGAAAAGGAATCTAAGAGGTCATTCACAGGTAGAGTGAGGTCAAAATATCAATAAATCTGTGAAATTGAAAACATAAATATGTTTTGATTTTAAAAAACTGGACTACTAAAAGCATCTTAAACTATATATGATTAATAAATGAAAATACTATATCTGGATCTAATGCTTACTAACTAATTGGATAAACATGAATTGGGAGTCTGATCCTTATTACAAGTTCAGGTATATATGAAATTATGACTATTTATGGGGAACAAATTACATAGAAGTGCTTGTAAGGAACTGTGCCATACCACAGGGGCACATAAAGATACAAATAGCCTTCAATCACCTGGAAGTGACCTTAAAATGAGAATTTAAGAACACAGAAATGTGGCATATGCAGTATTTGTTTATTGTTCATACACATCAAACATGATTAGTCACTGATTTAAATCTAAATAATAGCAATACAAAGTGAAAATAATAAGGAAATTATAAAATATATTCAATAACAATGTTAGTTTATATCTCCCATTCATAGGTTTTGTTCCTGTAAGTTTAGAAGGATAGAAAGAGGACAGGCAAATATTAAGAAGAGCAATTCTTCATAATGAGTTATTTAAAATGTCATTTCATCCTTAACTGTAATTAAAGAACTATAAGTGAGAAATTCAAGATTAACAATAACTTAAATAGCTCTTGGTAGAAAGAGAATCAAGAAGTATAGCTCCCCAACCAAAGCCAGAGAGTAAGACAACTGCAGATGTGCATAGCACAATCCCTGCAGAAAATGCAAAATACTTAGAGGGTCTCAAGAAAGCAAAAGCAATAAAGAAAATACAGCATGTGAATTGTTTATTCATGACATTATTGGAAATATTTATAATATTTTATCAAAGATAAACTCTCAGATTGACCTAAAAGGAAAACCATTATATTCTGCATAAAAGAGACCCTAAGAGACTAGAATGACAAATTCAAGACTCAAGAGCCAAATCTCTTCACAAGGCATTTGCTGAATTCAGAGGCCATTTAAGAGCTTAAAGATTTGATCCAAAAATTTCTGTAAAGAAGGAGAAAAGTCTCCAAAATTTTCAATACTGGATGGGAGAAGAAAAGACTCATAGAAAGAAAGTCTGGAGATAATCCAGCAAGGAAAAACCCACCAGAGAGTTTAGACTCAGCCCGGGGCAACTTCCAGCCCCAGTGCAGACAGAGGTTTGAGAAAAGGAAAAGGAGAGACCACCCCTCAGTAATCAGAGAGACAGAACAAAAGTGAGTATTTACTTATCTTCCAAGAGGTCAAAATGACATTGCACATTGCACCCCTAACACATAAATACAATATTTTTTTTAAGGGAGAAATCAAGAAAGCCCTCAAATTGAAAATTTTACCTCGTATAATGTTATTTTTAGTAAATTACTGGTGATAGTGTTATAAACAAGTAATTGAGCACAAAGGATAAAAACAAAGAATTTAGAAATGTTGGTAAATGGAAAGTTCTAAAGAGCTGCATCTACATAGAACTCATTCCCAATTAAGCTTTCATAACTGTCTATTTGGAATCAACTTATTGTGTAATGAAGTGTGAAGAAAAAACACAGAAGATGAATAAATAGAAAATTAGGCAAGTAAATAAAAATTGTCCATGATTAGATTCAGAAACAAACAAAAAACCAGATGCAATGCAGAACATTTACCAAGCACACTACTAGGCTCAGCAGTGAACAATCTTAACATCCTCATAAAAATGTAAGAATTTTAACCAAGTTGTAGCATGGACCATGTTGGCAGGATGAGGCAGGAGATGGGTGGTGGTGGTGGAGTGAGGGGTGAATCTGCCTTTGCTGTGATGGCTTCTCAAGGGAGAAATGAAATGAGTAGCGGGGAAAGGATGTGGTGGAGAGCACGGCACTGGCAGAGACCTGCTCCTACCTCAGTCTCCTTGGATCAAAGTGAGATGCCTTTTACATTTTCATGTGATCAGCTGTGTTATAGCTTATGGCTGCTGAGATTTGTTTGCTTATTAAAAAACCTCCTCTGAAATGATGAAAATACTATCACATTTTCTTACAACACTTCATTTCCTTGTATTTTGAATATCTCTTTGATCTACTTGTTTAATTTTATATGCTTATGTATTGATTCTTTTCACACATTTATGTTTAATGTTAGTAATTTACATAAACTTAGATCAAGAACTAATGGACACCTGTACTCTGTTCAAAGTTTAACTCAATTCCATTAGGTTATAATGAGGAAAAAATACAGAACTTAAAATTCAATATTTAGATACCATTTTACAAATATTTTATATATTACCAAAGTTTTTGTCAATCCCCAAATAAGATTTAATCAGACTAACATATATTGTGTACTTTATGTTCAATTATTGTAGTCATCA
The DNA here is from genome assembly GCF_048772815.1 of Callospermophilus lateralis. Lineage (NCBI taxonomy): Eukaryota > Metazoa > Chordata > Mammalia > Rodentia > Sciuridae > Callospermophilus > Callospermophilus lateralis. The sequence continues at coordinate 204,731 of NW_027517992.1, read as the reverse complement.
CAAATCTTGAATTTTAAAAACATAAAGGGAATTTCATGCAAGAAGAATTAGCATTCCTTCTTAAATTAAAGGTTTGATTATATTTTCCAGTAGACTACTATACAAGGTGTTTATTGATTCAGTGTGAATAGAAAGTTATACTCTTATTAAAGTCAGTATTATCTGTACTTTCTCTCCTAGACTCCTTCCAATATTTCAGATTGTGGTATTTGACAACTTTGTGTAACCACGGTGTCATACCTTATCACCCAAGCATAGCAGGTGTCCCCAAAGCAATCCTATCCTCAGTGAACTTGGCCACATGAAATACACACTGCTACTTTGCAAGCCTCTGCACTTTACAATTCTGAAATTCTAGGCTTATTTTTTATGTCTTTTTTAAAATTATTACTTAATTTTGTATATTTAAGGGATCCTGTGTAATAATTCAATATGCATATATATTGTGTAATGATCAAATCAGGGTAATTAACATTTTTACTTTCTTAAATGTTCCTTTAAATTTTTTAATTAACATGTAACAAGTGTACATATTTTTGTGCTACAATATGATATTTCAAAACAAACTTGTAGTATTTAGTGATCAATCAAGGTAATGAATATTTCTGCCTCCCTTCATTTCTTTGTGTCTGGAGACTTTAAGCTCCTCTTTCCAGGTATTCATAAAAATGTATAAAAGGTTATTGTGAACTGTAGTCTCCTTACTGCTCCTTAGACCACTAGAACTATTACTCTTGTTATCCATTATTGCCCTTCCCCCAACCCATCCCAGGCCCTGTTATCACCATTTTTTTATATTCTAATCCTCTTTTTCTTACATTCACATATTAGAAAAAGCTTTTGGAATTTCTTTTTGCATCTGATTTACTTAATTTAATGTAATGTTTTATAGTTCCATCTAATTAGCTAAAAATGTTAGATATCATTCTTTTTATGACTGAATAATATTCCATCGTGTGTATATAGTACACTTAAAAGTGTATTCATCTACCGAAGGGCTTCTAGTTTGATACCATATCTTAGCTACTGTGACTAGTGCAGCAACAAACATGGGTGTGTGGGTATCTTTTTGATAGGCTATCATTTCCTTTTATACCCAGGAGTGGAATTGCTGCATTCATGATGTGACAGATCCATCCTCAGTTTCTCAAGGTACCTCGCAGCTTCCACAGTAGCTGTGCTAATTTGCATTCCCAAAAGTAGTGTATGAGAGTTCTCCTTCCTCATGTCCTCAGTCCCCTTTGTTACTTTTATCTTTTTGATAATAGCCATCCTAGAGAGAATGAGATGATATCTCATTGTGGTTTTGATTGCATTTTTTAAAAAATTTATTTTTATTTTGGCTCATTATTATTATTACACATATTGAAACATAATTTGATCAGTCTCATTCCTCAGTAGTACCTTCTATTCTTCTCTTCCCCTGATCTGCTTGCTCTAGTGACCTCTATTCTATTATCATTACTTTAATTAGGGCATTATAATTATGTATGTGTATATATATATATATATATATATATATATATATATATATACACACACACACACACACACACACACACACACACACACACACATATGGATACATACTACATATGATTCATTGAGGTACATGGACATAGCATAATTTGGTCAATACTTTTCCTCAGTACTTCCCCATGCCTGGCTCTTCTCCCTCTCCATTTACTTCCTGCACTCTGTACTGGTGAGATACCATTGTTTTAACTCTTTTCCCTCCCCACCCCTATGTTTCATACATGACAGAAAACATTTAACCCTTGGCTTTCTGATTCTGGTTTATTTCACTTAACATCATTTTCTCCAGTTCCATCCATTTAGCAGCAAATAACTTCATTTTTCTTTATGGCCAAGAAAAATTCCATTGTGTATATATACCATGTTTTCTGTATCCATTCGTCTGTTGATATATGCCCAGGATAGTTCCATAACTTTGCTACTGTGAATTGTGCTGCTATAAACATTGGAATGCATGTATCACTGCAGAATACTGATTTCAGTACTTGGATGAATGACCAATAGTGGGATAATTGGTCATGGTTCCATTCCTAGTCTCTTGAAGATTTTCCATACTGCTTTCCAAAGTAGATGAACTCATTTACAGTCCCATCAACAATGTATAAGTTTATCATTTCCCTCACATCCTTTTATTTTTATTTTTTTATTGGTTGTTCAAAACATTACATAGCTCTTGACATCTCATATTTCATACTTTAGATTCAAGTGGGTTATGAACTCCCATTATTACCCTGTATACAGATTGCAGAATCACATCGGTTGCACATCCACATTTTTACATAATGCCATATTAGTAACTGTTGTATTCTGCTACCTTTCCTATCCTCTACTATCCCCCCTCCCCTCCCCTCCCCTCCCATCTTCTCTCTCTATCCCATCTGCTGTAATTTAATTCTCTCCCTTTTTTTCCTTTCCCCTCACTTCCTCTTATATGTAATTTTGTATAACAATGAGGGTCTCCTTTCATTTCCATGCAATTTCCCTTTTCTCTCCTTTTCCCTCCCACCTCATGTCTCTGTTTAATGTTAATCTTTTCCACCTGCTCTTCCTCCCTGCTCTGTTCTTAGTTGCTCTCATTATATCAAAGAAGACATTTGGCATTTGTTTTTTAGGGATTGGCTAGCTTCACTTAGCATAATCTGCTCTAATGCCATCCATTTCCCTGCAAATTCCATGATTTTGTCATTCTTAGTGCTGCATAATACTCCATTGTGTATAAATGCCACATTTTTTTTATCCATTCATCTATTGAAGGGCATCTGGTTTGGTTCCACAGTCTAGCTCTTGTGAATTGTGCTGCTATGAACATCGATGTGGCAGTATCCCTGTAGTATGCTCCTCTAAGTTCTTCAGGGAATAGTCCAAGAAGGGCAATAGCTGGGTCAAATGGTGGTTCCATTCCCAGCTTTCCCAGGAATCTCCATACTGCTTTCCAAATTGGCCGCACCAATTTGCAGTCCCACCAGCAATGTACAAGAGTACCCTTTTCCCCACATCCTCGCCAGCACTTGTTGTTGTTTGACTTCATAATGGCTGCCAATCTTACTGGAGTGAGATGGTATCTTAGGGTGGTTTTGATTTGCATTTCTCTGACTGCTAGAGATGGTGAGCATTTTCTCATGCACATTTGATTGATTGTATGTCCTCCTCTGAGAAGTGTCTGTTCAGGTCCTTGGCCCATTTGTTGATTGGGTTATTTGTTTTCTTATTGTTTAATTTTTTGAGTTCTTTGTATACTCTGGATATTAGGGCTCTATCTGAAGTGTGAGGAGGAAAAATTTGTTCCCAGTATGTAGGCTCCCTATTTACCTCTCTTATTGTTTCTCTTAGAGGTGAAAGATTTACATAATGAAAACTACAGAACCCTAAAGAGAGAAATAGAAGAAAACCTTAGAAGATGGAAAAATATACCCTATTCATGGATAGGAAGAACTAACATCATCAAAATGGCGATATTACCAAAAGTTCTCTATAGGTTCAATGCAATTTGCAATGCCAATCAAAATCCCAATGGCATTTCTTGTAGAAATGATAAAGCAATCATGAAAATCATATGGAAAAATAAAAGACCCAGAATAGCAAAAACAATTCTAAGCAGAAAGTATGAATCAGGCAATATAGTGATACCAGATTTCAAACTTATTACAGAGCAATAGTAACAAAAACAGCATGGTACTGGTACCAAAACAGGCAGGTGAACCAATGGTACAGAAGAGAGGACACAGAGACCAATCCACAAAACTACAACTTTCTTATATTTGATAAAGGGGCTAAAAGCATGCAATGGAGGAAGGATAGCATCTTCAACAAATGGTGCTGGGAAAACTGGAAATCCATATGCAACAAAATGAAACTGAATCCCTTTCTCTCGCCATGCACAAAAGTTAACTCAAAATGGATCAAAGAGCTTGATACAAAATCAGAGACTCTGCGCCTGGTAGAAGAAAAAGTTGGCTCCGATCCACATATTGTGGGGTCGGGCTCCAAATTCCTTAATAGGACGCCCATAGCACAAGAGTTAATAACTAGAATCAACAAATGGGACTTACTCAAACTAAAAAGTTTTTTCCCTCACATCCTTGACAGTAATCGTTGTTATTTGTGTCCTTGATGGTTGCCATTCTAAGTTTCTAACTGGAATGAGATGAAATTTCCTTGTAGATTTGACCTGCATTTCCTTGAGTGCTAAGAATGAATATTTTTTTCATCTATTTGTTGGATATCTGTATTTTTTCTATTGTGAAATATTTGTTTAGTTATTTTACCCATTTAGCCCATTTTGGTTGTTTTGGGTGTTTTTTGAGTTCTTTACATATTTTGGCTATTAATTCTTATACGAAGAATAGCTAGCAAAGATCTCCTATTCTATAGGCTCTCTCTTCATACTCTTGTTTCCTTTGCAGTGCAGGAAGCTTTTTATACTCAATGCATCCCACTTATTGATTCTTGGTTTAATTTCTTGAATTTTAGGAGTCTTAATAAAGAAATTGGTGCCTGCACCAATGTATTGGGGTGTTGACCTTATAGTTTCTTCTAGCAGTTGCAGAGTTTCTGGCCTAATTCCTATTATTATTATTACTTTCATTAGTAGTAATAATATATATCTATATACACACATATGTGTGTGTGTGTGTGTGTATATATATATATATATATATATATATATATATATATATATTACATATGATTCATTGAGGTACATGGACATAGCATAATTTGGTATAGACTTTTCCTCATTCCCCATGCCTAGGTCTTTGAAATACTTTGGGCAGGGTGAAAGTTACGGATCTAGTTTAATTCTTCTACATGTGGATATCCAGTTTCCCCAGCACTATTTGTTAGACAGGCTACCTTTTCACCAGTGAGAGTTTAAGGGCACCTTTTTCAGAGATTGTATGCTTTTATCTCTGTAGATTTGTCTCTGTGTCTTCTATTCTGTTGGTCTTCACGTCTGTTTCTGCCAGTACAACGCTGCTTTCTCCACTAGAGCTCTGCAGTATAATCTGAAATCAGGTATTGCGGTGCTTCCTGCATCACAGCTCAGGATTGTCTTGACTATTCTGGATATTTTTTGCTTCCATATGAACTTTGGAAGAGTGGCATTTTTCCAATAGCTAATAAACTCAAACATTAAAAAATATGTTTTGGCCATGTGTGAAATTCATGTTTTTAAATATTACTTTACATTGTTTAAAATGATTTTATGAATTTCTGGAATAAGAAATACCAAGTTATCTCAGCTCTATTCAAGACACATGTTGACCTCTCTTCTAGTTCCCAAATATTTATAGCAACTATAGCTCCTTTTGGCAATGTTACTAGGTAAAGCCCCAGTTAATAATAAAAACTGTTGTCATTTCTACCCTTCAGGTGAAACAAGTATTTCAATTCTTATGTTTTCAGTAACTTCTTTCATCTTTGTTAATAATATCTATACAATACCTAGGCTCCTATTCTCAATGAGATACATGGAGAGGTGTGTGTATATTTTGTAGCCACCCAACAGATATATCTTTTCTAATTAATGATTCACACTCTGGAAACATTAAACCTATCATGGGATAACAGGATTCACCATAAAAATAAAGTATATTAAGTCTCTCCTAACATCTCAACTAAAGCAGTAACTTCTTTAAATGCCACATTAAAGATGAGAGAATTTTGTCCAAAATATATTTCAGACCTAGGGAATTAGGGTATTAAAGAGCTGGATTCTCATTCAGCTGTAATATTCTTTGAGTTATTATCTAATTATTCAAGGAGAATAGGTAATACACCTAAAAACAAGCTAAAGAGATTGGATATAATCTGCTATTACAAAACTGAATCATAGTATCTCTAAGAGGACAGTAACATGTTCATTCACAAAATTACAATATATAGATCCAAGTGCTATTATCTCATTCTGTATCACAAATTATAGCATAATAGTAAGATGAAATTTCTCATTTTTAAGATTCTGTTATATACTTCTGCCTGGCCATCTATTGCCATAGAAGATTGCCCATATCTTTCCCTGAACAAGATTTTATTTGTTTGACATTAACAGTCAAATTGCAATAGCTGTTGAAAGCTACAGACAATAAATTCTTTATAATATCTTTTCATGGGAAATATTCTCAAACATATAAATCATTGTCATTGTTCTTGAGATCCTATTAATTCCATTTTTGGGGGAGCCCAAACTGAAAAAGTGTTGTCAATTTTCAATGTTAAAGAAATGCATATTAAATTAAATGAATAAAATTTTAAAAGGCTGGTGAACCCAACGCTATTGAAGACATTTAAAATTGTGTATTACTAATTTTTATTTAATCTACTACTGATTTAAACCTCATAAAATAATCATGAAACATTTTGGCCTCCTTCAAATTGACATAATTAGCATATACTCAATTATGGCTGCAAGCTTATAATTACAACAAGTTTTCCTATCTGTTATTGCTGAAAGATTAAATGATTTGCTTAAATGTCTTGTGCATGTTTAATGGCTTCCAGACCCTCTCTTCTGTAATTTTAGCAGGTTAATAAAAAAGAAAGTCTACAGACACACGTGTGATACTTAAGTAAATCATATTTTCACCGAAGTTCTGCTTCTTACCTTCAAAATGGATGTCAATCCCTACCTTATGAAGCTAGCAGAATAGTGTATGCACATGGGGAAAATATGGAGGTCACTGTGAATTACCTGAACCTACCTTTCCTATACATGAAGTTCCATTATGTGAGCAACCTTTAATATTTTTATGCTAATAGATTACATTCTCTTCCTTTAGGAACTTCCTTTACTTCTAATTCTTTTCCAGCATTGAATCATTTAGAATCATAGATTGTGATTTCTGTTTCTTTATCCCCATCATCCACGTGCCTATTGAGTAGCTAACTTAGGAACACTTTTTCCAATGTCACCATTGCCACAGATTGTTGCCTTACCCCATAATTATGGTTTGAGTTGGCCTCAGCAGTATTTTTTCCCAGTAGAATCCATTTGTCTTTGAAATATGTTCTGCTTGTGAATAGATCTTTACAGGTCCAAATAAGAACATTCAGTATAGAAATGGTTTTCCTATTTAAACTTGCCAAGTCATTATTGGCAAAAATAATTATATAAATCGGGTAGAGTTTGCTTTTCAAAAATTCTCTTTATTGTTTAGTAGTTTTTGGTTGAATACAGTGAATATAGAGGCACTGAACACATCTCTAAAAAGTATGTTTTTGTAACTAGCAGAATCATTTTCATGAAGTAGAAATTTGCAAAAGTTCATGCGGTAGTTTTGTCCACAAATGAACACAGAATTGGGCTTTTATTTAAAGACATAGGAATCAGATATTTGTAAGTAATTTTATAAAATAATGTAAAATTCCCCAAAATTGAAATTCAAAGGAAAATTATGTATTATTTAGAAACACATCACACTAATAAGAATGTATTAAATTCAGAAATAACCATTACCATGTTTCCTACTCTGTTCCCACGTTCATCCATAGTAAAAAGGGTCACATCAAGATGTAAATATGTTAGGGACTATCTCATTTCCCACAGCAGTCACAATCTGCATTGTTATTCCTGAAGATAATCTAAGGCTATGCAAAGCCAAGACATACCAGAACTTCAAATTTTGTCAGAAAATGTTTACAACAAACATATGTTAGCTTGACACTAATCTTTGAAGTCTGAGCATCATCTGTTGGGGTAGTGTCTGTAGACAATATAGCAGTGGCAACAGTCTGATTTAGAATCACCTGCCTAATATGTCCTTTCTTACATTTATTTTTACTTACCTTTATAAAGCTAGTTAATAAAATTGTCATTATTGGAAGCATGGAGAATTAAAGAAAGACAAATTCTGCACACATTTTATTTATTTATTTATTTATTTATTTGTTTGTTTATTTATTTATTTATTTTAGTTGTAGGTGAACATACAATATCTTTATTTATTGCTATGTGGTGCTGAGGATTGAACCCAGTGCCTCACACATGCAAGGCAAGTGCTCTACCACTGAGCCACAGCCATTTTATATAATCCTTTGCTACCCTGAACTATTTTTTCTTATTGCAATGTCTTTTTCTTTAGGTTGATCAATATAAAGTAGTCTGAAGTTACTATAGCTCTATTTTAAAATATATATATATATATATATATATAGAAGTTAGTTGACACAAAATTAAATTAAAAGGGGTGTTTTTAAAAATAATATAGGGACTTTCTCCTTTTTAATGTGGTTATGAATAGTAATTGAGTATCTATCAGGTTAAAGAAAATATTTAGATAATATTTCTTTTTATTCTGTGAGTATTCCTAAATATATAATTTTAACCATTTTTCTTTTTTGTTTTCTATTTTTTTAATTAGTGCACTGTAGCTGTAAATAATGATGGGATTTGTTGTTACATATTTGTACATGTATGTTGTTACATATTAGTACATTTTCACTAAGTGACCCTATCTTTGCATAGGGTGAATCTTCCTAGGCTGTCTTCCATAATCCTATGTACTAAACAACTGTGCCTCAATTTCCTTATCTGATGCATGAAGGTAAAAGTAGTCTCCATCATCTGTGTCTCATGAAGATGAAGTGGTTAATGCACGTGAAACCAACATGACAATATAATTTAGCAAATGTCATTTACCAGTATCTCCCCTTCCCCTCACCCCTTCCTTCCCCTTTCCTGGCCCCTTTCCATGATATCCCCCTCCAGCTTTTCTTTTTTCTTCTCTAGCTTCCACACATGAGAGAAAACATACACCTTGTCTTTCTGAGTTTGACTTATTTTCCTTAAAATAATGTTCTCAAGTTCCATCCATTTTCCTGCAATTGCTGTAATTTCATTTATATATGGCTGAATAAAACTCCATTGTGCATATATATCACATTTTCTTTACCCATTCATCCACTGATGGAGATCTAGGCTGGTTCCATGGTTTGGCTTTTGTGAACTGTGCTGCTATAAACATGAGTACACATGCATCACTGTAGGAAAATGGCTTTAATTCTTCAGAGGAAATACCACAGAGTGATTTAGCTGGATCATCTAGTAGTTCCATGCCTAGTATTTTGAGGAGACTCAATATAGATTTACATAATAATGGTTGTACTAATTTACAATCCCACCATAAAAGTGTAAAACTGTTTAATCATTTTCATTAAAGTCATAAATTAGAATGTTTAAAGACAAAAATTCAGCTACTGATTATTAGCTTATGTCTGTATTTTCACATCATGATGCTGTATACTTGATTTTTAAGTCTCCTATATAAGTGTCAACTGTGTAATATCCAGATTATTATTATAAATGATATTATATAGAAACCTGAATAATTTCTTAAAATATGTCAACCAAAGAGAAGAAAATACAGCAAGTAAGAGGCTAAAGGATTAAGACGTTGGAGTCAGGGGCAAGTGTCATTATGACTTTAAAATTTTATGTGATGATTTCAAGATTTTATTAAAAGGGTACTTTAATTTGCATAGTAATTTTATTTTCTAAATTTATTTGCTCTGAAAGATATTATCTCTTGAAAAGTACAAAGAAATGAATAAACTAATATTTGTTTGGTATTTATTAATGACAGGTCTGTTATCAGATTTTTCATATTTATTTTTTCATTCAGTTTTTGAGGGAATTAATTTTATTATAAGAAGAATGCTCAAGGTCACAAGATCATAAGCAGCAATTCCTATCTATTGATTTAAATCTCTATTTAGGAGAGTACATTCAGAAGCAAAGGCATCCAAAGACCATTCTAAACAACCATGTGCTGTCATCTTGTAAAAATCAATACAAGCTGCTGAAGAAGGAACACAGATCACAAACACACACACACACACACACACACACACACACACACACACACACAAACACCAGTACCACACTCTTCACTTTTCCATTAAGAGCATCTTTCCACCAGGTTTGATTTTTCCACGTTATAGGCATGGAGGTAAATAACATAACAGAAAGACAACAGAGGCCTTCTTTAGACCAGGACTTTCTGCATTTTGCTGTGCTCAGCTGCATGGAATGATGGATGCAAACCCCCTACCCCAAGGTGTCCCTACATGTTCATGTGGCTCCTTCTGTAAGACCTTGGGGCCACTGCCTTGAATCAGGGATGGCCTGGGAACTGACATTGCCAATAGAATATGAAGGAAGTAGCACTGTATAATTCTCTAGAGATTGCCTTAGATACCACATCCCTGTGAAGATTATCCATGTGTCAAACCATTAGGCAGACATGGTCCCTAGGCTCTGGCCTATAGAAGCCAAATTTTCGCTAAGTGACCACATCTTTGCATAGGATGAATCTTCCTATGCTTTCTTCCATAATCCTATGTACTAAACAACTGTGCCTCAATTTCCTTATCTGATGCATGAAGGTAAAAGTAGTCTCCATCATATGTGTCTCATGAAGATGAAGTGGTTAATGCACGAGAAACCATTAGGGTAATGCTTTACTCATAATAGCCTGTAAGTGGTAGTTCTCCACAAGAATCTGTTATAATGAAAGTCTAGAGAAGACACATGACATGAGGTGAAGCTATAAGAACCATTTCTTTTGGGCGCTGGGATTATAAAACAAGACAACTATTTAGAAAAGAATCTCAATGTTCTCTTTATGCTGTGTGTTTGATCTAGGGAAGATTCCAGTGCCCACTCAAGGCCAGCTATACAGGTTGAGTTAAAGTGTTGAGGTCTAAGGACAGGGGCAGGGGGATCTTGGGAGGACCTTGTCTTGCAGGTTGGCCACACCTGCTTGAGGCTCAGACTCAGAACGACAGAGAAACATGGTCAGGCAGAGAGAGACTAATATTTAGTTTCTCAAAACTACATTCACTTCTCAAATAGTCTGTGTCTGATATGAGAGCCTATCTGCAGTCTATCCTGAAGACTCCAGGTTGGGATCCCTAAGTCAGTTGGTTAACAGGGAATGTAATAGGACAGAAGAGGTTACAACAAACAGAACAAAAATGGAATTTTGTATACAAGAGGTACTTGAAGCAAGGGGAAGGGAGTTCATGGTTCAGTGTAGGACCCAGCAAGTCTTCCCAGTCACAAAATGCACTGTTGTACCATACAAATATGCAAAACTCCTGGCATATGCAAGACCAGTGTTTAGCAAACCTCTGGCACATTGGGTTCAAAGGTTGAATTCCTCTTTACTAATGTTAGAGGAACTGGGACAAAAGTGAAATGTCAATGGATGACAATAAAAGAGAAAGATTAGTGTATTGGAAAAAATTAATCTTCATTCACTGATGAGTCAGTAATATTTTGTTTTCTCCACTTACCAATGTGAAAGGTAAGGAAATGAGTAGGTTATTGACTAGGTCAAGTTTTTTAAGTTGGCTTCATTTACACATAGTTTTTTAAAGATTATATAGTGTCTTTGGTTTCAAAGTAAATACTTTATCTTAAAAACTGGCCTCAAATGTGGAGCAGAAAGCTATAATATATACAAAAGATTTTTTAAAAATACTCATCTAAGAGCAATTTTATAAGTTGCTTTGCTCCTACCATTTAAAAAGAAAATGGAGCTGTATTTTGATCTGTTCTGCCACTGGACAGTCCTTTCTGTTGCCTGTGGGTCCTCTACTTGCTGTGCCAGGAATGTCTACAGATGCAAATTAAAAGTCTTTGGATCTTCTCAGAAATGCTGGCAGCTTTCCCTTGGCTCCACCACAGGTGATTTATTCCTTTTCTTAGGGTATTCATATTAATCCAAGTGCAAATCTTAGCTTGCCCTTTTAGTCTCCTTACAATTCAAAACATTTGGTCTGACTCTTCTGTCCACTTCTTCCCTGTGACCAGAATTATATGAGAATCATGCAGAAATTTTTCAATTATTCCAGGAATTTGTTGTTACCTCTCTGATTGAAAAAAATTCCCCCCCCACAGACAGCCTGCCACCTCAACCACATAGATGAAGAAAACACATGCACAAGAGTCTGTCAATTATTTAAAAAAATTGTTTTCACTTAAATGTAGTGGCTCTTTTTTCAACTGTCCAGGAACTTACATGGTTTTAAACTTACTTTATTCTTGCAGATATTATAACTCTTCCATCTTTTATGTGAAATGTATTCTAAAATCTCATTTTGTCTTTCAACATTCATTTTCATTTTAGAATGAAAGTCATTTTTAAATGATATTTAAATTTACTTTACCATAACATGCAAAATCTACTAGGCAAAAAGCAATATAAGCTGAGATCCTGAAAATCAAGTGTTTTTCAAATATCTATTTCTTTCATTAATATTTCTAGTTGTTGAAAATAATGTTCCTAATATTTAGGAAAACAGGACTGGGGTTGTGGCTTAGTGGCAGAGTGCTTGCCTAGTATGTGTGAGGCACTGGGTTCAATTCTCAGCACCACATAAAAATAAATAAAGGTCCATTGACAACTAAAAATATTTTTAAAAAACATAAAATAAATATAAAAGACATCAAAATTCTCTTATCTAATATCCCAATCTTGAATCCAACATATTTTGTAAAGTAATGACCAATTTCGTAAGTGCCTGAATTCAATTTTGTTTCCTTCTGTTCATCCAGAGACCTCTGAAACTTATAGATATGATTCAAGAAATTGTGAAAATAAAACTGCTTGAGTTCAAGAGACAGAGAGACCTATTTTCCATCATGGTGGATACAGTTGATAATAATATTTTGTACATTCATAAATTTATATGATAATATGAATAGATATGAATAGATAAATCTATTCATAAATAGATATTAAGTTTTCTCATGACGTTAAAAAATCTATGAGCATATATTCTCACACATATATGCATGTGCTAAGTGTGTCTACAATGTATACTAAATTTACTTGTTTATTTAAATATTATTAAAATATATTAAGTTGTTTTTAACAAACAAAATGGGAATTATACTGAATGTAATCTTCTGGGTCATATTTTCAATTTTAATTGTTAAGATTCAGCTACATGGTTTCTGTCACTGTAGTTTGTTCTGCTTTACAATATAGCATTGCATGAATATGCTGTGATTAATATACTTACCCTTCTGTTCACAGTATTTAAATGTTTTCAACTTGGTGCTACTCCGAATAGTCATATATTTGTATGTCTCTCCTGATGTATATGTGTCAAATGTTCTCTTATCTAAGAGGAGAATTGATCGGTTAAGCTTTTTTCTTTTAGTGAAACTGATATAAATTGAATATCTGCTGACTGTGTGTGGATAGCAGAATTGCTGTGTATAAGAAGAGTCTGACAAGTGCAGCTTTGACTCTGTATTAATAGAGCAAAAATCCACTTCAGCTTTGTTACTGGGTACTGGCTACCTGTGTGCTCTAAAGCTGTTTATTTTGCTTATTGATAAAACTGTTAAATCCACTTGTATAAATGTATATGTTTCTTGAACCTTATTCTCCTCCCCCCCCAACACTTTGGTATTCTTTCTTCCCCTTCCCAGTGCAACAGAGGGCTGAGACCTCTCAGGCGTCTCCTTTACTGGTTGTGTCTTGTAGCTTTCAGCTCCTCCTTATGAGCACTCAGGTCCCTCCTGTCCTGGTAGAGAGGCAAGTGATCCTGTTGTTAAAGCTTACTTTAGCCTCTGGAGACAGATTTATTTTTTAAAGGTTTGATAATGCAGCATCCACTCTTGAAAGAAACACAGACTCATTTTCATGTATCAGGAAGATTAAATAAGACAATTTTGAGGTACATATAATCACAAAATTTTGCCATTTCCTTACCAATCAAGCACATTCTTATTACAGGACAATAAAATCTACAAATATAGTTGGAGGTGTAGAATGCAGATCAGTAAGGTAATCAACTTATTCAGGATAATCTGTAAAATTTCTAGAATGTAGCTAATTAGAAATCTAGATAACCCTATTGTTTGATTTTTTAACACTAGCAAATTTATCAAAACCTTAGTAACAGAGTCAAATTAAAACCTGAGAAAGCTATCACATTTTAAAAAATTGTACCTAACCTCCCCGTCTCTTCCCCACCCTCCGTATATAGATACATATCTCTCAGAATAAAAAATAAAACTGCAGGAAATAAATAGCCATACACATATATACACACCCTTTAAAAACTTTGATGATTTTGATATAAAAATACAATATGTTGCTATTCCATATGTTGGAATAGTGGTATGGATCACAACACCAGACCAGATCAGCCTAATAGGATGAATGATAATGGGATTTCAATGTTTACCTTTTCACAGGTTTTTATAGTTAAAAAATAAACTTCATTATACATGTACTATATACATATTCACCCCTGGCCCCACAAAAGGAAGTTCTAAGATTTATCCAATAGAGTTATTAAAGAAAAGAGTACTTGAATGTCTAAGTAATTGCAAAAGAAAAGTGAGGTTGATTTGAGATTTGTAGTAAATACTTCATAAAGTTTCAAGGTTAGAAATACCTGGGGGCTGGGTTTGTGGCTCTGAGGTAGAGTGCTTGCCTAGCACAGGCGAGGCCCTGGGTTCGATCCCCAACATCACATAAAAATAAATAAAGACATTAAAAAAAGAAATACTTGGGAATCAATCTACAAAGAGAGGTAAAAGACCTCTACAATAAAAACTACATAACACTAGAGAAAGAAATTGAAGAAGACCTTAGAAGACAGAAAGATCTCCCATGTTCTTGGATAGGCAGAATCAATATTGTCAAAATGGCCATACTACTCAAAGTGATATACAGATTCAATGAAATTTCAATTAAATTCCCAACATCAGTCCTAATAGAAATACAAAAAGCAAGGCAATTATGAAATTCATTTAGAAAAATAAGGGACCTAGAATTGCCAAAGCAATCCTTAACAAAAAAAGTGAAGAAGGAGGCATCACAATACCAAACGTTAAACTATACTACAAAGCTATAGTAACAAAAACATCATGGCATTAACACCAAAACAGACTTGTAGACCAATAGTACAGAATAGAAGACACAGAGACAAACCCACATAAATACAGTTATCTCATACTAGACAAAGGTGCCAAAAACATACATTAGAGAAAAGACAGCCTCTTCAACAAATGGTGCTGAGAAAACTGGAAATCCATATGCAGCAAAATAAAACTAAACCCCTATTTCTCACCATGCACAAAATTCAAAATGGATCAAGGACCTAGGAATTATACCAGAGACCCTATGCCTAATACAAGGAAAGGTAGGCCCAAACCTTCATCATGTCAGATTAGGCCCCAACTTTCTTAACAAGACTCCTAAAGCATAAGAAATAAAATCAAGAATCAATTAATGTGTTGCATTCATACTAAAAATCTTCTCAGCAAAAGAAACAATGAAGTGAAGAGAGAGTATTTTGGGAGGAAATTTTTGCCCCCCACCCCGACACATGTCAGATAGAGCACTAATCTCCAGGATATATAAAGAACACAAACAACTTAACATCAAGAAAACAAACAACCCAATCAATAAATGGGCTAAGGAGCTGAACAGACACTTCTCAGAAGAAATACAACCAATCAACAAACATATGGAAAAATATTCAACTTCTCTAGCAATCAAAGAAATGCAAACCAAAACTACTCTAAGATTTCATTTCATCCCATTCAGAATGGCAGTTATCAATATAATAAAAGATTCATCTTGTTGTAACCATGTGTAACCCCCATCCTGGAAATCCCACTTTCTAGTTTGGGTCTAGACTATCTAATTAAAGATGGAAACCTATTGAGAATACCCGTCTGAAGTTAGAAACGAAAATGCCTAGGAGAACTGCATGTCCACACTTTACAGTATTGGGACTCTGCTTTATGTACAGTTTGAGAGCCTGCTTTTTCTAAATTAAGATGTGGTCAGCTACATTTTCTCCAGAATCACTTTAGAATACAAGTGTTGACGAAGATGTGGGGACAAAGGTACATTTACGCATTGTTGGTGGGACTGCAAATTGGTACAACCAATCTGGAAAGCAGTATGGAGATTCCTTAGAACACTTGAAATGAAACCACCATTTGACCCAACTACCCCACTTCTTTGTCTATACCCTAAAGACTTAAAAACAACATATTACAGTAATGCAGCCACTTCAATGTTTATAGCAGTACAATTCACAATTGCTAAACTATGGAAGCAACCTATATGCCTTTCAATAGATGAATGGATAAAGAAACTGTGGTACATATAAACAATGGAATATTACTTAGTATTAAAAGAAAATAAAATTAAGGCATTTGCAGGTAAATGGACAGAGTTGGAGAATATCATGCTAAGTGAAGTAAGTCATTCCCAAAAAAACAAAGGCTGAATGTCCTCTCTGATAAGTGGATGCTGACCCATAATGGGGGTGGGGTGGGGGTGGGGGGGAGAATGGAGGAACTTTGATTGGACAAAGGTGGGGAGTGAAGGAGGGGGAGGGGGAAAGGAAGTAGTAAAGATGGTAGAATGAGATGAACATCATTACCCAAGTTACATGGATGACTATACATATGGTACAAATCTACATCATGTATAACCAGAGAAATGAAAAGTTGTACTCCATTTGTGTACAATGAATTGAAATGCATACTGCTATCATGTATAACTAATTAGAACAAATGAAAATACATAAATAAATATTTTTTTAAATTTTCAAGGTTAGAATAGGAAAAAACTTACATTAACTGACATTATCCTATAATCATTCAATTTATTTTCTTTTAGTAATGCTGTAGAAGTGGATTTTCAAAGAATTGTTACTGTTCTTAACCATACTTCTTTCAAATACAGACTAATAGTAATAAATGGCAAAATTACTTTATTAAATATGGATAATTATATTTCATGACAATAATATGGAATAGAAATATACAACCATGGATTTCATAGCAGCTGAGACATTAGAGCACATCAAATAATTCAAGAGTATATGTGAGTTAAGTTTACTGTAAACAAACACACACATGAAATTAATGAGTAAAGTCACCTTCTTAAAATATCAACAAGTCTAAAACAGAATGCTACCAGGACATTTAATGCCACTGAGAATGGCAAAATCAATCTATAATGCAGAAAACTTAAGAAAAAAATATCTCCAGGTCAGCGTGTAAACTATGATAACAAAATAACAAGAACAAGGGACCCATGTCTTGAATCAGTGAAATCATTAAGACGAATAACACAATTTCATCCACAGAGCACAAAGTAATTCTGGAGAAAATGTAGCTGACCACATCTTAATTTAGAAAAAGCAGGCTCTCCAACTGTACATAAAGCAGAGTCCCAGTATTGTAAAGTGTGGACATGCAGTTCTCCTAAGGCATTTTCTTTTCTAACTTCAGATGGGTATTCTCTCTCTCTCTCTCATTCTCTCTCTCTCTCTCTCTCTCTCTCTCTCTCTCTCTCTCTCTCTCTCTCCCACTTTTTTTTTTAATTGGTCAGCCTTGATTCTGTTACAAAACTGGGCCTGTGGAATGTGAGGGGAGTGGGTTGGCTCCCTCAGATGCTGGCTCTAGGGCCAGTGCAGCATGGAGCCCTGGGAAGGGCCACCTTTTCCCTGGTGAGGGCCACAGGGCCTGCACAGAGGGTTGCTCAGAGGGACGTGGTCCCTGGTGCCCTACTCCTTGGCGATGGCAAAGGGCCTCTCCACCTCCATCTTGCCACAGTCTGCAGTGATCACATCTTTCAGGGACTTGTCCCAACGGTCTGTCTTGGTGCTCTCTACCCTCCGCACCACCTCCTTGCCCTCTAAAACTTTGCCAAACACTACATGCTTGCCACCTAGCCAGGCGGCCTTGACTGTAGTCATGAAGAATTGGGAGCCCTTGGGGTCTCCACCCAGCCGGCCCACAGTGTGTCAGCTTGAAGTTTCCATCTCGGAAGCACTCACCACAGATGCTCTTTCCTCCTGGCCATCTCCCCTTGTGAAGTCTCCACCCTGCATCATGAAGTCCTTGATCACACGATGGAATTTGCTGTTTTTTCAATAGATTTTCATCTTAAATTAGATAGTCTAGATCTCAACTAGAAAGTGGGATTTCCAGGATGGGGGTTCACATGGGTACAGAATGATGAATGCAGGAACCCCCCGGGCTGCGTTGATCCAATGGCTCTGTCCACTATTTGCTATACCAACTGGTGGTAAGGTAACAAAAATGTACAGGTGGGCCTTGCTAGAGATGAGCAGCTGATAAGAAAGTTATCTTTTTCTACTTTTGTTTTTATTTGCTCTTTTTAGTTATGCATAGCATTAGGATTCGTTTTTACATGATTATAAAAGCATAGAATATAATTCAGTCTCTAGTGCTTGCCCTTCCCTCCCTCCTCCTCTACCCTTCTGTCTACTTGGTACCCTCTACTATTTGCTTATAGGTTTTTTTGTTTGTTTGTTTGTTTGTTTTTTCTGTTGTTGTTGTGTCTTGTGGATATAGAAGATGGTGGGATTCACTGTGGCACATTCACACATGTACCTAGGAAAGTCAGGTCACATTCATTCCACTCTTCTTCCTTATGCCATCCCTTCTTCCTCCTCACTCCCCTTCATCTAGCCCACAAATCTTTCTTTTATTCTGAGTTTTTTTTATTTAACAAAAAGTGTTATAATCAAATGCTGAGTCACTGGATGATGTTTAAGATTCATGCATGTTACATGTACGAACATCCTGAAGAAATAATTGCCTTTATATTTGCTTGGAAGAAGCTTCATATACTACCTCCAATGTATACTTATTATGAACAAAGAGAAATATGTTGTGGCAGAATGCATGGGTGTATTGATAAATATATGGAAAAGTACAAATAATTGTTGGTTAATGCACATATACACACAAGCATACATTTTTAGAGATGGATATAAAATAAATAGATAAACGGGTTTGGAAGGAAAATGCTAGTATAGATTATCTCTAGTACAACAGAATTATGGGCACTCAGTTTTTATCTGGTATTTGGTTTGTTTGTATATGACACTTTTAATAAAGGGCATTTCTTTTGGATCAGGGAAAAATATAAAATGAGGAGGATTGTGTGTATGAAACAAATTCTGCAGAGGATTTTGGAATCAAAATCATAACAGAAGTCCTAAAATATTCATCATGTATTCTAATGTGTGAAAAATAATATCAAAACACATAAAAGATCTCAGCACAAGTATGCTTCATTATGATAATGAAAAAGCTAAATTGACCTACTTGATTTCTGAAAGTATTATGTTTAATTATAATCTACTACTCTGGTGGAGCATTCTCCAGACATTAAAACATATAGATTTTATAATATGATTTTTATTTCTAAATTGAGAAAAACTCTCATAATATTGTAAAAAATATATGACTTTTATGTAAAATTATTCATGAGAAAATAATAAAAACAAAAATACTACTTAACTGCTGATGGAATTGGCTATAATATCATTATAATCATTTTGTTGTTTAGATGTTTTGGACATTTTCTAAATTTGTGCCAAGCTTCTATAACATTTACTATGTATAAATAAATAAACAATTAAATTAGTGCTAAGGGTGTTTTAAGAGCAAAAGAATGTGCCAAGGTGTAATCCAGACCTTCACAGTCCCTCATCTGGTCCAGCTCAATTGCAACTGTGACAAATCCCTCAACAGTCCCAATGACTAGGAGACAAACCTCAGTTCCCAGATTAACTTGTAAATCCTTCTCCAATTCGCCTTCTCAGATCACACTCCACTGGCGTTTTGTCTTTGGCTCCAGCTACCCTTGATGTTTTATAGTTATCAGCACATAGCAGGGCAGATGTGTTGGAGGTGGTGATATATAATTTTTTCTCTTCTCCCACAACTTGGTTCAAGTCCTTTCTTCTCTGGAATGGACCACTGCTTCATTCCTAAAATCTTTTAAAATAGACTTCTTAAATGTCAGAATTCTTCCAAATCACTTTAGGGTCTTGTCCAAATGCAAAATACTGGCTCAATGGGTTCTAGGTGGAGTCCAGGGGCTGGCATGTCAACATGTTCTCAGGTGACACTGGTGCTGCTGCTCTGGGTACTTGGAGTGGAGGTCAAGACCACTGCCCTATGCCAGCAGTGCAGCTTTTATTAGACACTCCACTATGCCTGTTATTTAGCTTTGTCCTGGAACTTATCAGACTAAATTGTATTTTCTTTCTCAGTCCTTCCTAGACTGAAGGGTTCTGCCAGTGCTCCAGCTACATATTCTGTGTATGGGGAGGCGTATCTGTGCGTGTGCCAGTGCACTTAATTTGCGCCTCACTTTTGCATTAGTTTCCTTACCCTTTCACCTACTGAAGGGCACACCTAACTTCATCAATATGCAACGTTCTGTCACATATCATCTGGTTTCTTATTTGATCAGTCCCATCAAGAGCTTTGCACTGGCTGTTCCTCTACCTGGAGCCTTCTTTCCACAGTTATGTGAACAATTCACTGTCTTTAACATCTTTGAAAAGTTTACTCAAAGCTCAGGCCAGATACCACACTTAATATTGAGAGCTGAACTCAATGTAAGAATTCAGATGTTCTCTTTCTAATACTTGTATATTCATACCTTAATGACCTCTGTCTCTCTACTAGAATGCAAATTCCAAGCACCATGGGTATTTATTCTATGCAGTATGGGTACTTTTTTATGCATGCATGTATTCCAAGTGCCTGGAATAGTGTGTGTTCATTTAAAAAGAATAAATGGATGCTGGACAGATTAAAGCAACAGATGCCCATCTACTGTGGTTAATAGTTTTTGCCAAGCCAATAAGCCATAATTTAAAAAATTCTATATAAATAGTATCCTAAAGCTTTATATATGCCAAATGAATCCAATTCAATATTTACTGTAAATGCAGAATAATTGCTTTGTTCCTACTGCTACTCTGGTAAGGTCTCAGGCAATCTGCCTAAAATCTGGGTAGATGCCCAAAATTTCATTAGTCAAGGGAAATATTCAATTTTTATCTTAGAATCTGATCAAGCAGACAGTATAATAAAGTTCAACTGTAGTCTAAGTTTTGGTAATGTGGAAATAAGACTTTCAGCTAAAAAGTCATTATAATTCTTAGAAAACATTGATTTCTAGAATTAAAAAAGAAAAGAGAATATGATAAACAATTGAAAAACACTGGAAAAAGAAATTCCAGTTAGATGCTACAGAACACAGAATATAAATCTTATTTTTACTGATATTACAAATCTTTATCTAAATTTCAGTTGTAAAACATTGGTGATCAGTCTTCCCATTAGCAACAGAACAGGACCATTTCTTGTCATGGAAGCTGAGGTGACAATTGAGCATGGGGAGTCTGGCAAGTCTCTTTGACCAATCTGTTCAAGTCTGCTCCAGGGTATCCATGGTAGGTTATCCTTATAATCTGAGCAGCTTAGAATTCGATCATGGTAGTAATGAATTCGATCAAGGAATAATGGCACAAATTTAGATAGGTTTTTGTTTACAAATCCCCTAACCGAAGCTCAGGTAATGCAGAACCTTTGTAAGGAATGAATAAGCATGACAATTTTGTGACTTTAAATAATTAGTACATAGTAAATTTTGTTTGGATATTGATAATTGGAACTGAAAATTTCTGAGTCACATTATTATAGGACTAGACCATAATAAGCTCTTAAACTGAAAAAAAAAAAAAAACTAGTAATCTCAATCAGGACTTTGCTAAAACTTTTTAGTAATTTCAGGCAGAAAGTAATTGAGAGATTTGCAAAGTACATAGCATATGTTACAGGACTCCACACATTTTTCCATGTCAGAATCAATTTCAGTTTCTAAAATATCTTTTTACTATCTATATGGAAATTGTTGGGTGATTTAAATTTAGTGAGTCTAAGGTATTATTCCTAAGGCAGTCAGTATTAAAATATGATCTTCTAATACAAAATGTCCTGGGTCTTGTAACCCATAAAGAGGAGGGTGTGATTTATCAGATTTATTTATGCAATTTTCTTACTAATCTTTTTTTTATATGCATACACCCTTGCACTTCATAAGACATTAAAGCTTTCATAGAACCAGCTGCTAGATTTCTACAGCATGGTTTCCATTTAAAATAAGTATCCTCATTGTCAAATGGGAGATTGCCAAGTGTTTAAGAAATATTAAACAGGGTAGTATTGTATAAATGCATTGCTAAAATAATTTGCTGACATTTGAAGTCTGAACTATAACTTTTCCAATAAGCTGTAGTTACAATGCACTTTTTGTTGATATAGGGCCAATGACATTAAAAAGAGGGTATCACAGCTAAATATCTTAATCTTTAATTTATATTATTTAGAACAGAAGGTTCAGGGTTCATTTACAGGTGAATTGGTATGGTTGAGTAATTCTGGGCCTGATGTTTATGTAGTTCATTTGCAGAGCAGTTGCCTAAAATTTATTTATGGGGCCCTGGGTTAAATTTCTAGTACTAACAAAAATAAAATTAAAAACTAATTCTATATGGAATGACACAGGTTTCAATTTGAGATATTACAGAAACTTTATTTGATTCCCCAAATTTGGAGAGATTTTTTTTCCTAATTGGACAATTGAAGTGATTGGAATGATGAAACCTATATTCTGAATATCTTGAACCAATTATTTCCCAAAAATCTTTATTGTTATCTTAAATAACAAAAATCCAGAATAGTGATCCAAGTAGCTATGGTTTTGTGCCATTGTTCTTATACATGTGGTTATATGTCAACATTCTTAAGAGGAAAACAAAAAGTTATCATGGAAACAATCCTAAAATAAAAGAAAAATGTTGGATAACTCAAACTTCCTGATTTCAGCACTTACTAGAAAACTGTAGTAACCAGCATAGAGAGATATAGGATTGAAATTGTCTCTAAACCCCAGAAATAAACTCTTAGATTTATGGGCAGTTGTTTTTGATCTTTGGTTTTTGAAACAGAATCTCACTGTGTTGCTTAGGCTGCCTTGAGCTGTGATCCTCTCTCCCACATTCTGAGCCTCCAAGGTTATGGGCAGTGACCCTGCCCAGCAGGCAATGGGTTCTTGACGTGTGTCAAGACTTTAAATGAGGAAATAATACTTTTCAACAAATGTTTCTGGAACGACTGGCTTGTATAAGTAAGGAATAAACCTGAACCCCCATTTCACACCTTGGCTAAAGGTAACTCAAAATAGATCAGGACCAAACCTTTAAGAGCTAAAATTATAAAACTCTTAAAGAAAACATGAGACTAAATTTTGATGACACTGAATTGGGGGCTATACACAATACTCAAAGCAAAAGCAAGAAAAGAAAAAAATGGACTAAATAAAAAATATTAACAAGTTGTTCTTTAAAAGATATTATCAAGGAAGTAAAAAGAAATGCACAGAGTCAAAAAAAAAGTGAGAAAATAATACTATTCATGCGTCTGAGAAGTGACTTGTATCCAGAATAAATAAAAACACAAGAACAAAAAGACAACTCAGTTAAAACACGGCAAAGGGTCTCAATAGAAATTTTCCATTGTTTTTTTTTCCCTTTCCCCTCACAACCTCTTATATGTAATTTTGCATAAAATTACAGCAGATGGGGTAGAGAGAGAAGATGGGAGGGGAGGGGAGGGGGATAGTAGAGGATAGGAAAGGTAGTAGAATACAACAGTCACTAATATGGCATTATGTAAAAACGTGGATGTGTAACCGATGTGATTCTGCAATCTGTATTTGGGGTAAAAATGGAAGTTCATAACCCTCTTGAATCAAATGTATGAAATATGATATGTCAAGAGCTTTGTAATGTTTTGAACAACCAATAATAAAAAAGAAATTTTCCAAAGTAAATATACAAATGGACAATTCATATACATAAACATTCTAAAGATCATTAATCATTAGGGAAATTCAGATAAAAATCACAAGCACATATGATCGATATCTACAAGGATCGCTATAGAGAAAAACAAATAAAAATAAAACAAGACAAGGCCTATAGCTCAATGGTAGAGTAGAGCACTTGGCCAGCATGCACAAGACCCTGATGAGTATGATCTCCAGGCCTATACAAAGAGGGGGGAGTTCTAACATGTGTTGGTAAAAGTGTGGTGAAATTAGAAACCTCAAAGATTGCTTGCATAAAAATGCACAACAATGCAAGAACTTTGAAAAATATTTTGGCAGCTACTTCAATGTTAAACATGGGTCTAACTCTGCATAATCCAGAAATTTCAGGAGAAATATAAATACATCTACCCAATATTTGTACATGAATGTTGATAGTCACGTTGTTCAGAATAGTTGAAAGTTGGAAACAACTCAGATGCCCCTCAGATGATAAAATGAAGAAAAAAAAATGTGAGATATCACTCCAGTAAGATTTTATTTGGCCAAAGAATAAAACACTAATACATGTTATAATGTGAATAAAATTTATGCTAAATGAAAGAATATAGTCATTTATGATTATATTTTTATGTTTCATATGTCATTCATAAAATTTCCCAAACAGATAAATTTATAGAGAAAAAAGCTGATTAATATGCCAAGAGCTGTGGGCAAGGGGAGAATGGGGAATGCCCACTGGTGTGTGTGGGTTTTTGACTTTTTGGGTGATGACAATCATTTGTAAATTAGATAGTAGTGATTGTTTCATAACTCTATGTGTGGTTATACTAAAAATAATTCAATTGAACTGAAAACTTTGGCTGAAATTTATTGTATGTGAATTAGATCTTAATAGAACTGTTAATGGAAATATGAGTATGACGTACATTTTGGTTGCTACCCTTTTTTGTGGTAAGCCACATCAAGAATAATTCTAGAGTACCCACAAATAAACTGAACATACATGATTCCAAAGTTCTTAAGAATGTTATCTTAAATAATCACATCATTTGAATCTCTGCCATTTCATTGCTTTAACTCTGTGTGATGAACTTTTAAAATCTCCTTAAGAACTGATGAAAAATGTGGGTGCTGATGCCTTAATAAATCTAATAAATACTGGCATTGCTTTAAAACATGTTAACCTAGATAATCTTATGGGCTTATGATGTTTACATATAAAGCATTCCATTAAACATAATAAAATATGTACACAGTTCAGAATTATTTTTCTCTTTTTAACTAAATTAAACCAGCACCATGACCAGAGGGAGCAAAGCACTTGACTTGCTGTGAGGATGGTGCTTCTTAGTTTGTGCCCTGAAGAGGAATACTGAGCATGTAATCAGGATGCTATAGCAGCTGCAGAATGGAAGCCACAGCATCATGTGGCCCACTGCAGCCAGGAGACCACTGCAGCATTCCACTTACCTTGTTATGGCAATATTACACGGTATGGTGTGGCGTCTTGATAGGGGTCATTTATCCAATTTTACCAAAATTAAGGACAACTATAGAAAATCTCTTTTCACAGAGGAGAATATTCTTTATCAAGAAGTATGACAAAATGTTATAGGTGCTTAATTTGTAACCAGTATGTCATAAGATTTTTTTGGTATGGATCTTTATTAAAACTAACTTCAAGTTGCATCAATATGAGTAATATGCTAAATTATTTATACAAAGAATAACATGATGTCTAACATCAAAGGAAGACAAAACATTGTCAACTAATATCAACCCTACTTTTCATGACAACAGCATGAGTATTTGATCATCATACAATGTACCTATTTCCCACTTTGCTCTGAACACCTGAACAGTAGAGAGCACTAATAAAGCACCCAGGAAACTGACAGCTCTTCCTTCCCTATGTCATCTTTGCTCAAATAACACATGACAGATATCTGCTTTCAGAGGAAGCATTTTAGGAACTCTGGGCTATGAGCCTCTTTGCCTTCGGATGTGGGGAGGAATCCAGCATCATGAAACTCAATGAAAGAAACTTAATTGCCATTTTTCTCCAGAGTTCCAATCTGTTATCACAAGCTATAGACTATCAGACTCATCCCCCAGCTCATTCATGTTGAATCTAGGTGTATAAAATTCTGTTTTATTTGAACTCAAAGAAAAGCATATTAAATATATTTTATATATTATATATATATATATATATATATATATATATATTTATATATTAAAAGCATATTAAATTATATTTATATAATATATATATATATATACCTAAATACAAAGATGAAGTGTGGCTGAATTATGAAACTCTCTTAGAGGAAATTAAATATTAAGAACATAAGAATTCAAAATCAATTTACTTGGTTTTATTTACTCACTTATTTATTACAATGTACCTTGGCACTACAGCAACTCAAGCCAGTTTTTAAAGGTGCACCTGCCCATGATGTGATAATCTACCAGTGAGTCAGATAATTCCTTGCCACAAAGGGTACTGAAATTTTCATAAAACACAGAAAAAGCAATTTATTAAAAGCTACATAGTCTTCATCTGAAACAAAAACAAAAGAAAAAAATTAGGAACTAGTGAAAAATTCTTAAAACAAACAAACAAACAAACAAACAAAAAAAGCCCTCTTGGCTTATTTATTAAAACAGGTTCAGGCTATTGTTAAATATTTTTTAAAGATCCCAAATTAGAAAAATGATGTGACATCAAAATAGATTCACAAAAACATGAGTAGGAAGGCCTCCAAAAAGGTGCTTTACAATAAAGCAGACTGCATGAAATAAAACTATAAGAAATAAAAAATTATTTATGTATTTTATGAAAAGAAAACAAGAAACAATTTTATGATTGTATTATAAGTTAAGGGAGTAATATTTACTGTCGCTCAGAGAAAAGGAATGACGTTATAACCTGATATTTGATTTTTTTTTTTAAATTTAGAAGAGAACCTGGTCTAAAAAGGACCATAATGATAATAAGCATATGTGGTACAAGGAAGAAACGTTTCCTCTACTGATGACAGTTTCCAAATGACAAACACAGGGGAAATCATTGTACCCCGCATCCTCTCCTTCATTAATAAAGCCCTTTGGGCTACAGATACCTAAACCCATTTCTCTGAGTTTCCTTCCTTGTATGGAAAATTAAGCAAAACAAATCAAATCAATCCTTTTATGGGTTTAAATTTTTTTAAAATCTTTTAATAAAAAACACATGTATATCTATTTAAAAGCAAGACAAACTGAATTGCATACAAACTTTTACATATGTAATCTATAAGCATAATATTGTCCATATTTTTATGCCAATTTGAAGAAACTGTTTGAAACAGTTTGAAGGAACTTTAAAAATGCTCTGTTTCAAAAATGCCTTGATATAGAAAAAAGGGCACCTCATTATTTGTTAAATTAATTTAATCTGAATTCTAAGCTTTCTGATTTGTCTAGTATAAATTTACTCATAACTGATTTGTCTAGTATAAATTTACTCATAACTAGGTCCAAAATAACATTTACTTCTAGATATTACTGTACCAAAAACTTTGATTAATTTCCTCTGAACAATATATCAGTATCTGAAGTGATGAATATTTTAAAAAAGGTAGTTAAATGGCATGTAAAGTATTTACGATAAAGCAAAATGCTTAAGTATTCTGTTATACATATTTCCTAGTAAAACTAAGTCTAAGACCAATTCATGGTTGTTTGCTGTCATCACTGGTAAGCTGTTTTGAATAGCAGCAGAATAGAGTACATGCATAGTCACAATTTACAAAATTGATGCCATATCAAAATAGAAAGAAAAAAAATTCTTCACAAAATAGTAAGTAGAATAAAAGTGGCACATTTTTAGTTAAATTTCACTGAAACACATCACTTCTAGTCATAGCATTAGTGGTATTTCAGAAGCCAAAGAAGACTCTTTAGTGCTGAAGGGATAAAGACAGAGCATTGATATTTAAAGCACATTCCTTGGAAGAGAATTTCTGCTCTGTATAAATGAAAACTGATGAGAAAGCAGCAAGCGCTTTCTTGAGATGACTTTCAGCTTCCAAACTCACCCTTGTCTGCCTGCCATTTCTTACTTTGAACACAGCCCTTGCCTATAATCTCAGAACTAATTGTAAATATTTTACTGATAATTTTTCAATGAACAATTTAAATTTAATACAGAGAAAAAGGCAAAGAGAACCTTAAAGTTATTATTAAAATAGTGTTGACCTCATGGACCTCCAACAACCTACTCTAGGATCTGCTGAGTTGAGAACTATGGGTTTGAAGAGTGCTTTCCTAATGGAGTATGCACCCCACAGGATGAGCTCTTAAGACAATTTACATTTGGATAGAAGTTTCTATAAGCAGTGCCAAAATTATCCTCACATATCTAACACATGCCTCTTTACATATGGGTTACATTAATAAGGAAGCATATCATCCAACCTGATTAAGAATGAAGGCTTCTTATATTTAGAATAACAATAACAATAGGTCTTTTAAAAGATGTTAGCTCAAAGTGCTGTTTTAATTAACCTACGAGTATCTGTAATTACTCATGGAGATTTAGTCTACTATTATATATAAAAGTTTAAGTGTATATGCATTTTTACATAGGTATACTTGCACACATATTTATGTCTATATATCCCTGTCTAGTCTATTTATCTATGTCTACCTATATCTAAAATGGACCTCAAAAAATAAATAAATAAAATGGACCTCAATTAAATGGTTATAATGTTGAGCCACACCATTTATAATGTGCATAGGGTGAAATCAGAAATAGAGGTGGACAAATGACGGTACTTGGAAGACTAAAGGGAATAAACTGTAAAGAAAAAAGAATGTGTTTGCAGAACAGGATGCTAAGTTTGAGATCCTGGGAAAACACAGCCACATTTATACATGATTTTGAGATAAGGGTGCTAAGGTCTGTGTTGGGCTAGATAATTGGAAGAGAAGAATTGAGGAATGAACAGTTCAATGTACTAAAAATTGTCTTTCTGGGTATTAAAATCACCTGGAGTGGTGTCCTGAAGAGTGGAGATAAGTGCTGAAGTCTCCAGGAGGAGGGTACCCTATGCCAGGTACGTGATGGGAGTAGGGGTGTGTGTGCACAAAGAGGGGAGTGAGAGAGAAGAGCAGAGGTCTGAAGGGCTGGGGTAGGCAAGTTAGGACCCCCGCCTCACCTTCAGGCCAGAGGACAAGAGGTATTGAAAAGAAGATGGTCATCACTTTGCGATGGTCACCAGCCATATCACTGTCCTGCCTGAAATATTTGCATGGCTTGCCTCTTCTTCTGAATAAAATTTGAGTTCTCTGCTGGCTCTAAGCCTTGTGCTCGGCCCCAGTGACTTTTTGATTTCTCCCCCACCACTTCTCTCAGCCAGCCACATTTCAGCAGTGCTGCCACTCCTCTCTGGACTCGCCAGCCTCTTCTCCATTACGTGGCCTTCAAGGGGGCTCCCCTGCTCCCTCCCTCCACCTGCCCTGGCTCCAGCTAATGCTAACCTCTGTTCACCTTAGATTTTCAAGGTCTGCCCTATAGCTTATATTTCTTCCAAGAAGCTTTCTGACTAGCCTAAGCTAGTTGTCCCTAGTTGCCCCCAATAAGCTATTAAACTCTCTCCAGGATAATTGCTTTTGTCTATTTTATCAAATGGATCATAACCTCTGCAAAACCCAAGACCGTGCATTTTTCCATATATATTTTAGTATCTGTTAGGTGGCTGTCAGTTTCCTTAGCATTTTTATATCACCATTGAATCATCACTGCCTACTTAAGAACCTGGAACACATATTCTTGTATTCAGAATTCCATGGACAAGACAAATGACTTCTACTTACTTATTACTTTATGCAGTAGGCATTGGTAAATTGACACTCAGAGCAATATCACACCTATGCAATACTCAAGAAAAAAAGCAGTTCTGTGTTTATATAAAATAGTTTTACTATGAATTAAGTTTTAGTTTGCCTAAAAAAAAAAAAACTTCTCCATCAACATGTCGAGAGTATAAAATTTCACTGTTAGAATGCATAACATTGAACATAAAATTTTAAACCAACTGTCACAACTTTAAAGTGAAAATGTTAATAGACTTAATGTTTTGCACCTGGATATTGCATGCAAATTCATAAAAATGAATCTTGCTTGTAGCATATGGAAAATTTGATTTCTAAAAGTATACTACCCATTGACATGGTACAAATTGTATGAGCATGAAAGGAAACATATGTGTTGATCTTATGCCAATCAAGAAAATTAAAAAAATGTACATTAGATTATTTTATGACTTATTAGAACTGCAAACTTATTTTAATAAAGTCAAGAAGCAAAAAGTTTCCATAGAATCATGGATATGAAAATCACCTGACCTCAAGCAACAGGTCCAATGACCCAATCCAATGAAGGTCCACTATTCTTAAAGATCTTTTAAGCCCTGTTAAACATTTTTAAAGGAACTATGGAAAACAATGATTTTAAAATTTTGAATGGAATAGGTTTAAGTTGTATTTACTTTGAATAATAGAGTAATGTTGCTACAAGGGAAAAATAAAGCTTCATTTCATCCTGCTCTCTAATTCATGACCAGAGAATAAAAAGATTGAGATGTTATTCCCACTTTACTTAGCAAGTAAAGTCCAGGCCACTCTTCCCTACCTTCTGATCCAGTGTCTGTCTCACCTCCTTCCCTGCCTGTTAATCTAGTTCTGAATCTCAACTGTTCTCGGCATTATCCTAGTCTGGATGGGTTATAGCCTGTTGTGGTCTAAAATGTGCTTATCACCTCAGGAACACACAACTTCAAGATTAAAGGCATTAACTTTAATCTTAAATGTGTCCTCCAATCCAATACGCTGTTACCAAGTAATGAAAAAATCATCTTCCCTTCACTGAGCTATTCATGTTATTCAATCAATCAAACAAACAAAACCCAAAAAACTTTGATGTGCTTCATTATCTATATAAATTTTTCACTAAAAATAAAATATTTTGTTTGTGAAAGCAATAGCATTTGTAATTTCATCAAGAACTTAGGTCTTATCTCTCTGAAATGAGAACAAGACACATACATCAGTAGTTTCCCATTCTCAATACTGCTAAATGTTAACATCATCAAACACTTTCATACATAGTAATTTTCTCTTTTGGCCTTAAAATAAGTGCCATAGATTCTCATGGCAACTTGCCTCTCAGTTCTGGAACTAATTATTTCTATTCTGTTTCCTACCAAAGAACACAGTCCCATTGCTTTCTGAAGTAGTCCTTTGTTTTGGTTTTAAGACTCTGCCAATGTCTTTGTCTACTTCTATTCTGAATCTTTTTAAAAAATGAATGAACCCATGTTCTTTGAAAAAAACATATCAATCTATTCTAAATTTCTGTGCCTCCCAATTAAAATTTGTTTTCATATGTGAATAGTTTTCTCTACAGGTCAAATTATCTATGGATAGTACCTCTAATAGAATTTGTCTTCTCCATTTACCCTTCCCTTTTGTTGTGAATCAGAGGAAATTGGCCTCTATTCCCTCAATAAGAAGGACTCCATGGAGGGACAAAGCTTATTGTCATGTCTGCATTTAGTCCCTCAAGCTCAGAGCATCTCCTACTCACCCGACTTTGAATCCTTTATACCCTTATTTTCCATCTGACTGGCTCCTGGCTCTATGACTTTTTAAAAAAATAAGTACTATATTAATTTTATTAAATGGATATATTGTTTTTTAAAAATATATTTATTTGTTCAAATCAGTTATACTTGACAACAGAATGCTCTTCAATTCATTATACACAAAGGAGCACAATTTTTCACTTCTCTGGTTATACACAAAGTAGGGTCACACCATTTGTGCAAATGTACATGCACCTAGGATAATGAGAGGTGGATAGTATAAGCTCAGGTCTGGTCTCTGGAAACTCCAGATGTCCCATGTTGCCTTGATTCTTCCAGCTGAAGAATGACTCTTCTGATCTTGGCCATTCTACCCTTGAGATATAGGACATCCCTGGAGGTTCAGAATCTCTTTGCTTACACAAATCTGAAGACAGACATGCCATAAAACAAATCTCTAATGTCTTTTTTGACCAAGAGAGAGGTGTTTGCTTTCTATGTTGTTTTAACTGTATCCCTAGACAACTCATAAGGTGACAGAGTAAAAATATGGCTAAATATTTTTAATCACAGGAAATAGCATATGCTCACTTAGCAGACTATTGTGTTTTTTAGGTGATTACTATCTACACAGGCATTTCTGTGTAACAGAAAACTTATGAAGAATATATGTGTGTACACTCATATATATATGCATACATATATAGTTATACTTTTTAATACTGATTTGAAATTCCATATTTCCAATATAAAGATAATATAGATTTCTGAATATATACTATTTATAAAATTGTGACATTATTCAAAATAAATTAGCAAATGTTGTTTTCTCTTTCTCCCAAATTTGTTTTTCAAAGTTACTTGATTTAGTTTCCACTTCAGACCATAGATTGTACTCTTCTTAAGTTGTAATAAGGGTGCCATAGGATCTATAATTCCTTCCCATTCCCAAAGCTACTTCAGTAGTGATTTAAGTAAGAATTAAATAGCATTTTAGACCCAAGGAGGGATTTTATTATGTTTATTTTATTTTATTGAAATCTGAAAAAATAAATCCACCCTTGACACATGCTTTCTTTCAAACATAATTTTAACACCCAATCTCACTATTTCTTATATTTTTTACATAGGAAAATCTCAAGCAAGCTTTTATTTCCTTCCCTAAATACAATAAAACACACTTTATTTTATTATTTTTATTTCTGGAACATTATTTCAAAATACTTGCCTCTGAATTCCATTTTGATTTTGTATGAAAGGAACATTCTGATTAAAGCCAGGAAAAAAAATTTCAAGTATTAAAATGGCTCACCAGGAATTAATAATAACAATCTGGCTAAACCTGCTTGGTAATTCAACATGAAAGGAATAGCACTTAATATACCTTTCATCTTTAAACTTTCTTCTGCAGGAAAAGGTAGCTGAATCCATGTGTTGTCATGGAGTCAAACATGGCAGCACCCCAGGGGACATGCTCTGCTCATACACTTCAACCTCTGGGGAGGGGTCTTAGCTCTTCATTTCCCATCAGTGACTCCTGCCTTAGCATTTGCTTCCTGAAGCTTCAAAAGTCTGTAATCATTGTACCTAATTGCAATGTTGTGATAAGGCTGACATGAAAAAAAAAACTGTTAATATTTATATTCCTAAATTACTATAACAACACGTATAGATTTATAATAATAGTAAAATATTATAACATATTAAACACTATTATATATTCAATATTGGAGCATTCCATCAAATGTGGCTATATAAGGAAAGACTAAATTAAACACTGTAAATTAAATGCTGAACATTTGATCCATGATGTTTGTAGATCAACTATGTATCATTTTTAATATTTTAACATATACAATATTTATTTCTCTTAAAGTTTTTATTAAACCAAATACAGACATTTCAGTAGTTAAATTTATGTAAGCCCACACATTATTCTTCATTTTGCAGGTCAGCAAAGTGTAACACATGTAGCTAAACACTAACTCAAGATAATACCAATGGTAAATGCACAACAGTTAACTTCCAGATCTGACTATTTTACCCAATGTATCATACTTAGTGTCAAAATTTCAGAAGCTAGGCCAGATCTATATTTTTCACCTTCATCTTCTAGCATTACTCAATCATAGTCACAGAGCATAAGGATATATTACTTTAAAAAAATACTATGTTTTTCTACCTTTTCTACATTAAGCATGTTTTTAGGAGCATTCAGTGTAGTTGTTCATGTAAAATTCCATACAGTGGAGTCCCCTATGTTGCACGTCCACCAGATTTTCCTCTCTACTTCCTCAGTAGCTAACATCCCAGCCACCTCTTCCTGAGACTTCCTGAACAGTGCTGCCACACATTTGCTGTGTCTCCCCTCAGGGTTCTATGAGTTTCTCTAGCAGGTAAGAAGAGGAAACAGAATTAGCACGAATTCTCATGCACACACACATAAAACAAAGGACACATCATGCACAAACATGCATATAAAAAACACACAATAATATAAAGAGCAGCACACAGAAGGAGGGCAATTAGAGTGAGCATGAGAATAAAACAGAATGAACAAATAAACAGAAAGCTATTTTTAGAAATCAACAACTGTGCCAAGAAATAACCTGATAGTATCCCAGTTCTGACTCAGCTTGGGTTACCTATCAAAAGAATGAAGAGCAAAAAATAAAATAATAAAATAAAATAAAACAAAAAATAGGCGATAAAGAAAGAGAAGAGAAAGATAGTCATCTTTCTATCATCATTTATCTAATATAAAAATGTTTAATCCATCATTATCATAACCACTCATAAATCAAGGGGCAATGAATGATAGAGCAGGAAGAAGAAAGGGAATGAGGAATCAGATGTTGTTAAAAAGAAAAAAAAGTAAAGAAAGGGTGTTTGTCTAGCACACAAAATAGGGAGGAAAAGTAATGACAGACCATGATCTAAGCCTTTCCATATCCCTGTTGTTAAAATATCTCATCCTGACTCAGACTCTTGACTTGGGCTCCCCTTCCCACTCATGTACAACTCATCAAAATTGTAGCTGATGCAATGCCAGGCAGGATGGTTTGGACTCCTACAGGTTATGATGGGGCAGAAGCAGCAGCCAGGCAAAAGAACAATATCAATGAATTTCAAATTATCCATAGAAAGAGAAGCAGAACTATTGGGGCGATTCAGATTGACAATGAGTGGAAACTGAACTGTGGGACCTGCACTGGCCTTGTTCTTCCACAGCCTTGTTCTTCCTTTGGTAGTGCCTTCATTTTCAAGATGAGCTGCTGGCAGAGTCAAAAACCCTGCCATCCCCACATGCATGCCAGTTGGGGTGTCAGAAAATAAATAACAAACACAAACAATCATGAGGGCCTGAACATGGGAAGGAAAGAGCATGGAAAATTGTTCCAGATGAATTTCACATTTATTTTGTTATATTTGACTCTATATATTTATGTTTCGATATCCCTTATGCAGTAAAATTCTTTGGGGGAAGAAATGAAGTATATCATAACATTTACATAGAGGTTATAAAGGAATGGCTATTAAATGAACTGGGCTGACTTCGATAGGGCCTGGTGATCTTAGGAGAAGCTGTCACCATCTGTGTCCCCAGGTGAAACTGTAGTTGGTCTCTTCTTTAAGATTTCTTTTTAATCTTATCCAAAACACTTACCACACCCTTTTCATAGATAAATGTGAATTACAGTCTGTCATTATTCTCACAATCTTAAAATCTCTGGGAATAAATTAATGAGATTTTACTGAAATGGATTTAGGACTGGGAAATGATGTCTATGCCTTTCCAAATAAAGATTGTTTAAAAATTGGACATGAGTTTAGATGATTAATGTATTAGCTTAATCAAAGTGTCTTTCACATTCATTATTTGTTGATGATATCCTACTTCTGAAAATATTCACCTTTTTGACACCTGAATGTATTCAAATGTGAGGCCAAAATTAGCTAAGTTGTAACAATAAGGTGATAATTGCTAACTGTAAAACTACATCCAGAATGCATTTAGCAAAACACTAACTTCACTCTCCATCTGCTTAAATGACTTTTCATCTCTGAATTTCTTTCAAAACTAGAAGAAGCATTACATTAATTAATTTTGTATGTTACAGTGTTAGGTTTAGACCACATAAAAAATTTACTTGGGTATCAGACCATTTTATTTTTATGTTGTGCTGGTAAAATTTGTTACCATAAATATATGTGATCCAGGTATACTATAGTTAAACAAATTTGATTCTCAATTGTAGCAGCCTTTTTTCATTAGACCTGTACTTCTGACATTTGGGCATGCATTGAAATAGTTTGAGAAGTTTTCTAATTGCACCTATAACAATCAAATAAGATTTTCTGGAGGTTAAACTTAAGTATCAATATTTTTTGAATCTTCTAAAGTGATACTATTTTGCAGCTAGTTTTAACACTACTAGAAAGACTTTAACACTACCAGAAAAATGTTTTCTCTATATATTTTTGCACCCAGAATTGTAGTGAGCACCTAGCTGAATAAATCATATTTCAACAAAGAAAATAATGAATTGCTTAAAGCATGAAGGTCACCTCAAGACCAGGTGAGTATTTTCTTCCCTTTACATAACGTAGACCTTGCAGTTTTCAATTACTGTAAACTAGCACTTGTTATATGCAGTTTTATTTGTGAATATAAGAATCTGGCAGTTAGAAACTACTTTACCCTGATTTGTATCTTTTTAAACACAAAATGATTCACTAAGTATTTCAAACATCCTCATTTATTGAATCTTTTTTCTTCTAAACAAGTGCATAGAACAAAAGTAAGTACTGCAATTGAATTAAAGAAACAGATTTCAATGTGTACAAATCAAATGAAGTGATATACTATATTAAAAAAATGAGAGGTAAAACCCACAGGATCATCTCAATAGATGCAGAAAAAGAATTTAACAAAATTCAACAGCCATTCATGATAAAAAGTCTAAACAAACAGATATAAAATGACCTGCATCAGCACAATATAGGCCATTTATGAAACACCACAGCTAACATAGTAATGGATGGGGAAAAGAATGTTTTTCCTCCAAGAAACCCACTCTCACCACTTCTGCTCAAAGTAGTCCTAGCCAGGGAAATTAGGCAAAAGAAAGAAGCAAAAGATATCCAAATTGGAAAAAAAAAAAAAAAATATATATATATATATATATATATATATATATATATATATATATATATATATATCCCTCTGTTTTTAGATGATCTGATATGAATGTGGAAAACTCTAAAGACTTGGGCTAGGGTTGTGGCTCTGTGGTGGAGCAATCGCCTCGCACGTGTGAGACCCTGGGTTCGATCCTCAGTACCACATAAAAATAAATAAGTGAAATAAAGGTATTGTGTCCAACTACAACTAAAAAAATAAATATTAAAAAAAGAAAACTCTAAAGACTGCAAGAAAACCTTATTAGATATAATAAACAAATTCTGTAGTGTACAGACTGCACATACACAAAAGAGTAGTATTTATTTGCAACAACAATTACCCAAAAATAGATTAAGAAACACCTTTATTTACAACATCAAAACGAATAAGATACTTTATAAATTTAATTTAGGAAGTGTAAGAATTGAACACTGTTACCTATAAGGGCTAATGAAAAAAAAAAAAGTGAAGATGTAAATACAAGGGAAGATATCCCATGTTTTGAAACAAGTAATATTGTTAAAATATGCATATTATGCAAAGCAATCTATGGACTCAATACAATCCCTACCATAATTACAATAATATTTTTCAAATTAAAAAACATGTAGTGTATGTGTGGAACCATGAAAACACCTGAATTGTCAAAGCAAGAAAGAACAAAGTTGGAGGCAATCACTTCCTGATTCCCAGTTATGTTTTTGTTTGCTACAGCAATCAAAACACTATGTTATTGGGATAAAAACATGCAAATAAGCCAGTGAAACTGAACAGAGATCCAAGAAACAGACTCATGCATGTATGGCCATCTAAATGTCAACAGGAGCACATAGGAATTCATGATTAGGAAGGGAGGTCTCTATAACATGTGGTATGGGAAAACTGGATGCCCATGTGCAAAAGAACGAAATTGGGCCCTTAATAATATCCTCAACCACCAGCTCAACATGACCTAGACATAATCACAGAGTCTGAAACCATATAGCTGCAAGAAAAAAAAGACAGTAAAAGCTCCTTGATTTTTTTGTCTCAGAAGTAATTATTTTTTAATCTGATACCAAAAGCATAGACAATAAATTTGCAAAAACAAAGCTGGAACAAGAGAAAACTGAAGGGCTTATGCATGAAAAAGGGAACAGTGAGCAAAATGAAAACAGTCTCAGGGTGGGAAACCCTGGAAAACTGATAAGGGTCAATATTCTAAATAGATAAGGATTTCATATAACTGAATGGCAAAACCGAGTTACTTAAACAAAATGACCAAAAGACCTGAATACACTTTTTCCAAAGAAGACATACAAATAATCAGGTATACAAAAAGATGAGAAATGTAAGTTCAACCTATAGCGAGCTATCAGTTCACACACTGTCAGGAGGGCTACCCTCCCAAAGACCTATTCGTCAGTTTCAGTGTGGACGTGGAGAAAGGGAACATTGGGTACACTCTCAGTGGGAATGTTGATTGGTATAGCAATTATGAAAAATGTTATGGGTTCCTGAAAAGAATTAAAAATATGATGACCATTTGATCCTGCAATTTCTCTTCAGCATAAATATATATCAAAGAGATATCTTCATTCTAATATCATTGCAGAACTGTCCACAAAATCTTGATATGGACAAGCTAAATGTTCATTGTGGATGAATACAGCATAATAAACTTATAATGTACTTAATACTCATTAAATATCATTATATATTTAACATAAACAATGGGATAATATTAAGCCTTTAAAAAATGACACCTTGCCATATGCAAAACCATGGATGAACCTGAAGGACAAAATATGCTAATTGAAATAAACACGATGATAAATATTGCACAACCTCATTCATATGTAAGTGCCACAACCTGTACAGCCGAGCCCTAGAAACCAGTGAGGAGCAATGAGGGATTAAGAAAGACACACAGACATTTATAGAGAGAAGCTGGGACCAGATGGGACACCAACCTCTGATGGGAGAACAGTAACCCAAAGCCAGCACAGCATGTTTACTTTATAAGTATTATCACAAAAAGATTATTTGTGGGAAAAGCAAAGCAGGCAGTCTTGAAGGTTGCAGTGCTTGCAAGATATTATGGTTACCTTGTTATGCTCAGAATTCTCTGTCACTGGTAGCCTGTGTCTGAGCTCAAGGTCAAGACTGATATAGTTCCATGCCTTTGCACAGAACTTTCTCAGCAGGGCATTACCATAGTTCCTAGGCAATCTTGTCTGCACCTTTTCATAGAAAGTTCCCAGAGCAAAGTGCAACCACAGCTCCGAGGCAGTCAAAGACCATGGTACAACTCACCATTCCCCACATGTAAGATCTGAAAACGTCCAATTTATAGAAGGAGAGAACAGAATGCTTTTTTACCAGGGAGTATGTGGTGGGAACCAGGAAGATTTTAGTCAAAGGGTACAAAGATTCATTTACATAGGATGAAAAAGTTCTAGAGATCCAGTATATTGCCTAATAACTACAGCTAAGAACACTGAGGTGCATACTTGAATTTGAGTAGATCTAACACGTTCTTAAAACATACACATAAAGATAAACCATGAGAAGAGAAGGTAATGTTCATTAGTTTATCAAAGCATCAAACATAAAATTTTTAATGAAAAGTTAAAATTAAAATATGTAAAGTATGAAAATATAAAATAAGCTTAAAATAACTAATATTAAATAATAGTTAAATTTTTAAAAAAATCAATGACAGGAAGTAACTGGAATTTAAAAAATACAATTAAGAACATCACAAATTAAGCGACTAAAAGCGTTTTAATTTTATAAATAGAGTCTGTGAGGGTCACCTTACTTTTGCATTAATTAGATGCAGTTACTATTCTGCATCAGGTAGCAGCTGTCATTTCATGATTTGAACTATTACTGAGAATGAAAGAAGATTGGTAAGAATACACATATTAAGAACCATTTTCATTCATACAAGGTAGTAATTCCACTTGAGAACTTTTGAAATGAAAAAAAAATAAAGATGTCTATTGGATATTTTAAGAGTCTCTAGGTAGAAGAATGTTGGGGAAAAATCCAAATAACCTCCAATTGGGAAAGATAGATTAATGCTTTGATTTATATCCCTTGAGATAATACTGTATCCCTTGAAACACTATCTGTGGACACTAAAAAGCAACAGGAAAACTGGTTATAATTATCAATAAAACAAGATATAATATTATTTGCAACAATTATTATAATGGTGTGTAAAATATTCTGGTCATTTGAGCCCACATGCTAAAGTACCATGTTAGTACTGTGTGGTGATAATCCAATTGACTTTTTCCCCTTTATTTTCCTTTTTTTATGTGATGTGATAATGATTTACAAAATGTTTGGCAAATATTTCATTCCATCCTTTAGCCTTTCTGACACCAGTTCTAAAGGTTGAATATTCATGTGTCTTTTTAATTTATATTATGTGCATTCCTTCTTTGATGCAAGAAACAGAAACTTATGAGTTCAGCATATGCCTATTTCTATCTCTAACAACATTGTTTATTGTACTGTTGTATTTTTATTACACTGCTTTACTCACCACATATACTGAAGTATTATTTTGATATTTTAATATGGATATATGATGATTAAATTTTTCCATTTGAAAATGTAACTCATAAACACATAAAAACTTTGATGAAATGGTGAGAACTGATATTAACTTTTTAAAATATATATAAAATTAGATTTTTTAATGCTATATTTGCTAATGAAAAACAACTCACCCAAAAAAAGGAATTTTTTAGTTTGATCATTTGTTTAATCAGATTCTGGATTTGCTCCTTTGGGCCCAAGAATATCTATTCTCTCTACAGTACAGAGGATTAATATCTCATTTTAATTTATTTAAAATCTGTTGACTTGTCGGAGTTAACAGAAACTTTGATTTTGGCAATTCTAATTAAACGCTAATTGCAATTTGAAGAATTTGCTACTATGAAATTAAAAAGCTCAGCAATGACACAGACATGATTTTTCTTTGCTTCTCCATAATATGTGAAACTATGGAAATGTTGAATGCTATCTAAGGCAAAAATCTTATTTTCACGGTGAATATTTTTATTCCCAACCATCAAAATCAGTGATGATATTTAATTAGAAAATAGTAGAGGACTTTACAACTGAAGTAAAATGATTCCTTTTGAGCTGCTGGTGGTTTGGGTTAATCCTCTCTAGTGATAAATTAACTGGAGTAGAAGTATAAAAGTATGAAATATTTTGTGTGTTGAACATACATCTTGATGCATCCATTTTTTAAGCTTTAAATATAAAATAAACCCCTATCCTTCTACATATGGAACCATGGTTCCCCTTCTGGAAAGTAACACATATTTCTTTAGCCAAACAAGTAGCAGGATCAAGCCTGCCATTTATGCTTGGGAACATAAGCTTCCCTCAGGAAAGGGCAGCAATATTGACACCCCCCCACACACAAATGCACTCACAAATACCCATTTATATATAGTATCCATACAGCCCACTCTCTTGGTCATAAGATGTTTTCTTCTATTCTTCACTCAAAAATTTTCCTTTGCTACCCTAAAAGAGATTATACAAATGACATTCCAAATTCAGCATTGGTCTCAACATTCAAGATCTCATGATAATTTCTGTATCAGATCTCAATGTGTCCTCTGTTGCTCCAGAGATCTATGCATTAAAAAGGAAAGTAATTTACACCCACACCTACATACTCAATATACTGTAGGAAAAGTAGGACAATGAAAGTCAAATAAATTCTTCCATATATAAAAGCAAAATAGAAAACATTAATGAATTCTAACTTGGTAGATGTTATGGGGCACTTACAGTGTCCCTTGGAATATTTCTATATTTTGCCTGACTTATGCTTCCTGAAAATAGTTGCCTAGTATGTAGGCAACTCTTTTATTTTATTTATTTATTTATTTATTATTATTGTTACCTTTTAAAATGCTGAGGCCCAAACCAAGACCACAAACAACAACATCATCATCATCAACATCATATTATGGCTATGTCTAATATGTTAATAAGGATTATTTCCTCCCTCGGTGTTGAAATAACAGTCAGCCAGCAACATTCTTGTGGGAGTTTGGAGGAACAAAAAATTATTTCAAGTCTTGAAAAATTAATTTCTTTCAGCTCAGGCTGAAAGCTCATTTGTCAGTATAAATGAAACAGAGTCTTCTTCTATTTCATTCCAGTAACTTCTGCATGTCAATAATCACATCTTAAATTCCTTTGGAGACATGACTCTGTCGCCAAGCTACTTTTAGTTACCTGAATTATGAGATGCTTTGGTAGAGGTACAGCCTCAATCTTTCCTCCCTGCACCAATTTACTCAGTTTAAAGGATTTATTAGGAGCTACTTTAATAGAGTTGGGGCTTTAATGTCATTTGATAGACACACCATTGATTTGGTCTTTGCCACAAAATTAAACTCTAATTGACCTTTATTATTGAAGAAATTCTTAGTTTTATATTTTCTCATTTGGAAATGAAAGTCAGATGTGTTTTACAGCAGTATAAACCACAGGATGTCTTAAATTATTGTATAATCTTACATGTCTGTTTAAAAATTTGACAATTTTTTTATAGTTCTTCTTTATTTTAGGCACTTATAAAATGCATCAATAGCAAACAAGAAATATTATTTCACATCTTTACACCTAAAAGCCACCAGATAATCCCAGTCATCATCTGTCTTTGAAGATATCAAAGGAAATTAATGTACCAGAAGTTTCACCACTCCATAAAATAGGTCTGTATCATTCCAACCTCCAATATATTTTCTAACCTCCTTCTTCTGGCACAGAAGCCCAAGTATGTATTTAGAGTTTGTTTTCTTATATTATGTTAATGACCATATGCATCAGCTTCAACTAAGATTTTTTTCCCCCAGCAATAACTCCAAAGTTTCAGTGACTTGCATCAG
This sequence comes from Callospermophilus lateralis, assembly GCF_048772815.1. NCBI lineage: Eukaryota > Metazoa > Chordata > Mammalia > Rodentia > Sciuridae > Callospermophilus > Callospermophilus lateralis. Next base: position 162,244 of record NW_027517992.1, on the reverse strand, counting down.
CACAAAGTGACTTTTACTTGTATGGATTCCATGGTGGGTCAGCAAAAGTGTTGCTTCATATCTTCTTTATCTTGGGATCTTTGTGGAGATTATGAACATGTTCTATTCTGGGACATGCTTCATGACATGAGATCTAGAAGAAAATGCACATGGAAGAGAGAAAGAAGAAAGACATGCTCAAGCCCTGTACTGGCTCTCAAGCTTCTGATGGCAACTGCAATGGTTAATTTGAATCATCAACTTGATTGGGTTAAGAGATGCCAATGATTAAGAGGCTGTGTTAAAGAGGATGTGTCTAGAAATGATTGGCATGTGGAATAGGCAACTGAAGTGGAGACCCTCCCAAACTTGGGCAGCACCATCCAATAGGATGATGGCTTGGATGGAATAAAAGTTGGAAGAACAAGGAAGCAACAGCAAATTCAAGCTTAACTCTTCTTGAACTGGTTCTTGATTGCTGATGAAATGCTTTGAGGATGTCAGACTCTTGCTTCTTCCCTCTTCTTCCAAAGTAGACTCTGCCAGTGAGTGTTCAGGGAGTTCCCAGAAGCCATCAGTGTCAGATTAGGGTAGCACTGTTAATTCCTCTTGTTCCGGGACTTCAGCCTCTTGGACTGTACAGCTACTGGTTCTTCCAGCTCTTGGACTGTACAGCTACTGGTTCTTCCAGCTCTGCAGCCTGCAGATGTCCATGGTGGACTATCCAGCTTCTGGTTGTGCAAGCCAGCCTAATAAGTCTCCTTTTATAATTATACTTCCTGTTGATTCTGAACCTCTAGAGAACCCTGACTAACATAGCAACTGATGAGCTCTGCTTCTCCTTGTGAGATATCAGTGAAGCAAGCATCAGATGGTCGCACCTGTCACTGATTCTGTGGGACACATAACCCTACATAGAGGAGCAAATTATATACCCATCCTTGAGAACATGGCTCATTTCTACATTATTCCATGATATTGTTGAATCAGATCATTGGAGAATAATATTTCATTGATTAACAAAATCTAGAATATATATTCATTCCCTTGCAAATAATTCAGCACCAAGTTATTTCTTAAAGCTTATATTGACAAACACAACAATTTATTTACCACACCTGCCACCCCAATAGACATGAGCATGTTAAAACTATTCCCAGAAATAATGGCTATAATAGAAGAAAAACCTAACATTATTCTCTTGAGACTATGTAGTCTTCTTTGGGCTTATTCTTCACATATATATGAATATCAATAAATGGATGCATATTTTAATTAAAAAGAGACATATCAGGGATGAAGTGCCCACCAACAAAACAACACTAGTAAGAGTAGAGAGCAGGGTGTGAGCTGCACTCGTGGAATGAATCTGTTTTCACAGGATTTTACTAGAGAAATACAGTTTGCTTGACTGAGATCACATTGATTAAAAACTAAAGCACAAAATGTAGAATATGTTCTGTTATTATTTCCCATGCAAAAATGTAAACAGTCTTTCTAAGGAGGGAGCCAGTGCTTTTTGCTTTTTGCCTCACAAGTTGTCCAACAGGAGCAGATGCAGTGACTGGAATGCCATCTGACATTACCACAACTTGGAGGGACAGTCCCACAGTCACAGTGACAGTGGAGACTCTGTTGCTGTGAAAACAAACAAATAAACAAACTCTTTGTGCTCATAAGTGAAGCTAAAATTGCACCAGCGTCACAGTCGTGCTGTAAGACATCACACCAAGATGCATGCCTTCTGGAACCATCTGAGATATTTCATAGCCATTAACAAGTTGACCTCACACAGCAAAATGAGCCTCATTCAAATACCAGAGAGTAGTGCTAATATATGTAATGTATAGTCACAACAAGTATTGCATTTCTCTGACATACGCTTAAGTCTTAAATTTAAAACTCCAGGTTTTAGTTATACTGTGTCCATATTTAAAAACACACACACACACACACACACACACACACACACACACTCACACACACACACACATCAGACCATGCTGAAATGTTAAAGCTATGAACATACTATTATCACTCAAATGTGCATGTTGTAATCTTTGTTCTCTTTCCATATAATTTTAAAAATTGACTTTAGTTGTTAAAATATGGATATTTTTACCCTGATTAATGATGCATTAATAAAGAACAAAATGCCTCATACACACTATAAAGTGCTGTTTGAAGCCATCTAGCACATGCTTACATGCTTATTTATAAAGTACCTCATCTTCTTTTTGGTTCAGTCCCAGTTTCAGTTCTTCCACTTGAAATCTGAGTTTCTTTGCTTCTGCCTCATTCTGATCCACTGGGCTGTTTGCAGGATTCAGTTCTGCCACCTTCACCTGGTACTGTCTTCTTAGTTTTTGATAAGCATTGAAGTTCCAACAGTTCCTTTTAAGAGAAAGCAGGGATCCATTATTTGTAATCTACTCTGATGAAGTCAGAAGAAAGACAAGTTCTTCCGACCAAGGAGAAAGTATTCCAGGAAAAAGTCAGATGGGTTACCTCCTCCATCTCAAACTCTATCTTGCTGCAATTAATGTCTCTTGTTGGAGTCTGCACTGGGGATGAACACAGAGGTGCCCTACCATTAAGACACAACCCTGCCCCACTTTTTTTTTAAACTGATAGTTATAAGAGCATATTTATTCTGTAAGAATGTATACAAGATTCTTGGAACAGAGTGGAAAATTTAGAAAAAGACACAAGCATATGTAGGCCATTTAGTCTAATCATTTTCTTGAAACTTCAAAAATATACAAATTAAAATCATTTACTACTATTCTGATCTACCAAATTAACAAAGATTTAGAAAAATAAAGGCATTCAGCATTGGCAAATAGATGGAGTGATCAGAATTCTCATTGGGTTGTAGTGGGCATGTAATTTAAATCATTCATGTGGAACCACAAGAACTTTTAGTTTTGAGACAAGATCTTGCTAAGTTGCCCAGGCTGGCCTTGAACTTGTGATCCTCCTATCTCAGCCTCCCAAGTCACTGGGATTACAAGTGAGCACCTCTGTGCCCAGCTTGCAATTAATACTATGATTAGCATATAACTGTAAGTGGAAGATGTATTCCTTTGTGTCTAAAATGACTAAAATAAAATGCAGCTCTTTATTCTGTTAAGTAAATGTTTCAATTCTCTCCTTATTCAGGAAATGTTTGAATGTATCTTTTCCAAAGAAGAAAATCACATACCCATAAGTGAAGAGTAAAATATAATAAAAATAAAAGCAAAAGAGCTCTTCAGCTACAATGTCAATAGAAGTCTTGGAAGTTATGAGGCTGTATGCTATTAATTGTGTTTCTGAGAGAGAAGCAGCTGCAATCCTACTGTCACCAGCCACCCCTCCAGAAACCAAGGAATCTGAGTCAGCGACTTGGAGAACATGATAAAGAAGCAGATGAATCTATGATGGCACAGCTGCTTGACCAGTGTTGCCAAGATCAACACCAGGCACAACATACATTTATAGAATAGAGTAATTGGCCACAGATAATTAATAAGGGTTTCTACTTTTCGTGAAAATTCGCGGCATGACATTAACAGTATTGTCATCATGGAATACAGCTTTCTTAAAGCTTTAAAGAAAAAAATCTGTACTTCCTCCTAATATTATAGTACTGTAGGAAAACCCAATGATATTTCTTTGACTTTCTGAAAAACACTGTCATCATAATTAATATATAAAAATCACAAAGAATGGTATCAGTTTGGAATCTTATTTCAATTACTTAGGAAAATTAGGTAGACAACTAGAAATAGAATTTTTCTTCACATCTTTTATGAATTGTCATCTTGATAATGATGAATCAGAAAATCAAAGTAAAAAAATAAAAAAGAGTATATAATACTGGAAAATGTTAGAAGAAAAATGTGGATACATTTTTTAAATCACCAAATAGTACAAGTTTTCCTAAGTATAATCCCAAGTCAAGAGATCATAAAATGATAAATGTAATCACAATTATACAATTTGTGCACAGTAAATAAAATAGTATTTTGTACATGAGACCAAGTACCTTACTATACAAAGAATTGTTATCAAGTTTATGATAATTAACTGGATATAAAATGTGAAAAGACAAAATGTACAGAAAATAAAATAGAATATCTCCTAAACTTTGAAAGATATTCATCTTCATTCAACTAGGGGAATAATTATTACAATGTACCTAATCTTTTGGCATGTCAAAAATACAGAAATGGAAATCAAGTTAGAGATGGGTAAGAGGGTCCTCAGGAAATGCAGGGGATGGAGATAAAAGGGCAACATCACATCTTCTTAAAATGGAAATTCTCTCTGTTCTGACTTTCTCTGTTTCAATATCTTGGTTGTACTATTATATGACAATTTTGTAAGATGATGACATTGGAGGAAACTGGGTAAAGGCTGCACACTTCTCTTTGTATTATTTCTTACAAATATATGTGAATCTGTAACCATCAAAAATTCAAAAGTCTAATTATGAGGATGTAGAAATAAAGGAACCCTTACATTATGTTGGTAGGAATACAAACTAGAACAGACATTATGGGAAATGATGTGTGATTCCTCAAAAAATTAAAAATAAGACAACATACGGTCCAGCTTTCCCACTACTGGATATATATCTAAAGTAAATGAAATTAGTCAGTCAAATAGATATCTGCACCCCCATATGTGCTATAGCAATATTTATAAGAGCCAAGACATAGAAGCAAACTAAGTGTTTGTCAACCAATGAATCAATAAAGAAAATTTGGTACATATACATGATGGAATATATACATAATGGGAGACAATTCAGCCACAAAAAGAAACAAAATGTTGTCATTAGTGACATGGACCAACCTGGAGACTGTATTAAGTACAATAAATGGTTGGAATGAGAACCACCACCTCTAGTGACCAATTCTGAGGAAGGGTTGCAGGAGAGAGGAGGAAACAGATCTAGCAGGGCAATTAGACGTGGCCCACACACTGGTCAGCTGGTCAGTAGCTGCACAGCAACACAGCGGTCTGTGAAATCACTGCAGCATTTTACTGAATAGCATCACAGATCACATTGGAAATACAAACAGATCTCTCACTTCTTTTCAGAACACAATTTTCAAATGTCAAGTTACATGCCTTATTTGTTAACAAAGAAACCTGGAATATGGAACACAATTCTATTATTTGTAGTGACAACGGGATCTTTCTTGATCTCTCAAACATAAAGTCCCTTTCTCCTTTCTTTCCTTCCCTCCTTCCCTTGATTATCCTCCTTTCCTCATTCTCTCTTTTGTCCATTCAAGGAATATTTCTGGCAATTGGCTAAGTGGTACTATATAAAATCAAGCTTCAGGCCACTTTGTAGAGACAAAGAAGCTGATAGTATTATGGAAAATGGTAATGATTCATAGAGAAGGGGACATGGGTTCTGAAATTTGGAAGTTAATTAAAGAGTATTGTGTGGGTTTGTCTCTGTGTCTTCTATTCTGTACCACTGGTCTACAAGTCTATTTTCATGCCATTCTTGTTACTATAGCTCTGTAGTACAGTTTAGGGTCTGGTATTGTGATAATTAGAGAAACACAAATCAAAACTGCTCTAGGATTTCATCTCACTCTAGTCAGAATGGCAGTTATCAAGAATACAAACAATGATAAGTATTGGCGAGGATATGGAGAAAAAGGCACACTCATACATTGAAAGCAGTATGGAGATTCCTTAGAAAACTTGGAATGGAACCATCATTTGACCCAGCTATCCCACTCCTCGGTCTATACCCAAAGGACTTAAAATCAGCATAGGATAGTGACGCAGCCACATCAATGTTCATAGCAGCTCAATTCACAATAGCTAAACTGTGGAACCAAACTAGATGACCTTCAACAGATTAATGAATAAAAAAACTGTGGTACATATACACAATGGAATATTACTCAGCATTAAAAGAGAATAAAATTATGGCATTTGCAGGTAAATGGATGAAGTTGAAGAATATCATGCTAAGCAAAGTAAACCAATCTCAAAAAACCAAAGTCCATATGTTTTCTCTGATAAGTGGATGCTGACCCACAATGGGGGGGCATGGGGAGAGTGGAGGAACTTGGATTGGGCAAAGCGGAGGGAGGGAAGAGGAGGGGGCATAGGGGTAGAAAGCTGGTGGAATGAGATGGACATCATTACCCTAGGTACATGTATGACTGCACATGTGGTGCAACTCTCCATTGTGTACAACCAGAGAAATGAAAAGTTGTGTTCCATTTGTGTACAATGAATTGAAATGCACTATTATATCATGTGTAACTAATTGTAACAAATAAAATTTTAAAAAATTATTATTTGAAGAGGAAAGTTTGAAAGGAAGATGCTCCAAGCTGAAGTAGCAGCATACACCAAAGATGTGTCAATGGGAAGGTGCCTGGACTGCAGCAAGAGTGAGTGTGAGGGTGAGGGTGTGCGTGTCAGAGTGTGCATGAGTGTTGAGTGTGATAGTGTGGTTAGTGTGTGACTGTGGGTATGTTACAGTGTTAATGTGAGTTTGAGTGTTAAGAGGGTGTGGGTGTGATTTTGATTTTTGAAGGTATAAGTGGAAGATTGTGTGTGTGTGCTTCTGAGTTTGAGGGTGTGAGAGTGCATGTGTGTGCGCGCACATGCACGTGAGTCTTTGTACTTTGGTGTGGTACACATGACCATGAGCCTATTTTTTAAGAGAGTACTCATATGTAGTAGGAAAAAAAATAACGCACAATTAAAAGATTCCACATACTCACGTCTTAAGAGATCCCTTAGCATAAAAAAAAACAATCAGTATGGAAATCTATCAGTTCTAGCTACATAGAAGTACTGTGTTAACATATGAATAATCACAAATTTAAACTTTGAAGTTTATCACAGGTTTTCAGATTTCATTTCACTCTTGTCAGAATGGCAATCATAAAGAGTACAGGCAACAACAAATGTTAGCAAGGATGTGGTGAAAAAGTTACACTCATACATTGCTGGTAGGACTGCAAACTGGTTTGTGCACTGTGGAAAGCAGTATGGAGATTCTTCAGAAAATTGAGAATGGAACCACCATTTGACCCAGCTGTCATACTCCTTGGTTATACCCAAAGGACTTAAAATAAGGATACTATAGTGACACAGCCACGTCAATGTTTATAGCAGTTCACTTCACAATACCTAAACTATGAAACCAACCGAGGTATCCCTCAACAGATGAATGGATAAAGAAAATGCAGTATATATACTCAATGGACTATTACTCAGCTTTAAAGAAGAATGGAATTATGGCATTTGCCAGTAAATGGTTGGAGTTATAGAATATCATACTAAGCAAAATAAGCCAATCCCACAAAACCAAAGGCTAAATATTTTCTCAAATATGCAGATGCTGATTCACAATAAGGCAGGGGGCACTAGGAAGAACAGCATTACCTCAGATTAGGTAGAGGAAAGTGATGGGAGGGGAGGGGAGGGGATGTGGGGATAGGAGAGATATTCGAATGAAACACACATTATTACTATATGTATATATGTGATTACGTGACCAATATGACTCTGCAACATGTACACTCATAAAATGACAAATTATATCTCATCTATGTATGATTCATCAAAGTGCATAAATGCATTCTACTGTCATGTATAACTAATTAAAACAAATAAATAATTTTAAAAATATATCACAGGTTTTCAGATTGTGGAAATAGAGTCAGAAGTAAGAGTATGTACTAGAACAAGGACATTCTCTTATGAATATCCCAACATAATGACTTATTGACTTAATTATCATCCTACTTTAAAATATCACTTAACTCTCTACTATAACTATGTGCTTCTGGTATTACAAATTGAAATGAGGGGGAGAAATGGGGAAATGTACAGGAAATGCATTTGATAAATTTGCTGGAGAGTAGTGACTCATGATGTGTGTGTGAGACAAGGAGGGAGAGGTGGGAGAGGCTGCCCTTGGGGATGAGGCATGGATCTAGACAGGTGTCAATAATCTTTGCACCAGTGGAGCTCAAGATGAGCAGCTAGCCTGGGCAGGCTGTGCTAGGTTAGAGTAGGTGCAGCTCTAATCTCACCATCTTCCCCCTGGGGAGATTTAAGACATCTGTGATGGAGAAGATTTTTTTTCTCCTATATCATATGTGAACAAGGAGTAGTCCCATCTCTAAGGGACCTTGTGCTATGTAAATGTGTGAATTTTTAGATGATTGGCAGAGTACCCAGTACAGAATAGCATATGCATAGTGCTTTCTGCAGATATATTTCTTTTTCTATGTACCTAGTTATTGTTCTCATTACCAAATAATGAGCTATGCTCACTGTGTTCTTATCATTGGCAATATCCTTCTTTAGTAGGGATCATAGAGAAACTTATTTAATGGAGATTCGATATGCATGCTCTTTGTTGAGTGAACAGGATTTCATTCTGTGACTGTCTTTTCACCATTCCCAGAGTGCATGTACTGTATCAATAGGAAAGAAACAAATTTTCTCCCACCAACCTCCAACAAGTCAACTGAAAACACATCTCAGTCTATACATCATTCAGGTATACTGCTAGATGCTGGTGTCCACTGTGAACCAAGTAATCTCTGTTCCTACCATCACAGACCAAGCTGTAGGTCCAGACAACTGAACAAGCAAGAGGTGGAGTGTGGAGAGATCCAGGTGGGTATGATAGGTGCACATCTAAAGGAAACACAAGACAGACATGAATGGCATGGGGAGCCAAATATCATATCTCAGAACTTGCATCTTAAAAACAGAAAGCTCTTTTAATTCCATGCTCCATTCAATCTGAAGCATGTGTTTTTGTTGTTGTTGTTGTTTTTGTTTTTTTTGTTTTGTTTTGTTTTTGTTTTAATGACTTTTAGAAAGTTGAACAAAGAAAGCTCAGGAAACAATTTAGACAAATTTTATCAAATCATAGAGAAATAAGTACACTTAGTGTTACATAAATTATTTCAGAGAATACCCAAATTTCTTTCTTTCTTTTTATTTATTTATTTATTTTTGTGTGTGTGTGGTGCTGGGGATTGAAACCAGGGCCTTGTGGATGTGAGGCAAGCACTCTACCAACTAAGATATATCACAGTCCAGAGAATACCCAAATTACTAAAAGTTCTATTTAAAATACACATAATAATCATATTTTAAATATCCATAGGCATAGATATACATACTGATGTAAAATACTCATCAATTTATGTTCATATATATGCTCAGCACAGGTGGATGAACACTGTGGGAATGTAAGTTGGCATGAACACTTTGGGAGCAGTTTGGTGGCATTCATTACATCTGAAAAACAGCTCTGTTAATGTGAAACATCGCTTGGACATATGGATTACATGCTTCACACAAAATTTTCAATATGGCATAGTTTATAAATTGAGGAAATAGAGACTAATCAATAAGGAATTGATAAATAAACACAGGGTTTCCTGTAATACAGTACATGAGTAAATTAGGTTTGTATTTATCAATATTCAAACATCTATAAAATAAGTATAGTATAAAAACTAAGTTGCAGAATTAAACAGTACAATGTCAGTCATTTTAAATGTATATAAGCTAATAATACATTGTTGACTACATTAAGGCGTGATCTGGGAGTAAAAATACACATAAAAAGATATTCACCAGCGTATCTCTTCATTAGCGGAAAGGAGGGGGGATGAAATGGAATGTGGGTCTTTTGCTACAGCTGTGTGAGTCTTTCTTAAAAATATCAAAAGATCTGTGTATCTGTCATTAAACTTACATCTGGGTGGTGAATACACATATATTCATTTTGAAATTTTCTGCATTCCTAAAGTCTTTGAAATATTTAATTTTAAAAAGGAAACTAAATTCAACCCAAAATGAAGTTTTAAAGGTCTCCTCAAAGCTGCTTTCTACCTTCTGCTAGCAGGAAGCTATGACTTAGATCCTTATGTGACTCCTCAATTTATTTCAGTCCCACATCTAACACTGGAAAAACCCTGTTGACACTCTTCTCAAGGTGCCTGCAAGAGGAAAAAATAGCACTTGTAGAGCATGTTCTCTGCCTCTCCATCCCCAGAGCCTCCCTCTTTCTAAGGTACCATGTTCTATAAACTAGGGCACACAGAAGGGGGTTCAACCATAGCCTTCCCCTTTCTTCTTCCCATTCCTTCCTCCACACCAAAGGTAAATCACAGCAGATGATGTTCAAACAGCCAGATCAGTTGTATCACCAGTGTGATGGGCCCCCACTACTTAAGAGACTCACGGACTCTACACACTCTGGGGCTGACCCCTTTCCAGGACCTTCTGTCCCTCTTCCTGGACACAGTCCTTATGCAGTTCCAGCCTTGGGCATTGGCAACTACACTTCCTTCTGCTTTACCCTGAAAAAAACCACAAGGCCCCATTACACATTTTCTGTTTCATTTAGTACTCCTCCTTAAGTCCTTCCCTCACTGGCTGTCTAGATAAAAAAAAATAGGGTAAACATAAAGACAAACAATTAATCATTAGTTAGATAAAGAACTTTTCGTACCCATCATCTCTCTTGTCTATCATATTACTCATTTAATTTTCTGATGTATACCATTTACTATTATGTTATCTGATGTGTTCATTGGGTTGATCTTGTTTTCAGACTCCGCAACCCTACAACCTACTATGATGTATATGTCAAGGAATAGGGACAAGTTCTGTCTTTTTCACTGCTTATAATATAATGATAAAATGCTAACTGACTAACAAGCCAACTGAATAAGTGAATGAGCAAGGAAGAGCTGGAGCTCTTTGAGTGTCAGAGGGAGCCTGCCACTGAAGGTGATCAGCAGAGAGCCGCGGGGAGGAAGCACAGGAGGTATTCTTCAGTCAAAGCACAGTTAGATCTGAATTAAAGTAAAATAGGCAGGTAAGATGCGAGACCAGACGCAGCAAAGACTACATAAGGCACATTAAAAAAAAATGACTACAAGGTTGTTACGAAAGAAATAATCAGGAAAGACTGGCATTCTGGAAAACTTTCCAGTTATAGCTGAGGTTTAAAATCACCATTGGCCCCAAGTTCAGATTCTGCCCTGCTGGGTGGAAGGTGACACAGGAATCATTAACTATCAAAAACTCCCCAGACGACACTACCTTTACAGCCAAAGTTGTGTACCTAAATGAAGAGAAATGGAGGGAGCAGGGATAGCCACATGGGTTGCAGTCAGAGCTTCCTGAGAAAACCCCAGAACCCACAGAACTTGCTGTCAATGTATTTCTTGCTTGGATGGGCATAAGGATAGTGACTGATAAGTATTTACTTCTACAGGAATGAAACATGATCTAAGTGTTTGGGACTCTATTCTATACAATGGAATCCAAATGAGAAGTCCAAACTCCTTTCCCTAGCAATTCTGGATTACTTAAATGTCTATCACTAACAATTATTTCCTTTCGTTCAGAGAACTGGATTAAGGAGAAAATAAAAAGAAAAAAATCAAGATTTCCTCCCTGCAAAAATAAAAGACTTTATATCAATGCTAAATGTACCTTGAAACATTACAGGGAAAATTGTAGCGCTTACTCAGCCAGATTTTATTTATTTTTACCTCATAATTATGTTTTTGTTTTTGTACATGTACATCCTGAGTATATCCCATACAAATCACATATGGAAAGATAAATTAGTTTTTATTATGTAGGTCAAATAGAAATCATGTTTGTACATTTCTCTTCTTTTAAAAGCTTGCATTATTACCCCAAATATAACCCACTTGAATCCAATGTATGAAATATGAAATGTCAAGAGCTTTGTAATGTTTTGAACAACCAATAAAAAATAAAAATAAATAAATAAAAGCTTGCATTAATCACCAATCACATCGACAAATAAAGCTCTGTAATATTAAGCATTACATTTTAATACGTTATAAACTATATTCTGATTCTGTGATATTTAAAGTTTTCTAAATAATTGAAAATAAACTGTTAATCTTACAGTTAAACCATAGTAACAAATATAATTTAGTATCTAGGCAGTATTCTGTCTCTAGAGTGCAAGTATTAAGTTAAAACATCAATGATTACTCACCAAAATTGTAAATGGAATCACAAGCTCCTTTTCTATTTTGCAGGCCCCCATGGGTAGGAAGAAAGTCAGATGAGTGACTCACATCAGTGGGGGGAGCATTCCTCCTACATGGTTTTCCCTAGAGCCAGAAGCATTTAGCTGAATAATGCTTTATAAACAAAGTCGCAAGCATTCTCTCTGCCCACTCTCAATGCCCTATAACTGCACAGAGCTACATATGTTCCAAAAAAGCATGTTGTTGTTCAAAATGCTTTCATCTGATAAATCAGTTTCTACTCAGAGTAAATTCTCCGAATGAATGAATGAATGAATAAAGCTATTGTTTATGCTCATAATTCTAGAGAATAAATCATTTAAATGAAATAAATGGACCTGTGTATTGTGTTTTACAGAAGCAATATCCAAACAATTTCTCCTTGCATTTGTGTCTGAAAAAGAGCAGAATGGCCAGAGAGGACAACAGGAAAGTGAGAAAGGCAAACAGCAATGACGCCAGGTGGAGTGTCCTAAACTTGACAGGAAGCTGTCCAGAGGCCCAGATGAAGGCACACAAAGGAAGGAAAAGTCACTGAGGAGGAAAATCAATACTCCTCACAGCAAAAATATATTAATAAAAATATGGGTAGAGAAATGGTAAGGAAGACATTCTTGAACATTTTTGAAGGAGGATACAAATATCAGTAATGTTTTCAGGGGAGAGCAAGATTTACTGAGATGTATCAAAGTATATTTCACAAAAAGAAAACTATTCTAGGAAAATTCCAGGATTCATACAAAGCAGTTGTGTTCAGAAGTGTTCCCTCAGCTTTACTTCTAATAATAAATATTTGAAGTAGCCTATATGATTAGGCCCGTATTAAAGAAATTAGTCCTTAGTGGAATAATACATCTTTAAAATATACGAGGAGCATTTTGATGACAAGAGGAGAACTTTTCCTCCTCCCTGATTCCTCTCCTCTAGATGTCTCCCACTCAGGAACAGTGAGAACAGGCCAGTGAGCGGGGTACTGAAGGAGGAGCAGTCTGGAGAGAAGGCAGGGACACATACCACCTGCCCTCTGTGGCCTCGTGCCCCACGCAGCCAGCTGAGGGAATGCAGAGTCTCTGAACAGGAGCAGAGTGGGTCTAGAATCCATAACCACGGGTATGATGAACTGCTAGCAGTGCCCAACAACGATTTGAAGGTGCTCTGTGATATCCCTTGATTTTAACCAGAAATGAAGAAGAGCAGAACATGTTCAAGGCAGGAGTATGGAAAAAAATTTCACTGCTATCTTTCCCACTTACAATTTGTTCTGTTAACAAAACATTTGAAAATGTAGATAATGTGTTCCCTATGGGGTTTAGTAGAAGGTGATTTGCATTTTACTTTGTAGTTAATCTTCATTTTTAAAGCATTATAGAAGGAAAACAGTCCAAGTTATTTTGGGCCAAGGATACCAGTCTTTTCAAGAGCACCAATAATTTCAACTGATCCAGAAATGCACAGAAGCATAAAAACTGAAGAATGTATGTTTTATATGACACATACACATTTACCAGTCAAGTTTGAAAGAATACTTTCAGAGGAATGAAATAAGAGAAGATGGATTTCCAAGAATTAAACAATGCTGGACACTAAAGGTGAAGAGTCAGCAAGCACAGTATGTGGCCAAAGAACACAGATAAAAGCAGGTAAGGACAGAAGTTTGACCAAGAAGAATAAGTGCAGTATTGAATAAAGCAGGACAACTTGCAGGAGCATCATCCAAGGCCTTACTACCATGAGCTCCATGGAATGGAGCACTGAACTTGTGGCATTAATTATCTTTTGACACATACCTACAAACATGTCCTAGTAACACACTCAACAAGCCCCAAAGCAACCTGATTTTAATCTTTCCATGAATAACCTTATAATCTCAAAGACAGCATGATATAATGATTCTTCCACATAAATAATGCTGGAACTTGTTGGTGGATATTGGCATTTAGTTTGAAAATATCTTCAATGACATAATCTTGAAAAATTGAACAACAAATAAAGAACGATAAGTTTACATTAGAAAAAAATTACACTTAATTGTATGATTGATTGGAGTGCTGTCTTTCTCATGTATTATATTTTCAAGTTTGTGTATGTTGCGTTGGAGTACTTCCTAACAGTACCCCTTCCATTCTTAGTTTAGATGATAAGGAATATCTTCCTTTAATCATAAGTCACATCCAAATATCATCTTCTCCATCAGCTTTAGTCTTCCCATCCCTTTGCCCTTGTGCTGTTTGACCTCCTGCACATTTGCTCTCCAATTTGTTATTCCCCTGTCCTCCCTCATAGTGGAAGGGACCCATTTCCCAGGCCCCTTGCCAGCTGACTGCTAAAACTTTTCAGGCAGTGGGAGAACCTGGCAAAGACTGGACGGCAGTAGTGGGACAGATGCCGAGTTCTGCTTTGCTAACCAAAGCTGCGTCTGTCTGACAATTTTCCATCTACTGTGGCTCTAAGAACACACCAGCAGGAGTTCTAGTTCTCACCACATTGCTCCAGCTACCAGATCTCTCGACACTGTCCATGCTGTAGGGCAGGGTCTTTCCATTCTAGATGTTAATCTACCCTATTGCTACTAATCTACAGGTTACCCCGCAGCAATCTATTTCTTAGCTTCTGAGTTCTTCAAATTACTTGTATTAAGTCCCTGCTGATTGTAGACGTGATGTGTTTTCTATTTACTTGACCAGTCCTAATGGATATACTGAGTTTTAAGAAGAAAGAAGTTTTGTCACGTTCATATTTGTATCTCTTTTCACACCTACATATATACTACATATCAAACTAAGTATATCAAATTGAAAATATGAATTGACATAAAAAAGCTTAAAAATAGGTTCTTTCTATTGTATTGAATTTAAGCCTTCCAAAAATTTTTGTGTTACCTGTTGGTAAATAAATAATAATCTCCCAAACTTTACTGTTCCATACAATACCAGCGTATCATCATATTTGACCAAGTATTTCTTTGAGAAACTAGATGAGAGATCACAAGTACACAAATTGAGTGGTTCTTTGGATCTTCATTTTTGGTTGAAACAAATAAATTTAGGTATAGGACAACAAGGCTAACTAAGTTTTTTAAAACTTTTATGAGGAAGATGTATTAGTCACAAAATCAGGTTACTTCCATAACATAGGAATTAGGTAACTACTCATGGCACTAATTATAATTTAATTATTTAGATGGCTTACATATTCAAAAATCAATTTCTATTATCTGATGAAATTATTTAAAATTCTATATAGGTCAACCTTAACTTGTGCAATACATTAAGGTGTTCTCATAGGGTGTCTGGAAATACATAACAGTTTAATGTGGTGATAAATTAAGTAACATAAATAAGTCCTTCAATATGGAGTATTTGTGTTTCATGTTGCAGCTTGTGTTGGTGATTTTAAAAGAGAATTCTTGGAAGCTAAAGTTGGGCAGAATATTAAAATAAAACTAAAAAAAAAAACCCAAGTAGCTTAACTTTTCTAAGTCTAAATATATTCTCATACAGATCTCCAAGATTACCTGACATACAATGTAAGTCCAGTTTTGCTCCAGGATGAATGATAAATTCAGCTATGTAATATTGCATGGGTTAAGAATTTCTTTAGGGAAAAAAAAAGAAATCTTAAGTCAACAGAAGAAGAAAAGGCATAAATGTCATGTCCCAAAATCCCCATGGGAAGAACATGTGAGGCACTGGTTTTCATCCTCAGCACTGCATAAAAATAAACAAACAAAAGGTACTGTCCATCCACAACTAAAAAAAAAAGTCATTTTTAAAATGAAACATGCATCTCTGTGATATATTCATTGAATTACTGAATGAATATACAAGAACTGGTGAACTGGAGGCATGGTTGTAAACACTGGGAGGGCTTGTCCTGTAAGTCAATACTCCTAGCCCTGCCTTCCAACTGCTCTCCCAATAGCATCTGGCAATTCAAATTTATGGACTGGTTGTTTACACAAAGAATCTGCAAGTTCCAGGTGCCCAGGACTTGGACAGCTAAGCTTTTGTAAGAGGGCAGTCACATGTTGGAGTCAACATGCAGTGACTCACAAGAAGCAGGCTATACACATTCTGTGAACCTGTAGATCACCAGATACCAGTTATGGCTTTAGGGTGGTCACATTCTACTAGAAGAGATAAATGAGCTCATGTGCATTAAAACAGAACATGATGTGGCTCAGCAGCAGAGCACTTGCCTAGCATTCATGGGGCCCTAGGTATGCTCCATCACTGAAAAAAAACATCATGAGTTTTTAATAAAATTTTATAAATAACTAATGTTATTTCTGGGAATGTTGCTATAGATAAACAGAGTATGGAAAGCCTTAACAATATAATCTCATTGCTTTTTCTTTTAAAAGTAATGCTAAAAATAGTAATTAAAATGATTTAAATATCTTCTCACTCTACCAATAAGTGTCTTTTACTTGCACATAATCTTGTCATCTTAGTAATAAAAAGAGGCCTACAACTCAGGGAAAAAAGTAAATCTCTAGATATATTTTTTTAAAAAATTCATTAATATCTCTAAATAGCCTACTCAATCTGCTACTGAAGACAGTGTTACAGATATTGCTCTTACATTATTTTTTATATTTTGAGGCTGTAATTAATAAATGAAAATCGGTCATTCAAACCATATGTAGATCTTTTTTTCTAAAATTTCTTTATGTACTTCAAATATGTCTTTTAAAGTATTCCACTGCACTAATATTCACAATATTTAACATATGGAAGCAAACTAGGTGTTCACCCAATGAATGGATAAAGACAATTAATGAATACAAATATAAGTAATGGAGTACTATTCAGTCTTTAAAAAGGAGGAAATCCTATATGACAACATGGATAAATCTGAAGGTCATTATGCTAAAGCCTGATGAGACAAATACTGCATGATTTCACTTATATGAGAATTTTAAAAAGTTGAACTCATAGATGATGTAGTAAACTTGTAAGACACATAAAATTTAAGTGTTCAAAAATCTCACACCAAACATTACACTCAAAGCTTTCTAAGCTCCAAATATTTCTTTTCCCTCTCTGTTTATATTGATACTTGCATAAATAAATTTAGTTTTTCATATTTTTTTACTTCAAATGATCAAAGATCCTTTAGGAAAGTTGGAGACTATTATTTTATTGCTACATGCAGTTGAGGGAAAAAAGCATTCAATCTATTTTATCACAGGCTTATAAAATAATAAAAGTTTAACACTTTCACTTGAATTCTTATGCCCAACCAGTCTCATGCTCTATGATTTACAGGGTCAGTTCATACAAGGTGATAAGACTATCTCTGCAGTTGCATCAAACCACTTGGTCTATTAATACCTCCTTCAGGCGCCAAGAGATGTTTCCCCTGCATGGTGTCTGCTCAGATTAACTGGTTACTTGCCAAATGTCCATTTCCCTTTGGCAATAGATAATGATTATAAAAGTGAGGAAATGATTAACTAAATGTCTGAAAAGTTCATATATTCACCTAAATCAGATAAAGTACACTTAAGGTAACTTAATAACCCCCAAGATTCATCTCAAATTAATGCATACTTCCCATTAATGAAAAAGAGTAAGCTATTGAAAATGGAAATTGAATAATATGAATAAAATCACACCATGAAAACACTCACTTTAAAACTGCATTTTTTTTTCTGGTACAAATCTTTGTGGTTTGTGATACAAACTAGAAAAGATATGATTATGTTTAAAATGCTCTACCTACAGAATTGTGTTACATAAGTTTTCAATAGACAGATATGCAACATCCCATTACTTTATAAGGTCTGAAAATATGTTATTCAAATGTTGCTGCAATTCTTCACTGGGTTCTAAAATGATTATCAAATAATGTTCATTAGCTTCTTCTATGAAAACACTATTTTCAGGAAAGAAGTATATAAGGCTAAAGGATACATATTCTAAATTACCTAAACATACCAAACAAAGCAAATAAAGTAACAAAAATAGAAACTGATTTCTAGTCATCCACGTAAAATCATAATATAATCACCAAGTTCCATTTTAAAAAGCAAAATATTTTAAAGTATACTAGAAGCTAAAAATTGCAATGTGCCTGGATATGTCCCTGGATAAGAGAATTTAAAAAACACCTGCAGTCTTTAAGAAGGGCATGCACTCTGAATGAGTGTGCTTTTCTCAGGTTTGCTACAGTTATTCTTCTTTGAATTTTCTTGATTGACTACATTGATTAGGATATAAAGAGCTCCAGGTCAAGGGCCTTTGTCTGTTTGGTCCACTGAGGAACTCCAGTACTTAGAACAGCTACCCCATAACAGGCCTTAGGCTAATCCTTGAATAAATGAATGAACATATTTAAGATCACTGTATCATTCTTTATTCAGCAGGAAGCTCTTAATTTCCTAAGAAGAAAGTGACAAGGAATTAGGTGCCAATAAAATGTTTATATTCTGGAGGAAAGAATTTGACCCTGGATCGCCCAATAGGAGACCACTACAGAACTTCCAGCAACGGTCCTATCTCTCCACCATGTCAAGAAGGCAAGGGAGAGCAGATACACTGGAAATAGATATCTACATAGTCACTGTTTCGGGTGCCCTTGATGAACTGGAGAGGTCACCACACTCTGGGATGAAGTGCTCGCTTAGGTGTACCTTCTCGGGTGTCGGGCTCCTATGCAGATGCCAGTGGGAGCGGAAGGAAAGATCCACAGGATAAAGGCTTCTGCCTCACTCTGCCTTCAAAGCCTCAGAACAGTATTTGTAGTTGATAAACCATAACCAGTATTCTGACCTCATGCAGCTCATAAACTGTCCCCACTCCTCAATGGAGCTCAGAACTCCTTCTCAGGACATTCAGCCTCTAAATAATTCAGGTGCACACAGTATTGGCTGGCAGGGTTTTCATTTGTCCTTTCTTCTATCTGTCTTAAGCCTTTGTTTCATACTAGTAAATGGACTTTTGGTCTCTATAAATAATGCAACCACATACAAAGTCTGCAGCTCAAATCCTTTATGCAGAGTCTTATATATTAGTTTTTGGTTTTGCTTTTGTTTTGTCATTCCTATGTAGTTTTCCATCATAAAAACACATCACAACTGGTTTAACCACATTATTGTTTATGAATTGTGTACTGCTGTTAGATTTTGACTATTAAGAAAAATGCTACTAACTTCCATGATTTTTGAAATAATCACTTGATGAGTAATTACTTTTCTAACACAGATATTTAAAATAAAGATATTAATGTCTATTTTATTTTTTATTGATTTTATTTTATTAAATACATGACAGTAGAATGCAAGACAATTCTTATTACACATATATACCACGATTTTCCATATCTCTGTTTGTATATATAGTATGTTGACACCCAATTAGAGTCTTCATATATGTACTTTGGATAATGATGTCCATCACATTCCACCATCTTTGCTAATCCCCTGCCTCCTCCCTTTCCCACCCCTCTTTCCTGTCTAGAATTCATCTAATTCTCCCATGCTCCCCCTCCCTACCACACTATGAGTCAGCCTCCTTATATCAGAGAAAACATTTGGCATTTGTTTGCAGCCAATATGGAAAGCACTATGGAGATTCCTTGGAAATCTGGGAATGGAACCACCATTTGACCCAGCTATCCCTCTCCTCAGACTATACCCAAAGGACTTAAAAACAGCATACTACAGGAACACAGCCACATCAATGTTTATAGAAGCTCAGTTCACAATAGCTAAACTGTGCCACCAACCTAGATGCCCTTCAGTGGATGAATGGTTAAAAAAAATGTGGCATATATACACAATGGAATTTTACTCAGCATTAAAAGAGAATAAAATCATGGCATTTTCAGGTAAATGGATGGCATTACAGAAGATAATGCTAAGTGAAGTTAGCCAATCCCCCCCGAAAAAAATGCCAAATTAATGTCTATTTTATAGGTGATAGTGTATAAATATTAGTGATTATATTTTGCTGTATTATGGCCCATATTAATTCTAATTGGAAAAATTATTGAAATTTTATTTTGTAAAGGATCTAGGATTATGGGCTTATGGTTGTTCCTTTTTTACCTAAATGTTTAATTCTTAGTATAAACATTTTATACAATATATATCAATATACTTTAACACCTATATCCCTGATTTTATTCCTCTTTCTTTCATTTCCATGTTTCTGATCTTCATTAATTTAATCTTAGATAAGAAATAATAGCTATTGTTAGAATAGTTTAACATATAGAATTTACATTTTTTTAATGTCTGGCATGTTTAATCTTTTGTTAGAAACAACATCATTATCTCTCCAGACAATATGCAGAAAGGATATGAGTAATCATTAGGCTAATGTCACATTAAAAGAAGTTTCTAAAGAATTTATTAATCACTAGAAAAGGTTACCATCTCCCTGATTATGCAATAGGTGATCTGGTGCCCAGGTATCACTGAAAAAGAACAGGATAATAACAAACGTATTAGTAGAAGCAAACATTTATCAAACATTTAATTATGTGGTGGTATTGTATTTGCACTTCATAGTTTGACTCTAGGGCTTGAACTGTTAATGTATGTTGTGCTTTGGGGTGTGGACTAGCTCAGTGTTGTCTAGGGAAAGGAGACTAACCAGCTAGTCATCAGGCTTGGCTCTGCAGCTCTGATCCCTTTGTGCCTGTGCCTGCGAAGTCATAGCTCTCAGGACATCTATATGAGGTTGTCTTGACAAAACAAAGACCAGCAGATTACAAGACAGCTGACTTTCACCACAATCCACAGGACAAGATGCTCTTCATTGCTCATGTTTAATTTTACATTCTTTCAAAGAATTTTCCTGCACTATATTTTAACCTAAATTAATCATATCTTTCTGTATTTAAATCTAAGTTAATTATAATTTCCAAAGAGCCATAACTAATTATAACAAAGTCAAAAGAAAACATATAACCTTAATTCACTGGTTTATATGAAATCAAATCATAATTCTGCTTTTCAAAAAGCTACTAATTAAGGAGTTAATATCATAAAAAAGTGTCTTAAATACTCTCACATCCACATAAATTTGGTCCTTAATATGATGATAAAATATATTTTAAACCTATCAAAATTAATAAATATTACTTAAATGAAAAGAATGTTCAAGTCTATATGAAATCAAATTAAGAGTAAATTGATAAACCCCAAGTAGAAGAGTAGAAAATTGAATTTTGCGGTAGACTAAATGAATAATAGAAAATGATAGAGGAGCACTTTTTGTGGTATGGCAGAAATGTTTTGCTATTAGGAGATTATTCACATAATTGAACCCATAAATTGCTAAATGGAAGGAGAAAATGGCCCTAAGTCATTCCAATATAAACCTAAGAATATTTGAAAAAAAATGTAAAATACATTTCAAAAAATAAAAGCTGAGTGAATCCCCATAAGGAGGGAATTTCACACAGGCAGAGTCTGGGACATCATTGCTACTGTCATCATGGCCACCTTTCCTAGTACACATATAAAGCCAGGAAGGAAAAAAAACAAAAACAGGGATGCCTATTTTATCCTGTTTTTAGTGCTGCTACCTAAATTTTGACCACAACAACATTTTAAAATACTGAAAAACTACAAGTAACTAAAAATGTAGGGACAGAATCATCACTCTTTGTACACAAGAATAAACAGTTTACCCACAAAATCATAAGTGGAAAATTTATGAGAATCACAGGATTAATCTGGAGATTAATTTATCTATCTATCTGTCTATCTATCTATCTATCAATATATATATATATATATATATATATATATATATATATATATATATATACATATACAGAATTTCCTATAGTCCAGAATCAACATATAGGAACTATAATTGAATGATCCAATCAATATTAGCAAAAATACTATAAAATATCTAAGAATAAACTGAACAGAAAATACATATAGTATATATAAAGGAAAATTTTCTAACAGAATGCAAAGATTAGAAAAGTGAAGAAGCACTACCTTTGATATATGCAGTGATTCATGTTGTATAAAGCTAACCTCTAAATTCATTCACAAATTAAATATCAGACAAATAAAATGGATCATAATGGGATTTTCTTTGGGAACATAAAACAATAATATGGAAAGCCTTCTGCAAGTAAGGATATAAGGAAGGAGCCAGGAATATTTTAAAAAAGAAATATAGTGCTTTTTTTTCACTCTGTGAATTAAAATATTTAACACAAAAATATTTAAAACCAGGGACACCATGAAAAAAACAGACGATTATTAAAACAAAGAAATCCAAAAACATATTAAGGAATTAGGAGGATTTATAAGTCAAGTATTCATTTCTAATGAAAAGAAATTGATTCAATTTTAGAGACAAAGTTGACAACATGATAAAATTGATTACAATGTGACCAACGTTTTACCTGTTAATTTACGCAAAGTGAAAATCAGAAAAATGCAATGATAATATAAATATCATTTACTTTCTAGGATTTCTTTTAGTACTTTATTTCTAAAACTTTATAATGTATTCATTAAGAATATTTCATACAATTTGCCAGTCTATGTCTTTTGATTGATGAGGTTAGGTCATTTATATTCAAAGTTATTACTGAGATATGATTTGTATTCCCAGGCATTTTGGTTAATTTCTGATTTTCCTTTTGAATTAGTTTCTCTATTGTTTGACTTTTTCTTTAGTGTAGTTCTTCCTTTTTCTTGTTTTCATTTTTATTTTTCATTTCTTCTTCATGAAATATTTTGCTGAGAATGTTCTGCACTGCATGCTTTCTAGTTGTGAATCCTTTTAACTTTTGTTTATCATGGATTTTTTTATTTCATTGTCAAATCTGAAGCATAATTTTGCTGGGTACAGTATTCTTGGTTGACATCCATTTTCTTTCAAAGCTTGGTATATATTATTCCAAGACCTCCTAGCTTTGAGCATCTGAGTCGAGAAGCCAGCTGATATCCATATACCTTTCCTTCTAAATGTAATGCAATCTTTATCTCTAGCACCCTTTAAAATTCTTTACTTATTCTGTATGTTTGGCATTTTCATAATAATGTGCCTTAGTATCGGTCTATTATAATTTTGTATATTTATTTGGGATCCTCTAAGCCATGTATTTGATTTTCCATTTCATTCTTTAGGTGTGGGAAATTTTCTCATATTATGCCATTAAAAAGATTGTACATTCCATTGGTTTCCCTATTAGTAGGCAGAATAAATATTGTCAAAATGGCCATACTTCCAAAAGCACTACACAGATTTAATGCAATTCCTATTAAAATTCCAATGACATTCTTAATAGAAATAGAAAAAGTTGTAAAGAAATTCATTTAGAAAAATAAGAGACCATAATAGCCAAAGCAATCCTTAAGGAGGAAAACTGAAGCAAGAGGCATCACAATACCAGACCTTAAATTATACTACAGAGGCATAGTAACAAAATCAGCATGGTATTGGCACAAAAAAAAAGATATGTAGACCAATGGTACAGAATAGAAGACACAGAGACAAACCCACATAAATACAGTTATCTCATACTAGACAAAAGTGCCAAAAACATACATTGGAAAAAAGTTAGCCTCTTCAACAAATGATACTGGGAAAATTGGGAATCCATATGGGAATCCAACTCAAAGTGGATCAAGAACTCAGGCATTAGACTAGAGATCTTGTGCCTAACAGAAGAAAAAGAGGCCCAAATCTCCATGATATCGGCTTAGGAACTGAGTTCCTTAACAAGACACCTAAAGTACAAGAAGTGAAATCAAGAATCAACAAATGGAATGGAATCAAACTAAAAGCTTCTTCACAGCAAAGAAAACAATCAAGAATATGAAAAGAGAGCCTACAGAATGGGAGAGAATCTTTGCCACCTGCACCAGATAGAGCACTAATCTCTCAGTATATATAACAACTCAAAAACTTAACACCAAAAGAAGAAATAACCTAATCAATAAGTAGGCAAAGGAACTGAATAAGGCTTTTCACAGAAGAAGAAATGCAATTGGTCAACAAATATATGAAAAAATATTCAACATCACTAGCATTTAAAGAAATATATATCAAAACTATACTGAGATTCCATCTCACCCCCGTCAGAAGGCAATTTTCAAGAATATAAGTAACAATAAATTCTGGGAAGAATATGGGGATAAAGGTATACTCATACATTACTGGTAGTACTGCAAATTGGTGCACTCTGGAAAGCAGTATGAAGGTCCTCTGAAAACTTCGAATGGAACCATTTGACCTAGTTATCCCACTCCTAGGTTTATACCTAAAGGACTTAAATCAGCATACTACAGTGATATAGCCACATCAATGTTTAGAGCAGCTCAATTCAGAATAACTAAACTACAAAATCTTCATAGGTACCCTTCAACTGGTGAATGAATAAAGAAAAGGTGGTATATTTACACAATGAATACTACTCAGCCATAAAGAGAAATGAAATTATGTCATTTACCTGTAAATAAATGGCACTGGAGACTATCATGCAAAGTGAAATAAGCCAATCCCCAAAACCAAAGGCAGAATGTTTTCTCTGATATGCAGATGCTAAATCAGAATGAAGGGTACTTTTCTTCTCACAGAGAAGAAAGTACCTTGGTTAGACAAAGAGGAATGAAGGGAAGGGAGGAGAAATGGGAATAGGAGAGAAAGTAAAATGAATTGGACATTACTTTCCTATGTGCATATATGAATACATGCCCAATGTACAAACCAGAATGGGAAGTTATATTCCTTATATGTATAATATGTTAAAATACATTCTACTATCATGTATAACTAATGAGAACATATTAAAAATACTCATACAACGTTTTAATAATTTTATAAAGTATTTATTTTTATATAGTTTCTGTATTTCCCAAGATTTTTATATGAATTCACATCATTTCTTATTAAAATGATCAAAATTTTTTTCATTAAAATATAACAATTTTTCCAATAGTCAATTATGATTCTGAGTATACTTAATCAATTTTCTAATATTGATATTAGATATTGTGAAAGTCCATTAGATATTTTTAGAGTAATTTTGAGCTCCATTCATCAAATAGTTTGCTGTATGCATAAAATGGAATCTAAATACCACTTACCTGAAACCTAAAAATCCAAAAAAATTTTTAAGTTTTTTTTAAACATTGACATAATTTGAGAAAATGCCATTTCTCTGATGAAAAGGAATTTTCTGTGGGGAAAGTATCCTCAAAGCAAACTTTTCTGAGTGGCATTTGCATTTCTGTTGACTCCAATGAAGATAAAAACCTCAATTACTGCTATATTTACAAATATCCAAACTATTCCATAGAATGAAGAGAAAGTATTGATGATTAGAAATTTTGAAAAGTGGAGGTCCTTATGGGCCTGGGATTTCAGGTGAAGAATTTATTTTAAATGAAAGAGCCACTCAGTGTGTGGAGGGTTTCACATGTGTGTATCAGGCCCACTAATGCTGTGAGAATTAACGACTCATAGCAAGAGAATGCTGCTTTTCAAAGTCATTTTATTAGACAACAATGATTTTAATGAATGAACATCACACAGAAAAGCAGTTCAACCTCAAAAAATCATTCCCTAGTATACTCTTCAACTTGGAAATAGACATGGAATCTTTGCTTTAACTTATCATTCATTAATGTCCCCTCAAACAGGACAGATATGCAAAATGATGCTTCTCAAGTGATTCAGAAACAATTTGCATCTATGGTAACAACTTTCAAAGGTATAATTAGAAAAATTAATTTACAAATAATTCTCAAACATTATTACAGACTGTACAATAGATATCAGCCTCTTTCCTGAAATATTTGGTAAGAGTTTATATATAACAAATTGTTGTATAATCTCATTGTTTTCTCATGAAAACATAATTTAATTAAATATTTAATATTTGAATTTCTGCCTTCCTTTGACCTGTGTAATATTTGTAAAATAATAATGACTAGAAATTTAAGCTATAAAGAGAAAAAAAGGGATATGTAATACATATGTAAACTGAAACCTCGGTGTCAGAATGTAGAAGCAGAGGTGGAGCCAGCACCAGAGCCTGAGTCAGGTGCCCGTACTCTTCACTTGACAATGGATAACATGCTTTACAATTTTTCCTTGTGGACATGTTTTGCAATCTCATTGAATGTGTGTGCCTTTTGAGCAATGTGATGTCTTATGACTCTTGATTTCCTATAGCGTTAGAAGTCTTTCAGTGTTAGGGTGGTAGGTCAGTGGTGGAGTCCTTGTCAAGCCCATGCAAGACCCTGGGTTCCAACTAAAGCACATCAAAAATAAATGAATAAATAATAGATAGATAGATACATAAATAATAGAATGACTCTTTTAACATACAGTAGCATTGAAAGAGATAATTTTGACAGACTTACATATCTTACCTGTCCTTAAAAAAGCAGCCTATCTGAATGCCTTAAACAGTTATTTGGACATTTTGTTGTTAATGACTGATCAAAAGTACCACATATAGAAAGACAACAGGAGGTAATAGCATCTTGCTTTTCTACATTCCTGCATCATAATTCTACCCTTTTTCACTTTAAAATTTTAATTTCAATATCATTTATAGTATCTATGCATATAATCTCATAGTCATTAATAGAAAATTATGTTCTATCAAAATTTAAAATCATTCAAGAAAAATCTGCTATTGTATGTTTAATATATTTGTGGCAAACAAATATCTATTCCCAACAAAAAATCATTTTCTTAGGGTAATAAAATAAAAGAAAAAATAATATAAGGAATAAATCTGACTCCAGATAGCCAAGCTATAACATTTTTTTTTCTTACAGAATAAGAAAATAAAAAGATTTATTCAGTTATAGAATTTGGTTTTAAATCTTTACTACTACAATGACGGCTAAGTCCATTTCATGCTACTATAGCTGCATACCTGAGACTGGCTAATTTTTAAAGAACAGATTTTGTTCTCACACATTGCTTGAAGCTAGAAAGTCCAAAATCAAAGTTCTGGCATGTTCAGCCCTAATCTATCTGCCCCAATTGCTGCATCAACACTGTGCCCTCCATCCTTCTTCCTCTAGAGGGGAGGACCCTTTTCCTCCAGAGGCAGAAGAGCAGGAGAGAAAGCCATTCCCACCCACCCCCACCTGCAGAGGCATTGACCCCTTCATGATAGGGGTCTCCAGTGCTCTAACTGTTCTTGTAGGCCTTGCCTGCCAATACTGTTGCACTGGATATTTTTCAAAATGAAATTTGGAGTGGAAAAAGCCCTCTAACCACAACAAATAATTAAATCACCATAATTCCTGATAAAATTAGTAAAACTCACAAAGAATTCCAATTTAGTTCTTTATATTGGGGTGAGTATTCTTTTGACATCATTCATATAGAAAGTGACTCAGCTTTGGCCAAGACAATGTTGCAGCAATTAAAATGCAATAAATTCAATGTTTGTGATTATAGGACAGTAGAAAGCAAATCTGTGACTATTTAAGTAAAAAAAAAATTACATTTAAAATTCTAGTTCCAAAACAATCAGCAATATTTGCCCTAATTTTGAAGGCTCTTTCCTTAAAAATGTTCATTGTTGAAACTTATATTGTTTGTATAGAAATAAAAGCATTGAAATAATCATGAATATTGTATGTTTATGATAACAAGCAAATTAATGTCTTATTAAATAATAATAAATTACTTTTTAATGAATATTTGTATGAAAATGTATACTCACAACTATGTTTTAATCATCACAGGCTGATAGATATCAGCAGACCATATTTTTGGTTGTTGATCTCTATATTTATTATTCACTTCTTAGTGTCTCCAAGTCAGAGACATTGATGAATAAACAAGCATGACAACTTTGGGAGTGATGTGGGTTAACTCTGGTCAACTATACCTTACAATGCTGTGATTACTGCAAAAAAATAAAAATAAATCAATTTAAGATTTTGTAGCTAGGTGGTCATTTACATATTTCCCTTAATTATATTTTATTTCTATGTCCATAATTAGATATGCTCTTAAAATGATAGGCTTATTTGTTATTAATTATGTGGACTTTATAAGAATAACACTAAAGGAGCTCTCACCATCTAACAAGAAATTAGACAAAAATGCAATACTAAGAGAGTTCATCACAAATCTTCTCAGGCTGTTTAAAAGATTTAAGATCCCATGCAGAGTACAGCAATATGCAAATCAATAAACTCACTCAATGGGTTGAGTGTATCACCAGTGGAGTACCTGCAAATTAAATCTCACAAAAAGGAACATAAGAGATTTGCTGCCTCTACATGTCATCCTTCCTAAATGAATACATTTCCTGATTAAAGATTTCATTAATGTTCTACATGAAATGGAAAGTATTCTTTTCCTTTACTATTGCTGATACTCAGAAATTAACTTGCATTATTTATTAAGGAGCTAACAAAGTCACACAAAATAGAAAGCATTTTAAGAAACAGGGGCATAATTGGACATGGCAGTACTTTTTAGTTAAATTTGAAAAGAATCATCAAATAAGTTTCCATTTGTTATTAAAGTTCAGTTAAACTTATAGTAATATATTATGTTATTCATCCTATTATCTCTCTATGCCCATTTCTGAAACTAAATATCAATTTACTGAAATCTATTGATTTTTTAAAATATTTACTATGCAGCAATTATATGTCAGCTCCCTATTGGAAATTTAAAGGGGCTCACAGATAAACAACACTTTCCCAGTAGTTTGGAACTAGCTGCAATAGATAGATTTGAAGAAACAGAAATAAAAATGTTACAGAGAACACTGTTAGTCAACCTGAGAGCAAAGTCTTGCAGGCAGACCAGAAAGGGAGTGACAGGGCAAATTCTGCCAATTCCTGCTGCCTGAAACACCCAGCAGATAACTTTGTCCCCTTCATTCATGTTGAGAGAATTCACATAGAAATATGAAACAAGGATAAGGGTAGTCTAAATTCCAATGCTTTCTTTGAAGGAAGAATTCAGGATACAACTCCCGAATCTACAGTTTGTTTTGTTTTATGGAAGTGTATACCTTCCAAATTACTATTCTAATATTTCTAAGAACTTCCACGTTCTGGTTTACAACATCCTTTAAATGCCTTTTATATTGTTTTGGCATTAAGTATACCAGATATATTTGCAGGAGACAACATATAGAAAATGAAGGGGACAGATGTGGGGTAAAGGAAAGCCAGGGAGAGGTGAAGGAAAAGAGCAGGAAAAGACCTACATTTACCCTTGTCTTTCTGGCAGATCTAGTTAGATGTAATTATTATTTTTTGAAGAGAAAGTATACACTTTAGTACAGAAGTTGTATATATAAATTAATAATGATGACATAATATGATGTATTCCACGTTATTAATAATACCTGGGTATTATACAGGATGACAAAATATAGAAGCAATGCAAATAGGAAAAGATCTGAAAATATTAAAGTACATTGTTCTTTTAGTGACCTAGACAATTTCCTCTTCTCAGATGCAAATGTCCAGTGTTTTTAAACTAAGAACTTAATGTTCATTCTTTAAGATCTCTTTCCCCTTATTATTTTTGTGCAAATAATTTATCTATTCACACTACATTTGTACAAAATATAATAATTTTCAGAGAAAAGAGATCTGTGAATATTGCAGGTAATCATAAACTGTATTTGAAATGAGTCAAATACTGAATTGCTCACATTTTTGTCCTAAAGTGGTATCCATATATGTATGTATGAGTACAACAACTACTAGATAATTTCTGGGCTCAAGTGGAAGATAGAGCAGATGAATTTGTGAGAGTAAAATTAAAATAAGGGTAGAATTGAACATAAATCTGCAAAAAAAAACAGTACATGATAATTTGCTGCATAAGCAAGTGTAAGATGTGAAAATGGTACTAATTATACACAATATGAAAATATTTTCACAAGCACACGTAGATGTACATACCAGAAATAAAAGGGAATATGAAAATTTGGAACTAATCAAAATTAATTTGATTAAAAGCTCACTAAGAATGACTGTTAACAAAGGTATTTAAATATGATTCATTACTATTTCTAACGACAGTGTGCTATCTCTAAATATAATGTTTTTGTATTTCAAATACTTACTTCACATTGTTTGACTTGATTATTGCTATCTTGGCTATAACCAAATATTTGTTTTCATATATATGTGCATTTGCTGCATAATAAAATCATATTTAATTTCTTATAACTTGGGTCAAATTATGAAACTCATGTCCATAGCAAAGTATGGACCTAAAATATAAACACCTAAAATCTAGAATGAAAGCATTACCTTATATACTAATTACCAAAGTTATCATATAATTATACATGTGAACATGTATCATATTTAATTTATTGGACTATTTAAGCTTAGATTGCAATGATATTCAAAAATTATTTATAAGGCATATTGCATTCAGAAAATAATTTCAATACATTAATTAATTATTATATGCTAGAGGATGTTCTGTTATTAACAAATATGAAATCATCTAATCCTCAAACAATCCTGCTACTATTATATCATCATTTTACAGATGAAGAACTTCAGCTAAAAATAAGTTAGATGTTCTCAATGGCATGCTGCAAGTATGTGGAAAACATGGGATTAGAAACCACGCAGAACCACAAAAAAAGTAATTAACACAATTGGACGAAGTAGACTTTACACAGGTAAGTTTAAGAATGCAATGAGAACAGGTACTTCTCTGCACAAATCACTTTTCCACCTTTGACTTGAAACAGATGAATTTGTTGTTTTTCTAATAAGGTATGAGCAAATATTTTTAATAAAGAACTATGTAGATAAACACAGGAATATTTATGACTCCAATTTTGTAAAAGTTCTTCTTTACATTTGATTTATTTCATCTAAAAACCCTCCTGGCTATATTCTTCCCATAAGCAATAAGTAATATCTAAAGAACGTGAAAGATAGAGAAATAAGTATCCTTTAAAGATTTATTACTGATATTGTATCTTTGTTTACTATTGAAACTCAGGCAGTCTATGATTTTCATGGCAATAAATATGCTAAATATTTCTTATGTCAATATATTTTATGAAATACTCTCATTCTGACAGCTTAACATTAACCTAAATTTCTCATTTTCAAATTTAATAAGAAAAACAGCCATGGCTGATGGATTTACATGATATAAGATTTGCTGAAAAGTAATGAAATTATACATCATGATGGTTTAATTTGCTTTTACAAGAAGAAAATGCACATATGTAATCACAAAATATTTTTTACTCTTAGGCAAGTAAATAATTTTAAAACATCATAATTTGCCTTCTAATATTACCAATAATTATATACTTCTGACATTATTGGTTAAAAACAAGATAGTCATTTATCAAAAATGTTTAGTAATACAAATTGTAATGGAGCAAAAAACATGAACATATCTTAAAATACTAAGAACAACTTTTATCAACATGTAAAATAAGAAATAAGACCCTGAAGTAAATTTTATGACAATGTTTTATCACCACATATGTTTTGATAGTTATGATGTATTGTTTAATGAGTACTGCTTGTGCAACTGCTGTGTAGCAGGCTTGTGTTAGTTATGAGAAAAATACAGTAATTGAGACCACAGAGCTAACCAGTGATTATAGGAAACAGAAAAATGAAAAGCAAAATGTAGAGACAATAACATGTTAAATCAGGTGGTCCAGGTGAATTTCTTTCCATAAAACTTCCAGAACACTGGATCAATACAGCTTCCATTGGTAGGCTCATAAGAATTAAGAAGAAACTCTAGACATGGGCAGGTGGAGATAAGTAAGGCAGGGGTGAGGCTCAAGTTGAATGGAGCCAAGCAAACCAAAGAACTATGTGGCCTTCTTAAGGGGCCTGGTAGTGGGTTGATCCAAGTAATGGAGGTGAAGATCAGGTATTTGGATGAGGTCTGGGACCCAATTGAGAGATGAATTTGTCCTAATTTGTTACACTGCAATGGATGGACTTTTTTTCTTTCTTTTCTTTTTTAAAATTTTATTTATTTTATTTTTTTTAGTATAAGCAAATGAGCATGCTTTTTATAGGTAGAAGTCTGAAGCTCATGCCTATGGGTTTTCTACAGATCATGACAGAGTACAATAAGACACAATCTGAGGTCTTCAAATATGTAAAAATAAACAAATAAACAGATTTTCTATATTTTCCCAGCCCATTAAGTAATAACCAGTGGTCCATAATTAATATGTACTATGTGGTGATTTGGGACCTATTTATACTGATATCCAGAACATTATTCAGCCTTTAAAAAGAAAGAAAGTCTATCATTTAGGACAACATTGGTGGAACTGAAGATAATATGCTATGTAAAATAATGCAAGTTAGGAAATTGTGACTCATAATCAGAATTCAGATAAAAAGAAGCAAGTTATTTTCCATCATACTCAACTGTGAAAACCTAAGAAATTTTTCTGCTCTAATGTAAATAAAAATAGGTATGATTTGAAAAAATAAGGTCTACATATAGATACTAATGGGTTATGTATTTTTTAAAAAAATACTTGTATGTTAACTTACAGAGGAATATATAAAATATAGAAGTTGCTCATAATATTTATACATAAATCTTTTACTCAGAAATTACATATCCTTCAACAAATTGTATACTATTGACATTATTCTACAACCATACTAAATCTTAGTGCACAGGTTTATAAATCTATCAATCAAAACTGCCCATCAGCCAAGAACCCCCAAAATTTCAAATTAAAAGAGACAATAACTCACAGACACTTATATAGGAATAGCATAGATTTTGGAAAAACCTGACATAGATTTCAAAGAAGCCATCATTTAAAAAATTATTCTAACAAGCAACCAAAAACACACTTGAAACAAATAAGAAAAAAAGAAACTCCTAACAAGAAGTAAAAACTCTCAGAAGGAAATAAAAGATAATAAAGAACTAAATAGAAATTTTAAAAGTGAAAGGTATAACTAAACAAAAACATAATGGATGGACTCAATAGCAAAACTGAGTAGACACACAGAATATATGGTTACTTCAAGACAGAACCATAGAAATCACTCAATACGCAATTAAGAGAAAAAAGAAGAAGGATAAATACAGCCTTTGTAATCTGAAGGATTAATATAAAATTCTAGTGTTCATGCCGTTGAATTCCTAGAAAGAGAATGAAGCTACAGTTGGAAAAGTAATAGAAGAAATTAACAGCAATACATTTACAGATTCAGGAAAGTAATCAAACAGCAACAAATTAAACTCAAAGCAACTTGTGTTAAGGCACATCTTAGTGAAACTCACAAAAAATAAAAACAAAAGAATCTCAAAAAGTCATCAGCATCACCTCTTATCTATATAAGGCAATAAATCTTCAATTCCTCATAAGAAACCATGAGAACCAAGGGTGTTTTCTTTTTCTTTTTCTTTCTTTCTTTTTTTTTCCAATGCTTTTCAAGTGCTAGGGAGGGGGAGGAAAAAAATAAAAACTGTCAGTTCAAAATTCTATAGCAAGCAAAATTTTCTTTTAGAATGAAAATGAAATGACAGGCTCAGATAAAAGAAAACTGAGAAAATTTGTGACCAGATCAAAGTCAAAAGAATGAATAAGGAAGTTCTCTAACAGACAAAATAGTGGATCCTAGAACATCAAGAAAGCAAAGGGAAGTAAAGATGTGGGTAAACACCGCAGATTCCTTCTCTTTTGAAGTTTTCCATATTATGTTTCACGAGTCAGCAGATGCCACAGCACTTCTGATGTGGTTCTCCATGTACATAGATAAAATATTTAAAACAGTTGTATTATATAGGAGAAGAATAATAAAATATAAGCAGAGGCTTGAACTGGTCAAAAGGTAATACCAGTAAACTATATTTGTCTATAGAGAGATTTCAAAATATTATACCAAATTGTTCTTCAAATGAGGAAAGTTTCCATTTCACAACATTCTTATCACACCTATACTATTGAACTTTTAATTTTCACAATCCAGTAAGTCATAAGGTATTGCATAGTCATTTTAATATGCACAACCTAAATGAAATGAAGACAGGCATCTTTTCATGTGTTGATGAGCTATGATTCATTTCCTCTGAGGCAGATGCCTGTTGATCATTCTACTACATAAAATATGATAAAAGGGTATTTCTGTATTACATGAATAATAGGAACTGAGAAATAAGGATCTGAGGATCTGAGAAATAAGTTTGGAGTTAAGAATTCATGTGAAGTTCATGTATTCCTGAATAACCAAATCACAAGACCTCAAACCTAAGTTCAGAGAGGCATCAAAATTTTCCTGATAAAAATAATGCTTATTTAAGAATACAGGCTCCTGCTTGCTAATTGATTTCTAAATATTCTAATTATACTAAAACCTGTGACTAATAATCCTGAAGAAAATAAAGGAGCTGGAGTCTTGGAGTGGTGCTACCACCAGGAGGAGAGCAGGTATGAAGAATGGTCTGAGCATAACAATGAAAAGTCATAGTGAGATAGGTTGTAAAATTATATTCCAGTTATATACTGTTTACATGAAATTCATCCTAAAGGCACAGATTCAAAAAGAAAAGATGGGGAAAGAATGTTAAGCAAACACTAAGCAAAAGAAAACTAAGCAAAAGAAAATTAGTATAGCTTAACTATACTAATTCCATCCATAGATGATATAACTGGCAATATTAAACAAAAGACAAAACCAAATTCACAGCCAAAATTCAATAAAAAGTTGAGAAAAGCCAAGAATATAAAACAAGGACCAAAGTCAACAATAAGCTTTCTATCCAAAGAATTAGCGTTAAAAGAAGAGAGAGAGAACAATTTTTTAAATATTCTTAGTAACCTCAGAGAGCAAGATAAAGAGAAATTATATCCATAAAAAATTAAACTGATAGTTTGGAAATTAGAATTTAGTCATTGAAAATAAAATGATGAGAATAGTGAGCTGAATTTCAAATTTCTCACAGGTGAAGAGTGAATTTGATCAAATGTCAAGAGCCAAGGTACTAATCCAGAATGTATTGCAAATGATAACTTAATATAAAGGATAAAATAAAATTATATTTAAAAGAAACAGAGGACATATCAAGAACTTTATCTGACTCATTGGGTTTCTGGCAGAAGATACTTTTGTGGTTACATAATACACATAGCAATAGGGAAGAAATTTTCAGAATTTAGCATACATATTACTTCTTGTTCTTGAAAGAGACCTGCAAGCCTTGCATTGCTGCAACCTAATTATAAACAAAATGTGACATCTCTGCCACAGCATATTTGAAAAAAAGTAGTCAATCAGTAGTACTCACATGTTCTGGTTTGAGGGAGAAAAAGTAAGAAAATCAGACACATCTATTGAGCCACCTACAACATCATCCATACACTTTATCTGGGAGAATTAACAGTTTTACTAAAATAAGCACATTAATGCACACATATCCATACATACTAAGAAATTAATTACTGGCTTCAAAGTTATAGCCATTAGACAAAACACCATGAAAAAGACCTACAGTTAAAATTGTAAGGTATTACTGCACATCTGCTAGTTGTTGCTTACAAAAGCAATAATATTCTTTAAGTAGGAGCCTAGAAGATCCTCAATATGACAAGTGAGTCAGTATAGATGGAGACGGGGAGGAGAGCACATGTGAAAGTTGCTGCTTTGCTAACAGGGAATGTATATGCTGATTATGTGGTGCAATAAAAGGACACCTTTAAACATACACTAAGCTTAAAGGTAATCATTTGTGGAAGAAATACAGCACATTTTGCACATTTTGTTTCTATTTTTCCTATCATTTTATCTGGCTGATTTGTAAGAATTTCCTACAAGAACTTTTTCTTAGTAATTCAGATTTGTAAACCTTCTCCAAATTCATAAATTGACTTATAACTTTTGACTAAAATATCTTTGATCCAAACATGAATTCTTAATTTTTATTAAAAGAGTCATTGTTTTGCAATTGATTTTTGCTTTTGAGTTTTAAAAGGTTCTTCTCCATTGCAAAATCTTGAAGATGTTCTTTTAGATTTTCATAGCCCGATGGCTTTGCTATTCATATGTAGGCCCACAACAAATCTAGATTTTATCTTTATATATAGCATGACAAATTTACCTCCATCCATCCACTAAAAAATCCTTTCCTGTCCAGAGTGAATGGAATTGCAGTAGAATGGAATACAGTGTAACCAATGACTGTAGGGACAGAGTGCGTCAAGGAAGCAGAGCCTTAAAAATCAGAAAGACTATTTGATTCTTTGGTGTAATGGGAAATAGGAATAATAAAGTGTCTTTGGTTGAGGGCAAAATAATTTTAAAAACCTGTTGAGGCCAATGTGCAGAAAGCAAGGGAAGCAAATCTGGAGACTGCCACCGTATATAGACCTGATGAGAATACAACAGCCAGTTAAGTAATGGATACCAGACATGTTGCTGAGGGGAAAAAATCAATAAGACCTGGTTTCCTTCCCTTTTTCCTCAACCCTAAGCTCTAGGAAGGCAATGGTGTTTGATTTCCTACTATATGGACAGTGCCTAACCCAGGACATAATGAGAAATGCTCAATACCAAACAATGAATGGAAGAATAGAAGAATGAAATAATAATCATCAGCGCATCAATTTCTGAATATAAGCAATGTTATAAAATGATAGTATAGTAATTAGTAATATGTTTTGCGTCTGGAATGAAGGAGAACAATACCACACTGAAAAGCATGAATTATCTGGATATAGAAATAAAGCATAGATGTTGAGCTGACATGCTAGTGAGTCATCCATTTACTCTGTGGATTGTTGAAGATCAAGGGATGAAGAGAGTGTAAGAGAACAGTACCAAATATACAGATTTGTGAGCTAGCCATGTAGAGTGCAGAACTAAATTCAAAGGAGGCTCTAGAAAATAAATGAAGCAAGGCTTTATTTGCTTTGCAAAACTAAATCACAAAACTAAGAAAACATTGCTGCAACCTAATTATAGGAAAGGAAAGCAAAGCAAATAAAGAATGGGATCTATGCTAGAACACATTAGAAAATATCACAACTTTTAGGATGACATTTCTAAGTACCAATTTGACTGCTCTTTGGAAAAGCAAGAACTAATTTTCTAGGATACATTAACAGCAAACATCTAGTGAAGGAAATGTTTATTATTTAAGATACACACACCATATATGAAAATAATATCAGCAGTAAAATTTTTAGACATCTTATATCTTATGAAATTTAAAAGTAGAATAAATTTATAGAGTCCCACAGAGGATGAATGTGCAAAAGCAAGTAAAATTCTATTAAGATCCATAAAGTTGTATGTGAGTTGGCATCCAATTATACCTTTTGGAAAACTTACAGTGCCACAACATTTCTACAAAAGTGTTATTTTATTTTATAAGAGCATAACACCACAGGCATAGAATATTCATATGAAAATGCTACAATGCAATTTGTGGAATGAGAAAATGTAAGATGAATTTCAAAGCCTTCTAATAAATTCCAAATAACAATTTTATTGGCAGAATAGCATGACTATTTTATACTTGCATTCTAACATTTTACAATAAATGATATTCTGAAAATTTTCCATGAATTTAATAACATAGTAAGAAAGTAATTTGCAGATGAATATTCACAAAACAATTTATTCTAAATCCATTTCAAATAAATTTAATGTTGTCTTATTAGCAAAGGATGAAGTGAACTTTTATAATTCTAAGTTTAAAATGTTTTCATCTAATTCTTATCTAATTTTGATTGAAAATATAAGATCAAATGATACTATCTGTCACCATTTATTTACATAAATTTGAATGGTTTTGTATAGAAATAAAATAATTTTAAATGAAGAAAATCACTGTTTTTACACATAAGAATTCTATGGAGAAAACAGAAAGCATTCATCATGCTTATGTTTATATACCAATTTATTGATTTGTTGATTTTTCCTTCTTATTAGTGCTTTATATAGTTTCACATAATTATGGGGTTCATTTTGACTTACTCATAAATGCATGTAACATAATTTGCTCCATTTCAATCCCCAAGACTATCTCCTTCCCTCCCCTTGTCTCCCTTCTTTCTTCTAGTTATTATATATATATAAATATATATATATTTATATATATATAACTTTCTTTAGTTAATGTGTAATATATATATATAGAGTAGAGGTATATATATATATATATATATATATATATATATATATATATATATATATATATACCTCCACTCTACTGTGTCATTTCTCTTATCATGATATCCCCTTTTTATTAAGTTCCTATTTCTCTCTTGCTTCTGCATAAGAGAGGGAAAAAATTGACTCTTGACTGGCTTATTTCACATAGCATGATATTCTCCAATTCCATTAAATGGCATTCCCTTTTTCTTTATGGGTTAAGTAAAACTCCAAAATGTATATATACCACATTTCATTTTCTTTATCCATTCATCTACTGAGGGACCCCAGGCAGGTTCCATAACTTGGCTATTGTGAAAAGTACTGCTGTAAACATTTGTATGCATGTAGCACTGTAGTATTCTGATTTTGGTTCTTCAAGGCTAATACCCAGGAGTGGGTTAGCTGTTTCACTCTAAGTCTTTTGAAGAATCTCCATACAGATTTCCAAAGTGATTGCAGTCCCACTGACAACGCATGAGTGTACCTTTTGTCCCACATCCTAACCAGCAGTTTTTGTGATTTGTATTTCTATTAATTGGCATTCTAACTAGAATGAGATGAAATCTCAGTGTAGTTTTAATTTGTATTTCCCTGATTGCTAAGGATGTTGAACATCTTTTTTTTTTTTAATAATTGATGGCCATTTGTGTGTCTTCTTTTGAGAAATGCTTTGAGAAATACTTTATATTCCCACTTATTGATTAGGATATATGTGTGTTCTGGACATTACTTCTCTGTCAGAAGAATAGCTGAAGAAGATTTTTTTCCCATTCTATATGCTCTCTCTTCATTCTTGTAATTGTTTCCTTTTCTTTTTAATTTGAAGCTATTCCATTTAATGATTCTTGGTTTTATTTCTCAAGATTTAAGAGTCTTATTAAGAAAGTTGGTGTGCCAATTTATTTAATCAATCCTTTTAAGTTAACATATTATAATAGTTTTGTTTTGTAACATCAAAAATGTAATAATGTTCATTGTCTAATATTTCAAACCCAAATTAAGATTTTGTATCTTAAAATACAATGGTATGTTTGTGCTAATATGACTCATTTCAGTGAGGCTAAGTTTACAATGGGTCATGAAGCTTGCCTCTACTGATGGATAACACAGTTTCATGCTCTTATAATCCCAGATAACAAGGGCCAAGCTTAGGTGAAATTCCAAAGTGAGATGATTCTGCCAAGATCCTGGAAAGTAACAGTCCTCAGTAAGAGAGGACATAAAAACTTAATTAATATTTCACTCCAAAAATGTCTCAAGAATTCAATGAGATGTATGTAAACATTTCTCATTTACATATTTTTTTAAAAAATTAAAAACCTAGAAAGGTCTGTTATTTAACATATTCAACTATAGACTACTGGAGCATGGATAGAGTATAAGGTATTATTTCCCTGCATAACTAGCCAACTGGAATCCATACAGCCAATATGGGACACTTAAACCTAAAGTCCATTGCATAAAATGGATTAGAAATAATAATACATAATGAAAATATACAACTAGATGTTTTTTATTTTAGTAATATAAAAAAGTAGACTACACTGAGTCCAGAATCTAGGAATATTTGCATAGAGTTAGACACAATTCCTCATTTATTCTTGACATGCTCCAACTTATCAAGTGGCTATGTGTAGGAAACCTTTCCAGATGCAGAATAACATTTCTTAAATAATACAATACTGGGAAATGTCAAATGTATCCACTCCATTATATGATAGCTCTAATTTACTAAGTATTATATTTCTAGACAAATAAATTTCTGTTTTCAAGTGGGAGACAATAATTCTAACCTGCCAATGGAAAACAGAACAAGGTTATAAAATACAGCATGTTTAGAGGACAGAGGAGTTTTCAGAGGTGAAGAATTACAAATACAGTAGCAGCTAAATAGCAAGAAGACCAGACTTTGCTCTGAATGGCAGTTAGGGTTTACTTCAGTATACACAAGGGCACTGAGGGTCCACAGACAAATTCTTTCAAGTTATGGAAAAAACAAAACAAAGAAGGAAAAGCAATAAATAATGTGTGAATGGTGCTGCTCACAGCTTGGAGGGATAGAATGGAACCCACTCAGGGTAGGAAAGGAAACTTATAGAAACAGAGAGGAAGAAACAGAAAAGATATTCTTCAATATTAGAAAAAATAATGAGAGCATTTAATGATACTCCAATTAACTGAAATACATTCCACTGACTTTTCCCAGGAGCTTCACAATGGGAAGCAGGCCATCAGATGTATTCTTCTTTGTATTTACAGGTTTTCTTGCCTTCCTGTCTTGGGGGAAAACCTCTACCTAACATTGCCTATCCACAGTACTCCTATGTAGAAAACACATTTTAAAATAATGTTGATTTTAAGGAAACTAGTAAAATAGCAACATGTGCCCTACCCCATTTTCTCCCATTGTCCCAAATGTGGAATACCTACCAAAATTTAAATAGAGCAAGAATTATAGAAATTATGGTACCATTTTAATAATATTTGAATACTTATTTTAATTGAAAACTTGGGACCTAGTGGGTTAAAAATGAGTTTCAAAGTCAACCCTTACAATGCACAGGTGGTGTTTCTGACTCCAAGGGCAGAGCCTTGTGCTAAGGGCTCCGCCTTTCTTAGGGGGAAGGGCAGAGACATATTACATTTTGATTTGTCTTTGCAGGACCTGTCGCATAGTATGTTAGCCTAAGCTGATCTCCAGAAGATTCTGGAAGTGTTCTTTGACACAACAAAGATGTCTTCACAGTATTTAAAAAGAAGATATAGAAAATCTGTTCTTAATATTAAAGCCTCCACATATAAATCATGAAGCCTTTGTTTCATCAGCAACCTTAAAGACGCTGAATTTTAGCAAATGGTTACCACAGTAAGCCAGATGGTAACAGAAGCATAAAAAATGCTGAAGAAATTTAAATTTCTGATTTACTTAATCATGAGTGAATACCAATAACTTACATATCATTCTAATGGAAATAGCTCATATTGTTATCTATAC
This sequence comes from Callospermophilus lateralis, assembly GCF_048772815.1. Classification (NCBI taxonomy): domain Eukaryota; kingdom Metazoa; phylum Chordata; class Mammalia; order Rodentia; family Sciuridae; genus Callospermophilus; species Callospermophilus lateralis. The sequence goes on along the minus strand of NW_027517992.1, from coordinate 121,059 downwards.
CTTCTCTCCTCCCACTATGTAGAATTTATGACTGATTTTAGTTGAAATTTTTTATTTCAAATTATATTTTTCCACTGCATTAGTATTGTTTGTAATGTCTCTAAATCTCAAGTTTTAACTTGGTAAATCATATTATTTTTAGTAGCTCCACAGGGTTTTCATAGATTCATAAAAAGTAAATTATGTAGCATGTAAAGTATCTCACATGGAATATAGAATATCACAGAGTATAAATTTCCTATTATATAATAGAGTATATATTATATAATAGAGTATATATTTCCTATTCTCTCTTCCTTCTTCCACTTCAACATTATCTCTACATTATCAGAAGTAAATTATACCTATGTTATAGCATTCATGCCTATGATAGGGATAAATATTTGTATTTCACCTTTTAAGCTAAATGTAAATATAAATGCAAATCTTACTTTAATTCAATCAGATGTGATAGCCATTATTATCATTTGACAGTTTTCAGGCAAATGAAAAAGAATGAAATGGAACTACTATTGTTGTTCTATTCTTTGTTTTAACAGCTGGCAAGATACATCCACAGATTAGCATTTCCTGTGGAAGTTGTATCATTGTTACAAGTCAGCATATCTATGTAGAATCTGTGTCACGGATGTTAATGTACTCCAGGTTTATAATATTTTCATACTGCAAAGTACATAAAGAGCTGCAAATACTCCAGTCAGGAACTGCAATCATGAGGGAATGCAATTAAAAGTCAGACATCAAAGGAAAGAGCAATTCAATGAAATCACTTGAGCATTTTAATGCCATGTAAATAGATACAAATAATGATCCAAAAGTTAAGAAATAATACTAAAAGTCAGTTGTGTGTTTAAAGCTTCATAAAATCCCAGTGATAATGATGGGAGATATTCACAGGAAATAAGATTGTTCAGGTGTCACCTGTTACCCTTACCTTCTTCACGTCTTCATTGGGTTTCCTGAGGAAGAAATGTTTATGTACATTTACCTATCTCTATAACAACCTAAAAGGACCATACGTTTTTTAACAAAATACTGAATTTAATTGATCCGAGCAAGGTATATAATTGTCCTGGAATAAGCTTTCTAGTTGCTTATTTCATTTTTTTTCTTTCTTAGAAATTAAGAGTTGTTTATTTAAATGAGTCATCCTAAATTTAAACAAGTTCTTTTTAGTAAAAATGTTTATCCCAGTAAGTGAAATTTTCCTTCCACCATATAAAATGGTAGATAAACATGTATCTCCTGTAACATTTATTTTGGTCACTATACAGATAGTCATGGTGAACTCCTGTAATTTTTCTTCTAATTTTTAATATGATTTTAGATTAATTTAACAAATATATATATGAATACTGTGAAAGACATAATGAAATAAATATCATTTTTACCCAACAATAAACAGAACAAAAGTGTTGTCAATATTGTTATGTCTTCTTGTGTGTTTGTTCCTTACCTCATCTGCCCCTCTCAGAGTAACAAGTCTTGAATCTTATATTCATCGTCCTTAAGAATTTTAAATTTTATTTTATTTTATTGAGGAAATAACACTTTTAAATGTGCAATGAAATACTGTTAACAATAAGAATGAGGTCGTATGGCATACCTCTATAATTTGCATAACAGAAATTTTATACCCATAAAACAGCAACTCCCTTTTGGTCTCCCCCTTGCCCTTTGACAACCACATTTGTACTCTGTGCTTTTATGAATTTGACCTCATATAAGTCTAGTCATGCAGAGTTTTCCTTCTGCAACTGGCTGGCTTACTTCATTTAGCATCATGTTTTCAAACTTAAGAAAGATTTGGCATGTGGCAGGATTTCCTTCTTCTTTAAGTACTTGAAGTACTCCACTGTGCATGCATGCTTTATTTTCACTACCAACTCATTGATCAATGGACATTTAGGTTGTTTCCATATCTGGCCCATGATGAATAGTGATTCAATAAACATGGAAGTGTTGCCATCTCATTGAGATACAGATTACATATATTTTAGGACAAATACCATGAAATGGGATTTTTGGATCAAGGCTGGAAGGATCCTGATTTCAAAATATATTGCAAAAAAAGTAATACTGCAAAATCTGCAAAATTAAATATTGCAAAAGTAATAAAAAAGTATGACACTTTGGTAAAAACAGAGATATAGACCAAGGAAACTGAAGAGAGACCATAAATAAGCCCATGCATGTTCAGTCAACTCATCTTGACAAAGACACCAAGAATACACAATGAGTTAGGGATAGTCTCTTTACGAACTTGTTTCTGAAAAACCTGGTACACACAGAAAAGTGAAATTGAAACTTATCTTATACCACACACAAGAGAGATAGGAATTTGGGATAGAGTCTTAAGGGAAATGAATCATTGAGATTCAGAAAGCACTAGTTGTAAATCTTGAGCAAGTGGTTGTTGGATCATGCCCTTGTAAAATGAGGGCAATATGCAAACACAGTGAAAACCTGAATGAAATTGTCCAGTTCCACCTTGGCCCCACCTCCAATGTGTCCCCTGATATAGCCCTTCAATAAATATTGGACCCCCAGCCAAAGGTGGGCTTCTCACTCTGGAGAGAGAGTGTGTTCTCCAGTGAATGTGTATCTACCTGTGTAAGTTAACTGCTGTCTGTCCCGTTGCCTGGCTCTTGCTGAAACTGTTTTCCATTGCCTGTGCCAAGAGCCCTGCTGGCCCTGAGCTGAGTTCTTCTCCCCTCAAAGAACTCTTCTGACCCTCCTCCTGACCATTTCTTCTCCTGTGGTACAGGGATCAACTCAAAATAGGCTGAAGACTGAAATTTAAGAACTGAATCTATAAAAACTCGTAAAACATAAGTAAAATACTTCATAACATTTGTCTTGGTCATGATTTTGTCTATATGACACCAATAGCCAAAGCAACAAAAGCAAAAATAGACAAGTGGAACCTCAGCAAACTGAGGAGTGTCTGGAGCAATAGAGACGATCACAGGGTTAGGAGACGACCAACAGGTTTGGAGACAACACTTGCAAACCATGTCTCTGATCGGAGTTCAATTCCAAAACATAGAGGAAATACCTACAACTCAATTGAAAACAAACTAATAACCCAATCAAAAATGGTAAGAAAGTTGAATAAACATTTCTTTGAAGCACATGTTAAAATGACCAACAAATAAATAAGACTCAACATCTGTTATCATTGAGGAAGTGCAATTCAAAAACCATGAGATATCACCTCACTCCTGTTATGATCATTGTTGTCAAAAGAATAAAAGGAAAAAGAGAAAACAATGACTATCAGTAAGGATGTGGCAAATTTGATATATTAGTACATTTTTTGATGAAAAGGCAAAATAGTAGAGCAAGTATAGAAAACATGATGGAAGTTTCTCAAAAAGTTAAAAATAAAACAACCTTAAAGTTTTTAAACATCAACTAATCCCATATGTAACATTATACTTTGCTAATAATATATATGTGATTTTTTTATTTGTCTTTGTTATTTCTAAAAGTAATATTATCCTATTTAGTATTTACCAGATTTAGTATTCTGAATCTGGTAACTCAATATTATGTTTCTAATATTCATCCTTTTGTATGAAACTATAGTTTACTCATTTATTTATTCTAATTTGCATATATATCTGCAGAATGCCTTACAATTCATATTACACACATAGAGCACAATGTTTCATCTCTGGTTGTACACAAAGTAGAGTCACATCCTTTGTGTCTTCATACACGTACTTAGGGTGTTAATGTCCATCTCATTCCACCATCTTTCCTACCCCCATGCCTCCTCCCTTCACATTCCTCCAGTTTGCCCTATCTAGAGTTTGTCCAATCTTCCCATGTTCCCCCTGCCACCCCATTATGAATCAGCATCCTTATATCAGAGAAAACACTCAGCATTTGGTTTTTGGGGACTGGCTAACTTTACTTAGCATAATATTCTCCAACTCCATCCATTTACCTGCAAATGCCATGATTTTATTCTCTTTTAATGCTGAATAGTATTCCATTGTGTATATTTACTACATTTTCTTTATTCATTAATCAATTGATGGGCATCTAGGTTGGTTCCACAGTTTAGCTATTGTGAATTGTGCTGCTATAAACATTGATGTGGCTGTATCCCTGAAGTATGCTGTTTTATATCCTTTGGGTACAGACTCAGGAGTGGGATAGCCGGGTCAAATGGTGGTTCCATTTCCAGTTTATATTCCTCTAAAACATTCCACTATTTATCTATACCTGCCACAGTCCGGCTGCAGCAAAATAGCCGGGGGGTGACAAGGAATTTGTGTACATTGATACACCAGGAGTTGGAGCTGCTTATTGTAGGACAGGAGGGGTATATATACATTCCACACAGCTTATCTTAATTAACATAAACTAGATACAGCAGTCAACCAATAAGGAATCTCCACACTTAATGGCTCATTACTTCACAAACCACTCCCTCTGGCAAAATGCCAGGCGCCATCTTGACTTGTTTACAGACCTTAACATATACCATAGTTTGTTTCTCCGTATTTTGGCAGATATTTTTCTATGTTTTGCAATTTCAAGTACTTCGTAATGCATAGTACTTCATGTTTCTTTTACATGTACAAAACAGTTCATGATCTAATACTGGAATTGTTCACTTACAGGCAGTGCAAATTTATAAGAGGTAATGCAGAACCTTTCTAAAGTGGTTTTAATGGGTTAGCTTCTCAATGATTATATAAAACAGAATTTGTAGTCACACATCCTTGACAGTGCTTAGCATTATCAACCTTGACAAATTTGGCCAAGTATGGATACACACCATACATCATGCATACCACACCATACATCACTGGAGTTGACCAATGACTCTTTTCTTACCCACTGAAATTTGACTTGACCAAACCCTACCTTGACTTCATTCTTCACTTCAGACCCCTAAATTTTGGCATCTCCTCCAGTTACAGCAAACACTAAAGCACTGGGTGCGAGGCAGATCATTCTGGTTCCTCTATCCTAGACAGGCATCTACCTTATCATCCATTTCTGGACAATGTTACTAATGTTTTGTTCAAAATTATGGGGTACAACGTTTCCAATCTCTCTCTAAAACTGTAATGAAATGAAAAAATACTGTGTGCTTGCAAAACCAACCCGTAATTCCCAATATGTTTTGAGTTATTTAATCATTACAATTTTGAGTATAGGTTAGCTGTGATTAGCAATATTTTAAAGAGGGGCATTATTTTATCACGTTTAAGTTGAACAATTTGCCAAAATATCATTCCAGTAATCAGTTTAGAAACAGAGTTAAAGATCAAGTAATCAGTTTAGAAACAGAGTTAAAGATCAAGTTGTCTAACTCCTAACCCAATTGCTCTATTATAGAGTAGTATGACATAGAAGAATTTATTTTTATAGGCCATTGGTACATTTATTTAAAACTCATTTTAGATAGTGGGGAAACAATAGCAATGGAAATAAAATCAAATAATGGGAATCAGTATCCTCTTCTGACCAGAAAACAATTCCAGTAAATTTGTTTAGACAGAGAATTTTACGTGCATGCACCTACTATTTTTCTAGAAGAATAGAAAAATATGTGATAATTTTATTGGATGGAAAGAGAAAACATTGTAAGGATTTTGTTTTGAAGCATTTAATCTTCTCAAAATTGAGTAGTCTTATAATCACTTTGTCTTAAAACAAAATGAAACATGCAGGGGCTAGGATTGTGGCTCAGTGGCAGAGCACTTGCCTAGCACATGTGAGGCACTGGGATCAGTCCTCAGCTTGTATAAAAATAAACAAACAAAATAAAGGTACTGTCTCCAATTACATATAATATTTTAAATGAAATATACATCTCTGTGATGTATTCATTGAGTGACAGAATGAATATCCAAGGCCTTCTTACTATTCCAATTTAATTTCCAAAAGTAGACGCTAAACCAAATTGTTCAGAGTCAGACTTGGCCAAATTGTCAGCCAACTGCTTCCCAAAAAAACCTGTCTGAATTATCACTTCTGCTTCTCTTCAATGTTGGTTTTCTAATCTGGAACTCCATGCCGTCAACTGTGTTTATTTAAATTCTATCCACCTTTTTCTCTGCTCCAGGCTCAGCTAAAGTTGCCTCCTTTCAAAATCTTTCAGCTAACTTTATGCATGCCATTCCTGCACTGACATTTTCACAGCTTATTCCATCAATCTCTTCCCATATCACTGATAATTCCTTCAGAGTTTTAATTCTGTCCCACATATGTTCACAAGTCCAGTACTAAGAGAATCCCTGCAGGTAGCTGTTGATTTTTTAATAATACATTCTAGTATATGAAAGTTCATATCTAATGTCATAATTTTCTCATTATCTCTAGCATGTTTAAATATCACATATAAATTTAAACAAGTTTGTTCTTTAAGTGAAAACACATCACTCCTAAAATAAATTAACCAACCCATATTATTCACTACATTCATAAGAAAATAGGAGGTGTATGCATATAGCTTTTCAAAAAATAAAGAAGCTGGAAAGTTGGACAATATTTCTTCTTTTATTTTCCCTACTTTTTAAAAAGTTTTATGTACATACTGAAATAATTTTGAATGCCACCTGAATCTAATGAACCAAGCAGGAAAAGGACTTGGAATAGGCAGAATTCCCACTACACATAAATACAATAGAAAGTCCAAAAAAGACAAAATTAAAAATAAATATTTCTAAATGATGTTCACCTCATTTTTTTAAATCTGGAATTTATCTCATCATGTCAGTATGCTATTATACATTTGTTTATCCAGTTTTCATTTTTTACTATTTATACATCTTCCACATATAGGGTAGAAGTTTTGCAATTTTGAAATTCTATTCAAATACAATGTTAAAATATAAAAGCCTTATAGACTTTAGCTCTACATATATTTGAATTTGCTACAGGCCATGTAGTAATATTTTAGCATTGCCTGTACTTTCATAGTTTGTAACGTTTTTTCAAGACTACAGCAGATGAAAATATTTTAGAACAGAACCTCATCCAAAAATCTTCAAAAGTCCTAAGTCCCAGTTATATTCAACTCTGCAACTAAGGATAGTAAGAATTTTTCTCATATCTCTTGCATAAAGAACAGATACTTAATTTAACAGCATGGAGATTGTGGGCTTCTTAGATAGATTCAGGTAATTAACATTGATAGAAGAATCCGAACATTTTAGCAATGGCAGAACTAGTATCCAGGCTGATGGTGTTTCTCTTAGAGACAATAACTAGAAATGCTTCCTCAACTTAAACCAGGAATAATACAAAGCATATATGGTTATTTTGGATTATTTATTAGTGCTATTGTTTGGATATGAGATATACTCCCAAAGCTCCTGTGTTAGCAGGAAGGCTTAGAGGTGGACTGACTACATAACGAGAGCTATAACGTCATCAGTCCATCCTAGTTGGAATGTGCTAATTCTATGGTAACTGTGGGCAGGTAGGGCATGGCTGGAGGAGGTGGGTCGTCTGAGCAAGCCTGAGAGGGTTCACCTTCCCTGCATCCCTTCCCCTTACTCCCTCTCTATGCAGCCTGACCACTGTCAACAGAGCAGTGCTTCTTTGACAAGAACTTTCCTCGTGATGTTCTGCCTCACCTTGGGCCCAGAGCAATGGAGTGGGCCACCATGGACTGCACCTCTGAAATGTGAGTGAGAATAAAACTTTCTTCCTTTAAGGTGTTCTCGTTGGGTATTTCGGTTACAACAGCAAAAACCTGACTAACACAATTAAACACTATTTCATCATGGATGCCCCTCAGGATATGCAGTAGTTAAAAGGGGCTATAATATTAATGGCTGTTTTCTTGATGTTTAATTTACTATTTTAGAATGAGAGTATTTTAATATGAAATATAGAGTATAGAAATAGGATCGCATACATAGTGGAGAAAGAGAGGAACGCTAGGACAAAGTTTCTGACTCGAAGAAGGTATTCCTGATGGAGAGACTGAGTTCCTGTGGGAGAAGACTTCTGCCACTGAGGCAGGAGGCAAAAGCAAGATGCAATGAAGCAGTCACATCAGAGAAGGCATAAACGTATGATTAAAACTCACTCAAGGGATTCTATTTCCTGTATGATGCATTAAATAATCCCATGTACCCATATAAACCAAGCATATTCCTACCGCACAATGGTCCCTGAGGCTTCTTCCACAGGAAGCCTCCCCTCCCTGGATCTGCACGGAATGCAACCTCATCTCCTTTCTATCTCTATACGCATGTCAGATACCTTCCCTGACCATTCCATCCAAAGACACAGCAGTCATTCTCTATCCTCCATAGCTTGTTTTAACTTTTCACTAACTTGTCTTGAATAGCATGCTATTTATTTATTCGGCATAACTATCTGTGTGAGAGAATGGCACAGTACTAAGGACCACAGGCAGACAGCTCAGTAAATCTGTTGACTGAGTGGGGATATGAGTGGGTGAAGAGAGAGCTGGCACATCACTCTCTTCCCAACTGCTCAAACAGTTTGAGATGAAAATGTCTGCAAAGAGGACAAAATCAGTGTGGTCAGAGAGCCATTTCAGCCCTCCAAGCAATTATGGGTCCATCAAAGGTATCTGACGGTTTTGTGATTTTGTAGTTATTGTGGTGTCATCTTGAATGGTTCATTAATTTTTCTAGATACACTTTAATTATTTTGCCTAGTGATGAAAAGGCCAGAGTTGAGGAAAATAATATTAAGTAATTATAAAAATAGCATATATTAGATATTAAGTAACAGAAAAAAGGTGATATCATTGAGTAATATAATTTTTGAAAGGAGTGCAAATTAGGCACTGCCCTGTAGGAAATCATGACTTTTAGTTAAAACACAGGAAGATAATACTCTAGATTTAATAAAACAGTTGCAAATAAATTAGCCCATATATTAACAATGTGCTTTAATTGTAATTCTAATTTATTTTCATTACTGTTACCAGGAAAACAGAGGTGCTAATTTCTTTCATATTATGTGACAATTCAGAAGCCATAAAGTTCCAATTAGCTTAAGCATACAAACACACACAAATACACTGGTTCTACTCAATCAAAATTGAAATCTTTTAGAAAGTGAAATATACACACTGTGAAAGCATTTCCAACTATGGCAGTGCCCATAATGAACAATATATCAACATTTGGATTGTAAAACTTATCTAGGTAGGGTGGTTCCCATTCGTGTTCTTGACTCTTTTACATAAGTAAAAAATAAAATTTTATTTCCACCTCTTACTTTCATCCTAGTGAATTATAGATCAAATAGGAATACAAGCCATCTCACATTAGAAATAATAACATGGAATATTTTACCAGAATAGAAAGAAGAACCATGTTTGAAATTTCATGTTTTATAATAATAACAATTTTATCACACTCCAATATATTTTAGTAATATTCAAATACAAAGAAAATAGCTGGCAAAATAAGGTTCCTCTAGAGTATGTCAAGCTACTGTTCTTGCAAAATAAAGAATAAATAAAATATGCTCAGAACTGGTAAGTGGAATTCACAGAAGAAAGACTGGATATTGGAATTTACCTGCCACTTTACAGGAAAACACTTTGGCAAATATATCACATTTAGTGTATTAAAATGTATGTGAACAATGAGTAATGGCCAAATGAACACAGAATGAGGGAACGAAATAGAATTTCTAATACCAGACCCATTACAAGCTGAAGAGATGCAAAAATTGCTTGCTCCATTTCTTAATTTCTCAGAGGGCTGAACTAGAAGCTCACTAAGGGACCAGGGATGCACATACAGTCATATATTTTGGACCCTATGTGTAAGTACAGGAATATTACAAGTATGAGCTCCAAACTCTACTCAGTGATCTATAATTTTAAATGTCTTTCCTTTTTTCCAATTATTGCAATACCTTATCACCTATATTTAGAAATTTATCTAAATGATAGAAAACTGATTAAAGGAGACAGTGGTTCCAGAAATATATGCTTCTAACCACCAGCCTCTTTCTCTAAGGGGATGCAAAATCAGATTTTCCCAAGGTCATGGAGAAGTAAATGCTTTACTCGACACAAAGATGTCACATGCAAATGCACTCTTTATCTCAAATTGTTTTGAAAATCAATATGACTGTCTTGTTCATATGGTATATAATAATGTGATTTTTGTTCTGGAACACATATTATGCATCAAAGTCCCCACTTCTCTGTTAAAATACTGCATCTTGTATCTTGTAAAATCTTTGCTGATCCATGATTTGTCTATTCTGGAATACTATTGTAACAATTAAATGTGCAGAAACAAAATTACTAAAGCAATTATAGTCATGGAATAATAATAATACCATTTCCTTGAAAACAGTGCATATTTAGGTGGTCCAATCTAGAATAGATTTTCATCCTAATGATTAACTTATTTTAAGTAACCATATTAAACTGTAATTTAACAACTCTTTTACCTTCAGAGCCCTAAGGTTTGGCTAAATAACAACAGCTCATCAAACAGGACCATCTCACAACCAGGGTACCAAAATGTAATTTTGCTGTGCTTCAAACAACCAACAATATCTGGTTTTGATTATTTGTGAAAATTTAAGAAATAAGATATCTATATAATATTTGTCTCTAACCTATGGATTGAGATGATAGAAAATTGTTTCTAAATGACAATTTAAAATATATATATATAGAATTATTTTATTTTGCAAAGTACTTGAATAATGACAAAAACATTTGGCAAGCTGACATCCTCAACAGCTCTATTAAATATATTTAGCCAGAAGTATACAATGTGTTTTATTTACACACAGCATATGTACATATGTGTGCATGTATTTCCATGTATGAATAATGTCTATGTGGAAAAAGCCAGTATGATGATTCAGAAGCAAAGTAGTTCAGATGGACATGTGCTGCTTAGTGAAAATCAGAAGCTAAATTCCACAGGTCTTTTTCAGTAAGTGCATATGTATATAGCAGAATTTTTATGCATGAACACAGAAAACTATCTAAAATCATTTATAAAAAAGATTATGTGTAGCTCTGTCTACATGAATGAGCTTCATTTTCACTTAAATATATTCTGATTTTTCTTACATCATAATTTTAAGATACAAAAAATAAAGTCTCCAGAAAGACTACAAAGCACTTAGCAGAAAAGAAACCTAATAACTAAGCCACCAAACCACAAATAAAATGAAATGTATTGAAAAAGAACAAAATAGGAAAGTGAATATCTACAAGTATGTTATAGAAGCAGAAAATAAAGTGGTCATTTAGAGAAGTCTGTACTTAAAAATTCCTTTTCTCCAAGCCTGGCAGTGTGCAAGGTCAATTCTATTAATGCCTACAAATCAGATTAGAAAATTTAGTAGTATCAGCAATAACTGGCCACAATTACAATATTAAAATTAAGAAGTACGATTCTTAGAGTACTTTGTCATAGGAACAAAGGGGATGGATGTGCTCTCCTGGGAATAAAGAAGGCTGAAATGCTGCAATGCTGTTCTACAAGAGATCTCCACAGTATTTATTCCTTGAGGTTACTTTGGAACAGCATGCTTCAACAACAAGCACTATTAAAAATAGGTTCTATCCATTATATACTGAAAATCAACAAACTATTAAATATTCTGCCAAATAGCAAAACAAAGTCATGTCAAATAAACTAGGCATTGTACTTCAGCATGGGTATTTCTTGATTTTTAAATTAAAATAATTGGTAATAAATTATTTTTTTATATTGAAGATAGAGGTAGAGAAAGGCAGACAAGTTTTTATTTGCTCATGGTAAACAAATTGCATCTTCAGTTTTCACTGGATTAAGCTGACACATTTTTAATTAAATGGGAGTTTATAAAGTAGACTGTTTACTGTTGGTATTTAGCTCAGTATTTTATGTATAACTTTTTATAAATAAAAAAAATTTCATCACATTTTTTTCTGTAGGATGCAAAAGAAAGTGGTGGTGACTATAATTTATCATCTATTTGTCCAAATTAACAAGTGAATCTACTCATGGGGGCAGTATGTTGGTTGAGGGTATGCAAATTCTGGATTTGAGAGAACACTGGTGCCTATAACTGTGTCTCCCTGATTGCAAACCCAGGGGTTTCTGGAGTCAAGCAATCATCTTTGAACTTTGAGACACCATTGGTAGAAATGGAATCTCTAAGAGCCGGGAGTAATGACTTCTATAAAGGAGAAGGAGTGAGGAATGGGAAGAACTTGGTTCTGATTGAAGGCATCACCATTGGGACAATCAAGGTTAGTACTACATGCTATAGGCTTTGGAGTCAGATGCAAATATTAACCTGAGTCTGGAACTTGCTAGCTCTAATTACATGCAACTTTTGTAACCTTGCTAGTGCTCTAGTAATATGCTAATATTGATCTCATGGTGATGCTTATCTACTTGGATCTGAATGTTCATATTTCCTTCAAATTCATATGTTCAAACCTAATCACCAATGTTATGGAATTAGGAGGTGAGGCCTCATAAGGTGAATGAGATTCATGCTTTTATAAAAGTGGCCCGAGAGAGCTGTGTTGCCCTTTCCACCAGGTGAGGTTCCAAATATGCCAAGCAAATCAGGAAGCAGGCCTGCAACAAATGTTGAATCTACTGGCTTCTTTGTCCTGGACTTCCTGACTCCAGAATCATGAGAAACAAATGTCTGTTGTTTACATCCACTCCATTTAAGGCATTTTGTAATGGAACCCAGACATGCTAAGATATTGATAATGTGAGATAACTGAATAATAATTCAGAGGCTGGTACCCAGAGCTGTTGGCTAAAGACAGCTTTCATTACTGTGCTTAGCTCAAAAATGTCTTTATGTTTTGGTGAAAATTTTTAATGAATGTAACTCAAATATTTAATTATTTAGTTATAATAGCTCTAAAGTAAACATGTAAATGTGCTCTCACAGTGTAGACACAATCTGTAGCCTAAAAAAGTGACATAATAAACTCTCAATAAAAGATCAAGACATTACAATGAAATCATTTCTTTCACTAAGGTATGAATAATATCTGTCCAGAAATACCACAGTTAGGACCTTAAATTGCAAACCAACTTAGTAATATTTTAATACTAACAAACTCATAACTCACTAAGAATTACATAGACTTCAAATGTTAAAGTGTGATGATCTTTAAGATATTTGGTATGAAAAATCCATCCATACAACAATAAGATAACTCCAACAGTCAAAATTACCTTCTGGCTTTTAACTTTTTTTGTGTCCAAAACCATTTTCTATCTCTATATATCACTCCACTGAGACTGTATATTTACCATTTTTCCAAATAGCACATGAGCTTTTCGAATGAGCTGCCATGTGTAGCAGTCCTCTTTGCCAAGAGTTAGAACAATTAGCAACATTATCCCTGGTTAAGTAGCTCACAAACCAGGAGGATACAATTTTATAAAGGACTTGATATCCTATATTATTATAATAGACACAACACTTGAAGGAAATGTGAATTTTTTTCCTTTGAAGAATCATCCCATTGAGTATAAAATACTATTAAATTTGTTATTCTGGAGTCAGAAAATGAAAGAATTTCTCCACATTTCCAACTTACTTTATGGCAGTGTTACATTGCATTTTGATAATATTTTACATCTAAGCCATGTTTCTAGTAATGTTTGCACATTATACTTAATAGTTAATGAATATGTCAATGATGAACATCTAAGCTGAATTAAAATTAACAATACAGTAACTTTTTACTATCAAGTTGGTCTCTACACACCATCAAGTCCTATTGTTCACAACAGGTTTTGTCACCTTGCCATACAATACAAGAAAAAAAAAACAACACAATCAAGAATCACATTATACTTTACAATATTTTAAAGGTATATGATTATTGTGCAGATATATGCTTGAAGACAATGAATTTAGACTTATCATTCACCATTTACCCTGTAGCCAGCTAAACATCTAGGTTGGATCTTTAATAAATAAGAGACTCCAATGAATACACTAAATGTGATATTATGACTTACTTGTCAAATGAATTTTAATTACCCATCAAATATAAAAATAACACTTTAAATTTCTGAATTCTTTGACTTTTCTGATCAATATAGTAATTGCAATTGTATTTCTTTATTATCCTCTTCTCTCTAACACCTGCTTTAAAAGTCATTGTTTCCTTATAGAGGCTAGGTGAGTTTATATGTGTGTGTGTGTGCACGTGAATGCTCATGGAAAGAGAGAGAGAGAGAGAGAGAGAGAGAGAGAGAGAGAGAGAGAGAGAAAGAGAGAGAGATGCTAAGGATTAAGTGCTGAACTTCGATGCAGAAAAACAGCCCATTTCTAATACCTAGGTTTCAGATCCTCTGGGATTAAATATAGTAGGATTATAGTGTGATTACAATGCATTCTGGTGAAGACAGTTGACTTTCTTAATAAGCAATTTAACCTGAGTCAATCATTCATTCCTTAAAATAAGGTTCATGCTGGCAAATTACACTGTTCAGTTCAGGAACCTGAGCTTTCTATTTTCTGATAAAGGTACTTTGTTGAATGTTATGACAGAGGAACTATTTGAGTTATAATAAATATAATAAAACTGCATTTTGTGCATTAATTCTAGCCCTCTATTTTTTAAAACAAGTGACTATGCAGTCATTATTGTGTGACATGTATGTTTTGTGTGACTATGTATGTTTAAGTGACTTTATATATAATCATTATTATTATGAAGCTCAGCATACACCCTGCTTTAAAGGCCTTTTTCAGATGCCTAAATGAAATAACAATTAAGATTGTCCCCAGGTTTTAAAAACAAAGAAAATTCTTCTGTAATAAGAAATGTTATTACCTTAATGAAAATTCATTGACTTGCATATCACAAGTTTTTTTTTTGAGATTTTCCAGAGAAAATTTATTTATAATCAAAGAGTTAGTAAGTATTTATCTAATGGACCATGAAAAAAAAAGTTTGGCTTTTATAACATGATTTTCCCCATATGCAATGTGATTCACTAATGTATAGAAACAAGCTGTGCATAAAAATGTAGCTATCTGTGGGATACTTTTGAAAGAAAGAAAAAAGCAACAAGTATGTTTTCTGCCATCCTTGAAATAAATTAGAAAATTAAAAGCTTGCATAATAAATATTTCCAAGTGAACAATACTTCGATAATAATTGTTTAATAAGAATTTGTCAAAGTGATGAACAAAAATCTGAGAGATGTTTAAATCTTTATACAATGATCACAATGTTTTCATAGAATTTGTTTAGATATACTATTTGCTGAATGTATAAAAGAAACACTTATTTTCCTATTATTATAGTTACTTCCTATTAATATATTTTATGTATTTTTCATGCATGTATAAAAATGATTTCCTCCTAGGACAGACCTAGGATAAGATTTGCCATCAGTTATGTACCTGGTTCAAACTTAAATGTTTCTCTCTCTCTCTCTTTTTTTTTTTGGTTTGGTTGAACTACTGAGCCAAAACAGCTCTTTTTACTTTCTGTTTTTAGATGGGGCCTCACTAAGTTGCTGAGGCTGGCTTTGAACTTGCACTACCCTCTCCTCAGCCTCCCTAGCCACTGGGATTATAGGCATGTACCACAGTGACAACTAACTCAAAGTTAAATCTTTTTTCATACAAGTTGAAAACATTGAGTGCCCTTGAAACCAGCATGGGTAGGAATCATTAGTTATGTCACTTCAATTTTAGTATAACTTCAACGTTAAGGGTTCGGAAGGTCACTACCCTGGTTCAAGTGTGTCTCTCCAAGTTTCATGTGCTGGAAGCTTGGTCCCCAGTGTAATAATATTGAGGAGTGGTGGATCTTGAGGAGTGGTGGATCTTGAGGAGTGGGTCTAGTGGACGGTGATTAGATCATAGGGGATCACCTTTGGAGGGAATTAGGTTAGTTATTCCAGGACTGAGTGGGTTCTCATGAGAGCAGGTTGTGTCAAAGCACCACCTTTGCAGACAATATAAAGTAAGGTGTATAAAGTAAGGGCAGCCTGTAAGACTGGTCACTTCTGTGTGTACGCAGCCATTTTCCTCTGCCTCTCTGCTATGCAGTAATATAGCCAGGGGCCTCCCCAGATGCTGGGCCCTAATGTCTAGACCCTCCAAACACCAGAACCAGGAGCAGATGAACATATTTCTTTATAAAGTACTCAACCTTAGATATTTTCCACAACAATACAAAATGTACTAAGGCAATTACTTTTTAAAAAAATTAAAAAATTAACAAAGATTTGTATTCCTTATGAAATAGAGATATCCACTTAGTTTACCAAATGTATCAAGAAATATGAACTTTTATACAATTTTCTGATGGTTCATAAAACTTTCTCTTAAGTAGAGTTTGCCAACAACTATCTTAGATAGATGTCATCTTCATTTAAAATCTACAAGATCAGAAAGAGGATATAGAAAGACAGGAGTCTTTCTGTATCTGTGATCAATAAAATGCAAGGAATGATAAAGTTCACCAAGGAAGCCTCTCTGTTTACTCCTAAGGAAATCCAAGTTTCTAATTCTTCAATGGTCTGAGTGATTCACGGTGAGACAGGTCTATAACTTACATCTCATAAACAGTGTTTGTTGTATTGTTTTTCTTCTTTTATTGTATTGCTTCAAATCCAATATCAAAAGATGTGTGTTTTGAAGTGGATAGCAGTGTACAGGGACTTCTCCAGAAGATGGTGTTGTGTAAAATAGAATAAAGGAAAAATAAGTAAGTAAAGGAACATACTAGGAGTAATTGTATGCACTGCGTTTACATATTAATATAGTCTGAAGGTCTTTATCTATAATCTTCTTCAACACAAGTAATCTAAAAGCATAATGTGGTCTAAAAGATTCTGTCATTTGCCTATTTGGTTATTATAATGAAAAGTACTTCAACTTCATGCAAAATTATTTAACATATGCTTATACAAGTAATAGTTAAAAGATCAATTTTAAAATTTTGAAATGGTTAGAGATTAATAATAAAACCCATTAAAAGCAATATATAGAATCAGAAAAACAAGATTCACAGCAGAGGCATACACTAAACTCCCAGAAATACAGCTAGATTACCTCATGCCCGTGCTTAATAAGGAAGAATATCATAAAAGCAAAATGGATTCACAGTTCTACAAAATGGGTCAAAAATTCGTTGACAATCTATGGAGCTGGGACAAACTATATTAGAAGGAAGTTACACAGAGATCCACACACCATTTCCAGGAAAGTTCGGAAAACATTTAATCAACAGGAAGGATAAAGGGAGGGTGGATATGGGGTATCAAAAGGCAGTGAGATAGAAGGAATAAGTTTTAATGTTCTATAGCACAGGAGGGCAACTAAAGTTTACAACAAATTATGATACATTTTATCAAGAACTTGTAAATTATATTAGTTCCCAAAACAATTATAGATGTTTAAGGAAATGGAAATGTTGCTCACCCTGATATGGTTTATATACATTGTGGACATGTACTAAATAAAATATGTATAATTCTATGTCAAAATAGATTTTAAAACAAAAACTCAATAGCCACCAGAACCTGTCTTCCTCTTGGTCCTGGACACACAGCTGGACTACGTTTCTCAGTCTCCCCTGCAGCTAGCTATGGTCCTATGGCTGAGTTTGGTCAGCGGATATGACTGGGAGTGTTTCCTGTCACTCCCGTGCTTGTAGAGAGCCCTGCTATGGATTGGTATCTTCTGCCAGAAGGAAGGAAAAAGCAAAAATACCTTAGATAGCATTTCTCAGAACCTGCATGCCACCATTAATACCTTCCCCAAGGAGTCTTTTTAGATATATTTTTCCCTAATCCTCCCTCCCAGTGAAGTTTTGATATTGTGGATACATTTTATAGTTATTGTATATCGTTATTTACATTTCATGGTCCTTCAGAGGACCATGAACTATAGTGATATCTAAAACTGTTTTGGCCTTCCCTAGGGGAACACAGTTTTTACACGACAGAATGATGTGGCCCATGTGGAGAATGTGAACCCTAGGAGTATTCAAAGGACAAAATATAAGGCTTCAGGGTCACAGCGTGTTGTGTGAATATGGTATAAATAAAATAAGCTGAGTCAGTGCACATTTAGCCTAACCTAAGTAACATGTACTTAACACAAATGACTTAAAAAGTATTAATGTAAAATTAAACAAATGCTTTGCCTGCATATTCTCTAGCTAAAGAAATCAATAGTTGGCCAAAGTTAATCTGTAAAGTCCCAATTATAGAAAACCAGATAAGTAATTTCTCTGGATAATATATAATAATGGTTCACAAATTATATCTGCCATGAAAAGAAATAATGTCAGACTGTGATGTCATTATGCTGTAAGCTTATCCACTCAGTCATAGAATTTCTTCCCAAACAAACCTAAGGGTTGGGTGGGGAGGGGGTGTCATTGTAATTCAGTGCTTAATTACTGCCCTACTTCCCATATTCTCATTCTCTCACCTTTCTCAGAGCTATCTCTATGATAAACCCATCAGTATATCATAGAATACTCATAGACTGGCTACTTTTTATTTAAAACACTTTAAACATAGTACTAAATATATTCTGCAATCCATTAGTCCATTTTGCATTTTCTCAAATATACAGAGGCTTAACAAAGTGAAATCAAGTGAGAATCCTTCAGGTTCAATAAAATGGAGTTAATTATTTAATATTTATTAATTTTGAAATATAAAAAAATGCTATATAAAATATAGCCAAAAAATGCTAAATAGATTTAGGTCAAACAAATGCAAAATAATCTGTAATAATCATTATCACTTTCAATTTTAAGCTAAATGATAACATAATAAATAATACCTACATACAAATTTCTCATTGTTACATTTAAGTAGGTAATAAAATATTACATATTAGTTTTATTACTTTAACAACTAAAATGTCATTAAACTTTTTCTCCAGTTATTTTAATTTTTCAAATATATATACAACTTAAGATTCATATGGAATTTTGTCAACTAATGATAATTTATGTATTTTTTTACCTGAAGGAGAAGAGTGGCTTATTTCGAAATTCTAGTCTTCTTGGTTATACAAAACACTTTCAGCCTAATTGTATGTGCCACTAAGCAACAAAAATACCCATAAAGAATTTGTGTTATGACAAAGAAAATTAGGATACCCTAAAAAACAAAATGTAAAAACTACCTTAAATTTTATAGTGACCACATCATTGAGCTGTATCTAAATTTATTAATCATACCTCATTCCGAGTAAAGAATAACAAATGAATTTCAAGTGCTCCTTTCATAATAATAGCAGTGTTTTCCAGCATGCAAAATAAGGTAGTCTTTAAATAAAGCATCTATTTACTTTAAAAACGTGTACGTGGGTGTGTAATTTTCTGATCTTACAATTGCTATAGGTTTCTCAACTTTGTAAATAATTCCTGTTTACAGTTTAACCAGTCCTTTCTGTTACAATATCCTTCTAAATAGTCAGAGGGTCATTTGTGGGATATGGAAAATTAAAGCAACCACCTAAACTTCCAAGTGATTTTCAGAAGAAATCTTTCAGTCAGTGCCAATATGTTTGATCCTCATATTTATACAATTCATAAGTTATGGGAAATAGCTTACATGTTTCCTTTCTGTCTCCAAATACTTCCAATCTCTTAGTTACCTGCAATTATATGATACTCCTCTTTTCCGGAGTGTTGACCATGCATTCTGTTATTCTCTGTCTTGGTTACAATTATATCACCAGAAGCAGGGAAAGTGGTAGGTACTATTTGACTTTCAAAAAAGTCTAGTTAACTTATGGGTTAAATGCATTAACTATGTGTATCATATTTTGTGTGATTATTGATGTTTAAATCTATAAACCACATGTCAACATGTTTTTGAGGATTATTTTGCTACTCCTCAGGTAGGAAAATTTCTACCCAATAGGGTACCATATGTGGAATAAAATATACACGTTATATGAATACAAGAAATAGGGGGATATAGAAACTGTTGAGCATTCAATTCAAACTCCACTGGAAAGAAAGTTTTTCTCACTAACAAAGTATTCTCTGTACCTCCCAGAGGTTGTTCCTGTCCTAACTGGTTTCAGGATATTTAATGTATGAATGCTTAAGTAATTGAAAGAGATAATGATGTGCCATGCATTATCAATGTGTTATAGACATTATCTTATTTTATTTTATTTTCATAGTATCTTTTGAGGATTCTTAATCAAGAATCTAGAACTTAATGTTGTTTTAAAACCCTATCTAGATTGTAGAACCTATGAAGTCCACTCTCTTGTGAATTACTTTTCTTTCTATTTCACACACTAACTCCATTTATCTTAGACTCTAATATTTCAAGATGGTATTATCAGTTGACGTTTCAAGCAAAATCTAGACTTTGGCTCATTTTATATGGACTTTTTGTAAATCATTGATTATATCATCTGACTTCTAAAACTTGCTAAAAATAAGCTAAATTTAGTATTTTTCTGATTCATCTATACCAGATCTTCCAATTATAGCTCAAGGTAATTATTTATCATTTTTTTTACTTAGAATCAAATATCTATTACTGTATTTTACTAAATAAATATTTCGTAAAAAAACTTTAAACACAAATTAAATGTGAAAATCCAAGTAGTGAAAAATCATGTCAAAAGTGAAATTCATCTTCAAAAAAACAGAGTAAGAAAAGCAATTCCACAAAAATATTTATTAGATAATATTATATTCATAGTAAAAGCAACTTATGTTAATAATGGCAATAATATTCACTTTGGAAATATTTTAATAATTTCATTGGTACTCATGACTTTTAATGTATGTGAAATAATACTCAATCATCTCATAACTTCAAATCAAATTAACACGTACATTTATTATAGTGGTTTCTAAAAGAGAATTATGTTCTATTTAACTTTTAACTCTTTTAAATGAGATCAGTATTTTAAAAATAGATACCAGGAACAAGTCAAAGTAAAAAAGCTAATAGAAATTTTCAATTCTATCTTCCCCTAATGGATGTTTCATAAATTATTACAGATGCTTTATCTTGTAATATCATTCATCATGGCTGGTATAAAGCCATTAGGCAGTTTCAAAGGCAGAAACAGTGATTAACATAAAATTATAAATATTGAGACTATATTTGGTTAAACAGCTTAAAACACTTTAAAATATGTTTATATTTTCTCCTGGTTATCTTCCAGTTTAAATTTTGAAACTTTCTAACCCTAAAAATAATCTTCATTATTACTATAATGGCAAATAGTATCATAAGAACCAATATATAACCATGAGTTATTCCTCTACTACCTTCCTCACTAAATGGTACAAATGCCATCAAATCTCCATCCTGGGTTACTTGTTATCCTCAGCCCAATTTTCCAGTGGGCAGAATGACCACTGGTGAATATGATTAAGAGATAACTGTAGGGTGTCCTCAGTTATGAATCAAGGCATTATTGTCTCAGAGTAACCTTGTCCTTCCACTTCCAAATCTCAATACTGCTCATCTGAATTAGTATCCACACATAAACAAATGCAAGATGATCATTTATGTTATAGCTTGGAAAAGCAATGCCATATAGTATGCATCTAGGAAATGAGAGGTAAAAGCTGTTAACATTGTAAGAGAGCACCAACTTTGTGGTCAAGAACAACACCAAGAAACGGAGATGAAAAACACTGAATCAAAATGCTTACCTGGTACCACGTTTTCAGTGACATCGCCCTCCCACTGAATGATTTGACAAGTAATCAAGCTGCTGTGGTTCTCAGTCCTTCTTATATTACCCCAGCAGGCCATATTGATTTAATCAGACTATATAGGGTGTGGCATCTAACTATTTATTAATAATTTCTCCAAGTGATTTTAAGAAGCAGCTAGGGTCAAGAATTGTAGGATTAAATATAATTTTCTCCACAGATACTCTGAATGTGTCCATAGGCCCCACTATAGCCCTGCCCATTCAGCAGGTTAGGGCTAAAGACCAATGACCTGTGTGTAACAAGTCTGAATGATTGTGACAACCCACTAACACTTGAGAATCATTGGCACGAGTAAAGGTGCTCATACCACTCAATAAACTTTGTCAGTACTGCACCACAACCTTGAGTGAGGTCTGGCATGTGCTTGCATGTGAAGAAGTGGGGTCAAAGAAAGAAAGGTATGTGGGGGGCCTGTGAAGAAGAATTGCTGGACCTCCCCAAGACTTCCATGGAGATTTTCTTGCCAATTTGAAAAGCAGTATGTCCAGAGTGCTTTAATGCTGCACTTGTTTTGGTATCTCCAACAAAATCAGGGTACATATGGTATGTAAGGAGAGGCAGATATGACCTCACAGAATGAGAAATTTTGATACAAATTTTAATAAAATAGGTATTTCAGAAACTTCACTCCTAACAGAGTTCCTTGGTTGGAAATGATGTCACTTACAGCAATAAACATGCAACAAAATGAGCACTTCGTGGAGGTAGCTCTGGGACAAACAGCAAATTTTGCTGGTGATGGTCACAGATTGCTTTTGTAGTTAGTAAATTAAAAATAATCCCCAAGTATCTACATATCCATTATCATAAATCCATCTATTGCAAAGGCAGGCTTGCTATGGCCAGAGTGTAATTCAGTCTATGTTGGTGGTTACTCATGTGTGATATTGTTTTTAGATGATATAAGAATGATAAGCTTAATGCAATTCTGTTACCAGGGTCACCCCTAACACTTTAATTTTTGGTTCACAGGATGGCAGTTTGATTCAAACAATGCTTTCTTCAATGTGCAGTGCAAATCTGTGTTTGAATGGAGAATGGTTTGCTTATTGCTGTTACTCAGGCTTGTAGAATCACAGGTTTCTCTTCTCGGGATGGGGATTATAAAAATACCTATCTAAGAATACTTTTATATGGTCTCATGTCTGTAGCATACCTGACAGAAGGCATTGAACATGCTGTGTGCACAATTCATAGGAACTATTTTCTTATTAAATAATGTTATTTAATATTATGCAATTAGTTGCTAAATAAAACAATTAAATCATCATTTTAGCATCTACATAGTTTTGCATTATTTGCATAGATATTGTATTACAGTTATTTAAATGTATAGAAATTTTTATACCCTGATTTCTGTATTGCCCAATAAAAATACATTTTATATAGTTTTGTATACATACAAAATGTACTGTTTTATGCCTATGAAATTTATCTAGGAATTCAATAAATTATTAAATAATAATTCTGGTAAGTATTTATTAAAGTGGGACACACTGGAAAAAAAAGATAAACAAAATAGTATGTGTGTCTCTGTGCATATATTTTAATTTATCAGATGCTTCATATTCCTTTCTTTGTAGTAGAAGGTAATATGGCAGATGAATGGAACATGGAATTTTGAATCATATTGATTCATTCAATTTGACATAAAGGCTATTTCTTGGTTTCAAGCCATATGCAAAAGCAAGAGATTGGAAGACTTAGCAGTGTCAGGGTTGAACAAGTTACTAAACCTCTCTGACTTTAGAGTCAGAAAGCTTAGGCTTCTGTTTGTAAAATGCCAATAATAAATCTACATCTTAAGGTTTTTGTTAACACAAACTCAAATAGGCCAATATAATGATGCATAGTAGGTGCTTAGCAAATAACTTTTCTCCCTTGGGAATCTTAGCAGTGTCCCAGCTCCATGATCCTGCCACCTGGGTGCAAGAGAGTTATGGGTTTGGGTATATAGACAATGTGTCCATGAAGGAGTAGCCCATGAGAGTAGCATTCCTGACACCTGTTAGAAAGCACCTGAGAAGTTGTAAGGAGAGAGGGATGATTAATATTCACTACTGGAGCCTAGAGAAACCATCACCTGTTTACCTGAGTCCAGAAGCAGCACAGTTTGTCTTCCCATCTTGGTCCTCCAGGAACAGAAAAGTCCAGGTAGTCATGGCTGAGTCCCCTGAGCCTGAGGCCATCAACCACAGTTCATGAAGGTGAAGTGGCTCTGTGCATGCTCAAACACCCTGAAGGGCAAGCTTACTTCATTCAAACTGATAAAAATTCAAATGTGCCAGGCTTGGTTGCCCACGCCTATAATCTCAGTGGCTCAGGAGGCTGACACAGGAGGACTGTGAGTCCAAAGCCAGCCTTGGCAAAAGTAAGGTACTAAGTAACTCAGTGAGACCTTGTCTCTAAATAAAAATACAAAATAGGGCTGGGGATGTGGCTCAGTGATCGATGCCTCTGAGTTCACTTCCCAGTATCCGCCACCAAAAAAAAAAAAAAAAAAATTCAAATGCTTCATCTGGCATTTGCCTTTAGTTTATGCAGCATGGTTGGTTATTGAAGACACAAATATTTGGTGATATTGTTTATGTGGCTTACCAAACCAATGTAATACTGATGCAAAACAATAAGTCCTAAGCAATAGTAATCTATACCCCTAGTGAGACATCACAAGCCCTTCGAGTTCAACAGCCCTTGTATACGTTGTAATGAACATTCCATAGAACTACATTCTCAAATGAGCAGGGAGGAGGATGTACAGCCACCCACACTTCCCAATGCAACTGACTTAATGCAGGCCAGGTGGAAAGTGCACCTGTACCTGCTCATCTGCAATAATACCTTTACTCTGTTCTGGGACTTATCCAGTAAGCCAAGTATGGAACCCTGACTGCATAGCTGACGTCAACAATGCCAGCTGGACTCAGCCTTCGGATTGGAATTCTGTTAAAATATCATCAATGAAGTATGATTTAGACAAAAGGACTAGAATTGGTTACAGCCTCTATCAGAATATTAAATCTAAGTTGCAGAGTAATGACATCATATTAGTTGTTGTTCTAGTTGCAAATGTATGACAAACATTGGTTTAAACAAAATAAATTTATTCTTTGGGGAGCTGGAGATCAGATATCTGCCATGGCTCTTACTTGTTAGAACTGCATTTTTTTTTCTCTATAGGCTCTAAAGGATATTCAATTTCTTCAATCATTCAGATTGTTGGCAGAAATTAGGGCCTTGTGTTCAAAGGGCCAATGTCTGCATTTTTTTTTTCTGGCTGTCAGCTATTAGTCTTGGTCAGTTTATAAAAGCTGCCTGAATTCCTTGGCTCATGCCTACTTCCCCCATCTTAAGAGGTAGCAACAGCAGATAGAGTCCATCTCATGCTAAAAGCTCTGACCAAATTTTCTGTTTGGCTTTCTCACTTTTCAGGACCATGTGATTACATTCGTCTCAAGGAGATAAACCAGAAAAATCTTCATATTCAGCTATTTGTTTAGTTTTGTGGTGCTGGAAATAGAACTGTGCTAATACTAGGCAAGCATTCTACCAATGAGCGGCATTCCCAGCCCAATTTCCCTATTTAATATCAGCTGATTAGCATACTCTGGTCCACCTGCAAAACATCTTGAATTATAAAAAAATAATAATAACACATTCACAATTTCCTGGGACTGAGGTATAAAAGTCTTCAAGAGCCATTATTCTATCTAGCATAGATATGCAGATATAAAATTTTAAATTCAACCAAGAATATGTAGTACAAACAGGTGGATTCTTGGAAAAGGAAGTTCACCATGGCCCTGACATCTCTACTTGTTATTGTTGCCAGTGCTGTCAGTCATGTAGGTAGTTAGGGATCAAGGTAACCATATAATGATCTCTTTAGAAACTCTCGGTCTCTGGATGAGTGCAACTTGTTCAGTTGTATGGATATTTGAAATGTTTAGTTGAAATTTAAGGCCCTGAATAGTGCTATACTTTGGCAGAGGGATCTACCTTTGTTCTACAGACCACTTCTTGGGATTTGGGAACAAGTAAACAGGTCTACCATGTTGTTGAATCTCTTTTTTTACTATCCTACAATATTCCTGCCCTGGTTCGTTGTTTACCTTTGGCACTTACGTAGTGTGGCAAACCAGCCTCATACTTGCTTAATCACTGAATAGGTTGAATTGTTTCCTTGTTAAAATGTACCCAAGCCCTAATCCCAGTAACTATGAATATGATCTTATTTGGAAGCAAAGTCTCAAAAGACATAATCAAGAGTCTTGTGGTGAGATCTTGGATTGAGAATGGGCCCTAAATTCACTGATTGATACACTTCTATGAGTAAAGAAAGGGGGATTTGATAAGCACAAAAACAGAGATGACAGAGATAGGGAGATGAAGGCAAAGATTAGAGTGCTGTTGCCAGAAATCCAGGAATAACAGGAGGGGCCAGAAGCTGCAGGAGACAAGGGAGGGTTCTGGCAAGTACCTTTGGTAAAAGTACATAAGAATAAGAAAGCTGTATTTCTCTCTCCTAGGCATGTTCACATAGGAGCCTGGATTCCTACTAAAGATTAGAAGTGTGTTCAATATAAGAAAGTTTCATTCTCTCTTCTATTGCATATACTCCTTCTAAATATTTACATATATGCTGAATAACAAAGCTTCACTATCTCTTTAAATACAGTAAGTACTGGGAACTAGTGGTTGGTGAAATTAATATGCCATTTACAAAAATAAATATAATATTTATGAATAGTACATATCACAAGATACTTCTCCCTAAAACAGACATAAGGGGTAAACTCTAAAGTGTTTTAAGGACTACTTTTCTGGAGCACAGACATGCAAGAAGTTCTCCATGATTCACATGAGCTGTAAGCACACTGCACGTGGAGCCACGATGACACCCAGTCCCGTTCTCCATACACACAAATCAGGTCTGGTGTTTAAGAGATAAATACTGAGAAACACAACTTTTGGGGCAGGAGTCCCCTGTGTTTCTCCTTTGCTAGCAAAGCAATAAACCTTCTCCTTTTTCTTCAAAACCATGTCCTCATAATTGGATTGACATCAGGGACAAGGACCAAGCAAGCTTTTCACAACAAATTTGGTACCCTGGGTAGAACCCAAGAGCAGCCCCCACTCCAGCTTTCTTGGGTAGTCCTGACTTTCTAAGGAACCCCACTTCCATGCTGAAGATGCAAGATGGCTGGCAAACTTGTTGAGAGCCAACTGCAGGAAAGTTAGGAGATGGGTGAGTTGCTTTTTTTTTTTTTTTTTTTTTTCTTCAGGAAAAACTAGAGTAGCTGTTTCTGTGAGTTAAAGAGAGGGACTGAGGGACCATCCCAACAGCTGCTGAAGCTCCTTTTGCTTCAGGGAACTCCTGCCTTCTCTCCCTGAATGGTACAGAAAGCTCCACAGTGGTCCACTTTGAGAAAAACGAAACTGAACTCAAGCCTCACACCCCTGGCTCTCTGGGAGGTCCCCTGGTGTGCACACTGAGACCCTTGATTCCACACATCTGGTTCCTCTTTATGTGAACATCTGTGTCACTACTGGTAAAGGAGTCATGGTTAAGAGGGACTAAAAAACCTAGGGGTATTTACTCCCTTCTGATCTGTTTTCATCTGTTTGTTGGCCTTGGGTTTGGGAATTCCCTCTGGCTGGCTGGCTGTGTTTTTGTTTGTCTGTATATATTATCGCCCCTTTTAAGACATGGCCAATTCTGCGTTGATCCTATAGGTAGTCTCATGGGAAAGATCTTGGCTGGTCAATTTAAAGGTTCCCATCTCTTGGCCAAGGTTTTGGGTCTCCTCTCTGGTTGTCTCTGTATTTGATTTTTGTACGATCTTACAATTAGAGTTAGTCTGTTAGAAGTAAAGTAAGTTGAAGGGCCACCTATTTTATAAGCCTAAGATAACATTTTACTGTAATGATCTGGCTTTTGAATAGCTTTCTGAATTATTATACAATCTTGCAGTTAGAATTGGTCTGTCAAATTTGAAGTAAGTGGAAGAAATTTGTATGTGTAGATCTGTCTGTTTTAAAGATTCCCATCTATCAACCCTGGTTTCTGTGATCCTCTTTTTTTTTTTTGTATCTGTTACTGATCTTTTAAGACAAGGGCCATGTTGTGTTGATTTTATCCATAATCTCTAGAGCAGAGAAATCTTGGCTGAATGGGTCACATATTGCTATAAGTCTGTCTAAGAAAAAGATGGTATACTATAACACAATCTTGCCTTTGAATGGTTTTTCTACATCCTTATACAATCTTGACATTGAGATTGGTCAGGGCTAAAGTATATAAAAAAGATTCTATATGTAGAGATATTTATGCAGTTGTATGATAAGGGTCGGAACCATCAGGAAATAAGTTGAAAGTGCCAAAAGACACTGCCTCTGGTGTGCAAGGATAGCAGCACACCAGAAGAAAGAGTTAACAAGATTTATATCTTTTAAACCCAGTCCTGGCACTCCCAGCACTGCTTCTTAGCCTGGCCTCAGGCAGCTACAGATCATCTTACTGTGTGGTCAAGGACACTATCCCTAAACTGGGAAAATTCCCAGAAAAGAAGCCTAGGCCATAGAAAAATGGCCAAAGAGAACCTCTGCCCTGCCTTCCAGCCCCTTTTGCTCATGGAGGGTGGAGGCTGCTGGCCAAAAAAGATGTGGCACTAGGTTTCAGCACTGTTTATGACCTGAGGACAGGAATACTTTCCCCTTTTAAGATCTGACAGGACACCCAGCTTGGCCAGGGGAAAATCAGTTCTTGCGATCCATCACTGGGGAAAGCAGTTCTTACTATAAAAGTACCCCATCAAGCTAAATGCATGGGGAGACTGGCAGAATTAACAATGGCACTCAAAAAAGAAAAAGATAAACGAAGGCAAACCCTTGTCTCTGCAAAGGTATCTTCAAGGAAGCCTAAAGAAAAAAGGAGGAAAGGGCCTCTTCCATTACATATCAATACGCAGAGTATAAGAAAAAAAAACCCAAAAGGAGACTTTGGGTAAAATTGACAGTGGAGAACTCATTTAAAGTTGATGGAATTGTGATAATGATAAGACAGACAGGTCAGGCTAAAAAATATCCTGTACTCCAACCCCTTGACTGCCACCTGAGAGAGAAAAGATAAAGACCATTTTTGTATATGGCAGATTTTCCAAACCTCTCCTTGGGATGAAATTTGTTTTGTAAATTACATTTGCAGATAAAATTCATAAGGAATAATTCAGAATATGAATTTAAGAAAGGGTGGGAAACTAAAAAAGAAAAAAAAATTATAGGTATGGAAATACTTTAGAATGTAAAATTAGAAGGTAAAAGAAATGTCTCTGGATAAGAAACTATTTTTGTCTGACAAAGTAATATTCTTGTGCTAAAGTCCAATATAAAAGGAAACAAAACTAAGGATGTAAAGAAGTTGTGAATGTTTAAGGAAATAAGTCGCAGACAGTTTGTGGAAGGTAAATCTCAGAAAGTTTGTGATTGTGATTAAATTGGCTATAATTAGCACAGTCAATTAAAGTTATTTGAACTTTAATGAACTAATATGAAGCAAAGTCTGAAACATATATCTTCTCTTACCCATCAGGATAATTTTTCTGTATTTTTTAGGTTTTATTACTTGGGGAAACTAAGTCTTAAAGGCATTAGGATTTGTACCTGTTTTAAAGTCTTAAATGATTACTTTGTAATTGGTTAAACTAACAAAGGTTATTTAGATTATAATAATATAAATGACAATCTAAATATATGTGATTAGGTATATGTATGCATCTGAGAATTATTATCTAAGGCTTTTGTAAGTATTATGTAAAAGTTTATAAAGTGAAAGTTTATGTAATTTTACTGGCAAGATAACTAATAAACACTTTTGTACATTGTATCTGACATAGATGGGCCACACTATCATTTGAAGACCTGTTTTACATCTGTTTGCTTTGATTAAGTCAATTTCTGATGATTAACAATTTCTTAAATTTATGAGTTTTAAGGCTATCCTTTATTTTTTCCTAATCCATGCAGATTTGTGATTATCGTTACTGTATACTATGGATTCAAAATTGTACTTTAAAAGTTAACATTAGTTAAATGTAAAGCTTAGGAGAGGACTTTGCCAAGTTGATGTTCTCCAAACTAAAATTATCAGTAGTAATAGTCTCAGATTTGTATAGAAATAATAAATTTGGTTGATACTTATTCATGTTATTTGATGTTTTATAGCTGGACAAAGTAACCTGTTGTCAGTATGTTATATATACAATTTTGTATTACTCTTCACCCTGTATTAGGAATTTAAATGTATTTTTGGAAGGTAATAAGGACAGCCTGATCTATTTAAAGGTGACATTATAAAACATGGAAGCATTTTACCACCTTTTCCACAAAAAAGCCTTTGTTGGTTTCATATTTTGATATAATGTTGTATTGTGTTATTTGTCAAGAGCCCTGCCTTACTTAAGATAAAACTCTGCCTCCCACCTTACTCCATGTTAGAATGGCTCCAAAATAGGCTAAATATGAGCTCATTTATAGTTGTGTTCAAAAGATCAAATTTTGTTGTAAAAATGACCATTATCTCAAAATAAACAGGGATATACTATTTTTAAAAAGTTAAATACCTCTTCCTTATCCTACTTAATAATTAGCAAAATTAGTTTTCAATTTCCTATTTTCTCTTGAAACAATAGAGTGAGGTTACTTTTTAGTTTACAGGCCATAATTTCTTTAAAACCTACATATTTCAAAAAATATACTTACTATAAATTCTGGAACCATTTTGATAGCATTGAATTACAAACAAATTCAAATTTTCCTAAATTAAGAATAAAATATATTGACTCAGATACTTGAAAGGCTCAGGGGTATCTCAATACAGTGCTGGTGCTCAACAAGTAATTAATTTTATAACTTTTACCTTCATAAATAGATACTTTATTCAGAAATAAAGTAGATGTTTCTGTGTAAGTTTAGAATCTTCTGATCTCAGGTGACAAGATCATTGTTCTAATAAATAAACTTGGAATTTTTGAATTGCTTTTTATCATGCTAGATGGGTCAATATTTGGTCTACCACAGTGACATATTTGCCTTAGAGGTATGTGCCTCTGTGTACTAAAAGAAAAAATACTAGGTGCACACACACACATGTATAGAAATTACCACAGTGTGCACATGACAAATAAAATGGTTGAGTATATTCATAGATAGTAAATGTCACCTTGTCCAGTTTTTTAAGTAAAAGCAGTTTATTTTCAGGTTGTCTTGCTATTGTGATGTGAAGAATGGTGATTACAGTGAAAAAAACATTTGGAATCTGTTATGGTTTGAAAATAAGCTGTTCCTAGAGAAGATTATATGACAGCATTCAGAGGTGAAATTACTAAATTATGAGACCTGTAGCTGAATCAGTGAGATAATTCATTTGCTGGATTAATAACAGAAAGGATTACTGGGTGGTAACTGTAGGCAGGTGGGGCATAACTGAAGGAAGTAGATCACTGGGGGTACACATTTGGTGTTTATATTTTTCCTTGACCCCTTCCTCTCTCTCAGTCCCTGCTCTCTGGATGCCATAAGCTTAGCCTTGCTCCTCCACACACCCTTCTTCCATGATGTTCTGCCTCATCTTGGGTCCGAAGCAATTTCAGTCAGCCAACTATGAACTGAATTTCTAAAACTGTGAGCCCTGAAATAAACTTCTTCTCTAAATTGTTTTTGTCAGGTATTTTGGTTCCAGTAATAAAAAGCTGACTAACAGAATAAAAAGAGAGAAAGACACAGAGCAAAATGTTGCCATTCTTAGATAAATTAAAAGTCAACAGTATTTTACAGAGAATGTTAAAACATTAAAAATAACAAGTTTTCACAAGTTTGATAATTAAAGAAACTTAGCTCTTTCATTAGCATATGTCAAGAAAAATCTCAATTGATGAATAAAGTCCTTAATACAAGATGGAAAGTACTTGAATCCTAAGGCAAATAAATTTGGACAGAGAGGAACAACATGATCTAAAGATACACCTACTAAAAAAGGTCATGACATGACAGTTCCCTTAGCTACACTAGCTAAGTATAACCACCAGATCTGTTCCCAATAGAAGGTAGGAGGTTAATTTAGGAATCATCTGACCCCTTTCTGTACCTTCCCTCCATCCCCACAGCAGGTGTTGGCTGAGCACAGCTACTCCCCTCCCCTCGCCTGCAATCATCGAATTTCTCTGGGATGGCTACCACCAGCTCAGTGTCTGCAACAGAAACAGACCTCAGGGATCTGGAACCCTAGTTTTCCTCCATGTATCTCTTCCTCAATGCCACTGCTCTTGTCCTGCTCCCAAGACACTTAAAATCATCTCATTAAAAAAAAAAAAAAGAAAACGGGTGGTTTTCAAGAAATTTGGCTTTCCAAATAAAAACAATGAAACAAATAAAAACAAGAGGCACAAATTCGAGCAACAACAGGAGGTGGAAAGACAGTTCTGCTTTATCTGGAGCTCTGATTTGGAACCAAATCCTGCTTCAAAATCCCTGTCTGGTTGTTGCTGTTCCCTTGCTTCCTAATGATTTAGTATGAAGAGCAATACTGAGCCTGTGGAGCCACTGAGACCTGAAGGTTTTCCTTCCCATGCTCATGCCACCACATCCACACCCCGTCTCCTTTCAGGAGCTTGGATTCCATCAGTGACAAGGAAGACCCTTGCTCTCATCCAGTCCACATGGGATGGGAGCTTGCGGATCACTCTGGTCAAGGTACCTATTTCCTTTTGTCATCTAGATCTCAGTCTGAATTACCAGTTCCTGGAATTGATATTATAACTTAATAATATCCAGTTTGTTTTCATCTCCTACACATGACAGTAAGTTTCATGAAGACAGCTATCACAACGTGATATTCCATCTACACTGTAGGCCTGAAATGGATGACTATCTCCACATCCATCCAGCTTCCTCTAATTTTCCCTTCTATGATATGGCACATCCACATTTCCTTGAATCTCTTATAGGTCAAGCTCCAGAAATGATTCAGATGCTGTTAAAATGATGCATGAAAACTGATTTGGAACTGATTTTGGTAAGAGAGGCAATGAGGAGTAACAGAGCTGGTAGCCCAGTTCTACAGGGAACTCCCCACTTATATCTTGGAGCTAAGTTATAGCAATCAAAGCAGCAGACAGAAGGACATGCTGACTCCATGTGTTCCAGATGGTCCCCAGGGAGAACCCATTTAGTTGGGCCTTTAGTTTGGCCTGTTCTGTGCTAGTGTCCTAACATCAGGCTAGTATTCCCCATTCTTCCAAATAATGCATTTTCTCATGTTACATGTCTTTCCATTGTATTCCTATGTTGTTATTGACAACCAAATTCTTAGTGATCCAGGATAAAATACTTTTCTTTTTCTTTTTATTATTGGTTGTTCAAAACATTACAAAGCTCATGATATATCATCTTTCATACATTTGACTCAATTGGGTTATGAACTCCCATTTTTACCCCAAATACAAATTGCAGAATCACATTGGTTACACACTCACCTTTTTACATAATGGCATATTAGTGACTGTTGTATTCTGCTACCTTTCCTATCCCCTAGTATCCCCCCTCCCCTCCCCTCCCATCTTCCCTCTCTACTTCATCTGCTGTTGTTCAATTCTCTCCCTTGTTTCCCCCCACTTTCCCCTCACAACCTCTTCTATGTAATTTTGTGTAACATTGAGGGTCTCCTACCACTTCCATATGCTTTCCCTTCTCTCTCCACTCGTCTTTGTTTAATGTTAATCTTTTCCTCATGCTCTTCCTCCCTGTTCTATTCTTAGTTGCTCTCTTTATATCAAAGAAAATATTTGGCATTTGTTTTTTAAGGATTGGCTAGCTTCGCTTAGCATAATCTGCTCTAATGCCATCCATTTCCCTGCAAATTCTATGATTCTGTCATTTTTTAGTGCTGCGTAGTACTCCATTGTGTATAGATGCCACATTTTTTTTATCCATTCATCTACTGAAGGGCATCTATGTTGGTTCCACAGTCTAGCTATTGTGAATTGTGCCGCTATGGTGGATCCATTCCCAGCTTTCCCAGGTATCTCCATACTGCTTTCCAAATTGGCCTTACCAATTTGAAGTCCCACCAGCAGTGTACAAGTGTACCCTTTTCCCCACATCCTCGACAACACTTATTGTTGTTTGACTTCATAATGGCTGCCAATCTTACTGGAGTGAGATGGTATCTTAGGGTGATTTTGATTTGCATTTCTCTGACTGCTAGAGATGGTGAGCATTTTTTCATGTACTTGTTGATTGATTGTATGTCCTCCTCTGTGAAGTGTCTGTTCAGGTCCTTGGCCCATTTGTTGATTGGGTTATTTGTTATCTTATTGTTTAATTTTTTGAGTTCTTTGTATATTCTGGATATTAGGGCTCTATCTGAAGTGTGAGGAGTAAAAATTTGTTCCCAGGATGTAGGCTCTTTATTTACCTCTCTTATTGTTTCTCTTGCTGAGAAAAAACTTTATAGTTTAAGTAAGTCCCATTTATTTATTCTTGTTATTAACTCTTAGGCTATGGGCGTCCTATAAAGGAATTTGGAGCCCGACCCCACAGGATGTAGATTGTAGCCAACTTTTTCTTCTATCAGACGTAGTGTCTCTGATTTGATATCTAGCTCCTTGATCCATTTTGAGTTAACTTTTGTGCATGGCGAGAGACAGGGATTCAGTTTCATTTTGTTGCATATGGATTTCTAATTTTCCCAGCACCATTTGTTGAAGATGCCAGTTTTTTTTAAGATTTGTTGAAGATTTCCAGTTTTCCCAGCACCATTTGTTGAAGATGCTATCCTTCCTCCATTGCATGCTTTTAGCCCCTTTATCAAATATAAGAAAGTTGTAGTTTTGTGGATTGGTCTCTGTGTCCTCTATTCTGTACCATTGGTCCACCTGCCTGTTTTGGTACCAGTACCACGCTGTTTTTGTTACTATTGCTTTGTAGTACAGTTTGAACTCTGGTATCGCTATACCTCCAGATTATCTTTGCTGTCCTTTGTTTATTATGTTAAAGTAAAACTTAAACAGTTACGGTTTATATAAGAGGTACCACCCATTTTCATGTGCTAGACAATGCACGAACCTTCAGAGGTGAACTGATTAGATTATAAGAGCTGTGAGTTGATCATTGGATTAAATCACTGAAATAGATCAACTAAGTGTTAAGGAAAGGCAGGTAGGGTGTGGGTGGAGGAGGCAGGCAGCTGGGGGCATGTCTTTGGGGTTTTTATTTGTCCTCACTGTGCAGAAGGAGCCTTCTGTTTCCTGGTGCTCATGTCCTGAGGTGCTTTGCTCATCCACACCCTTCTGC
The DNA here is from genome assembly GCF_048772815.1 of Callospermophilus lateralis. Lineage (NCBI taxonomy): Eukaryota > Metazoa > Chordata > Mammalia > Rodentia > Sciuridae > Callospermophilus > Callospermophilus lateralis. The sequence goes on along the minus strand of NW_027517992.1, from coordinate 85,994 downwards.
CATAATGTTCTGTTTCATCTTTAGCACAGAACAATGGAGTTGGCCATCTACAAACTGAGATCTTTGAAATGGTGGGCCCAAAATAAACTTTTCCTCCTCCAAAATTTTTCTTGTTTCTTTTGTCAAAGCAGGAAAAAAAGCTGACTAAAAGAGTACATGTTGTGTAATATTTCAACCAGGTTAAACATATTTGTCATCAAACATTTATCATTTCTTTGTGGTAAAAAACATTCAAAATCCTTTCCTCTCCTTTTCTGCAATTTTCAGTACATTATCCTTATCACTGTATTAGGATTCTTTAGAGGAACAGAACCAAAAGGTGATACACACACACACACACACAGGTAATTATGAAAAGGGGATTGTTAGACAGGCTTAGACAATCAGAAGCTGGAGAGCCCCACAGTGGCCAAATGCAGGCTGGAGGCTGGAGGAAATGTAGCTGTTCAATGCAAGAATCCGGAGACTCAGAAGAAGAGGGATCAATGATGCCACCCGACACTAGGGCCAAAGGACTAAACATTCCCTGAAGAGTCACTGATCAGACTTCTTTGGAAGAGTGCAGGAGCAGGAGTCTGGCATCCTCAGGATAGCAGCAATCAAGAACTCGATCAAAGTGCTCCCTCCTTTTCTATTTCCTGAAATAAAGAGTATTTGTATTAGTTCTTTTTTAAAAGTCTTGTAGAACTTGGCTGTGAATCATCCAGTCCTGGGCTTTTCTTAGTTTGTAGACTTTTGATGGCATCTTCTATTTTGTCACTTGAAATTGATCTGTTAAAATTGTGTATATCATCCTGATTCAATTTGGGCAAATATATGATTCTAGAAATTTGTCAATGCTTTCGATATTTTCTATTTTATTGGAATACAAGTTTTCAAAATAATTTCTATTTATCTTCTGTATTTCTGTAGTGTCTGTTGTGATATTTCCTTTTTCATCCCATATGTTAGTAATTTGAATTTTCTCTCTCTTTCTCTTTGTTAGTGTGGCTAAGGGTCTGTCAATTTTATTTTTTTCAAAGAAGTAACTTCTTGTTCTGTCAATTTTTTCGATTCTTTTGTTTCAATTTCATTGATTTCAGCTCTGAATTTAATTATTACCTGTCTTCTGCTGCTTTTGGTGTTGATTTGTTCTTTTTCTAGGGCTTTGAGATGTAATGTTAAGTCATTTATTTGTTGACTTTTTCTTCTTTTAAGGAATGAACTCCATGCAATGAACTTTCCTCTTAGAACTACTTTCATAGTGTCCCATCGATTTCAATATGTTATATCTGCGCTCTCATTCAACTCTAAAAATTTTTTAATCTCCTCCTCGATGTCTTCTGCAACCCATTGTTCATTCAGTAGCATATTATTTGAGGTTAGAGTTAGGTGTATAAAGATATGAATTGGTGTGAATATACTTTGTATATAACCAGAGATATGAAAACTTGTGCTCTATATGTGTAATAAGAATTGTAATGCATTCCTCTGTCATATATAAATAAAAAATAAATATTTTTTTAAAAAAAGAAAACGTGGGAGTTAGCATGGTGGGCCCAGTTTATAGAATTATCTCCTTAAACTCATGTTCCCATAGCTCACATCTGTTACCTATCAAAAATATCTGAATTAGAAAGCTATGAGATCAGAGCTGAATTTCAGGAAATTTAATCCTATAGTCTCAGGTAGTCTGACTTGAATATGAGAAACCTTAGAGGGGAAAGATATCAATTAGAGCACTATTTCCAACAACCCAAGTAATGTATTATGAAGACACGGACCAGAGCAAGGCAGCAGAAGAGGATGTGGCAGAGATTACAAAAAAATATAAAATTGTTTTACATTAAATATAGGTACTCCATATATTCTTTATATATTCCTAGGTGTCTCTCTCTGTCTCTCTCTCTCTCTCTCTCTCTCTCTCTCTCTCTCTCTCTCTCTCACACACACACACACACACACACACACACACACGTGCGCGAAAAATATTTTGGAAAAAAAAAACATTTTATTTTGAAAGTTAAAAAAAAAAAAAAAGAACTCACTTAAGAATCAAGCTGTCATCTGCTGCTGCTTCCTTGTTCTTTCTCCTTTTCTTCCACACAGGCTCCCAACCTACTGGATGATGCTGGTAATATTTAAGATGGGTCTCTGCCTCGGTTTGCTGCCCCCCATACTAATCATGCCTAGAAATATCCTGAGAGACCCAGAAGCCTCCTAATCTTAGGCATCTCCTAATTCAGTCAAGTTGACAATTCATATTAATCAAGGTCATCCTACTCTGCAAAAGCACACTAGAACTCTTTATTCCTAACTGCAATTTTATAGCCATTGATCAGTCTTTCCCATCCCTCCCTTCCCACCAGTCATTTGTTAGATAATTGGGTAAACAAATGATAGTAGATGCTATCTGAATTTACATGAAATTTCTTATATCTAAGAACATATTGTGCATCTTTTATAAAATTATGCCATATATTTTTCTTGAGTTCTTTGTGGATTATATCTTGCTAACACATGTGAAATAAGTAATGAGAAAGATTGCAATAGTTGAAAACTCACACTGCCCTTACATCACAGAAAAAAAAAACTGCAACATTTTTACATCAGTTTGAAAACACCTTCATATATATTTCCTTTAAAACTATTAAAACTAAAAACAGGCTTAAAATGGCTTTTCCTTAAAATGGATTACATGTTGTTTGGTAAAAAAGTAGATAAGACAAATATAATAATAAATAATGAAAGCAGAATTTTTCATATGTACAGGTCAGGCTAATAAGTAGTGACTCACTGAGATATAAAGATGAGATAGAAAACATTAAAACTCAATTCCCTGGAGAAAAGGATACATCAAAGTTTTTTAATTTTTTAATCCAAACAACAACATACTAATTATGATAGGCTCACAAGGGTAAAAAATACACCAGTTATATCCACCCCAATTGTGCCAAATAAACAGTTTCTTTGTGAGAAATTAAATTCATTTTATCTGGCATAGGTAGGATAATTAAGTTTAACTGGCTTAAGGTAAAATTATTTTTGAAATACAGACTCAGCCAGTTAATTATTTGCCCATATGCTCCCAATCCCTGCACCTGCCTCACCTCGGCCTGGCAGGCTTCTCAAATTCCCCTGATTCTTTGGACTCTGCCAAGGACAATACCACCGGCAGCCACCACCACCTTCCCTCCAGAAAAGAGAACCAGATTGTCAAATGTGGGTACAGCAAGATGGAAAATATATTTTATTAGTGACATCTATTTAAATATAACTCTAAGGTATATTATACATTTGTAAAAATATATTATTTGAAATTACCAGTCACAAAAATACATGTTCCAATCACTGCCCTCACTGAACTTACACACACACACACACACACACACACACACACACACACACAGATATGCACACACTTAATAATCCCAAGTTAGAAATAGCCATCTACCTTTTCCATAATAAAGAAGTGCCGGGTGTGGTGACACACCCCTGTAATTCCAGCAGTTCAGGAGGCTGAGACAGGAAGATCTTGAGTTCAAAGCCAGCCTCAGCAACTTAATAGGACCCTAAGTAACTTAGTGAGACCCTGTCTCAAATAAAAGCTCAGTGGTAGTAGTTAAGCACCCCTGAGTTCAATCCCTGGTACCAAAAAAAAAAAAAAAAAAAAAAGAAAGAAAAATAAAAGAAGAAATAAAAAGAGAAAAGAAACTAAAGTTATTTACATTTTTCACAAAAGATGTTATAATGTATTTTGAGAACACTGATTTTTTTTTTCTGATTTTTGTACACCGAAAAACTACCTATGTGTTTGTTTTTAAATATACACACTTTTGGGTCCCAAATTTATATGTCTACTAATTCTAAATTTTTATTATATAAAATACCCTATCTGGTAGAGATAAAAAGAAAATCCAGATTTAAGAAATGCCCTGTGGGAGATAAGGAATCAGATAAAGCACTTGTCTCTAAATTCCATTTGTTTTCTTCACCCTGTAAATTTTGCTGGACATACATGTGGTAATCTGATTTTAGCATGATGGAATAAGAAGTGAATTTGAAACAGCAATGTGGTCTATAATCAGTCTTTAACTTTACTGACTTCCTATTCACTTTGTATATAAGTAGAACCATCACCACAAAATCTTTTTTAAAAAGACTATGTAATAAAATTTTAAATCAAAGTTGGTTAAAAAGCAAAGAGATGATTTTTGCTTGTTACTGAGATATTAATGCTTTTTCTGCTCTGATTTCCTATCATTTAGAGAGAAATTGAGAGGCTGCCAAATGCTACAGGGATTTAAATACCATTAAATTAAGCATAATAAAATGATAGGGAAACAGAAAGCGATGGCCAGTAGCAGAGAAATATTAAATGAAAAATCTCTCAATTATGTCAACAACCATATTAAGTTTAACTGTGTGAATTAAAAAGAAATAAATCCAGCAATTGGAAAGGGTATTCTCAACTGTATCAGAAGCAAACAGCCATTTTATTAAAAATAAACTGAAATTCAAGGAAATATTACACTGCCTTCATGAACCCAATTTAGTGCTATTTTTTAAACTCAGTAGCTAAATTTTGGATAGTACAATGGAATCATGGGATTTGGTAGTAGAAGGTATTTCAGCTATTTAAAGCAAGCTATTCTTTTAAAAATTATGAACACAGTGTATCACTTGGCCAAAAGTACTCAAATATTCAGCCCAAACCCAGAATAAGAGCATCTTCCTTTCATATTTCAATAAGTCCAATGTTCTTGTGACGTGTGAGTTGAACCACAAGTTAACCAGTAGCTCTTCCACTGTATACTAAAACAACCAAGACAATGTTAGAAAAGGACCTACATTAACAACAAATTGAAGACACTGCCAGCACATGCAGGTATATAGTTTAGGTCAGTGGCTCTCAGGTGTTCATTGGCATCAGGTTCCACCTGTAGAGCTTGTTAAAATACAGTCTACCTACAAACCTGGAGTTTCTGATAGAGGAGGTCTGAGACACGGCATTTGCTGCTACTACTAATGTAAGCTTCACATTTTGAGAACATCTGGACTAGATAGTAAGTCAAAAGGATTGGACAGAACATAAATGTTTTGATGTACAATTTTTATATGTAATTGTATCTTTTATATCTAAAATACTGTCTAATATAGTACTTATGGAGTGGTGTTTTACAGATTATCAAAAAACTTTAATAAAATTTTCTTTTTAATAGGTTTATCAGGTGCTTTTCTGTAACCTAGGACTGACACCATGTACAACTAATTTTACTTGTAGAAGTTCTCTCCAGATTCAAATTGCAAAATTAATCAAGTAGCTGAATGATGTGAATAAATTAAGAAAAATGCTTTGTGCATGCAAAGAAAAAAGTAGTGATTTTGGTATGTATCATACTGTTGTTCTTAAAAAGATTTACAAAATATTTTTTGGGGTTCAGTAATAGCTCTGCTTTTTTTTTTTTTTTTGGTGGGGGGGAAAGAGGAGGGGAGTACCAAGGATTGAACTTGGGGGCATTTGGCCACTGAGCCACATCATCAGTCCTATTTGTATTTTCTTTACAGCCAGGGTCTCACTGAGTTTCTTAGCACCTTGTCATTGCTGAGGCTGGATTTGAACTAGGGATCCTCTTGCCTCAGCCTCCCACGCTATGGGGATTATAGGCCTGTGCCACCATACCCAGTAATTACTCTGACAATACCAAATGGTATTGATTGGGTTGATAATATTAAGTAGACTTACACTGAAATTTAGCTCCCAGAACTAATTTTCATTTCTCTATTCCAACCTCTCAAATTCTTTCCCCATTTGGTTCTAATACAATTCTTATCCCTGGTTCACAATACATTAAGGGATTCTAAGGAAGCTACAGCAGCTCCAAACAATGTAATTTGGGTACAGACCCAGCGCTGCCTTCTGAATTGCTTCTAAAACATGTAGAGTCTTCTAGAGTGGAACCAGCCTTGCATTTTTGTTTCATTTCTAGGCAGAAAGAGTAGACTTCCTATAAATACTTCTCAGGACCACATGCTTCTTAAGAAGCCATACATCTGTGAGCCTTCAGCATATGCACCTATGTCTGTTGCACTAGAAGCTCTCTCGTGACCCCTGGTCTTCTTGCTTTCCTTAGGTCATTCCTAAAGCTTTGTAAATTTAGGAAGTAATATAAAATTAAATTGTTCTATCTGGACATGATGGCACATACCTGCACTCTCAGTGACTCAGGAAGATGACACAGGAGGATCACAAGTTCAAGGTCAGCCTTAGCAATTGAATGAGACCCACAGCAACTTAGCAAGACCCTGTCTAAAAATAAAGAATAAAAAGGCCTGGGGTTGTAGCTCAGTAGTAAAGCACAATTCAGTCCACAATGACTGATGATGATGAATGAAGATGATAAATAAAATTACATCCTACTTTCATGTTTTAATAGGCCTTACTACCATGAGGAAATCAACCTTAGCCAAATTCATTTAATACTAATCAATGCTCACACCATTCTGCCACACTACCTAAAAATTCTAAGAAGGTTCTGTACATTTTGCACACTAACTGGTTTTCATTAAAATTTAACCATTTTCCTATTTTTATATAAAAAATTTATACAAAGTAATCTATTTACCTGCATCACCCCTCCCCAAAATAATTTTTATCTGGGTTTTTTCCAATTAAGTCTTATTTAAAAAGAAAGATAAAGTGAATGCCAAGTATCACAAAGTAACTGAAGAAGCTGCTGAGGTTCAGAAGCTACTTAAGTCCCTGGAGATGCACTGTTACTGCCCCTATATTCAGCTAGCCCTGTCTTATTTTCAGGCTATCATGGTACTTATCACCATCAAAAATGAAGCTGAACACCTGCACGTAGCTGGAAGGCCTTGACTTCTGTGGGTTGACTTATGAACTGACTTCACAACCTCTGAACTAACCAACAACCATTTTTTAAAATATACTGCATTCTAATAAACTTGGAATGAGAGTTTTTTCAGCCACATTCTATATCTACTGAAAAGAAATGGTGGCATCACTTTAGTGACAAAATAACGTGAGGTTCCTTCATATCTAACATAGTCTCCCAAAGCATATGTTTTTACCTTTTGAACAAAAATATGTTAAAGCATGACTTGGAGAAACTGGCTCTACATCATTGGGCAATCATGTCTAGTAAGGAATAATTCACATTTAATTTAGATATTTATTTAACATTTGGGAAGGAAGGCATATTGATGGAAATAACTATTCTGAGAAGAAAATAGTTTAAACTTTTATTTAAAAGTTTACAAAAACAGATCCTATAATGTATTTGCTTAATTGCTCTATTTTTCTTTTGTTACACTTTCCTTTAATTTTGTTTCCTTTATTCCTTCTCATTTCTTCCCTCCTTCCTCCACTTGTTTTCTTTCTTTCTCCTCTTCTCTTTAGTCATTCTTTGTTTGTTTTCTGCCATGTGAAAATTTATCTTTGGTGCCACATAGATGGGGTAAAAGCAATCTGTTCAAATTAGTCACTGTGGAGATTCCAGTGCATACAATTTACTTATTTATTTACTTGTGGTACTGGGGATTCAACCAAGAGGGCATCTTACCACTGAATCACATTCCCAGCCCTCTTTACTTTTTATGTTAAAATAGGGTCCCACTAAGTTATTGAGGCCTTCATTAAGATGCAGAGGATGGCCTCAAACTTGCAGTCCTCCTGCCTCAGTTTCTCAAGTTGCTGGGATTACAGGTATGCACCACCTCACTCAGTTCTATTCCAGTGTGAGCAACCATGAACCATCAATCATTACCTAACATGTAATGATTGCCAACTACAGCAGCCATATTACAAATCTGATCTAGATAAATACATACAGGTCCATTTAAACAAAACTAACATATTGAAGAGTAGTATACAAACACACAAATCAGTAAATTTAAGTGAAACTCAATGATGTGAATTTTATATGTACAACTATGTATCGCATTCCAGGTTAAATCACTGCATGCTATAGCAATTTTAATAGATATAATTATTTGAACTTAATAAGGAGCAAAACCTATCACACTGATTTCTGTCACAGTAAGTTGTGATTATCATAATACCAGATGCTGTATCTTTAAAAAGTCAGAGGAAAATATATTTTTTTAAAGGCAATGTCATTTATACAAAAATTCCAGCTAAATCATGAGGTGGCCTAAGTAAACAGAAAGCATACAGAGGCTTTGGAGATATTTATCCAGTTTTTTCTAAGACAAATAATGTATGCCACAGGATGCCAGCAAAATATGGCAAAGTAGGTAGCTTCAAGCGTATAAAAATTAAGGGAAGTAGGTGCAATCAACTGTGTTGGAATTCTGGAACACAGTCACAGGTTTCCAGAGTCAAGGAATCACTGCATCCAGAAAAAAACAACTTGAATATGGTAAGAAATCTCTGTGGCATCTTTTCTTGTCCTTTAATGCTCAACATTACCCGATCCAAAGTCAGACAACACAAGGAAATAAATCTACCTCTAACATACTTTATGAATGATGTAAAGATCCTAAACACAATAGTTGCAAAAAAAATTTAGCAACATCTTGAAAGAATTTTACATTATGAGTGAATATGATACATCCAAGAATGCCAGGGTGGTAAGAAAATCAATCACATTAAATACATCAGGGCTGAAGATGTAGCTCACTGGTAGAGAGTGTGCTGGGTTTGCACAGGGTCCTGGGTTCACTCACAGCACTGCAGAACAAAACAAAACAGAAAAAAACACCTACCAGAGAACACCACATTAATAGAATTAAGGCGAAAAAATACATCATCATCTCAGTTGATGCAAAAAAGCATTGGACAAAGTCCAACACCCTAAGGAGAGAAAATAAAATCCTCAATAAACTAGAAAAAAGGTTGGGAGGAATTTTCTCAACATAGTGAGCAACATATGAAAACCCACAGCTGACCTAATAATCCACAGTGGAGCCTTAAAGCTGTCTCCCTGAGACAGCTGGCTTCCACCTCTGCTGTCCAACAGTAATGGCAGATTTTAGCCAGACACCAGGAAAGAAAACACCCAAACTGCAAAGGCTGAAGTAAAACTATCCCTACTCACTGATAAAGATCTTATATATGGAAAACACCAAGAACAACAACTGAAAACCAACAAAAGACCATTAAAAATATCTTATTGATAAACAAATCCAGCAAAGTTGTAGGGAACCAGGTGAACACATGTAAATTACTTATCCTTCTATGCCTGAGCAAAGAACCATCCAAAAATTAATTAAAAAACAAATCCTATTTCCAGTACCATCCTAAAAAATAAATTATGTGGAAATAAATTTAAACAAGGCAGTGAAAATTTATACACTGAAAATGATAATCCATTGCTAAAATAAGTGGAAGTGACATCCCATATTCACAGGTAAGAACACTTAATATTGTTAAACCATCAGTACTCCCCAAAGTACTCTGCATCTTCAGTGCAGTCCCTATCAAAATCCCACCAGTCTTTGTTTGCAAAAGTGACAATGCTGATCCTCAGATTCACATTAATATTTTTGTTTCATAAAATTTATTTTTTATTTTCTATTTTTAATTGCTTTTATTTTTAAATACATGACAGTGGAATGCATCACAATTCTTATTACACATATAGAACACAATTTTTCATATCTCTGCATATAAAGTATGTTCACATCAATTATGTCTTCATACATGTACTTTGGATAATGATGTCTATCACATTCCACCATTATTGCTAACCCCCTGCCCCTTCCCTTCCCCTCCCACCCCTCTGCCCTATCTAGAGTTTATCTATTCCGCCCATGCTCCCTCTCCCAACCCATGACTCCCAACTATGAGTCAGTCACCTTATACCTATAGGATATATAAAGAACTCAAAAATCTAAACACCAAAAAAAAAAATAAAAAATAACCCAATCAATAAATGGGCCAAGAACATGAACAGAGAGTTCTCAGAAGAGGATATTCAATCAATCAACAAATACATGAAAAAATGTTCATCATCACTAGCAATTAGAGAAATGTAAATCAAAACTACTCTAAGATACCATCTTACTCCTGTCAGAATGGCAGCTATTACGAAAAAAAACAACAATAAGTGTTGGCAAGGATGTGGGGAAAAAGGCACACTCATATACTGCTGGTAGGACTGCAAGCTCGTGCAGCCAATATGGAAAGCAGTATGGAAAATCCTTGTAAAACTGGGAATGGCACCACCATTTGACCCAGCTATCCCTCTCTTTGGTCTATACCCAAAGGACTTAAAAACAATATACTACGGGGACACAGCCACATCAATGTTTATAGCAGCACAATTCACAATAGCTAAACTGTGGAACCAAACTAAATGCCCTTCAGTAGATGAATAGATTAAAAAATGTGGCATATATACACAATGGAATGTTACTCAGCAATAAAAGAGAATAAAATAATGGCATTTGCAGGTAAATGGATGCAGTTGGAGAAGATAATGCTAAGTGAAGTTAGCCAATCCCCCCCTCCAAAAAAAAAAAAAAAAACCAAATGGCAAATGTTTTCACGTTAATTTTTAACAGGGCTGGATTTCCAAAATGATACTGAAAACAGAAGAGCAAAAACTGGAAAATTTAACACTTCCTGATTTCAAAACTTTCAACAAATGAATAACAATCTAAAAAGTGTAGGTACTCACAGAAAAATACATATGCCAACATAATGGAATTGCATCCAGAAATAATCCTATCCATCTATGGGCAAATTGTTTTTTAAAAGATGCCAAGATCATTTGAAGGCAGAAAGAATAAACTGTACAAAAATTGGTGCTGAGGCAACAGAATATCCACATGCAAAATAATAGCTATAGTGCAATCTCACACCATATGCAAAAATTAACTAAAGTGGATCAATGATCTAAATATAACAGGAAAAAATGCAGACGTCTTGGAAGAGAACATAGGGATAAATCTTGGATTCAGCAATGGATTCTTAGATGAGAAAACACAAACAATGAAAGGAAAAAATAGATTGGGATTCATCAAAATGCAAAACAGCATTCACTGAAAGACACTACTGAGAAAGTAAAAATATAGCATAAAACTGGGAGGAAATGTTCACAAGTCATATATCTTACCATAGCTTGGTGTTCAGAATATATGAAGAATTCATATAATTCAACAGAAAAACTACAAACAGCCCAATACACACAAAGTGTTTAAGTGTAATTTCTGCATAGAAGGTGTACAAATGCCAATATGCAAGCAAAAGTGGGCTTAATGCCATTAGTGGTGACTGCCAGGGCTGGGAGGAGGAGCAGGTCCATACAGCTCCCTGGGGGGTTCCTTTTGGAGCAATAAACATGCTTTTTGAATTAGGTAGAGGTGGTGGTTACTCAATGTGAAAGTAGTTAATGTCACTAATTTTTCAGTTTAAAATAATTAATTTTATGTTCTGTGATTTCAATTGAGTAAAAAGTCAAAAATAATAAATGGTTCAGGTCGGTTCAAATTGCTTGGGTTTTTATTAATGTAGTTTTAATTTAAAAAATTAAAAGAAAACTTTTGTGACTACAGTTTTATGACCTCTTAACTTGAAATGTAAATATTTTTCTTATCCTTTAAATCAAAAAATCAATTTTATGCAAATTACTAATCATGCTTTAATAAATAGTGGGTTATTGCTAGTTTTGTATGCTAGTCATATCAAAAGCAGAAAGACATCATTTTGTACTTGAATGTAATAATTTATATTGTGAAATTTCATGAAATTATAAAACAAAATATGAATGATTAAAATGTCAAAAATTGCATTTTAAATTGATATGGGACACCATATCATTTGTCTGGTACACATAGAAATTTTAAAGGATAATATGAGACTCCAATAATATTAAAGATTTATAGCATTTGCCTTGTTATGCAAATAAATGGGAGATGTAGGAATTAAAGATTAAGATATATATTCACATTTATGTAATGAAAATGGAAGTATAAATGCATGAATGGACTTATCCACTTGACACATTTATAAGCATATGACAAACACTGCAGTAGGGACTGAGTTTTAATATTAAACATTTTACAAAACAAAATAAATGTATTTGAAGCCAAAGTTACTGAACAAAGTAAATATAATGTCATTCCTTGAATCTGGAACCATCAGTAGCACATCAATTAGGAACTGATTTGACAGGCTTTCAACTTTTAAATTAATTCATCATTTTCCTTAGACACATCAATTACTGCCCTGCTGCATTAGCTTTCTGAAAGTGACCCATTATGTGACCTAAATGAAGAGATTCAGTAGCTGAGTTCATCTAAGAAAACAAGCTTCCAAATCATTTCATGAGAGGCACGTTGACTAGTTCACAGAGTTTTACCCACAAGAATACTGACCATTTTTTCCCAATAACTTCTCATTTAAAAATAATATAATTCGCAATAGAAGGGAAAGAGAGTATGCATCAACAGAAGAATTATGGTATCATAAATGCAAGAGATAGAGGTCTACATGGAATAAAGCAAATCAGCATTTGTCATAGATATCATATCAAAAATAACTAACGGCTGAGAGTTGCAATTCTACTGATCTGCATTACCCAAACCTTGGGACTTGTCTTGATAAATATTAGGTCATGCATTTTGGTTATTATGTCTTCTTCTCTCTAGTGGTCACAAAACCCACTGGTTATTTTCTTTCTTCTGATTTGTCTTCTCACAGTTATTCTCTGTCCTGGAAGCTCAAAGTGAATAACCGGAAGAAAATGAGGGTAAGAGTGTAAGACTCTAGGATCTGAGCAGCCAAAGACCCAAGATTCTTTTTTCCTTGCCCCACACCCTGGGAAAAATGGTTGGCTTTAACTCCAGGATTACCATTTGTTCTTGAAACTCCCTTTTGTCTATGCCTGTCCACTCTGTTAGCTTTGGGTATCCATTCATACTGACTTCTAGAGCCCATTTTCCTCTCAAAGCAAATCTATGAAAAGCCGTTCAACTTCTTCTTCCAGTATTATGATCCAGGTACCACTTTATGGCTGGCCTTATACTACAAATTCCTTCATTCCTTGGCTGTTTTTAAAGCCTACTGTGAGAAAGAAAGTGTGTAAAATGGAAGTGCTGCTGACCCTGCTGAGGTGCACCTGGCTCTGTCACACATGGTCCCTCTTGGCCCGTCCCAGGCATTCAATGTTATCAACTTCTGGTCTTGAACAGGGGTTCTGCAGCTGTATCTCACACAGATTACCGCTCCAGACCTCTCTGCATACCTCTCATGAATGAAAAATATTTTCCACATATTTAAAAGCTTATGATTTTTTAAAAATGCAACAGGAAATTATATGGCCTAACTTATATTAATATATTCACAATCTTGACATTTACAAAAAAATATTTGCCCATTCCTAGTCCAAAGTAACACTCCCTAAGGGTTTGTTGATGTGTTACTATATAAAGGGTTATTAAACAAATATCAAATAATTATCAAGAAAAATTATGAGGGGCTGGAGTTGTAGCTCAGTAGTAGAGTTCTTGTCTCACACGTGAGGCACTGGGTTCAATTCCTAACACCACATAAAAATAAGTAAATAAAATAAAGTTCCATCAACAACTAAAATTTTTTTAATTAAAAAAAAAGAAAAGAAAAATTATGAGCGACGTTGAGATGCTCAATATAGATTTCTTGTAATTGTGTCTAATAAATTCCTCCAGGTAGTATTTGCTGATTTTATATAGCCCAGGAACTTTGAATATCTTTATGCTTTATTGTATACAATATATAGATAATCCATAGCAATGCAAATTAATCTCATCCATACACTTGCAGGGGATTTTTTTCTGACATCGTACCTTACTACATACTATCAAAGAGTCAATTTTTCATCTGTTAAGCACTTTTTTCTTTCAGCATCCTTTTATGCCTCAATTTCTAATATTTACAATCTAATTTGAACTGATTCAGATAACTTAATGATTCCTTTGTCGAGTAATGAGTTAAGTAAAATAACTGACATGTTCATTTTATGTTTGTATAATATTATAAGTTAATCTTTAAAATACATTTATTCTATTATATAGACATGCTATTGTACCAACATAATAAATATGTATTATAATCATAGCATAGAAATTCAAAAAACAAGAGCTAAAAAATAGCATTAGTAGTTTCTTTTCACACCACAATGTGACATGTACACACCATTTTCTATATTGCTACAATTTTTGATATACTTAAACTTTTTAGTCACTTGGATCTTAAACGAAAGGTAAGAACATTTTCTAAAAGAGAGTTTAGATTATTAAGTTCAGATTTTATGAAATATACTGAAAAATTTTTAAATACTAAATCTTATCAACTATTCCAATAGGATTATTTCTGTATATTCATAAGTATAGGTAGATTTCTAAAATATTTTGCATGAAATTAATATTTTAATAATCATGCATCACCAACATAATTTCCTAATGCCTGTGCATCCAAAGTTTCAAGTATACCCAATTGTTTTCTATTTAAAATATACACCTTGATTTACTAATGTTTTTATAAAGTTAGTTCTCCTTCATTCTTATTATCATTTAAAATGAGGGCTCTGAGGCGGATTCAAGATTGCAAGCTAAAGGGAGGCTGCATTCTGTGTCATTCGAGAACTAGGATTCAAGTAGTGGGAATACTGTTTCTTTGCAAGTGATAAAGGACTTCCAACAGCTGCTCCCATACAGGACACCTGGCCACTACCCATGCTCAGGAACTCCAGCTTCCATCCTGGGTGGACCCCCATTTACCAATGTGGGATTTCCCCTAGTCACCTCCATCTTGGGACTCTACAGCTGCCATAGTCCTCTACACATGGTAGCCTGCCTAAACCTAGGGACATCATACAGGATCTGGAAGCAACCATCAGCCACAACACTGCACACCACAGAGCTGCATCTCTGAACACATGGCTCAACGCCACAGCCTAGCCCCACCCGACCCAACATCCTATCACTGAAAGCAGCTGTTTTCATCTTGGGACACCTTTGTTACCATCTTTAGCTGGGTCAACTCCTTGTTTGGAACACTGGCTGGACAGATACCAAGTTGGGGAACTCCCCCCCACTCCCTGGCAGCCACTAATTCCATGCAGTGACTGCCCAATATAAAACAGCTCTCCATGACAGGTGTGCAGCCCCCAGAGCTCATCCCACAAGATCTCCAGAGAGAAAGGTTCCTGATTGGGAACTAGAAAAGGAGAGCATGAGTGAGATACAGTTTAGAGACTAAATTAGAGACCAGGAATTATGAGGTCCACAGTGATATAGAGAGAAGACCAAGCACCCATATCACACAAGCAGGCTCCACAGAAGGTCTCTGTGGTACAGTCTCCCATCAGGGACTACAAGTAATATACCTCACCTCCAGGAGCCATACCCCTGAGACCAACCCTCCCACCCTAATAACTTTCATAATTCTGAGGGTGGAGATACCAGGAAACAACAGAGAACCCCACCTATTGCATATGAAGGGAAGCTGGAAAGATACTTATATCCAACCAAAACAATCCTTGTATCTTCCTTCGAGATATCTCTCTCTCTCCCTCCCTCCCTCTCCCCCCTCCCCCCTCCCTCCCTCTCCTCCCACCCTCATATCCCCAACATTTGTGAAACCAAGTACTTTTCAAGAATAGGGTACTACTGGGAAATCTGAATAGTATATTACAGTGATGTTGTATATTCTTTTATCTCCTATTTTTACATTACTTACTTTTCTTTTTTTTTTTTTTCTTTTCCATACTTTTTATTGGTGCATTATAGTCGTACATAATGGCAGGGGGTTTTGTTACATATTAATACATATACACAACTTAATAATATTATTTGGCCAATGTCTCTTCCCAGTATTTTCCCCTTTTCTTCCCCTCTCCCATATCCCTTTCCTCTACTCTACTGATCTCCCTTAAATTTTTAGGTGATTCCACCTGCTCCATGCTCTTTCTAGTTTTTCTGAAGCCAGCAGAAGAGATGTGCTATGACTACAGAAAGAGGAAATCACATTGTTGCCAGAGGGCTCACCTACACTCAGGTCTCTTAAAGTACTGGATTACCAATCATAGGAGGCTATGAAATTGCCTTCTTAAAGGCTTTAAATATAAAGGCAATTACTCATATGTGGGGGATGGTGTCTCCCATCTTCACCTATCCAATGCTTAGATACCAGTCATTGGCTACACTTACCAAAAATGTTGGCTAAAGCAATTGCATGATGTTTCATTGGGAGAATGGAAAAGTACCATGATTAAACCATGATTTGTACCAGGGCTGTATGAATCTGTGGCAGAGATTAGAAGGAACTGAGTTCCAACCACTGGCCCAAAATATGTGCATTGCTAGACAAAGTGCCCCGCTCCCAGTTCACCTTCCCTCATTCAGCCTGAAGGGTCTGGAAAGCCAACGTATTTCAGACTTCTGTGATCCTGACCCCCCACAGTAACAAGTACATTTTACATCATGAATCAGAACCTACAATCACGCACACAAATATATATTTCATGAAACAATGTTGCAAGTATGTACTTTGATACTTCATATTCTATTGTAAACTGGATCCATTTTGTTTTTTAAAATGTCAGTCATGACCTGAATTTTTTTTTAATTAATTTTTATTGTAGGTTGTTCAAAACATTACATAGTTCTTTATATATCATATTTCACACTTTGATTCAAGTGGGATATGAGCTCCCATTTTTACCCCATATACAGATTGCAGAATCACTTCAGTTGCACAACCCTTACTTTTCTTAATATTTATGTTTCTTTGTTTTTTGTACTCTACTGTCTTCCCACTTGTCTCCCCAAATCACTTTCTGTCTCTTCTTTTGTTACTCACCAACTTCTTTAGATTCTTCTTTCATGCTTTCTAAGATCTAATAACTCTATATCCTCACCTTCTACCCCCTCACCATCTCATCCTACACCTCACCCGCAGTTCTCTGTCCACCATCAAAAACTGTAGAACTTTTTGTAAACATATTTATATTATATATAATAATTAAACTTACCATTTCTGTATATTGTGACAAAACCCTAAATGTCTAATATTGTCAAAATGGCCATACTATACAGATTTAATGCAACTCCAATCAAAATCTCAATAACATTGCTCATAGAAATAGAAAAAGCAGTCATGAAATTCATCTGGAAAACAAAGAGACCCAGAATAGCTAGTTATCCTTAGCAAGAAGAGTGAAGCAGGTAGCATCACTATACCAGACCTTAAACTTAATAAGAATTCTATAGCACAAGAAATAAAATCAAGAATCAACAAATGGGATGAATTCAAAATAAAAAGCTTCTTCTCAGCAAAATAAACAATCGGTGAGGTGAACAGAGAGCCTACAGAATGGGAGCAAATTTTTACCACACATACACAAGACAGAGCACTAATCCCTAGGATATATAAAGAACTCAAAAACCTTAACACCAAAAATACAAATAACCCAATCAATAAATGGGCCATGGAACTAAACAAATATTTCTCAGAAGATGATATATAATCAATCAACAAATACAATCAGTCAACAAATATATGAAAAAATGTTCAACATCTCTAGCAATTAGAGAAATGCAAACCAAAACTACTTTTTCATCTGACTCCAGTCAGAAAGGCAGCTATTAAGAATAGAAACAACAATAAATGTTGGCGTGGATGTGGAGAGAAAGGCAGACTCACACATTGCTGATGGGATTGCAAATTGGTGTAATCAATATGGAAAGCAGCATGGAGATTCCTTGGAAAACTGGAAATGAAACCACCATTTGACCCAGCTATCCCACTCCTCAGTTTATACCCAAAGGACTTAAAAACAGCATGCTATAGTAATATAGCCACATCAATGTTTATAGCAACACAATTCACAATAGCCAAATTGTGGAACCAACCTAGATGTCCTTCAGTAGATGAATAGATAAAGAAATGTGGTATATATACATGATGGACTATTACTCAGCATTAAAAGAGAATAAAATCATGGCATTTTTCATGTAAATGGAAGGAGTTGAAGAATATTATACTAAGTGAAGTAAGCCAATCCCAAAAAAACAAACACCAAATGTTTTCTCTGATATGAGGATGCTAATCCATAATG
Source organism: Callospermophilus lateralis (assembly GCF_048772815.1). NCBI lineage: Eukaryota > Metazoa > Chordata > Mammalia > Rodentia > Sciuridae > Callospermophilus > Callospermophilus lateralis. The sequence goes on along the minus strand of NW_027517992.1, from coordinate 67,926 downwards.
GGGATGGGAAGGAGAGCATGGAAAGAACTGAGGAACTTTAGATAGGGCAAAGGGGAGGGACGGGAAGAAATGGGGAAGCGGGATAGAAAACCTGGTGGAATGAGGTGGACATCTTTACCCCAAGTACATTTATAAAGATATGAATGGTGTGACTCTACTTTATATACAACCAGAGACATGAAAATTTGTGCTCTATATGGGTACTATAAATTGAAATGTGTTCTTCTGTCATATACAACAAATTACAATAAATAAATAAATTTTAAAAAATAAATAAATAAAATGAGGGCTGTATTCTGAGAAGAGTATTCAATACTGCCTCCAAAGTTCTCTTGTGTGAGTCATTGTTCTCTGATGCCTCACTACTACTACTTTCACTGACAACAGAATAGTATCACTATTTCCAATATTCACAAGGAATCAAAAGATGCAAAGATTTTTCTACAAAAAAATATAGTGGTGGTTTATGCTTTAAAATTAATTACTGCTAGAATGATGATTTCCCAATATGAAAAGTTCTTTGTGCCACTATTTTTTGTAAATTGTAGAAGATTGAAAAAATAGAAAATTACTCAAAGATAGTCTATTAAAGCAATTACCAAATGGACATTAAAGAGATAATATCACATGAAGAATAATATTTTTTTTAATTAGTAGTTCCATTTAAAATTGAGAGGCATTTTTAAAACAATAGTATGTTTTCTAAAACATTGACATTTTTAAAACATTTCCTGTAACACTAAACTAAATTTAAAAAGTAAAAAAAAAACAGGGTGAAATATGCTTTTTGAATTATAGGGATATATAAAAATTTTATTGAACATTAAGATTAATAAAACTCAAAGATTTTTAAAAATTCATTGATATGAAGATTTCGGGTTTTGGGGGTTTTTTTTGGTTTTTTTTTTTTTTTTTTTTTTTTTTTTTTGGTGCTGGGGATTGAACCCAGGGCCTTGTGCATGTGAGGCAAGCAGTCTACAAACTCTATCATCATCCCTGATATGGAGATTTCTATAAGAAGCAAGTAGTTTCAGTTTCAGTCAGCCACAGACATTCAGCAAGTGTGAGTAGATGTAAATGTCATGTGGTAAGAAACCTCATATATTTTTGAGAGAGCAATAATTGTGTGATGTTTACTGCAGTGTTCCTCCCCTGCCAGCACTCACTTGTGTAGAACATTCATACACACATATAGACACATTACTCACGTACATGAGTCTACACACAAGCCTCATGTGGTCCACACTCACATACAGGGATGTATAGAGAAGAAACAGATATGATGTTCCTACTCATGATTGATTGGTAGGTAGGTAGGTAGATAGATAGATAGATAGATAGATAGATAGAGCGAGCAAGCCATCCTATTGTGCTGATGTTAAAACTACAGTCTGGCTTTGTTTTACAACTGAATCTACATTATTCCCTGGACTTTGGTATGTTTTTGGAGAATTCTGATTTATTTAACATTTCAGGACATATAAATATTGATATTTTGGACTTCCACGAGGCACCAAGGCTTTTGACCAGCAACTGCTACATGAAAAGTAATTCTTTTGGTTCCTCTTTTGGTTCTTTTGCAGTAAGTCTGAATTCTTAATGAAGAGAGTAAAATTCACCAAAACTCTCTGTTACCATCACCATAATATAAACTTAAGCAATTGTACAATCTTTTAAATGATGAGCACACCCACTGATTTGGAAGGTCTGAGTCTTCTAAAATACTCACAGTCACCAACTTCCGCCTGGTTTGAAAGAACTATATTGGTTCCAAAGAGTGCAGATCTGGCTACAGTGGGTCTTTATGAAAGAACACATCACCTATGACTGCTCCTAAGAGTCCCTGTTAACCCTCATATTTCTTAACTGGCACATTTCATGTTGTGACATTTCTGCATAACTAGAAAGATGTCACAATTAAACACAATTAAATAGAATGTATTTCTTCTTCATCTATGTTTCAGTTAGACTTCATTCTTAGCAATAAACACAATGAGTCATTGATTATCAATTATGTATGTGTGTCCCTATGTAAACTCCAAACTCATGCTGCAGAGGGACAGTGATCCATTCATCTTCCCATTATCCCTCTAGAGCAGTTGCTGACACAGAAAATACATGAACAAATGCTTGTCCTCTTTCAATGAATCAAATAGGAAGACAAATTTGGATAACGAAACCACATTCTATAAATGATAAAATATTGTGTGATTTTAGAAGTAGAAATCTGCAAAATAATTCTCTATAGATTTATTAGTTATATGTATTTCAGTATGTCACATGCCATTAAGATGGTTCATGAGTCTGTATCATACAAACTAATGATCACTGACAACGACATTTGGCTTTAAAAATTTGTATTGTCAAGTCATGAGCAATACATCCTTACAATCATAAAAGAACTGAACAGTTACATCAAATTAAATTTTTCTGGTCACTTTGCTCTTAGAGTTTGTATGAGTATGAATTAGTTATATAAATCAAAAACATGAACTTATACATTCACTTTTCAAACTGTTAAAAATACTGAGTGAAAAATAGATTTGAACATTAACATTCTATAGATGTTTTAATAGGAAAAAATAGAAGTAGTATGTATTTGGTAGCAAATTGATAGTCAATGACACAGATTTTTAACTATAGTTCTGTCACTGAAAGTACATTTAAACATCTGTAAATTATTTATCAAAAAGAAGGACTTGTTATTTCTTAATATCTTCATCCAAAATTCGTCACAATGTTTCATCTGAATATTACTGCTATCTATCAAAATGAGGAAAAGTTCAAGCTATCATTTATTAGAGGGCAAAATGGGAAGTTAAGACTTAGCGTGGACTGGTGAAGGCAGCAGGTGCCCAGGCGTCAGAGGGGAGCACAGAAGGAGGGAATAGGTGCTTCCCGGAGCTCCCTACCTTGTTCTTTTCCTGTAGTTCACTGTAGGATGTCTTGAAATCAGGACCTTGAAAACTTTCACTTAATCTGCTTTTCCTGTCCAGGAGCTTTTCCATTTCTTTCACCTGGACCTTTAGCCTTCTATTTTCTCTCTCCAATCTTTGTTTTTCAGTTTCTAGTAACTCTCTCTTGTCCCATTCCAATGTATTTTCAGCCTGTATTCTCTCTAGCTAAACACAGAGAACACAAAGAAGCAGCATGTGACACATGTAATTGTCAAAAGAGCACAAAGAAGCAGCATGTGATGGACAGCAATGTCCATCTCTCTCTCTCTCTCTCTCTCTCTCTCTCTCTCTCTCACACACACACACACACACACACACACACACACAAAATGTTCAGGACATGTTCATTTAAGGAACTTTAAAAAGAAAATTCTACTTGTTTGAAAACTTGAGTAAAATACAAAAGCCCTATGTAAACATTCCTATCATCTTGTCTCATGTTACTAACTTTGGACCTTATTTGTCTATTAAACGTATCAAGGGAAAAACAAAAACTGTTGACTTTTTGCCCGAAATTCCCATTCCCAATGATGGAATTCATCATCACTGGGCAGGCCCTATAAGAAATGCTTAAAGTTCAACATCTGGAAATGAAAAGATGATAACTACCATCATAAAATCATATTAAAAAATACTCATTGGCAAAGTGGATACAAAAGAAGGAGAAGAATCCAACCTTATCACTGAAGAAAACTACGAAGTTGCAAAAATAAAGAATAAGATGGAAAGGAAAGATAATATACAAAATAATACAAAACAATTAAAATGGTTAGAAAGTGGTAAATATTTGCTTAGTTACCTCAAATGTAAATGAAATAAATTCCTAAGTCAAAAGGTATAGATCAGTCAAATGGATTTTAAAAAGAATCAAGCATGCATTCCCCTAAGAAACTCTACCAGAAGAGCCACTCATGGACTAAACGTAAAAGGTTGGGAAAAGAGTCTCCATACAAAGGCAAATCGCAAGCAAGGAAGAGTAGCTGTATTTACAGCAGATAAAATAGACTTTAAGTCCAAAACTGTAAAAGAAAACAAGAGCACTACATAATGACAAAGGGATCAATTCAATAAGAGGAAATAATAATTAGAAACATATGTGTACCCAATAACAGAATTAAATAAAGCAAATGCAATTATACCTAAAGGGAAAGATAGACAGACTCAAATATAATGATATTTGGGGATTTTAATACCCCTCCCACATCAACAGACACACCTAGACAAAAAAAAAGTCAATAAATAAGAGGGTTAAGTTAAAAAAATTAACAAACATCAGAGTTAAGTGACACTATTCACCAAATGGGCCTAACAGAACACTGCATCCAGCAGCTCCAGAATTCATATTCTTCTAATCAGCACAAGGTACATGCTCCAGGATAGACCAAAAAAAAAAAATTGGTCTCAAGAAGTTCACAACAAATCAAAACATTGCATGTGTTCTGTGGCCACCATGGAATAAAACTAGAAGTCAATAGTAAAATTTAAATATTGTGTGTGTGTGTGTGTGTGTGTGTGTGTGTATGTGTATGAAATAAACAAGCTCCTGACTTACCAATGAGTCAATAAAGAAATCAAAATATACATTCAAAAATTTCTTGAAATTAATGAAAATGGAAAAATCAAATACCCAAACCTATCTGATACACCAAAAGCCATATTAAGATGGAGGTTTATAGCTATTAGCAACTCAGCAAAGAAAGAGAAAGATTACAAATAAACAACAACATAACTTAAGGAACTATAAAAGAAGTAACAAACCGAACTCAAAATGAATCGAAGGAAATAATAATGATCAGAACAGAAATAAATGAAAGAGACTGAAGGAAAAAAGGAAAGAAAAGGAAGCACAAATCGTAAGTGAAACCAAGAGATGGTTTTAGAAAAATAAACAAAGTTGATGAATCCTTAGACAGGATAACAGGAAGAAAACAGGCCTGAACCGGCAAAATCATAAAGGAAAAGACAGACTTCCAGTGGTGCCAGTGACAAAGGACCTTAGGGACTACTATGAACAAGTGAGTGTCAACACATCCGAGGGCCTGGAAGAAGGGCCAAGTTTCCGGACACCTGTAACCTGCAAAAACCGTTACCATGAAGACAGAAACCCCAAGGACCCATAACGGGAAGCAGGGATAGCTCAGTAGTGAAGAGCGCTGCAGAACCTGCCCAGAACCTCGGGCCGGCGGAGGCACAGCGCGGAGGCAGAGAGGAGCCCAGGCAGAGAGGAGCCCAGGCAGAGAGGAGCCCAGGCAGAGAGGAGCCCAGGCAGAGGGCGGAGGCAGAGGGCGGAGGCAGAGCGCCGAGGCAGAGAGGAGCCCAGGCAGAGCGGAGCCCGGAGGCAGAGCGGAGCCCGGAGGCAGAGCGGAGCCCGGAGGCAGAGCGGAGCCCGGAGGCAGAGAGGAGCCCGGAGGCAGAGAGGAGCGCGGAGGCAGAGAGGAGCGCGGAGGCAGAGAGGAGCGCGGAGGCAGAGAGGAGCGCGGAGGCAGAGCGGAGCGCAGAGGCAGAGCGCGGAGGCAGAGCGCGGAGGCAGAGCGCGGAGGCAGAGCGCGGAGGCAGAGCGGCGCGGCCCAGCCCTGGGCACCGCCTTCCCCGGGGGCCACTCCTCCCTCGGGCCAGGCGAAGGAACCCTGAACCGCGATTACAGAAAAGCCCGCGGAGCTGCGTGGACACAGCTGACCCGGCGAGAGCGCCCTGGGGGCGGCGGCCCGGTCCGGCCACGACACCACTGTGGAGCGGCTCCCCGGAGCCAGCGCCGTCCCCTCGCAGCTCGGCGGCTGTGGAAGGGGGCCGGGGACCCGAGGACAAAGTGACCAGTCTCCAACCAGAAACTCCCACGGGGCGCCTGTACCAGAGAGACTGAGGCGGACACGGCCTCGGGATCCCTAGGGAAAGTTCCCCGCCGGCCGCTCCCGGAGGGCGCGCGCCTGGCCTCTCCCTGCGGCGCATGCGCAGCTGCTCCGGGCGGCCCTGCCCTCGCAGGTAGTTTTAGATTTTAATAAATCTGAATAGATGTGCCCATCATTTAATATCTGTTCATGATTCATATAAAAGTTAAAGGTCCTGTGAAAATAAGAACATCATCGAAAGTATAGGAGTTTTATTTAATTTTCATTTTGTAAAATGATCTGTCATATTATTTTCCAAGAATCACATGAAAAATCCATCATCTTAAGAGCATTCATCTAAAAGCAAGTTAAAATAATGAAAAAATAGACACTATTTTATGTTTTCATAGTTTATTTTTGAAAATTCCAAGAATTTTTTAAGTGAAATGGCATCCCACTAATTTTCTTCTAATGACTAAGAGAAAATCCTAAAATATTTTAAATCTAACCCTATAATTTTAACTAATAGTATATTCTACTGTTATATGAATTTCAGATGATTCAATAGAAAATATTGAAAAATCTTATCTGAACATTTTAATGTAAAAGTATATTCTTATAAGCACTGAAATAAGTCTTGATTTAGTGATCTTTAATTTTATACATATTAAACAGTGAAAAAAATACATAAATATCCAGCCTTTCTATTTCTTTATCCAATATTTATTGAGTCTCTTTTATAGATCAGAAACTAAAAGAAAAACACTGAACATAACATTTTCAAAATACAAATAAATGCATAAGTAGAACTTGAAGAGTTTCTAAGAAAGGAAAAATTCCTGCGTGCTCTGGGAAAGAGCTGCATCATCTGGGTGATGAAAGAAGGCCATAGGAGAAGTCTAAGGTATAAGTCAAAACAGCAGGAAAACAAATTCAAGGGTGGAGCTTCACAAGCAAAGCAGCCAAGAAAGAGATTTGAATTTCCTGTCGAATCACAGAACATCAGGTGAGCATATTGAACAAGAGACCCCAATTCACTAAAAGGAAGTGTGGATCGAACAATCACTTGAGTTGTGAAAATGAGATGTTTTGATTATTCCTAAGCATAGACTATTGGGCATTTTCTAAACATTCATCTATACTTGATTTCCAGTGGTGGTTCTTGCTTGATACCTTTGCTTTCTAAAAAACAAAACATCTCAATAGTCAATTCAAATGCTGGCAGATCAAAATAGTGTATTAATTTTTAATCAAGCTTTATCCAAATGACAATCATTTTGTAAACAATCCTGACCAACTGAAAAAAATCCTAAGAAAATGAACTATATGGCATTCTGTAGGCTGGAGGAAGTTAGTTAGGATCAATGTGGATGTCCAATAGTGAATGTGCAAATACTCAGAATTTTCATTTCATTTCATAAATCAGACATAAGACTTCATTGCACATGTGATTTTATAGGGAAGAGGCCAAAGGAAGGATGCTTTCCTGTGTCCTAGCAGTAGGAGGTTGTCATTCTTACTGGACTCCTGATAAAGAGCTATGTAGGTATTACTTATTCTAACAATAATCCTGCAACATTGGGGCTCCAAGAATCAACAGACAGTACCAAGGTGGGCCAGAAGTCCAGGCACAGTTCCTCTAAAGTTCTTCAATTATATTCCTGCACTTGATGCTAACAGATAGATGCAAGCATATCCTCTTACAACAGTAACAACCATATTCTCAATTCACTGGGTTGCTCTATAAGAAAGGTTTTGTTTGCGTTTGGCTTTGTTTTGACATGTTTAAGGGTTTTTCTTCTTTATTCTGTCTCTTTCTGCCAGCAAACAATTTAACAGAGAGAAAGTTTCTGTCAATTCAAAAGTCTGGCAAGTCAAATGTAATTTGATTCATATTATTGAAGTCACCCCCTGTGTCTTTTAACTTTCTTTCTCTAAGCATATTTTAGAATCACAAATAAGAATTGCAGAAACTCCCTTCAAAATGAAAAGTCTACTTCCAAGCTGTCTATAGTTAAATATAGCCCAGTGGCATCGCTCTTCCTCTTTGAGCAAAAATCAAGAGCACAATAAATGATTTAAGTGATATGTGACATCTCATATATTTTAGTTACTTTAATTTCATTTTAAATCCTTGGAGAATTTGTAAAAGTAAAAACTGCTTTACTAGTTTGAAACACATGTGGACTGATTTTAAATATAAAAGTGAGGCCAAAATGCATTTGATATTGAACATAAATCAAAAACAATACAAACAAACTTTTAAAAGCACATCTATCTCTAAATAAGTCAGTATGTTATACTTTAGGATAACAAAGGGAAGTGCATTTATGGAGACTTTGACTAGGCTCAGAAAAATAAAACTCACAACTTCACAAGGTAAAAATACTAACTTGTGTTTTATTTCATTGATTTTGCAACAATCAGGCCATATCTCCAAAACCTAAGCGATGTTACAAAAGTTAATACCCACATAATGTCTCCATTTCCGTGTAGAAGTTAATAATCATCTACACATAGTGCTGGAACTAGGCGAAAAGTTCAAATAAACAGGATGCTATTATCCCTAAACATGAGAATTAGAGAACAACAAGAGCAAAGTCTCAACCTAAACCAATGAGGAAAGTAGGGCTTTTGTCCAGAACAGTGATGTGCTACAGTGGATCTCTGATTAATGTGGGAAAGTGTGAAATTTTACACAATCAGTACGTACAGAACTGGGGAAGTGAAACACAATGGAGCTTGTAAAATGTAGATTTGTTCCAGTGATTATAGGAACCAGAAATTAAGGTCAGGTAATCTCTAAGTGGACTTCATTTTATCCAGCACTAACTATCACCTCAAGTGTGTTGTACTCCTAGGAAAAGCAAATACACAATGCTTGGCAGATCTGTACTAGGAAACGAATATATTACAAGAACGTTGCAATTAAGCACGAGCAGTAGATATTTTTTGTTTCAAAAATCTCTCCTAAAAACTTATTTTAAAAAAAAATAGACAAGCTATCTTGCCACCAATGTTGTCAGAAAGGGCTTCTCAGAGGTTTTGTTGAGCACTCCCAGAAACTGAAGCACATGAACCTGATGATACTTAGCTGAGACAGTCTCATGCTAATCCATATGTGTGTTTTATTCTAAAGAATTGACACCATTTCAGATAGGAGTATTATTGTCTGATTACATTTACTCTCATGGTTCAGACTAAAATACAAAGTTAATTATTAACACTGAGTTGTGACAAGAAAACTATTTCTACTGATTTACAAAGGGGTAAGTAGTAGGAGAAAAGATAGTAAACAGAAATAAAGCTTTAGGATGATGCTACAAGATAGAATGAAATAATGGCAAAATTCTGAGTATTCTGTAACTCATCACCTTGTATCTTACAGCTTTGCCAAGAATGACTCAGCATACCAATTTTGCATTTTAAACATGTTGTTTTTGTAAGATCTGAGATTGGAGGGAAATTTCCCTAAAGACATATATTAACAAACTCTTTCAACAAAAACATAGTGAAAAATTTAAAATATTCTTGTTAATTAAATCAGAAATACACAAGCATTTTATGTCAAAATTGTTTGTTCATAAAAGAGATTAAAATTGTACAAGTTAATTGACTTCATTGATCTTTAAACTAAGCCCTTTTTACTGGTTTCTCTACGTAGCACTGAGTTAACAAGGACAACTCTGTTGCTAAATCAGTTTTCTGTATGTGTGTGTGTTCTGATTCTGGGTTTAATATGTTATTTGTTTGGTTTAACTATTGGTACACAAATACTACTGAATTTCATATATATGTATATATATATATATATATATATATATATATATATATATATATATATACACACACATATACACACACACATATACACACACACACACATATATATATATATACACACACACATATTTTTATTGAATACATACATACAATTTATCTTATACCCAATAACATCTCTAAACTACAAATGATATTTTGGAGATGACTTTGTGCTTTCTAAATAGATAATTACATCATCTTTGATAATTGTAATTTTGCATCTTTCCAATTCTTATGATTTATTTTTCTTCTTTTATTGAAATAGCTGGGACTCAAAGTACCAGCTTAAATTAAAGTGATAGCATGCTTCTAATACTTCAACAGTAAATAAAATTATTTGATCTAAAATTTGCTACTCTACATCAGGTTTTAAAAGTTCATTTTGATTCCAAATGTGCTAAAGTGTTTTTCTCTATAATCATGAATTGTCTCAGCAAGTGCTTTTAAGATAAGTACATAATTGATTTTGCTTTTACTCTGTTGAGTATGGTGATACACATAACAAATGATAGAATATTATATTATAGCTTCCATTCTTGTGACAAAGAAATTTTTTAAAAATTCACTAGATTTATATTAATATTATTTGTATTTGATTAATAGTTTGCCCTGTGTTTTTGTGTAAGTTTAACTGTAACTTTCCTTTCTTTCATTATGCTTCTATGAATGCAGAATTACAGTTGAACTAACAGAATGAAAAGAGTTGAAAAATATTTTTCTTCTTTTCCCTACTCTAGAATATGTTCTATGTTCTATATGAATACAATTGTAATTACCTACAATAAATTATTTAGCATAACCATAAAGCATTAGAATGTTGGAGTTTTATTGGGATAAAAGCTTTAATTTACCAATTTTTAATTCAATTAACTTACTACTATAAATGTATTCAGGCAAAGGTAAGTTATATTGGATAAGTTCTATTTTTCTGGTCAATAATTTATTCCACATAGATTTATTTTTATTAGCATCATCTTTTAAATCTCTGCTTTGTATAAAAGGATATCTCTTTTTAGAAACTAATATTTTCTAATTATAGCTTCTTAGTTAACATTGCTTAAATTCCATTTAAGACTTTTTCCAAAGAACCATTTTCTGGCTTTGCTATTTTAGTGAAACTTTTTTTGGTATTTTTATTCATTCCTAGCATTGTCTTTATTTTCCTCTTTCAGCATTCTCCAGATATTTTTTCAACATCCTTTTACTAACTTCTTAAGTAGATAATTATTGGCTCATTAACATTTCTGTCTTTGTTATTTGGTGATTTTGAGTATTCCAAGCAGCAACTGTACAATGAGATTTCAAAAGCAATGCATCCATTAGTAAGAGGCCTGTGACTAACACTGGAGAGATAACTGGGAGGCCTGCAGAGAAGCCAAACTGATTCTGGACTGGCATTGAGTCAGGAGAAATGGAAGGAAGGGAAGGAGGACAAAGGAAGGGTGGAAGCTTCTGAGACTTGGTGCAGTCCAGGCAAAGCTGGGTGAGGCCATCAAGGTCTAGAGTCAGAGGGACTTGGCACCTGCCAGGGCTAGCCTACCTTCCTTGGGCTAGAAGTAGCCTGTGGAAAGCAGAGTCTCACCGGCTGGGTTTCAGGGTGCAGCAACCTGGGTTCTAGGTTATTCATACTCCCTGTAATTGAGAGATGAGAGGCATTTTCTCATGCTAATATACACAATGATGTATTTTATATGATGTTCCTGAGCTCTGTGGCATCCCTGAACATTTCAATGTTTTTTTCTTTCAGTCCTAAATTCCATTAAATTTCTTTATTTGTTCTATGGGTTACTTAGATATCTGTTTTCTAATAGTAAAATAAATCATTTCTTAAATTATATTCAGTAACCAACATAGATGACTGTCTTTGTTTTTAAAAAATAGTATCCTTTTGAAACTCTGTAGTTTAAACCAGATCAGAGCCTAAATCTCAATCTTTTCACCACAGTCTCTGAAGACGGAGAATGACAAGAAGTAAAATTACTGGTAGTCCATACCTGCAAACCCAGTGAAGAGACTTAATCTACTTGGAGCTTTGACTTGTACCTAGAGGGGAAATAAATACCCAGGAGCAGCAGAACATTTTCTGGACACCACCTGGGAGCAGTGAGTGGGAAGTGGATAGAAGGTGAAACACAGGAGGGAGAACTACCTGCAAAAGAAGTGATATCACCATCACTGTGCGTGGAGAAAGACAGAATTGGGCCTGAGGCCCAGAGGATGAGATAGCACCTGCTGCAAGGAGCAGGGAGGGGGCTTAGGAAGTGCAGGGAGCTCTTCTGCAGGCTCCTTGGTATTGGACCTCCAGCCTGCAGAGCTGCAAAGTAGATGTCCATCACTTAAGCTACCCAGTCTCTGGCATTTTGTAATGACAACCCAAGCAAATTGATGGACTACTTTATCATGACAGAAAAAGGAACGCAGCAACTGTACGAAGCTATTAAAAACAGAAAACAAAATGAGAAAATCTTTCAGCTTCTGAAAATACTTCTCATAAAACCAACACATGACAGAGAAAAATAATAACATACTCCAACATGAATTAAATTAAATCAAGGAAATGAAGATGTTTAGCACCCAATATTTCCAATAAGATAAACCAGCACTCTTTAGAGAAACACTTGATTCCGAACCTGAAGCAAGAAATACAGATGAGTCCAGAATATCCTTGTGCCTAAAACAACTGAGCACTCAATGATTAATTGGTAAATATAACAAAAACAGTTTCAACTTAAAAGGGCTTCATATGGCTATAGTTGGAACAATTTGAGAATCCAAAAGAGAGCTGGTTTCTTACTCCATTCAAGCAGCTATATCAAACTACCACAAACTGGGTACTTTATAAAACAATAGGACATTACTTCTCACAATCCTAGAGATTGAAAAGTCCAGGATCAAGGAAGGTTTCACATCTGGTGAATGTCTGCTGTCGGCCTCATAGATGGTAGCTTCTTCCTGTGTCATCTCAGAGCAGAGGGGACCAGCCAGCACTTTGGGGGTTTATAAGGATACTAATCCCAGTCAAAAGGGCGTTTCTCTCTTGAACTAATCACCTCCCAAAAGCCTCACCCCAGAACCATCCCCCGAGTGGTAGGATTTCAGCCTGTGAACTTTGGGGGCACAAATACTAGACCACAGAAGATAATTGTTCATTAATAACAGATTGAAAAGATTCACTCATAAGTCTATAACATTACTCAACAGAAAAAGAGAAAAATAATGAAAAATTAATTTAAGAAGGCAGGAGAACACTTGTTAATTAATGTAACATAATAGTAGAACTAGAAATTTTGCAACTACCAATTATGATAATGCTAATTACTTCACATAAAGATCACCAATGAGTGTCAAAATCATTGGATACTATTTTTGAAGAACACAATAATATCCAGGGTTATCCTACAAATCATTCACTAATTTCAAATTGAGTACAGTTTTATATTTGAGAAAGCTGAAGCTCACATCTTAACCAAGTGTTCACATTCGGCCTCACTAACAGGAATCATTGTATTTCTCTGGATATGAAGCAGGAAGGTGTCATTGTAATCCATTCATTATTCTCAATAAAATTTAACCTCAGTGTAATCTAGTTTTTCCATCAAAAACTCTTACCCAGGATGGTTTTTCCTGAAGGAGACATTTAGCAAACTCTTGGTGAAGAGGTCCTCTGGCATCCCAAAGGTAGAAGCCCAGAGTACTGCCAACTGTCCTATGTTCATGGGGCAACACCAAAACATGTCAGTGGAGCAGAGTTTGGAGATCTTTGTCCTAGGCTTAACTTTCCTGTCTATAGGAAACACAAGACATAGAGGAAGAAAAGATACTGTCACAGAGGTCACCCGTTTATGCAGCCAAAGTGACTGGAGAGGTCCATAGCTATCAGTTCTCTCAATCTTGTAGGAAGAATCTCAATTGTGATACAGAGTAGTGAGCAGGAGTGTATGATAGAGAGGGAAAGTATAGATCCAGCCTAGGTATTCTTCAGCAGATGAATAGATAAATAAAAAATGGTATACATACACAATGAATTATTACTCAGCAACATGAATTGCTGACCTTCTCACCAGTGCCAGAGTCCTGCTTCCAAAATTTCAGTTACATTCTTGCAGAATTAGACAACATTCTTTTTTATAGAGAGAGAGAATTTTTTAATATTTATTTTTTAGTTTTTAATGGACACAACATCTTTATTTTACTTTTTCTTATGTGGTGGTGAGGATCGAACCCAGTGCTCCGCGCATGCCAGGTGAGCGCCCTACCGCTTGTGCCACATCCCCAGCCCAAGACAACATTCTTGATTAAAAAAAAAAATGCTTTCCCACTGTAATGTATAGATAGATAATGACTAATGTGTTTTTATTTAGTTGGTAAGGTTAAAAGCTTAGGATGCTTTACAAAAAAGACAATTTTAGTTTTGATAACAACATTGAAAGTGCACTTAGGTATGACTTTATATCTGTAGTTGAAGTTTTCTCTTCTAGAAGAAGAATATTTCTCAAGTGTGAGTCCCTTAAAAAGATCGATTACTCAAATATGTCAGTGAGCCAGAGTTCAACGCGAACATTTGTCCAAATTCAAAAACAAATGTCAATGTCTATGGATCGATTATGTAAGAATCTTCTGCTCACCTGACCTTTTACAGAAAAGTTCTAGACATTTATGGGAGAGGAAAGAATTCCCCAAAAGATTTGATAAAGGTCAAAGGATAAACTTGAGTGCTATTTGAAATTTTGTTTCGGGTGATTACATATGACCAGAATTCAAAATCATTTGTGAGAAAAGTTTAAGTGGCTCTCGTCTGGAAGCCGACAGGTCTCCTTGGAGTTGCCCAGAATACCTGTTTTACTTTGGCTCCCCATCCCACAGGTGGTCACCTCCCAGAGTAAAAGGGATGGGAGAAGGAGGGGCCTCCACTCGCCCCTTCTTCCCTGCCTCCAGTGCTGGCAACCAGGTCAAATAAAGGGACGGGCTGGATGGAAACCAGGATGAACCATATGTAGGGACATGAGGAGACCAGGCTGCTGACCCTGAGGAGAGGCAGTGTAGGACCAGTACAGGAAAGTGACCAGGACTATCAAATAGCCTTATAAAAGTCACAGTGCCATAACAATGACAGCAGGAAAATGATGAGCTTCTATGAGCAAATTATTAGAGAATAGAAACAATTTGTGGGGGTCCTTGTGAAATCAGTGAGTATCAGATTAAATAATAAGGATACAATAAACAGGACATTATGAATTCTCCTGATCAATGAATAAGATTACAGTATTATAAGGGACAACAAGTAAGTGTCATATCTTTGAGATATGTTATTAGCTACCTGAAATTTTTTCCCAGAACAAGATTTTCTAGGGACCCAGGGAAAAAACATTTGTTTTATTAGAAAAAACAAGCATTGAAAATGTAAAATGATGCAAGTGTCTTAAAGCATATGTTGGGGATATTTTTAAGCTTATTAAATAATTTAGGTTTTTACATAAGAAAGTTCAACAGAAGGCTTTCTTCTATTTTAAAATTAATTTCGACTGTAGGTTCAGATCACTCTTTTGTTGTTTTTAGAATCCTGCTTTCTATAGCCACATCACAGGAATATATGCTAATGATAGGTCTTCTTACATTTCTATTGTATATGGAAAAAAGTATTCCTCGATACTTGTACACATATTATGGGTTTCTACTTCCTACCCTTTATACTGCCCTGAGGATTTTCGAATTTCATTCTTTACTTGCCGCAGCCCGGCTGGCTGCAGCAAAATAACCAGGGGGGTGAGGAGCAACTTGTGTAGATTGATACAGCAGGAGTAAGAGCCGTTTATTGTAGGACCTGAGCGATATTTATACATTCCACACAGCTTATCTTAATTAACATAAACTAGATACATCAGTCAACCAATTAGGAATCTCCACACTTAATGGCTCGTTTTTGTTACTTTACAAATTACTCCCTCTGACATTTTGCCAGGTGCCATCCTGACTTGTTTACAGACTCTAACATTTACTTATTTACTATTTGTTGCAAATTAATTGTATCTTCTTTCCAAAATTTGGTATGAATAAAGAAAGCAATACCCTGTCTCAGATTGGTTATCAGATAATGTATTAATAACAAAAAATAAAAATATAATTTGTTTTAAAAATAAAAATATGATGCTGCTGAACATTTAATGTTTGTGTGTGATTTGTATAATATCACACTTCTCTTAAAGTGAGGACCCATCTTCTCCTGACAATGGCTTGGACACACAATATGGCACTATGGGCTATGATATGTCATCTATGAAAACTATTATACTGATCCTTGATATATAAATGGGAATAAATTTTTTGAAATTAGTTTAATGATACATTTCAAATGTCACAAAAATATGCATAGTCTTAGATACATTTCCTCATTCATTCAGAAATTTATTCAGGAGACCTAATTTAATGAATTATATAAGAAGAAAACAGATTCTTTTCAAGGACAACTATAGTAATGAATAACAGAAACTTGTATTTATATTCATATAAATGTGGCACCTTTTAATTTTTGAAATAGTGTGAAAAGTTTTCAATGAAAAGTTTACTTTCCACTTTCCTCTTTCCAAATCCCCCACACAGGCCAACTCTAACATCTTAACAGAGAACATGGTACATAGTCTGTCTGAATGTTGTAAAGAAAAATTTACAGTTGCTCTATACAATTTACTAAATTGTATGTATTTTGTTATATATTTTTAACTTACTGAACTTACACAGTACCTTAGATTATCCTTTGCATAGTTTTCAATAATATGGAACATTCCAAATGGAAGTAAAAATTTCCTAGAAATACCAGTGATCCCAGAAAACTATTTGTGGATATCATTTATAGATGACATTCACTTGACATTGAGTTTCCCCAGAATTCTCAAAACACTGTTCTAGTCCTTCTTACTTAATTCAATTCCCTCTTATGTTTCTTAAGTTATTTTGTGAACTAGAAAGAGATTACCACAACTGGTATTTTTTTTTTTGAGATTTTGTATGAATTAAAGTGCTTTGTTCTATATTTTATTGGATATTAGATGCAAACAGAATTCTAAGATGTAAATCATTTTCCTTCAGAGTTTTGAAAATTTAGTTCCATTGTTTTACAGTTTCTGTAACTTCCAGTCTTCCTCTATAGAAAGTCAAGCATAATCACTGGCTGGCTTCAAAAGAGGAAGAAAGGGATCAGTGATTGAAAACTTCTTGCACACATTTCAACCGCTGCTATTCAATCCTGCCTTGAGTCCTGCTATTTCCTATTCCTGTTACTCTGCAGTTTTGAAGAGAAAGTACAGGGACATGTCTATGCTCAATTTGCTGGATGTAAAGGATTAATCTTCTTTGGCTTCTCTTGAAAATGAGGCAATCCCTTTATCAGGTTTGTAAGATTAACAATTAGCTTTTTGTACTAGATAGAAAGGAAAACCCTAAAATAAAATACATGCTTGAAATAATGGTGATATTCTGGGTTTACTAAGGAACTAAATCGAATAAATGGATTAAATGTGTCATTCATTTACCCAATTTATATCTAATGTTACCATAGACCACTTTTGATTCTAGAAATAAATCAATGAATAGAGTAGCAAGAATCCATCTGCTTAAATGCAGGGCTTGATGTGAGGAGAACAACAACAGGATATTTCACCACCAGTTGCCACTGTCTTGGCTCATTTCTCCACCAGCATTTGGAGCTTGAAGATTAAGCAAATGAGAACAATCAAACTTGCTTAGGAGAAGGATCATATAAATAAAGTATTGGCCCAAAGAAATGCTGGAATTTTCTGGAACTTGTCATTTGCTTTCTTTGTGTCACAACACATGAATTTACAATATTTGTGTGACAAAAAAGTTTTTTGTTTATTTGCATTTTTTTTCAAATGCCTCTGATTCAAATTTTATGAAGTGAAGCATGCAAAGTCCATTCTTGCAGAGCAAATTATGATTGGTTCTTTCAGGACACTTAATGATTTTTATTACTGAAATAATAATGTGGTTAAAGGCTTTTAAAATTATTTTTTGAAAAAATGAAGTTTTCCCATAATCACACATTGCCTCCTTATGTGTTCACAGCATAGAAGGCATCTCTCTCTCTCTCTCTCTCTCTCTCTCTCTCTCTCTCTCTGTATGTGTGTGTGTGTGTGTGTGTGTGTGTATATATATATATATATATATATATATATATATATATATATATATAATACTAAGCAATTATATATAATTGCTTAGTATTCTAGGAGAGAAAAATTATGTTTCTAAGATAAGCAAATAAACTAATTACAAAACAATAAGATAAATTAATACTTAAAATATTTATTTAATTTTTGGTGGTATAAAGCAGCATCTTATGGTGATCAAAGTAGTGTTGGTTAATTCTAACTCAGCCATTTGCCTTGGACATGTCACTTTATGACTCTGTTTCCTGCTGTCAGATTTTTTAAAAAGAAAAAAATGTATATGATACAGTATACATTACAATTCACTAAAGAAATAGAATGAATAAATATATATATATACATATATGCATACATACATATGACAGTGGGAGGGAGGCAGGAAAAAGAAGTGGGTAGAAGGAAGATGAGAGAGAAAGAAATAATGAATTGGCTTACAAAATTTGGAGACTATGAAGATTTCTGCTGGGAGCCATCAGCCAAGTAGGTATGACAAATTCCTTGCCAGCTTACTTCCATGCTGTCTGTGGAAGGACTTCTGAAAGGTGACCTTGCTCAAGGACCAGGGCAGGATCCGTGTTTAGGGTGTTCCCCCTTTAGAATAGGGAAGTTTAGCATAATAGGAGAGTAGGGTGTTCCCCCTTTAGAATAGGGAAGTTTAGCATAATAGGAGAGTAGGGTGTTCCCCCTTTAGAATAGGGCGTATCCTGCTGCTGAGTTCCTCTTGAGTGCTTAGGTCAGACAGTATATTTGAGAGACAGAAGCCCATGCGGTGTGGATTTAGGCAGGAGTGGATTTGAGAGAGGGGATTTGGGCAGAGAACGTGGATTCCCCCAGAACGTGTTTGTAGACGGCCGGTGTGAGTTCGGGAATAAAGAATTGCTGTTTGAATCTACAAGCTGTGTGGAGACTCGTGATTTGTGCCCAGCCAGAGACTGCGGCAGATTTCTGTAGCCATCAAGTTGGATATTTCATAATATTTGATGTTTCAGACTGTGCTAGTCAGCTTTCATTGCTGTGACCAAAATATCCAGTAAGAACAGCATGGAGTTCTTTACATGTCTCAGCATTAAAAGAGAATAAAATCATGGCATTGCAGGTAAATATATGGAGTTGGAGAATATCATGCTATCATGCTAAACGAAGTAAGCCAATCCCCCCCAAAACCAAAGGCCAAATGTTTCTCTGGTATGTGAATGTGATCCATAATGGGGGTGGGGGCAGCATGGGAGGAATGGAGGAACTTTGGATAGGGCGAAGGGGAGGGAGGGAAAGGGAAGGGGCACAGGTAGGAAAGATGGTGGAATGAGATGGTCATCATTACCCTAAGTACATGTATGAAGACACGAATGGTGTGACTCTACTTTGTGTACAACCAGAAAAACAAAAAACTGTGCTCTATATGTGTGCTATGATTTGAAATGCATTCTGCTGTTATGTATAAGAAAAATCAAAATAAATTTTAAAAAGAACAGCAAGGAGGAGGAAAAGTGTATTTGGGGCTTACAGTTTCATCAGTTCAGTCCGTGGTCGGCTTACTCCATTGCTCTGAGCCTGAGGGGAGGAAGCACATCATGGCAGAAGGGTGTGGGGAGGAAAACTGCTCAGATCCTGTCAGTCAGGTAGCAGAATGATGGATGGAGACTCCAGGAACAAAATATAAATCTTAAAACCCCACCCCCAGCACCTAATTCCTCCAGCCATGCCTCACCTACCTACAGTTATCACACACTTGATCCCTTTAAATTTGTAACTCATTAAATGGATTGATCCACTGACAAGGCTTCAGCTCCATAACCTAATCATTTCACCTATGAATGTTCCAGCCTGAACAGAGAAGCTTTGGGAGAAGACCTCATACCCAAACCGTAACACACCCCACGTCTGAACATTCAGAAGACTGATGCCCCAGCTCCCACAGTCGTGGCCACATTCTCAGTCTTTTAGTTTTCTTCTTCTTCTTCTTCTTCTTCTTCTTCTTCTTCTTCTTCTTCTTCTTCTTCTTCTTCTTCCTCTTCCTCTTCCTCTTCCTCCTCCTCCTCCTCCTCCTCCTCCTCCTCCTCCTCCTCCTCCTCCTCCTCCTCCTCCTCCTCTCTTCTTCTTCTTCTTCTTCTTCTTCTTCTTCTTCTTCTTCTTCTTCTTCTTCTTCTTCTTTTTTGGTCTCCAACAGATTGGAAAAGACTCACCCACATTAGGGAGGGTAATCTTCTCTACTCAGTCCGTCAGTGAAATGTTCCCCTCATCCACAGCACCCTCACCCACACACACACACACACACACACACACACACACACACTCAGACAAGTGTTTCCTCAAAAGACTGGGAACCCCATGGCCCAAACAAATTGGCTCCTGAAATTCACCATCACACCACCTCACAAGATTGATATGCTAAGTAAATGAGATCTGAAGTGTGAGGTACTTAACAAGACACCTAGAACCATAAAGCCTCCATGAAATTTACTATAAATACCTACTGAGATTCAATCTGAAGAAAAACAGATTTCAATAGTCACTTATGCACCTCCCATTACTTTTCAGCATTTACTGCAGAAGTGTATCTATTATGTAGCTTCTCTTCCTTTCCCTTTTGGCCTGAGTTTTCCCCTCTGTCCCCTTTCATGTCCAAATGGTGTCCTCCACTCATTGGTTGATAAAAGTTTTCAGAAGAATAATTGTTTTGATATATCACTGCTCTTATTTATTTCTGTGGCTAAGCAATTTCTATTGTAGAGTTTTCTAGAAAGACTAAAATCAGAGACTCGATTTTTTTTCTCTTTTCTATGATATTTGAATCATTGCTAAACACACAGAAAAAAAAGTCCCTCAGGCTATAATACTCAATTCCAGAACAGCTGTTTTGAACTTGAACAAATCAATATTAAAAATGAAAACCAATATGGTTTATCACTGTTAAAAATAATTGTTCCAAAAGCCACTCCACCTGCACCTACCAGGATGAAAAATAAATCAAAGTTTCACTGATTCATAAATGTATAGAAATTATCTAATTAACATCTTTGTGCACTGCTTTAGATATTTAAAATACAGAAGGATTTCTAGTAGTATTTGAGAGAACAATCTTACTCTATTAAAGAAGTATCAAATTCAATGAGATGTAGAGGCCACTGAATTTATTCAATTAATCACTGAAAGTAGAGTTATTCTATGAAAATGAGACTTATCTTTATTACTTAGTTGTCTACTTATTATTTTTTTTTATATTCTTATCTTTTTTTATATTCTTTTAGGGAAAAGATTACCCTTATCTATTCGTATTAATAACAACCTCAGTCTTTCAGGCTGCTGTAACAAAATACCATAAACTGGGCACTTTATAAGCAACAGAAGTTAACAAATGCAAGAATGAGATGCAGTGTGCATGGTGTCCAATGAGGACCTGTTTTCCGTTTCATGGATGGTGCTTTCTCCGTGAAAGCTAATAAGGTAGATGAGAAGAGCTAGCTCTCTGGAGAGTTCTTTATAAGGCCACTATTCTCATTCTTGAGGATCCTACCCTAATGACCTAATTACCTCCAAAAGGCCTATCCCTAACTGCTTCACCTTGGGGTTAGGAATTCAGGGTATGGATGGGGGGGCACAAACATTCAAATCATAATGATGACCAATGGATGCAGTCAATTACAGAACACATCAAACCACATTCCAAATTCCAAATGAATCTAAAAAGCAATTTCCTCCCTCCATTTTGACTTTTTCCCCCTAAACTCATAAAGGTTAAAATAGAAGCCTCCCTTTCTTTATTATCTGCTTTATCTTTTCCACATCCATTCAATGACCATTTGCTGAGCACCTATTACAGGTTAAACATCCCTAATTTGAAAAATCTAAAGTCCAAAATTCTCCATAACCTGAAACTTTTTGAGAGCACAGTGGAAAATTCCACACCATTAAATTTGTTTCATGATAAAATTATTTTAAAACTTACTTTTAAAATTATATAAACTTACTTTTAGGATTTGGATATAAGGTATATATGAAACATAAATTAATTATCATGCTTAGGCTCAGATTCCATCTCCAAGATAGATAGATAGGTAGATAGATATTTTTCCCCTAAAATTTGAAAAAAATATCTGGAGTTAAAAACATTTCTGGTCCAAAGCATTTTGAATTAAAAAAATACTCAGCCAGTATAATCCAGTATAATGCAGAATGAAGGTAAGAATTCTAGCATCTAAAGTGACAGGCCTTTTTATGTCCTGTTTTTATTAACTTGGGATTTTGGCAAAAGAAAACAAGTGCAATTGCCCGTTTGGTTTAAGGCCCATATTATCAGAAGTTCTGTTTGTATGAAAATATGTTTCCCAAGGGAAATGTTTTTGAGAATAATAATGGGAAAGTTCTGAAACAACTTCCTCTAAAATGTAACAGAATATTTATTTTACTAGGACTTTGTGGCTTTGTCAAACACAACTGTACTCTAATGGTTTTAGTAAATTGGTTTTGAGTTCAAAGCTTTGGGAGGAATGGTTGACAATGAGGACAGGGAAACGTAGAGGGCATCTTGGTGCAAATGTGTCGTGTCTGACTGTGGCCCCGCAGCAGGCATGACTCGTACTGTGTGCCCTCAAAGGACCAGAAACACACAGAGAGGGTGAGAGCTGGAGGGCATCACTGGGCAGGTCTTGTGGAGGAAGGTCTTCCGTGGACGGTGCTCTGGGGTGGGCTCTACAGTGTGCAGGACTTTGAAGAGAAGTGGACGAACCTAAGAAAACCTATCATTTTAAACAGTTTAAACTAATGTAATCCCTTCTATTCCCATCACGTCATCCAGCAGAAGCAAGTTAAAAAAAAAAAAAAAACTGCTAATGGCAATAAACTTCAGATTGTAATTAAGTAAGTAAACTTAGCTAGAGACCTTTTCCACAGACATGGCTCACAAAGAATGCCTACTTTTTTTTTTTTTTTAGTACTGGGGACTGAATTCAGAGGCACTAGACCACTGAGCCACATCCCCAGCCCTATTTTGATTTTATTTAGAGACAGGGTCTCACTGAGTTGCTTAGCACCTCGCTTTTGCTGAGGCTGGCTTTGAACTCGAGATCCTCCTGCCTCAGCCTCCTGAGCCTCTGGGATTACAGGCATGTGCATCACCACACCTGGCCAAGAATGACTACTCCTGATGGAATGTCTGAAAAAAGAAGTTTTAAGGACTTTAATGCACTCCACATGGTTCACAACTTTTCTTGAAAGAAATGTATCATTCAAGACATCTGATAATTCCTGGATAAATTATCCCACAGGGTTTCACCCAGTATTCAAGTTTGTATCTATCAGATTTTAGTGAATGCAGGATAAGTGATAGTCTCAGCCTTGGACAACTACAGTATTTAGGCTTGTGTGTACCTAGTGCACGGAAAGCATATCCATCTGTGACAGTGTGACTTTCAGTTTCCCCAGGCTGTTGTTTTGCTCTAAGGGTTTACTTGTACCAAATTTCCTTTTATAGATTTTGTTCCCTACGTTCTGTAAATATGAACTCGGAATGTTTAAGTCCATATCACTAACAGGCTTCTGAATGAACCTCTTACAAATGACAGTATCATGTGTCAAAACTGTGTAATCATTTCTGACACATTCTTAGTGTTCTCAGCAATCTAAATCTCTTTGCTAAAATGTGTATATCAGTAAGAGGAATCAAGGTATGAGAGATGTACATCATTTCAGATCAACACCTACTGTGACTATCTCAGAAAATTAAAGTATAATGATACCAGAGTTCTAATCATGCAATACCTGTTTAGTCAAAGATGATATTATTTAACCGTATCAGTAAATAAAATCTCCAGTGTATCATCTCTGATTTCTTTTTTTTTATTATTAGTTGTTCAAAAAATCACAAAGCTCTTGACATATCATATTTCATAGATTTGATTCAAGCAGATTATGAACTCCCAATTTTACCCCGTATACATATTGCAGATTCACATCGGTTCCACATCCACTTTTTTACATACTGCCATACTAGTGTCTGTTGTATTCTGCTGCCATTCCTATCCTCTGCTATCCCCCCTCCCCTCCCCTCCCCTCTTCTCCCATCTTCTCTCTCTACCCCATCTACTGTAATTCATTTCCCTCTCTTGTTTTTTTTCCCTTTCCCCTCACTTCCTCTTATATGTAATTTTGTATAACAGTGAGGGTCTCCTTCCTTTACCATGCAATTTCCCTTCTCTCTCTCTTTCCCTCCCCCCTCTCAACCCTATTTAATGGTGATCTTCTTCTCATGCTCTTACTCCCTATTCTGTTCAGTGGACCCAGCTATTGCCCTTCTCGGAGCATCTCTGGTTTCTGACTAAGCCAATCCTCCTACTCCCAGGCCCATCTGGTATGTAGCTTCAGTAAAGTGGGAAAGGTGCCCTTAGGATTTTGAGGAATACCACGTCCCTCCCTGAAGGCAGTTCTTTGAGGGCAGGACCATTTCTACCACACTCTTGAATTATTAGATCCTAACACATTAGGTACCCTACAATATTTGAAGTATTAAAGAGAGAGTTCATAATTTAAGAAAACATTTTTAAGATATTTTTTTTCATTTTTAACACAAATAAAAACATTTTTCTGCCTTCAGCATTTTTCTTCAGCTTAAAATAAAAACGGTGTGTTCTTCGGATTTTCAAAGTATTCCTCACATCAACATTTCCTAACATCTACAGTAGTACAAGAGGGCGAGGAAGGGCTTTTTGTTTCACCATCAGTACTCAAAGTGCCCGCCTTCTGTAGTGTTGATTTCCTACTACTGACCTGCAGTCTCACTGTCTCTTTTCCTACCCTCCGTCACATGCCTGCCTCTGTACCTCACTATATGAAGGCAGTTCAGCTTTCTCAGTTGACTGTCTCTTTGTGCTTGCACAGATCTCTCTACCTTACCTATCAGGCATGACACACCACTTTCCTCTCTGGCTTGTTTGTGTATCCACCTGTGGCCACCCTGCATCCCAAAGACCTCAGTGCTTGATCTTGACACCAAACCACCCTAGGGAGTCCTCACTGCTTGATCGCAGTATCAAACACATGGAAGACATTGGAGAAGTAGTTGTTGAAAAAATGACTGAATGAGACCTTGGATGAATGAGAATGCACCTTGTTATTTTCCATGCTGATGCTTGGGGTGGTTTTCTTACAACGCCTTTGTTGCTGCATTTTGTCTATGTACGTAGAAAGGCACTCATGTGGAGAAAATCCCCTTTCTAAGACCTGACCAGTAATACAATATTACTGGATGTAAAAAAAAAAAAGTAGCAAAAGGTTTATGTCTTCTCTTGCATAAGCAAAATAAAGAAGACTACTTTTATAATCACAAGTTAAATTTAACATCTTACCTATTTGAGTATTTTGTTTCCAATTTGGAAGCAGCATTTTAAAGGGGATAACTATAGACATTTTGAAAGTGACGAAAAAATGATGCATTTGGTACCTTCAATTTATATCATACTGCATTTATTTAGGATTGGGAAGAAAACATTTTAATAACATTTTATTGCACTATGTGAAAAGACTTAAATACAAAGTATCAGACAAAATGTACCACTGAGAGATCACTCAAGGAGAGCCCACTGTGGGTGGTTCATTAACATCAGAACAGGCATTTGAAACAAGGAATTGTACCTTAGGTTCTTTCCAGTTCAAGACATTCATAGTCTTTGTCCAAAAAATTCTCAAAGATTAGCCTATGGATCAACACATAACCTATGCATGGAGGATGGTATATGAATCTGGCTTGGGAAAAAAATATAATACCAGGAGAGTGTATTTGGTACCCAAAACTGCAGGAATTGCACTTGCTATAAGACAGTACCTTTACACTCAGAATAGCCTACAATTGAGCGGAGTTTAAGTAAACACAGGGACATGGAAGCATTCTGACAAGTATACGTATAATGTCACTAAAATCTCAGAATCTGGATAGTCTGGCCAATGTAGAATATACTAAATGAAATGTGAATGGAAAGAGAGACATATTTATTGAGTACCTACTACATGTAGTGTCCCACTTTTACTTATTACATATAAGAATCAATTCATCTTTTAGATAAGCTGTTAACACCAGTTTGCAAACAAACTCATAAGCAAACAATCTTAGACAGCCTGTGTAATTACTGAGAAGCCAAACACTAGATACTGTTAAGATAAAAACTTAGACCTGGCTCTCTTGGATCCTGGAATGGTAAGAAAATGTGGGAGGCATATTTTTAGAAAAGTACATGAAAAGGTGGAACTTGGCATACATTTGGAAGAGGACTAGGGTGTTTGAAATGAATTTTTGTTCTGAGATAATTTGCCCATTCACAGGCATTTGCAAGGTATATAGGTAAATCCATGTGTCTCTTCCCCTGTTTTCCCCAGCGATGACACCTTGCAACTCCAGCACACACCCCAACCCAACATGGACAAGGCAGTCAAAAGGCAGAGGGTTCCCATCACCACAAAGGGTCACATCGGCCACTCCTACACACCTGCCTCCCTGGTAACCGCAAATCTATCTCTGTTTCTAAATTTGCTGCTTCAAAAATTATTCTGTAAATAAAATCACAGACTATGCAGTCTTTGGGACTAACAATCCCCACTCCGTGTACTTCTCTGGAGGCTCTTTGAGATGGTTCGCGAATGGGGAGTTCACTCTGTTCTATTGCTGAAGAATATTCAGCTACATTTTGTTTGATTTTTCACTCATTGAAGGTCTTAAGTATTGTTTCCAGGTTTTGGAATTTACGAATTAAATCCATATACAGATTCACCTACAGTTTCATGTGAATCTAAGTTTCTTTCCTAAGAACGTAAATGCCCAGGTGTTCTCTGCTTCATCAGAGGATAGTTGTTATGCTGGAAATGGGCAAACTCTTCTCCACTGTGCTCTCATCAGTTCATGCTCCCCTAACAACAGATGAGTGGCCCATGGCTTTGCTTCTTCACTGGTACGTAGTGCTGTGGCTATTTTATTCTAATTTTAGCCACCCTGTAGTTACATCTCATGGTCCTTCTAGTTTGAATTTTCTTGATGACACATTTTCACATGCTGATTTGCTAGAGTCACATTCCTTTTGCTCTCCGGGTGTCCTCAAGAACCTTTCATCAGGCACTGCGTGTTCAGCCAGCCGGTCTTTTACACTTGAACACTGGCATGCTGCTTCTGTCTTGACCTCCACGGTTTCTGGTGGGACGTGCCATGCCTGCTGAATGCTCGTCCCTGCAGTGGGGCAAGGCTTTGGCCATGATGAGGTCAAGATGTTTCCCCTAGATTCTCTTGAGCTTGACTACCATGTGGCTTGATGATGGGTGTCTTTGGATTTATGCTCCTTGGAGTCTGCTGAGCTTCTGGGCTATAATTTTGATCCTTTCCCTTTTCCAGAATATCGTGCGGTTAGAATATACAGTGTGTTGTATTTTCTGATGGACTTCTTCAACTGAGCAATATGTATTTAAGGTTCATTGACATCCTTTTTGGGTGGCTTGATAGTTCATTTCTCTTTAGTGGTGAATAATATCACATTGTCTAGATATACCACGTTTTGTTTATCTCTTCACCTTTTGAAAAGTATCTCTATTTCTTTCCTATTTTTTCTAGTATACATAAAGCTCCTAAAAATTTTTTTCTGCAAGTTTTCAAGTGGAAATAAGTTTCAACTCCTTTGGATTAATACTAAGGATGTCTATTGCTGAATCATATGGTAATTAGAGGTTCAGTTTTGTACGAGACTGACAAACTGTCTTCCAAAGTGGCTGAAGCTCTTTGCATTTGCTCCACATCCTCACCAGAATTTGATGCTTGGATTTTGGAAATTCTAGTGGTTTTGCAGGGGCATGTCATTGTGGTTATAGTCTAAAGTTTCCTAGTCAAGTGGGATACTGATGTTTGTTCCTATGCCTGTTTGTTATCTTGTCATCTGTGATGGGTTTTGTGTTCATATCTTTTGTCAACTCTTAAGTAAGCTTGTTTATTTTCTTATGATTGGGCTTTAAGAGTTCTTTGTGTATTTTGTTTAACAGTGAGCTGCCAGATCTGTGTTTTGCTAATATTTTCTCCTAAACACATAAAACTTCAAGAGTATGCATTAAAGAGGGTCAAATGTAAATAAAATTTGCAATATTTTTTAAATGTTAACAACTTTAGCTCAAAGAAGTTAAAAATAATAAATCTTTTGAAAAATGATGTGATTATTTTAGGATGATCATATCCAATTGTTTTATTTTAAACATTTCCATATCTAAGCATGTTTATTATAGAAATAATTGGAAAGTATAGAGAAGTAAAAAAGAAAAAACATATACATATTAATGTATTTGCTTTTATATATATAAATAGATATACTATATATATATATATATATATATATATATATATATATATAAATGTATATGGTTTCTTAAAATTATACTTTTTTATGTTCACATAAAATTGTGTAATTATATCAATTTTATTAAAATATAAACCATTTTTAAAAAATGGGTTCTTGCTTTTAGATATACAATCAACACTGTAATAAGTAGCCTCATGCAAACACATACATTTAAAAATGGCTTAAATTCCTGGAAGTAGAATGGCTTGGTCAAGAGGATGTTTATTTTTGAAATCTTTTGTACACACTGCCAAGTGCTCCATTAGAAACATTATATCAATTTACATTTTCACTAAGTAGATCTAAAAACTCTATTATTCACAAAGCAAACATTAAAGACTCAGTAAAAGAGCAGAGGCTTTCCACCTAGGCAACCTGGGAAACAACTGGCAGTCTGCTGTGCTCCTGGGGTTTTCTTTGGGCTGTATATACACCACAAAGATGTTAGCCGTCTGGGAACACCAATCGGTGGAGACAGATGAAGAAACAAAAGCCATAATGAAAATGTAACCTAAGTCGGTTTGCTTTTGTCAAAGGACCTGGGAAGATCAAAAGTTTGAGGAGAGTAATGCTTGAATCCAACCAAACTCCCAGAAAAAAAAAAAAAAAAAAAAGAGCCCCACCTCCACTCCTGCTAGCAGAGGCTGAGTCGGGAGGACATCATTTCATCCTGGTCAGGTGGTAAGAAGTTCCCCAATCCTCCTTGGGAGGATTGTTATGGTTTAGATGAGGTGTCCTCCAAACTCTCATGTGGAGACATGCTAGAATTTCCAGAGGTGAAGTGATGAGATCATGAGATACTTAACCTAATTCATGGAGTGGATTAATCCACTGAAATAGATTAATTGGTTGGTAACTATACGCAGGTAGGGTGTGTCTAGAGGAAGTAGGTCATTGGGAGTGTGCCTTTGGGGTCTATATTTTGTCCTTGGGTAGAGGAGCTCTCTCTGCTTCCTGGCTGTCATGTTCTGAGGAGGTCTCTTCTGTCACCCTCCTGCCATGATCTTCTGCCTCGCCTCAGACCCGGAGCTTTGGAGTCAGCTAACCATGTGATGAACCTTTGAAACCACGAGCCAAAGTAAACCTTTCCTCCTCTATGTTATTCTCGTCAGGTTATTTGGTCACGGCCACAAAGAAGGTAACTAAATAGACTTCCATTGCTAGTTGGCACTAATGAGGCCCCCCAAGCTCTGGTGGTGCCAGAGGAAACCCCATGCAGAACTATCTGGATGAGGTCCAGCAGGCAGAAAAAACTGCTGTCACTGCCCAGCAGTGAAAGGAGACCCTCAGTTGGACCTCAGGGAGGCCAAGCGGCAAGTCAACCTTTCATCTTCCAGGGGTTTTCAGTAGGACTCTTCCATAGGGTCCAGTTTTGTGTGACATAATACCCCACATATGCAGAAAGCAATGAATGTTACTCATTGAATGTTACGAATTGAATGTTACTCATCCTATCTCAAAGCAATCAATCAACAGATGCCACCCCTGAAATGGCAACAATGTTTAATTATTTGGCAAGAATTTTGGACAACACTCAGTAAGCAACTAGAAGTTAAATACATTTCTTAAAAAAACAGTAAGCCTTTTAGTAAAGAAATTGAAAGTTGCAGCAAATAGATGGAATATGTAATCAAAGAAACAATGGAAAACTTAGGCACAAAGAGCACACTGAAAATTTTAAAATTAAGAATGGAGGAGACAAAAGAGAATCAATGAACTTGAAGGCAGACTAGTAGAAATGATCCTGTCTGAACACAAGAAGAAAGTTGGCTACAAAAAAAAATGCATCCTTGGGGACACGTGGAATATATAACAAAAAATATGTGTATTGGCGGTCATTATCAGAGAAGTAGCACTGGAGGGGAGAGTACAGATCCAGATGAGAAAGGTGACTATTGAAAACAACCGCTTTTCAGTCAAAGGAGAAAAGGATGGCTTTTTACAGGAGTTTTATACAGGAGTTTTAGGATAGATGCTTGTGACTAGACATTTGCCAAAACCTACAGAATGTACAACAAATAGTGAAACCTAATGGAAACCCTGGACTCAGTTGATAATGTGTGGACGTTGGTTCATCGATTTTACTAAGCACCATAATCCTGAGAGATGTCGTACAGACAGGGGTGAATATATAAACTCTATTTCCTGCCAAATTCTGCAGTAAAACTAAAACTGCTCTTTAAAAACATTACACAGGCGCGTGTATGCACCCACACCCCTGGTTTTGAGGAGAGCTACAGGAAGCAGTCTGACAGGTCTCCTCCTCTGTTTCTGGTGTTAGGTGCACGTCCAGCAGTGCTTTATCAAAGGTGCTCTAGAGAGCGCAGAGCCCAGGGAAAGCGGCAGCTGACCTGAGGATTGGAAGCCTCTTAGAAACAAAAGGCACAAGAGCCGTTCTTTTCTCCTTTGACTGAAAAGCGGTTGTTTTCAATAGTCACCTTTTCATCTGGATCTGTTGGTGCATATTCCTGGTCCCAACACCTGCAAGGCGTCTTGAGGACGAAGGGTAAGGACAGCCCGGCAGCAGGGAGAGGCAGTGAAGGCAAGACCTGAAGCCCCGACTTTCCAGAACAGCTGGGCTGAGTACCAAAGTACAAGAACTCTTCTCCACCAAGTACTCCCCAGGCACATTTTTATTTTTAAAGCCCCTATGTAATGACTGTGACTATTATCACTCTCATCTCTGTAAACTCAGACACAGAGGGGCTTCAGGAATTCAAGAAAATAATCAGAAGATGATTCTGCTGCTTCTGACTCCCAAATCTACGCACTTCCCAATGCACTTGGTTCATCTGACATAAAATACACTCCAGCATGAGCTCTGTCTTTGAAGAGTTTTATAGGAAACAAAATGCCTCATCCAAATCACCTTCCCCCCAGCCTATATTTTCAACAACTTCTTTTCCATTTCCTAACTTGTTCCTACACATTTGTATCCACAGCATTTGTCCAGAATCACCCGTTATAAAATAAATAATTTGCTATTTTCTATTTTTAACGCAACGCAGTTTTCAATGAAATATAAATAATTCAACCCCTCCTCCTATGTCCAGGAATAATAATTTCTGCTTTGTATCTAAGACAGGACAAACACTCTGAGTTTACAAATCCATGAAAATTTATTGGTTGCAGTTGCTAGTCAGAACAGAAAATAAATCAATTAGCTATAACCAATGTGAATTTATCCTATATCTCAGTGTTGTTAGCTGCTAATAGCCTTGGTAATGTCACCAGAATCCACATGCCACATATTTTGTATGTCATTGTTTCTAAAAATAAGTTAACATTATGTTCCGTCAGATGATTGAACTTTCAATAGATATTTACTCACAATAAGACTTGCATTGTCGGGCTGGGGATGTGGCTCAAGTGGTAGCCCGCTCGCCTGGCATGCGTGCGGCCCGGGTTCGATCCTCAGCACCACATACAAACAAAGATGTTGTGTCTGCCGAAAACTAAAATAAATAAATATTAAAAAAAATAAAAAAGGCTTTTCATGACACTTTAAAAAAAAAAAAAAGACTTGCATTGTCTATTGGATTGCTCAGATAGCTCACATCTATTTAGGAGTATCATTCCAAAGAATCTTACATAAAGTATATAAGCTTATTACTATACAAGCAGCACTCACCCTCATAAGTAATCTCACTTGTGCAATTTAAAATGGTATATAATTTAGTAATTTTCAAGTGTGATTTAATAATGTTACACCCTTTATCCAATACCTTACCTCTGCTCTTAGCTCACAGATGACTCTATCCTTGCTGTTTTGAGGTGTAGATTTTTCCTTTATATCTCCTGAAATTCCTCCTGTTTCACTTTCATGTTGACTGTGAAGAATGTCAGGCTGAAAAGCAAAGTTGGAACTATAATCACAACACGCTACAAAAGCTAGCTGGTTCCAGACTAATGCCCATTAATCTTTCCGATTTTGTAAAATCTTTTTTATTTTCCATGTGGATTCTGACAGGCCTTGTTGTTGCTATTATAACTATTATAGTTGGACAATTTATTACAATGCTTGTAGTTGAAAAAATACTGATTTGTTAGGAAAAAAAAAACAGCAAGTCTCCATAAATCTCATCCTTCAATTGAAAAGTGCACAAAACTCAGAATGTACAACAAATAGTGAAACCTAATACCTCTGCGTATTCCTAACAATGGGTCAGTTGACTTCCAAATTAATGAATTAATTCTGATCTTTTAGTCCAGAATATTAATACCTCAGTGCTTTTTATAATCAGTCTTATATCTATTTAACATAAGTATAAATATTAAATTCATTGTAGCCGAGGCAAACTTGGAGAAAAAAAATATATAAATGGTGCTTGGGTTGGTAAAATGTATATAAAACATACAAAAATACCTGAAAAATACCAATAAAACCTAGGAACAGGTATAAAAACTTAGGAATTTAAAAAATCCTATTAACATAAATGGTGATATTTCTCCACACCTGTTCTTATAATTAGAAGTTTTTAGCAGAAATATGAAATTAAATAAATATATAAAATATGTAGCTATACATACATGCTGTTCTATTTTATTAATGTAGACCTTCCTTATATCATATAGGTAAATGTTTCCATCATTAATTATATATAACTTGTATATACAAGACAATATAATACAGCCTATTCAAAAATTTAAAAACAGGATTATTCATGACATTGTTAATGCTGATAATATTACCAGTATGTTCTAGTCTCCAGGAACTGAACTTGAAACATTGTCTTAGTTCATGCTGGTAGTGACCCAAATGTTAGGCACTGCTATTATTATCCCTACTCTACAGAAAAATGAACCATATATTTTCTTTTTTATTATTGGGGATTGAACTCAGGGTCATTCGATCACTGAGCCACATCCCCAACCCGATTTTGTATTTCACTTAGAGACAGGGTCTCACTGAGTTGCTTAGTGCCTCGCTTTGACTGAGGCTGGCTTTGAACTCGCAATCCTCCTGCCTCAGCCTCCCAAGCCTCTGGGGTTATAGGCATGCACCAACACGCCTGGCATGAACCATATTTTAAAGAAGCATAAGCATCTTTGTAATCTACAAAGTTACTAACTAGACGGAGAAAACTTCAAGAGGCTTTTTACTGAATTCATTACCTGCATCTGAATTCAACACTGCATCTGTAGTTATAAAGATAAAATCCAGTAAAATAATTTTCTGAAAAGTAATAAGTAAGCTAATAGAGATAGTAGAGGGAGCCTAGCCAAAGAGACCAGAGGCCCAACACAAAGGCAATGGAGTACACTAGGGACAGGAGCTGATTTTGCTGAAATGGTTCAGTTGGTGCCATGAAGAGAGCTCAGAGGAGTTGAGAGTCAGAGCAAGAGATATGCAGAATTCATGACCCTTGGTCTCTGCATGTTCAACCCACTACCATGTGAGTTAAGTAGTGTGACATTAATCCAAGGTAAAATAAAAGGAAAGTCACTTTGACAGAGGAAATGGCGAGCTGCAAGAGTTAAACTGTTTTTTGAGTTGGGTTCACCAAAAGAAAATTCAGCTTCCTGTGGACACTTGATGGCCCTGGCTTACTTTCAGAAGTCTTACCTTTTAATCCACAAGAAACTATGTCAATCAATAAATCTTCTCATTGTCTAAAGGAGTCAGAATGTAAATTTCCCTAAACAACAGCAAAGGAAATCCACACCAGACACTTTAAAATTTCTATTTTCACTCATCAATGTCAATGTCAAAATCAAAGCTCTCTGAACATTCAAAGAACCCAGGAGCAAGAAGAAAGGGGAAAAAATGGCTAACACCAAGATTAAGAAACAGAATGCCAGGTGGCAGGGGAGACACTAACAAGAGGACACAAACTACAGAATAAAATAATACACTGATTTAAAAAGTAACTAGTATCTTCAGGAAAAGGCAAGAGTATACTGCATTAATTTCTTTACTTTTTTTTGGTACTTGGGATTGAACTCAGAGGAATTTAACTACTGAGCCATACTTGCATTGTCTATTGGCTTTTTTATTTAATTTACTTATTTATTTGCTTACTTACTTATTTACTTATTTTCAGACAGGGCCTTGCTAAGTTGCTTAGGGTCTTGGTAAATTGCTGAGACTGGGCTTGAACTTGTGATCCTCCTTCTTCACATCCTCCTGAGTTGCTGAGATTATAGGCATGTATCACCATGCCCAGTTATTACATTGCATTCATAAATTTCAGAAGTTTATGACAGAGCAAATACAAGTTTTAAAGATAATAAAAGATCGTCCCCTAAGAAATTTCACAATGTATCTTTAGACAAATTTCCCGGATGGGCTGGAATACAGAATAGAATTTTGGAGTGTCCCAAGGTTCATCCTTGCCCCTGTGAATGTCACACATTTGCTCCATAGGTCAGCTCACATGCACTGGTGGCATTGTGCACTAATCAAAATGCTGACCGTCCCCAAATGTCTATTTGCAGCCTGTGTTTTCTACTGAACTTGGGATATATTTCCAGGTTCCAATTTCTCACCTCTGTAGACATCTCAAACTCAACACCCTGGAAAGCCAAAGTCAGAACTTCTCCCTCAACCTGTTGGTCCATCAGTCTTCACCAACTCAGCAGATATCAATCCCATCTTCCCTGTGGACCAGGTCAACAATACTGGATGTATTAATTCAATCCTCTCATGTACCATCCAAATTAAAAGCAAGTCAATTTGATTTATTAGCTGAGCCTTTACAACAATTATAAATCCAGTTACCTCTCTCCAAATCCACCACTGCTATTCTGATTAAAAGCTGCCAGGATCCCTCACTTAGCATAGGAGTAGCCTCCATTCTTCTGTTTCCACGTGTGGCCCCAAGCTCTTTTTCTCAAAGCAGCAGCCAAAGAAAGCTCTGGAAAGTAATTCAGATCCTGTAATTTCTCTCTGTTCAGATCCCGTTAGCAAGTTCCCAATCAGCAAAAGACGCACTTTAAAGTTATTTTATCCACTTGGTTGTACCATCCCTCCCCCCTCATCTCCTGCTCAGCCACACTGTCCTTCTCAGTGCTCCTTTGAAGCACAGAAGAGCAAAATAACTAAATATAAGAAATGACGCAGTGTGCATCTGAAGCTACTAAAGTAATATATAGCAGAGAAAACTGATAAATTAATGAAACAGCTACTTTCTACTTGAAAAACTGAGTTAAATTGATTATTTTGCAGTTTTGAGTTTCAACTGGAACTCACTTTAATTTTGCCACTTACCTCTTTGACTTTAGGTTTAGATTAATGGAGTTGTAACAATCTATTTAGAAACTGAAATTTGAAAGCAGTGGGCTTGTGGATGCTAGAGACGATTAATTTAGAAACATTATGAATGTCATCCACAAATGATATGTCACATTGGTTAAATTGCAAGTGACAGAAATAGCAGGTACCAGATAAAGTGAGTGAGTCAGCATCAGAAAGCATTTTCCAAGCTCATGTCCTTTTATTTAATATTTATTTAGTATATTCTCTTGTAAGGTCTTGTTTCCCCAAGGTTACACTGAAGTATAGTTCCAAAATTACTCTTTAAAAACCCACTTTTCATGCTGCAGTGTTTACAGAAAGTTAGACCAGGCAATGTGCCACGTCTGTGACTTCAGAAACATCTGCCATGATTTGTTTCTGGAAAATTATCAATGTTATATGTAAATGTGTATTGTGAATCAAGATAAGCATGGGTTGAAAAACAACCTCAAGATGATGTCTAAAAAATGAAAATATTGTATATCATATCGATAAAAAGTTTTCTACTTATCCAAATATGGTAGGAAGAGGAAAATTCATAACAAAAGGGCACAAAAATATAATCTAACCCATCCATTTATTTTCATTTTGCCTGTCATTTTACCTGTCAGAATGGTCTGCAAGGATTACATAACAAAGGCAGATTGCAAAATTCTGTTCTTTGTGAAATAACGTGTGGAATGTTTATGTCAATATCATTAACAACACAGCACCTTTCAGTCTCCCCTGAACACCAAACTCGACATCTCTCGCATTGCTCTGGTAAAGAATCCTGCAGCTTCCCTTCATGCAGAAGAAGCCATGTGTAGCCAAGATTTCCAATTACTTAAGATAAAATCTACCAGTGTGCATGCATCTACGGGAGTCTTTCCTTCTTTTCTCTTGTTAAGGAATTTAAATAACTCCTAGAATTGAAGGCTAATTATTCCACTTGCCCTCAGGATTTGATATCTTTCCTCAAGGTTTCCTCGACATATTTAACTCCTCAATACTTCTCATTTAGGTTGGGGACAAGCGAGTGAGGGAGGCCCAGGGGAGAAGACCCTCCTTATTTCCAGGCTTGGCGCTTTCGCCCCCCCTCTTCCCTCGGTCTACCAATGCCCTTGGAGCGCTGCGGACCACCTTCTCCCCACCTTTCCCTCTCGCTTGGCTCTCCACTGGCTTCAGCCTTCCCCAGGCCTTCCTGCACCCACATCTCACCCTTTCTTACTTCAATCCTTGACAGAAGTGCACATGGTTTTGAAAATATCCTGTCTCGGACTCAGGTTAAAAAAAAAAAAGCTAATCCTTCTCCCTTCCTTCTAGATTTCTGTGCAATTCCTCCTTTTCCGTCTGTCCTCCTGGTGTCATTCCACCAAGCCCCATGTGCTTTATTGGCTAACCCACCCAGTGTCACCCCGTCTCCTCCTTTGGCTTCAGCCACCATCGCTCTGTCATTGTTCAAGCCTCTCTTTATGGTCCTGAATCAAAGATGTATCAAACATTTCCATCTCAAACTTGATAAATTCATAGCTTTTCCCCCTATGTTTTTCTTCTTGCTTGTTTGTCTCCTAATGAACGGCCACCTGGTTGACAACGTCAGGAATCTGTTAACTTCTCCTTCTCAGTCATGTCCCCTGCACCCCAACACATCCACAACATTTAACTAATCACCAAGTTTTGCCATTTTTTTCATCCTGTGTATTTCTCAACTCTCCCTATTTCTCCTCCCCCAACGAGCATAGGAAACCACCTATTTCTCTCTGGATGACCAAGACAAATTTGACAGTGTCTGTATCATCCTTGCCCCCAAATCTCTTTTCACATTGAAGGTGAGTTGACCTTTGAAATTGTAATTGAATTATTCCTGGCCAGTGCTTTTCCAAGACTCTTCTCATTGTCTTTGTTGTGATGCACACATTTTTAATTCGACATTTGGCATAACTATTGAATATCCATTAATTCAGGATAAAAATAAAACAAGATTTATCTGTTTACCAGGTTCTTACAGTATTGCCCTATCCTCATAAAAGGTGAGGGAGGTGAGAAGGAATGGCACTCAAATGTCAGAATATCCAACAGCCAGGTTGAAGTTCTAAGTAATTTCTGTTAACAACGAACCCACAAAGATGTCTTCACACACTCAGAGACACCACAGAGAGGCACTTCATGTATTAGATCATGGCTCAGAATATTTCAGCTGAAAATTTTTAAAGTAAATTTCATCTAATTCTTTTCTATAACCTTAAATAATAGCAGGAAAGCCAGCTTTGATAAATGAAAGCTTGGTTAAATTTTTCAGGTCAAAAGAAGGACGATAAGTGAATTATCTCTGGGGTCTGTGTGCTCTTTTACTCTAGTGCAGATCTATCCTTCAAAAAATTCTTTTTTATTATTTTGGTAGCAGTTATTTAACCCCAGGGTGCTCCATCACTAAACTAATCCCCAGGCCATTTTATTTATTTTTATTAGACAGGACCTTGCTAAGCTGCCAAGGCTGACCTTGAACTTGCTATCCTCCTACATCCTCCTCCTGAGTTGCTAGATTACAGGAGCACAGCACTGAGTCGGGAGTTAGGCCTAACACATACATCCTTAAAGTTTGTTTGTCTACTTTTTTGTCTGTTTTGGTCCTGGGGATCGAACACAGGGAATTTGACCACTGAGCCACATCCCAGCCTTTTTATTTTTTATTTTGAGACAGGGTCTTACTAAGTGGCTAAGGCTGGCTTTGAACTCATGATCCTTCTGCCTCAATACCATGAGCTGCTGGGATAAAGGCCCACTTCACCATACCTTAAAGTTTGTCTTAGAAGAGTGCATTTTTTACAGCTTTTAAAATAAAATTTCTAGTAAATTTGAAATAATGGCCC
Source organism: Callospermophilus lateralis (assembly GCF_048772815.1). Classification (NCBI taxonomy): domain Eukaryota; kingdom Metazoa; phylum Chordata; class Mammalia; order Rodentia; family Sciuridae; genus Callospermophilus; species Callospermophilus lateralis. Next base: position 29,695 of record NW_027517992.1, on the reverse strand, counting down.
TTTAAATGAAATATCCGACTTTATGGACATCAGTGATACTCCAACCTTACAAATCTGTGTTTGTTGCTATGTATTCAAAGTTAATGTCTGTTAATTTTAGTTCTTGAAAACGTATTTCTATTTTATTTCTTCCAGATTATCGCAGTATAAGATGTATTTATCCTTAAAAAATTGTTTTTCTCTATAATATGCAATAAAAGTCCATATTTAACATATGTATGCATATATTGTGGTTGTAAGGCTCCAAATGTCAAGTTTTTTGTGGTAAATTATCTTAATATGAGGGAGGCTTCAAGATGGTGTGTTGAGAGCCACAGCCAAAGGGGCCCCAGCAAACTTCCAGCTGCCAGCAAACTTCCAGCTGCCAGCTGATGATTGGCTCACAGCAGCCCCAGCAAACTTCCAGCTGCCAGCAAACTTCCAGCTGCCAGCTGATGATTGGCTCACAGCGGCCCCAGCAAACTTCTAGCTGCCAACTGATTGGCTCCTCTGCGGCGATGCTCATTGGACTGTTTCCCTGCCCTTTCAGGCCATGGAGCTGCTCATTGGGGGACTTTTTTGGCTCTGCCCACGAGACCCAGCCAATTGGCCTCAAGAGCAGGAGGAGTGGGGGAGGTTGAGGGGCTTGTGGGAAGCCAATGGTAGCAGTTGGGCTCTGAAGGTTTTTTCCTGAGGAGCTGTTTTGTTTGGCGTGTGTGGTTCTAAAAATAAAGTTCGTTTCTTTTGACAGGTGGCTCCTGAATTGTGCCCAGCCAGACTGTGGCAATGGTGGAATAGAGAAGGCCTCCTCCCTGGCTGTTCCGTGGTATGAGACCAAGAAAGCAGCTTTTCGGCAAAGTGGGTGAAAAGAAAAAAAAGTGGGGGCAAATTTACTGGGATTTATCACTGGACATTCAAAGCAGATTGCAGACTTAGGAGGTTGGATATAATAAAATAAGGAAGAAATCCCCAGCACCGCCCACTACCGTGGCTGGAGGCAACAGCCAGAGCTGCCCTCTGAGAGCAAAGTGGATGGATGAGGAAACTTAAGGAATTCACATTTGTATGAGGCCTGAGGAGTGTCTGGGTACTGAGAGTTTAGAGATCCAAAACAAAGCCCAATTAAGCTGGAAGGTGTGCTATGCAATATACTTAGGCAGAAAAGTAGCCCGTCTCGGATGTGTGCAGAGAACAAAGGAACAAGGAACCGCTTTGCAGCCAACCGTGCCAGGGCCATCATCTTGGGGAGGTGATTCCTGGCAAACCCAAGTACCACAGCGAGTGAGCCCAAGTGACAAGGAGAAAATCAGACGTGGGCAGAAGTTTAAACAGGAACAACTGGTCATGGAAACCCTGCTCTCCAGCCCTGCCCACCCCCCCAAATCCAGTTGCTTGCAGGACCCACTGGGGGAGATGAGCCTGGCAAAAAAAATTCAAAAGGACAGTGGTGGATGACATTGATATTATAGACTGAACCTGAGACCAGAAACATGGGGTCTGCAAGTGACATGGTGAACCAAAAATTCGCTCCGCCATTGCACAAGTAGAACTCAGGGGAAATCCCTGGGTGCAGTCCTCCAGGGTGGACCAGCAATTGCTCGGCTGTGGAGGTGTGCGAATTTAAATCTCCAGACCAACTGGCATTCATAGAAGAACCTGGAGCCCACCTAAGTCTACTTCCAGGAGTCCCACCTACAGGATTTCCTCTCCCACTCCAGCAGCCCCACCCTGAGGGTGGAGCAAGCATCACACTCCAGACCACCGCACCTAACACTGCTGATAAGGGAAGCTGAGAACCTTTTGAACACCAACAGAAACAATTCTTGAGCTTTTCATTGAGTCTTTTATTAATTCTTTTTCTCTGTTTAATTGTGACCTTAATAGTTCATGGACATTTGTACATATTCAAATTTATTTCTCATTTCTAGCATTTTTAAAGCCAGTGATTTTTCATCGATCAGTATTTTGAGGACTAGGATGTTTCATTAGTATATTTCAGATTTGTTACGTATTCTTTTATTTTTATTTTTAATTTTTAAAATTTCTACATTACATGTATTTTTCTCTCACTTACCTGTTTTACTTGATTCTTTTTCTTTCATCTGCTAACAACCTATCTCCACTGTTCTCTCTATCCCTCTTCCTTTAATTTTTTTACTTCTATCGTCTCTCCTCCTCCCTCATAATCATCATATGCTACATCACTTCTTCCCTCTCCCTCTCCATAATTCAAAACTGTAAAGCCTTTTGCAAACTTACTGTTTTTACTGTAGGAAATAAGCTTCAGAATTGAGAAAGAAATAAAAACTTTCCATGATAAAGAAAAGTTAAAAGTCTTCAAAACTGGAAAAACTGCACTACAAAACATACTCAATAAAGTACTTCATGAAGAAGAAACGAAAAATTAAAGAAGTGAACACAGCAAAAGTAAAGACTACACTAGAAGAATAGTCTATCAAAGCAGAAACTAATTCAAATAAAAAACGAGATATAAGCCAAAATGCCTGGGAACACAAACCGTATCTCAATAATAACCTTGAACATTAGTGGCCTAAACTCATCAATCAAAAGACATAGACCAGCAGATTCAATGAACAAACAAGGCCCAACAATATGCTGTCTCCAAGAGAAGCACCTCATAGGCAGAGACATCCACTGTCTAAAGGAAAAGGATGGGGAAAAACATAATCCATGTGGATCTCGTAAACAAGTAGGGGTTTCTATCCTCATATCAGATAAAATGGACTCCAAGCCAAAGTTAATCAAAAGAGACAAAGAAGGACATTTCATAGTGCTTAGGGGAAAATATATATAATATATATATATATATATATATATATATATATATATATATATATATATATATATATATATATTATACATAATATTTATATATATAAATATATAAAAATATATCATTATATAATATATATTATGTATATAATATATATATTATATATATATATATATAATATATATATTATCAACAAGACATAATAATCTTCAGTATTTATGCCCCAAACAATATAGCCTCTACATACATCAAACAAACTCTTCTCAATTTCAAGAATCAAGTAGACAATAACACAATAATACTGCATGACTTTAACACATCTCTCACATTACCGAATAGATCCTCCAATGTGAATTAAAACTACACTGAGATTTCCTCTCACAACAGTAAGAATGGCAGTTATCAAGAATACAAGTAACAATAAATGTTGATGAGGATGTGGGGAAAAGGCACACTAATAATTGCTTGTGGGATTGCAAATTGGTGTGATCACTCTGGAAAGCAGTATGAGATTTCTCAGAAAACTTGGAATGGAACCACCATTTGACCCAGTTATCCTACTCCTTAGTATAAACCCAAAGGACCACAATCAGCATACTACAGTGACACAGCTGTATCGATTTTTATAGCAGCTCAATTCACAATAGCTAAGCTATGAAACCAACCTTGGTGCCCTTCAACAGATGAATGAATAAGGAAAGTGTGGCATATTTGCACAAGGAATATTACTCAGCCATAAAGAAGAATGAAATTATGACATTGGCCAGTAAATGGATGGAGCTGGAGAAAATCATGCCAAGTGAAATAAATCCCAAAAAAACAAAGGCCAAATGTTTTTTCTAACATGCAGATGCTAACACCAAAAAGTGTGTGGGAGGGAGAATAGAAGTCCATTGGATTAGACAAAGGGTAATGAAGAGAAGAGAGGGGAAATAGAAATAGGAAAGATAGTAGAATGAATTGGACGTAAATGTCTGATGTGCATATATGAATAGACAACCTGTGCATATATGAATAGACAACTCCACATTATGTACAATCTCAAGAATGGGATCCTGATTCCAATAAGTTATACTCCATGTATATATAAAATGTCAAGATACACTGTACTGTCATGTATATGTAAGAAAAACAAATAAAAATTACTATGAGTATATAGTTGCTTTAAAAAAACAAGAAATTATTTATTTTAATAGGTAAGTATTAAATATAAACTAATCATTTACTAGAAATCATCTCTTAATGAGATAAGTGAATAGATATTTTTCAATTAATTTGTGTATATATAGGTGAAATAACTTATTGATAAAATGAGATAATAATTACCATCAGTTTTATTTTTTATTTTGTTGATGTAGGCACTGAAAATTTTGATTTCACATGTTAGGTAGAAACAGAAAATGTTTTGTAATAGCAGTCATTGTGTTGTTTTATTATCCTTCTAAGTATATGGGAAAGCTACATTTTGAGTTGATATTAACATTTTAGTTTTTATTATCTATAAGCTGATCAATCCAGTTGCTCCTGCTCCAATATTTTCATGAAAAGGAAATTGGAAACCATCAGAAATGCTACAGATTCTGTGACCTATCCCTTAGTTTGTCTCACAACACCAATAGTTCAAAGTATCTCCTGTTAGGTACTCTAGACGTCTTCCCCACCCCAGCCACAAGCTTCAAACTATAACTGAAGATTGGAAATAAGCCCTTCACAAGTGGCTGGAAGGTCACATGGGCAAGAAGAACTTGCTGGCAAAGTTCTGTCCTTAGGCAGATTAATTTACAAAGACCATACTTGGGAATCTGGATTGAAAACCATGTAGCTACTCCTGTGGTGACTTGTGGGAAGGTGACCAGGGTGCGGTGTTGACAACTACTTTAAAGGTTTTCAGGCTAGGGATGTGGCTCAGTGGTAGAGCACTAGCCTGGCATGTATTTGGCCATGGGTTCCTTCCACAGTGCTGCAAAAAGGAAAAAAAAAAAAAACGCCTGCAAAACTCCACAAAAGCAGGCAAAGCAACCAGTATAGCAAAGTCAAAACTCTATGGATATCTGCAACAAAACCAGGGACCTTTTCCCTGAGTCCTGATGTGCAAGTTGGCTTACCAATACACTGAGGATCCGAGAACTGCAGGGTATCAACAGCTGTTTGAGAGTTTAATCATCACTGTTCTTCTCCCCAGGACTCCCCCACTGCCTCTGGGTGGGCTGGGCTCCGCCTCCTGTCTGGAGCAGAGCCCCAGGACAGCCTCCTTCCTCAGCTTTGCTCCCCGCTCCTGTGCTCCCTTCCCCTCTGCAGTGGGCTGGGCCATCTCTAACACTTTATTTTTATATTACGTTCAGAGTTCTATGTTTCTGTGTCTCTGTGATCATTTTGCTGTCCAATGTGGAATTCAGTGAGTTCCCTCCTGGCCGAGGAGCATCCCCCTGTCCAAATCCTGAGCTGAAGCACTGCTGGGAAGTGTGTCCTGCCTCTAACCCGCCACCTTCTCCTAGGCACAACTAATAAGCAGAAGTAACTGGTCCAATGTCAACATCTTGCAACTCCTACATTGATGGATACAGTCAGTGAGTATCATTATCAGTCAGTGTTTTCCCCATGGAGACAACCACTGTGGTCTTCCTGGGGGAAAACACTGACTTGTAGTCCTGGAACCCTGTCGCACCTAATCCCTCAAGTCCAGCTGCCCCCTATAGGAAACACAGGAGACACACCAACTGCACTACAGGGTACGACCTGTGGAACCCAAGCTCAGTTTTACTGGCTAAATCTTATCTTACATAAATTCAAAGACAAAAAGGGGAAAGATATATAGGGGTAGGGGGGATCCCTACACATTTTAAAACCCATATATCCAATCAATGTCTGAAAATAATGATTCAAGTAAGTGAACTTTGAAAAGAAACATTGTAATACTAGAAAAAAAATGAACACTGAATATTTGATATGAGTACATTGTTTTTAAATTTTATTTTTAAACGGGTATGGTTACATTTATCAAAAAAATTTAAAAAGTCCTTATGTTCTGAGTCACATGCAGAAATCCAGAAACAGGATAATAAATGGTAAGAATGTGCATGGGGATGGTACAGAATAACAAGATTGGCTACAAAATGATAATTATTATTGATGGCTAACATAAACACTGTGGTTTGTGATGATATTCTTTTTATTTTGTAAGTGTTTGAAATTTTCCATAGGAAAAAAAATTTTAAATGACAATTTCCCTTCTTACGAACTCTATCCCCTGTCTCTGTGAATGAGCATACCTCAAGAACCGTAAGTATCAACATTTCTGTTAATCTCAAAGTGTAAGATCTATTAATATATACTCCTCTTCATGTTTGTAATTCACTAAAAGAACCTGTCAACTATGAAAGACATTAGTATTTTTGACACAAACTGTATAATGCATGTTTTTTTTCTTTTATATATTGTTGTGGGTGTGCCTCCAAGAGCTGAACTACCAAGTTATAAGATTAAAAATCAACAGTGTGAAAAATAATAACATCCATTGTGTCTATTGAGAATTATTAAACAGTCATTTAGGATAAGTACTTCCATTTTGTATGCTACTTGACTCTCACTTGCAATGAAGTAAAGGTCCAGTATTGGCTTCAATAACCCAAGATTATGCATTTCAGCTGATAGCTGAATTTTGCCCACAGTCACTCAAAGGCCAGGGAAAAGCCAATATGAGTTCCAAAAAATTAATTATTATTTCTAAGAATTTTTCCACAAGGTTAGAGAGAACATAATACAGTCAACATAGGATTGATCATGACTCGCAGAGAAAAAACATCTGAGAAGTTTAATTTATATCTTATCCAGAAGTTATCTAGCATATATTTCAGATAAAATATTATAGTTCTTTGTGAAATTGTCTGCTAACCTACATAATATACATGCAGACAGAAATGATAAAACAAATGTGATCTGTATAAAGAAATTACTTAATGAAATAACTGAGAAATATAATTTTTATATAGAAATCAATTGTTATCCTTTATTCCATTTTTAAATTGAAAACATGACTTTTTTATTTAATTCATGAATTATTCATTTCTAAAAACTTCATACACTAAACCACAAGAAGTAAATTTGACTTCTTAGTCATAGGCTCCAAATGAAATTTCTAGCATTTTGATCAAAGAATAACAGCAAAGTAGTTGAAAAGATACTGTAAAAGAACCAGGAATCTTGTATTGTAGGTGTGGTCTTGACAAAACTCTCATATACACTGGGGCATTTCACACTCTTCAGATCTCCAATTACTTTACTTTCCATCAGAGAAGAAAAGCAGACTAGATATCAGTTTAAGTAGCTTCCAATGTGCTACAAAAGTGATTGAAACAATGTCTATTGATAAATTAATAGTAGAAAAAATGATTAACATCGTGAAACAATATAACATTCAAAGTTTTACACAAAAGTGCATAATGCACTTTGTTCTTTAATTCGGAAAAATTGTTTTAATTAAAAATATTATAGAAAGTTATTATTACTTAACAAAACATTACTACATACAAACTATACTACATTAAAACTAACTGACTTTTAGGTTTGACATACATATCTTTTGACTCATATATAACACATTTATATATATGACATGTGTGTCTATACATACATATATATATATATATATATATATATATATATATATATATATACAGCATGCAGGAGTCTTTATATCATGTATAATAAATATTTTTATGAATTGCAGATGTAAAACAAATCATTATTGTGATTTTAGTAACATACTATGTGGAAGTATCGTCAAGATTTTTTTGAAAGTGATTCCCTTATAATATATTGCTCTTAAACTTAAAACTTTACAGATTATTATCTAAGATCCCTCTTTCTCCTCCACAGCCCTTATTCCTTCATCTCACACAGAAGTTGAAATTATTCATAACAAAGTTATTGGTGGAAAAAACACATTTTAGATCTTTAGTTGTAGATAAACAGACTTTTAAAAGAATTAACATTATTTAATTCTTAATTAAATATTGCCTGAAGATGCAAATAATCGATATAGTGTGAAACTAAATCAAATGAAATAATCATGGTTGAATGTATTTACTAAAGCTAAAGCATAGACATCATCAAGTAAAAATTAGTGCTAACTTTAGTCATAATAAGAGAATATCTTACAATTCTTGCATGGCTTTAGAAATTGAAGTTTTTCTTTGATTCTGACTTAGTACGTCTCTATCAAACAGGAAATAGTGAACAAGAATTTGCCAAAATTGAAGTTTTCATTTAAGGAAAATAACATTGAAAAAATTTACCTCTTGGCCCAGACATGCCTCAAACACCTAAATGTTAGTATTTTTCTATTGGAAAAGATAACATTAAACTTTCTTATGTATATTTTTTTTCTAAAATCAGCTTTTTTATTTTTAAAATCAGCATGTTTATGTTCTTTACCGGGTTATAACAAAAAAAGGTGCTAATGTAGCAGATTACAAAAATCATTTGAAAATCACATAAAGTAAAAGAAGCCAGTCCATAATTTTATTACACGAAATGCCTAGAATGGGCAGATCTATAGCATGAAATGAGTTTGTGGCAACAGAAGCCACAGGGGTCACAGGGGTCGGGGAAAATGAGTTCTGACTGCAGGTGGCTACCAGGTTCCTGGGAGGCTGATATAAATGCTCTGAAGCTGATTAAGATGAAGCTTATACAATTCTGTGAATCTATTAAAACCATTGCATTATGTACTTTAAATGTATGAATTATATGGTATGTGAATTGCATTTCAATAAATCTACTAAAAATACGTAAAAAGCAAAGAAAGATCGCTTTAATCAAAAGGGTAAGGGCAGTGATGCCTTCCAATTTTACTGGAAATTGTAAAGAGCTTCTGTTTGGAACTCTCGTAATCCAACAGGCTGAGCCTGGCAGGGCCCTCGGGCTTCTTTTGTCAGATTGGAGCCCCTGTTTCAGGAAGAATCCAAGCCCCACTCACTCACTTCTTACGTGTGACATAATCTAACATCCAGAGTGGGGTTCAGCAGGGAGGAATGGGGCTCAGCAGGGAACGCTGCTTCTCACACTCAGAACTGAAACGGTGCCTGAAGTTGCCTACGTGGTACTGCGTACTTTCCATCTCGGACGATCCCTCGCTCGTCTTGTGACTTACAGTTTGCTAACGCGTTCCCGAACTCTCCCTCGACATATGGCGTTCTTGGAGTCTCTGGCTGCCAGAGGAGTCTGACCTTGGCGCTTACTTCTCACAACCAAATAGCTGACAAAATCACTTTTCTTCTTTGGGGCTTTGTGCCTTTTTTGGGTAAACAGTGCAGATATCTAGAATCAGCAAAAACCTGCTTGCTATGTGGTGGAAAGTTAAAAACAAAAACCTGTCGGAACCGTAGTAAATAGGACAAAGAATGCCGTCCTGACTCTCAGCAACTTTCTGCTCCAGCCCTGCAGCATTCATCTGCCCCCATTAAGTCCATTTGTAAGTGGGAGTCGGACACTGGGGTAGCAGAGGAGCCCGGAAGGATGAAAGAGTGTTTTTACCCTCGAGGTGATTACACAGTAGGGGACAAACAGGCCAGATGACCTGCCTGGGTGCCGCGCTATCAGTCTGTGCGCACGCAGATACCAGCGCCGCGAGGAGGAGCGCCACCTCGCGGAGACAGGGGGCATGCAGAAAGGGAGTAGGACCTTGGAGAACTCAGGTCTTAGAGACTCTGATTTCTTCACAATTTGGGGACAAAGAAGAACGAGGGATGAAAGTAAATATTTATTCAGAATGATAAGCACAACTCACAAAGATTACAAATACCATAAAAATCACAAAGTGATGACCCTAGATTTTTAATTGTAAATACTTTGATGAGCTGATCCTGGTAACTCACGCCTGTAATCCCAGAGATTTGGGAGGCAGAAGCAGGAGGATTGCAAATTTTAGAACAGCCACAGTAATTTAACAAGATTATAAACAACCTAGTGAGATCCTGTCTCAAAAATAAAAAGGTCTGGAGTTGTAGCTCAGTGGTTAAGCATCACTGGGTTCAATCCCTGTACCGAATGAATAAATAAATAAATAAATAAATAAACAAATACATGCTTTGATAAACTTTTAGTATGGCAGTGACTTTCTAGTATATTTTATTCATAGAGAAACCTTAGCCTTTCTTCCAGAACAGTTGATCATTTTTTTTTGTGTGTGAATTAAATGGGATTAAATAAGATCACAGTGTTACTATGTAGGTCTATTCACTGTTTAGCATTTTCACTTCTGGAAGTTTGTCCATCATAGGTATCTTGGAAAATACTTTCTGGGTAACTTTTATTTAAAGCTATGCTGCATTGTCAAGACAATTTTCATATCATCAACACGCACACGAGAAACAATTCCAAAACTATATTCCAGTGCCTACAAACTGCATGTAGCTTCTACTCAACTCTGACTTGGTAAGATCCCAAACATTTCCACAGCTATTCCATGTCAAGGACCTGAAAGAGGTCCACCTAGAGGGGCCCTGATCTTAAACTTCATCAGCATCCCCTAATTCTTCCTTCGAAATGAGAAATCATGTCCCTTCCTTGTAGAATGATATGTAGTTTAATTCAAATAAACAAATAAAATATGAACTATCTTTTCATCAACATATCCTTTGCTCTACCCTACATGCAAAATTATTTTAAGTCAACTTACAAAGTAATATGCAGGGTAAGTTAAATAAATTATATATTTCATTTCAGAATTGAAGTTATTAACTAGAAACACAAGTACCTCTTTGGGGCCCCATAACACAATTAGTAGAAGAGGAAAAACAGTTGAATGGAAAGAAGCTGGAACTTGCAGGGAATTGATTGGGCCAAATTATGACTCTTTTGAGAGGGTTGGATAGATTAGCCAGGTTCTTCAGAGAAAACCGATCAGATGTTTGTGTGTGTACGTTGCTTTTTGTGTGAGGGTGTGTTATGTTCATGTGTTTATTCATAAGTATACACATGCCCAGAAAGAATTATGTAAGCTAAATCCAAAGATCTGCAGTTAGCAGCTGTAGACCCATGAAGTCAGGAAAAATCCAGCATCCAGCTAGAAAGAAGGCAGACTGGTGGTGTTCCCAGTCACTGTTGGGAAGGTCAGAATTTTGTTGTATTTAGGCCTTTAATTTGTTAGATGAGATATAGCTACTCTGGGAAGGGCAATTTGCTGTACCTAGACTCTGGATTCAAATGTTAATCTCACCCAAAATATGTTTGCAACCACACTGAAAATAATTGACCAAGTATTTGGGCATCCTGTGGTCCACTCAAGCAGCCACACCGAATTAAACATCACAGTTGGTCTTTGGGATCTCCATGCTCTCTTCTAGCTTTGGAATATAGAGACTTAAAACAGCAGGTCTCAAAGGAGAATGCACAGAAGAATAATGAGCATCTCAGAATATAGATCCCTAAGAAGCCCTGTAATCAATTAAGTAAAAATCTCTAAAAGAGAGACCTGGAAATAAAGATATATCTATCAATCTATCCATAATTTTTAAATTCTTCCTAGCTGAATCTAATGAATTTGGCTAATTCATCATGACTGCATTAAAATATCTTAAATATTTGTATGGTATTCAGATTATACATGTGAGAGCTACCATACAAGATTCTGCCAGCACCTCATTTTGTTACACATTAGACAACGTTTTAATATAAGTATAAAATCATATCCCAATTGGCTTTGATCATAACTTCTGTACTATATTGCAAAGGAGATTTGCCTCAAGTGGCAATTACACATTCTAAAGTATATTTCAAAGGGTCCCCTCTCTTGCAGGATGCAGGCTATGCGTCTTTCAACCTCCTGTGTGATCTGTGGGAAAATGCTAGCTGAAGTGCTCTTTTAGCCTTTTGCCTGTGATTTCTTAATGCTCATAAATTATAGGTGCCAGTTAGGAAGCACCCAGCCAGGAGAGGTGCTGGGGATGCTATGGGTGTTCCCATGGCACAACCCCATATGGGGCAGCTACAAGGCAGTCCTTCCACGTGACTTGCCACGTTTTGTCCTGCTATCCCCAGTGCAATCCTGATTGCACCACATCAAATTGTGCTCTCAAGGGGTGACCAGTGACCTAGGAAGTAGTCTGAAGCACTGGGGGATAATGAGTCACTAAAAAGTGATCAAGACCCAGAAATGGGGTTTGTAACTCCAGACAGTCTGCTGGCGGGAGTGTGGAGAGGCAGGACTCCCCTCCCCCAGAGCATGGGACAGTGGCGAGTAGTGACTTGGCTTTTTTGCACATTCTTTTTTCCTCTTTTGTTTTCATTCTGGTTGTTGTTCTTGTTATATTTCAATCCCCTGAGTGTTTTTTTTTTTTCTATTATCTCCTCTCATCCAAAGGAATCCAGCTTTCTCCCTTAGTTTCTGTGTGGTTCATTTCCTGTGCTGTTCTTTCACTCTTCAGTGCCTAAACCACATTATTTCAGGATATACTAGTGAAATATCCACATAGAATTTATTGTACATGTTTGTTTTCATCTGTGTTATCCAACATTTTTATTTTGGGTGAGCTTATATCTTTTGAAAATGATTACAATTTTTTAAAGAATGTGTACAGCTATGGAGTAAAACGCAAAAAGAAAAAAAGAAAGAAACAAACAAACAAAGAAAATTCTAACCTCTACATTAGCACAAAGCACAAGCTGGGTAGAGTAATAAGGAGCATTATAATTTATGTTGCATTTGGTTCAGAAATTCCAAAAAGGAGGAGCACTACCCATTTTTCAATTATATTCCTCATGCAAGCAATTTTAATCTTGTTACATACAAACACGCCTCTTCAAAACCCCACAGATCCTGAACTCCCACCTTGGTTCCTCGACCTCAGATTATGTATTTTAAAAGGCTAAAAGGGGATGTTTATAAAATAATGAAGGTTATACAATATATGTAAAAGAATGAACAATTTTCAATTTATCATTTCAGATGTCTGTATGTCCGAGCATTTTTAAAGTGAGATAACATATCTTTGCTTCAATCTGATTTTTCACCCAGCCATATACACAATCAAAACTTTTGATGTCGGGACATGGGGGAAGAGGTGGGGAGGTGAGCAAGCCATCAGGGAGAAGGGAAGAAGGCAGGTGACCTTGTTCAATCTCCTTCTCAACAGGACAGCTGGACCTCCAGTGAAAAAGACTAATGCTATGTACTGAGGTGGATCTTTATCTATGGAATAGTCTAAACAGAATGTCCCTGCATAAGGTTTTCTGATAGAAAAAAAAAAAGACAGAGACTTTGCATTTATGAGGCAAGGACCACTGCAAAACAGCCCACCCAGTAGAATAGAGATAAAAATATTTCATGAATTCTCTGCTCCATACTAGGTGAAACATCGCTAAGGTGTGGGGTAAATTAACTTTCTTTGTAACTTTCTTAGAGACCTTGGTCCTTATTTCTTTTAGCCTAATATTACCATTATTCTCAAACTACTAATGTGTATATCTTAATTTAATATTAGCTGATTTTTTCCTTCTATTTTTTAAGATGTTTTGCTTAAGTTAAATAAATGTTAAAATATCTGTTTTCATCTTCTTTTTAATTTATGTTTCCACAAGTAAAATGGATTAGGAATAGGCTAAATTTCTTTGATTAGTCTCATAATAATCTTAGAGTATATTCAGTCATCTCAGTGTTCTGAGGGTTACCTTGGCAATGCCTATAAATTATCCACTAGTAGTTTAATTAATTCTGACTTATGTAATTTAGTGCTTGTATCATTCTTAATTACATTTGTTTAAAAACGTCTTGAAGGTACTTATGTCAGCAAAGTGGGTCCCATATGCTTCATTTTTCTTCTGCATTTGCCGAATTCTAATTTGGTGTTTTATCTGCCTTACTCTTTTCCTGATAAGCTAATTTATGTCATACAAAGAACGGGCTGAACAAATTTTCATGATGGATAGGACTTCAGGGATAAAGACTCATTCCAGTGCTCTGGAAAATCTAAAATCCTTAGGGATGGATGCAGAGCAGTGGAATCATCAGGCTAATAAAAGACCAAGTGTAGGATTTCAACTAGTCTCCTCACACTGCAGCTACAGCCAGTGTGCAGAACAGATGCAAGTGGAGCTAGCAAGGAAAATATCAGGATGGTGTCCAACTCATTTCAGATCCACCACAAATTGAAGAACTTGTGCTCAACACCGGGTTGAGGCACATGAATACAAAGCTCTACTCGTTCTGATGAGGTCTTCAAAATTTCACACCTTGTATGGAGGGTAAACAGGAAAAGAAGCAGGTGTTGGAAAGAATGACTCTAATGACGTAATGTGTAAACTGAGGTGCACAGCTGCTAAGAGCCACAGCCAAGTAATATGATGCATGGCATTTTTGGTTGAAAGGTGATGCCAGCAAGCCATTGAGATGATATGATTATGTTAATATTTGCATTCATATGGATATTGGACTCCTGCTGTCCACCTCGGCCTGCTACAGGACTCCTGAAGAGTTCCCATTGGTTGGGGAAGTGCAGTAGGAGGAAGGAGGACCCTGCTCTTGGGATGGGGAGAACGCGGTGTGGGTCGATCGGCAATCTTCCCGGACACATACGGAGCATTGGCAGCAGTTTCAAAAAATAAAGTTTGTTCCTGTTTGAGTGGCTCGTGATTTTGTGCCCAGCCAGACTGCAGCACACAGCAAGGTGTGCCTGGCAGGTAGGAGCAGGGAAAGTTGCTATGGTGTTCTGGACAGAGAAGGCTGAGTGGACCTAACCACTGAGCAGCGTGGGCCCAGGTACTGAGCAAGTCCTTCTGTTTGTCTCTTGAAAGGAATGGACACCAGTGTAGCCAGAGGTTCACATGGCCAGGGAGAAGATGAAGAAGAGCAGAGACACTGCTGACCAGTAACCACATGGGCCATCACCCCTCTAGATGCCCAGCTGCCCCCCAAGACTCCACTCGTCTCCCAAGTGGATGGGGGATCATCTGGTTGGTGAGTTTGAGGGGGAAACTGGAGATGTGCAGCTCTGTTCCCCCACCACCACCCATTTCCCTGGGAAAGAGATGTGTGTGGGAAGCACACACCCTGCAATCTTTCTCCAGAACACAGGCCATGAAGTGACAGGGTCCCCTGGGGTAAAAACAGCTGCATGGATGTAAGGCAAGCGCTTAATATGAGGGTTCAGAATTAGGAAGCCCACGTTCTCTTAAATATAAGCTGAATTCTTCATCATTCATCTATTACAATGAAAGCAATATTTTAGCCAACGCATTTATCAACAAGATGTCATATTAATAAGAATCACTGTACTAGATAACATGTTGACCCCAAATGGGACACTAGTTAGATGCTTATCTAATCTATTTTCTTTCTCCTTTTGGGTAAAACACTTGAATGTATTTCTCCACGTAGAATTCGGTGTGGTTCATCCACAGAGTAACGCACCTGTGAGTTGGGAAGGGGAAATCATGTGCTCTACTCTGAAGCCTGGCCCATCTAAATCATTCCCACTTGACCTCCTTCCTTTTTCCTAATCTTTATCCTGATGCCTATCATCCAGCTATGTGGCCTCTGAGAACCCAGAGAACCACAGAGTGGCTGAGTGGAAGAAGGCTGCCCTCCAAACAGAGGAGTCAAAGGGATGGTACTTACTTAAAAAAAAAAGTCTGTTGGGCACTATTAGCTAAAATTGTGTCACTGCTCAGCAGTTAAGGTAGAAATGAGTGGTGTCATCACTGGGCATCCATCAAATGTCTGCAAGGTGGTTTGGCCAGGTGAATTTGCATTTCCTGGTCTCCCAAAATTCTTGGAAGACAGTGCTTACTTTAAGTACAAGGGAGGTCTTGGAATGTTTCAAACTAATGTAAAGCTTTAGAAATATCTCCTTGGTTGGTGGATGGAAAAGGAGTCAAGTAGGTCAGGCATGGTGGTGAGGAGACCTGGACGGAGACACCAAGCAAGAGATTGTGCTGGCTCTGACGGGGATGGGGCAGGAATGGAAAGGAACAGTACCAGCTGTATTTTGGAGGGAGAATTGAAGAGACACATTAATGTTTTCACTCACTTCTATGGAATTATTTCTTAAGCCCCAAGAATAGCAATGAGGCAATGTTTCCAAATTAGCTTGGCTCTCACAACTGTGCTAATAGTTCTCCAGATACCTATTTCTGTTAAGAATCTTCAAGGACCTTTACTTGGTAGGTGTAGAACAGCTTCCCCATGATATATCTTTAAAAAATGTAAGTGTAAAATTTTAGCTTGTGCAGCTAGTAATTCTAACCTATTTCCACCACATCAGAAAGGTGTTTGAAATGTCAGAGGTAAGATTCTGATGCAGGCTGTAAGTACAATCGGGGTAGCAAGAGATGCCTTTGCCTCTGAACATAATCATTCACAAACATTTAATGAAGAGCATTGCAAATTATAAACTATTAGACATATTTTATGATCATAAAATGATAGAATATTTTATATTTTATTTAATACAATCCATAAAAGAATAAGAGGTAGAAGCACAGTATTTTCAGGAAAAATGTAAACTTTCAGGTTTTTAGATTGAGACGGATTTAAAATGTTAGCAGTATTCTCATATATGTCAAAGGATCTCTTCCATTATGGAAAGAATAAGAGTCATTTATTCTTTAAATGAGTTGTCACAATTATTTTTAATCAATGTTTCTTGCATGAATATTTGATCCTCTAGACCATGCGATTTCATAGGAATGACCTTTTTAGCACACTTAGAATTCTTAATCTAATTCCAAATCAATATGTATAGACTTACAAGGAAAGAGCTGAATAAGTATTAAATTCAACACAGGAATAGCATTTTGGATAGAATTACCTCTATTGCTCATTGTCTTGGTTGCATTTTAAATACTTACTTAGATTTTACAATTAAATTCTTACCATTTCTCTTCTCTAAATGTCAGTGATTTAAGAATGATTTCTCACTAAAGCACACCAGACTTTTAAATACATTTTTAAAAATCTAGCTCGACCAAGCACATCTGTTTCCAGCTCTAACAATTGCTAATCTTTTCATCAGCAGTCCTCAACCAGACATGAATTTGCTTTTAAACTGTTTCTGGTATCCACAAAATAACTGCTCTTATATTCAAACAGTTTTATGTATAAAACCATAAAACCAGACAGTGAAAGTGAAGGTAATTATCAAAAGTTTTGAGGAGACAGAGAGTAAGAAAGAATAATATGTATAAAATTTCAACTCATGCATCATGACACACTTTTTCTGAATGTCAATCAACTTGTATCTATACTTTGAATATTTTGTCCTTACACTTACCTGACAATGCCATTTTAAAATATACCATAAAATCCTTCTTCTGTTGTGATCCATTATTAAAAAGAATTAAACAAAAGACATATAATTATATGTGACTAGGTATTCTTATTCAGTTTTGAGTATTTTTAAACATTTCATCATTATATAAAAATTAAAATAAATGTGCATACAACATTCATACAAAAAGATTCTAAGAATAACATGAGTTACTTGTCAGGAAGTGAAAAGAGATTTTTATCAATCCCATATAAATAGAACAAACCATTTATGTCTATAAATTTTCTTCATCTATAATAAAAATTCTTTATTCATTTGTTGAGCTTTCTTCTTCTATTCTGAAGACCATACCACTATTATATATTGTAAAAGCATCACATGTGTATAAATATGTAATTCTGTATGGACATCAAACAAAGAAGCAACAATTTATATTTTATAATTGTATATTTGTTTTATTTTTTTCACCTAACTATTTTTGTTGATTTGTTTAGAGTGAACATTACCAGACTTGCTACCAAAAATCATCTTTGAATATAAAATATCAAACATTTAAAAATATACATATTGCTTTATAAATGAATTGAAACCATGACTTCTTCCCCAACCAGTTGCAATGTTACTGTTAAATTTCTTGAATAAAAAGGCTTATGAAACTCAGTGACATTATCAAGTCTGCACTGCACACTAGTGGCAAGAGATAGTACATGCATGTGGCCTTTTTGAAAATTGGATTTCAGAACAATTTTATCTCACATATTAGTTTTCTTAGTCAAATTTAGAATCCTTTAGCATATATAGCATATGCACATATTTAAGAATAACATGATTTTCATATTGTAAACTATTCTTCCAGTAAAAGTAAAGTGATTAATTGCAAATGTTTGTACCCAGAGTCTCCAGGTTCAGTTAGGTACTTGTTCATATATAAATATCACCAGTTCATATATCCATGTAAGTGTGTGTACATGTACACAATATCTGCATATTTCACATGCACCTGCTAAATGTTAACCTACTTGAAAGGATTTAGTTGTCAGGATTCTTGCTCACTATTTTCTTTCCTTTGATTTGCTCATTTTTCTTTCCCGAACACTAACTGATACAATGAACACAGAATTATGTACAATTACTTTCCTTTTTAATTGTTTTGGGGGGTAGAGTAAATGATTGAACCCAGAGGCACTTTAACACTGAGCAACATCCCCAGCTCTTTTCATTTTATTTTATTTTATTTTATTTTATTGACACAGGGTCTTGCTAAGTTCCTTAGGCCCTTGCTAAGTTCTGAGGCTGTCTCTGAACTTGCGATCCTCCTGACTCAGCCTCCCAGGTTGCTGGGATTACAGGTGTGTACCACCGTGCCCAACTTTCTTTTTGTTTTATTAAATTTATTTTTAACTGATACCTAAAACTTAAAAATTGTATATGTGTCTATGAGACACTGTGTGTTGTTTCAATACATGAATACATTGTGTATTGAATACATTGTAGTATGTACATCGTATTGAACACACCTATCTCCTCAAATATTTACCAGTTCTTTATGGCAAAACATTGAAAGTATTTTCTTCCAGATTTTTGAAACACATACCATTGCTATATTTACCCTACTGTGAAACACCAAGCTCAAACCTCTTAGTCCCATCTCAGTCACCCCACACTGCTTGACCTCTACTAGGCCTCCTTTTTCCCTGGCTCCAGCCTGTGGTCACCACCTTTCTACTCACAACTTGTATGACATCTGTATTCTAATATTCACTTTGGAGTGAGGTTGCACAGAGGATGTCTTTCTGCGCCTGACTTATTCCACTTAACACAATGATCTCCAGTTCCACCCACATTGTTGCAAATGGCAGGATTTCATTCTTTTCATGTCTTTGAATACTAGATATTAATAAACCATTCAAATGAGAGGGTCAATGACAATATTCTACAGTCAATAAATCAAAAGAAATGTAAAAAGGTAATGGGGGGGGGCGGCTAGGGTTGTAGCTCAGTGATAGAGCGCTTGCCTAGCATGTGTGAGGCACTATGTTCTATTCTCAGTACCACATAAAAATAAATAAATAAAATAAAGGTACTGTGTTCATCTACAAACAAAAATTTTTTTTTAGAAAGAAAAATGGTTGATCATAAATAATTATAATGCCACCATGAACAGAACCTAAATCCACTAGGGATAAATTGATATTTCAGACTGCTTCATTAAAGAATATGAGCAGTTAGTTGTTTATGATGGATGGTAGGAAATACATCGTGAGCAGACCCTTCCCAGGAGTCTATAGTGGTACCAACTGTCATGTTGATGAAGAACCATCTCACCGTCTCTATGTACATCTCAAATATATACAATAGAGGGTTCTAAGAAACAGAAATACTAACATAAAACTGCAGCACAGTGTGCCATTCAGAACAAGACTCTTACAGCCAGGGTGTGACTAAGTCTGCTACTGACACGTGGTTTCAAATAGTTTTCTTTAGAGGAATTTCAATCTTTTATCCACCTTCTCCTCTCTGCCATGCCTTCTGCCCTGGGTTCACTGCGTTACCCACTCCGAGACAGGCAACCTGCTGCTCTCTCTCCTCTGAATGTTTTTTTTTTCTTTTTTCTTTTTGGATTTATTTTTTTCTGTCTTTTTTTATTATTAGTTGTTCAAAACATTACAAAGCTCTTGACATATCATATTTCATACATTTGATTCAAGCAGATTATGCACTCCCATTTTTACCCCGTATACATATTGCAGATTCACATTGGTTCCACATCCACTTTTTTACATACTGCCATACTAGTGTCTGTTGTATTCTGCTGCCCTTCCTATCCTCTACTATCCCCCGTCCCCTCCCCTCCCCTCCCATCTTCTCTCTCTGCCCCATCTACTGTAATTCATTTCCCTCTCTTGTTTATTTTTCCCTTTCCCCTCACTTCCTCTTATATGTAATTTTGTATAACAGTGAGGGTCTCCTTCCTTTACTATGCAATTTCCCTTCTCTCTCTCAGTTGTTCAAGAAAATAGGGCTCCCTGGAGCAGCAGACCTGGCCTGTATCCAGTATTGTGGTGAGGTCACCAGTGAACAGGGCCTGGCTGGAGGAAAAGTGGGGAAGTGACTAGACACAAGAAAAGGCCCTAGACACTCAGGATTGGAGAGCCGCCCAGTGCGGGAGGAGGAGCCCCTTCACAGTGATTGCTTCCTGCGTATTGAGAGGAGAAGCTTGGCCTGGTGGGCACAGCTCCACCTACTGGAAGAGAAGTTAATCCAACTCTAAGACTGCATTTTAAAATTTTTTTTAATTTTTATTTTTAAAATTTTTAAACATTTTTTATTATTTAAATTTTTTTATTTTCTATTTTTTTCTTTTGTCTTTTCATTTCTTTTCAATTTCCTTATTCACCTTTCCTTGAATTCTACCTGTTTACTCTCATTCTCTTTAGTGACTTCTTCCTTTCCCTTCTAATACCTTTCCTCCCAAGCATCACGACGCTGTTTATGTGTAGTTTACTAAATATGTATAGGTCAATGTTCTGAGGCATTATATAGTGCTATCAAGTCCCTAGCTACCCCCAAATACTCCAGACCATTCTCCTGTTAATATCCCTTGTCAGTAGAGCAACCCTCCAAGGTTGCCGAGAGATACCAACCTCAATACCATCACATCATTAGACCTAAATATAAGTCCCAAGACCAAACCGCAAACTGCTATATGCCATCAAAATCTGTACAAAGTTTAGGAAACGAATGAATCTGCATTAAAGTGCAACAAAACTCATCATCTCTAGTCATAGTCTCCCATCACAAAAGAGAGACCCCAGAGACACACAATCCTCTGAATCTTGATGTACCTCTTGCACGTTGGCCTCCTTGGAGGCCTTTAGCTCCTCATACTTCCATTTCCACAGGGACAGAGCTGACTCCAGGCGTTCTACCTTCTTTTCCAGAGCAACACGCATCCTAAAACATTTAAGAAGTAAAAGAAAGTGAAACAGACATATTTTGAAAAAGATTTTAGGAATGTATCAATTTTTGTGTTTTCTTTCCTCCTAATCTTTGATACTTGTTAATGGCCATTATGAGAGAAAATGTGCTTTCAATGTATAAAATGTATAAATATTGACTAAAACTTGGTTGAATTTGTTATTCTGGCAATTAGCTTTACTGTAGATCAAACAAAGTAAACTCGGCTTTGCCAACACTGCCCTTCTGCTTGCTGCCGTGCATTTCTATCAGTTCCTCAGATTGCCATGACTTCCACCCACAGAAGGACATACATGTTTCTAATTTCATTTTGACACATCTTCCTCTTGTAACCATATATGAAGGAAGCATCCTCTGAGATGACACAGAACACCAAGAAGCTCATCTAAGTTTAAAAATTAGTCACTTATTGGGGATCGAAAATATTTTTATTATTTGCAATTTAGTTTCAACAAAGCAATTTCAGTGTGATCTCTATTTAAACTACTGGAAATAATTTAGATTAATGTTCCATTTGTAGAAATAGAAACAGAAGTAGGATAAAATCTGGTTTTTTAACACCTAAGCCTTTGATATTTTTTTCCTTGCCCACAATGTCCACTAGAGTGAGTCACTGAAAATAATTAATTTATGTGTGATTGTCATTAGCATAGGTTGATCTTTACAGCTGGCCTGTCCTCGCCTGTCTGAGATATTAGATTTCTGTTCAAACATCCTCCTTCTTTTTCCTCGTTTCATGATGGAGTTGATTTCCTCATTCCTCAACTCTAAGCTCAGACAAGGGATATTTGATGTGAAACAGCAAAAAACTAGTGAAGACCGCACATGCTCAGCTCTAGCTAAATAAATTCTGAGTGTTACATAACACTGAGATATTTGTGTTTGATAGTTACAGCCTTATTGTAATTATAATTAATAAGCACATACAGATTTATTTTAGTAATGGTAAGTGCTATTAGGAAGATCTTGAAATGTATTTATAAAGCTAGAAAATGCATGTGGAATCAAAATTGAGCATCATTTACCTATCTGTAGGAAATATGAATTTTCCTTGTAGCAATGCTGTAAGAATAATTCAAATAGTGTCAGGCTATAAATATATTAGTTTAATCCAATCAAATGTATAAAGAGCCATTAAAGAGTTATATAATTGCATTTGCATGAATCAAGCCATACAAGGATATAAAAGACTTATTTACAGCTTAGTTTAACTACAAAGGACTCAGGTTGAAAAAAATCCACCATAATTTTTATAAGGATTTTGATTTGCAATCCTATTATCACAGTAAATACATTAAACAAAATTACCAAATTAAAAAGTTCAGTGTAGAAGTCTAGGTTTCAAAACTGTGCCCATGAATATCTATGCTTCCGATTAATAGCCTCAGCTCCAATTTCTGATGAGCAAACCCAGCCAGCTAACACCCAAGCTTTTTACCAAGATTTATTTCTGTCCAAATTAGTGACTGTGTTTGGGATGTTGAGAAGAAAATAAGTACAGAAATAATTTTCAGATCACCAAATATATTATTTTGTGTTGAGTTAGAAAGTATGTCTACAAATCATTGAAATACTTTAGGAAATACAATACCTATTGGGCACATGGAAACTTTAAATTTGGGATGATAATGCATATTAGAATATTAAAAGTTTTCAGGTATTGACTAGCACTTTGAATTTAAGTTGAATAGTCTAAAAATTGTAGTTCTAAGCTTGAAACTTTGTTGGGACATTCAAGATAATCATCATAAAATTTAAATTTTTGATTTATTAGGTTTGAATGAATAGAAACTTGGAATATTGTCAACATTTGAAAAACTTAAATGGCAGACAAAATGTAAAATGACTAAAAAATGAATCAAAAATTTTAGTTAACTACATTTGTGTAATGGAATATGCTTTGATATTTTGCCTAAAACTAATTTTGTTATTTGAAAAACAGAATGCTAAGAAAATTATACTTGAAAAATTGATAAATTCTAGATATTTAAATCACAAATTCAAAACCCTATATATTCAGAAATCAAGTGTCAGCTTTTGACAATGCATTTAAATCAAATGATAATTTAATAATTCAAATTGAGTTAAACTTTTTGGGCAAAATAATGTGCATTAACAAAATGTTATTTGATCACTGCAGAATGAATGTTGACCCACGTTGCTTAATATTAAGTTTTATCAAAATTATTGGAGTTGTTTTTCTTTCAGGGTTTTTTACCTAGTAGAAGAAGATCATCTCTCTCTCTTTCTGTCTTTCTGTCTCTTTCTCTCTCTCTGGACTTTCTCTGATTAGGTAAGGATGGTTCAAATACTAGCTGGAGGATTTGTAATATAAATAATTATATTATTTCACATATACTTTCAGTCACATGAGATATAAAGATATTATATCTAGACCTAGACTAAATATCCAAAGCCAATTCATGAATTAAACAGAATATAATCAGGCCAAAGTAAATTAAAATTAATAATGACTTGTTTTCTATATAAAGCAAATTAGTAACATTTCAAATATAGTACTATTTTTTCTCTGTAAGTATACATCTTAAATAAACATCCAGTATAGTACTATTTTTCTTTGTAAGTATACATCTTAAATAAACATCCAATATATCAGTTTCCTTAAAAAGTCAAATACTTGTAATAAGTAAAACATTACACTTTGATCATGTACACGAGGAGGCAAGTAATTCACAAAAAAATCATTAAATGAACATGTGGTGCTTAAATATTTTTAGTGTGGCCCCATTTTTAAAAAAATGTGTGGCTTAGTGCAAGCATTGAGGATATTGCACATCCACATTTATGCAGCAGAGGGCACTCTACAAGTCCTTAATATTTTATCCTAATCAATTTATTCCATTTCAGAGGGATTTTCAAAAATGATTCATTCTATAGTTAAATGTACAATTGAAATGAATGCCAGGGTGATGCTACTTGAACTATAAGAAGCAAAGAAAAAAAATCCCACATCTACTTTAAAAAATATTACATATTTCATGTACACATTATTTAAAAAAAACAAAATTAAAAACATAAGACTCAACAAAAATATATTATCTTTTATTTGATGTTATGAACTTTTAAAAATCAGATTGATATATATGAAATGTATAGGTTCTAAAAGGTAAAATGCTAAAATTACTTTAATAAAATGCTAAAATTACTTTAATAAAATGCTAAAATTACTTTTATGTCTGATTTTTTAAAATATTTTTTAAGAGAGAGAGAATTTTTTAATATTATTTTTAGTTTTCGGTGGACACAACATCTTTATTTTATTTTTATGTGGTGTTGAGGATCAAACCCAGTGCCCCGCGCATGCCAGGCGAGCACATTACTGCTTGAGCCACATCCCCAGTCCCTATGTCTGATTTTTAATACATTATTATCTATCATGATCTCATAGTAGTTGAAGATTAAGTTTAGATATTTGTACAGGAAGACCTATTCAAAACATTTCTTGGAAGTGAAGTCTTGAAACATTAATATCTGGGAATAAATACTAATAATTTTGCACTGTGGAAAATTGCATTGAAAAAATGTCTAATCAGTATTTCCTAGTAAGTCATTAGTTTCAAAATATTTTTGCCAAATAAAAATAATTGGGCATGAAAAACACAAATGTATTTATTTTTATAACCGTCTAAAATTTAGAGTTAGTATTTAACTGCTAACAATAAAAGTTACTACAAATATACTTTCAAAAGCAACAAAGATGTTATTTTGTGATCACATTCCCAGCTACTTATAATTACATTTTTATCAATGGGTGTTCTTAAGTTGCCAACAAAGCCATGTATAATTTATTTAATTAGATAAGAAATTTAATTAAGCACATTAACTCAGACAGCAAGGCTTGGAGGTAAAGCAATCAGGGACAAGTGCACTGTCATGCCACAGAACCCATCCAAGAAGACCGCACTGCCTACAGCTCTCCCTGACTGCTGCCTGAACACTCTCCTGATATTAGTTTTGTATCTAGCAGCCAATATATTCAATATATATTACTTTTCACATTGTGTTGAATAATAGATGTACATATATATAGGAAATAGAAATGTCATATTTATTTTTCTAAATATATATTATATATTTATATATATATTTATATATATGTATACATATGTGTGTGTATATATATATATACACATATATAAATATATCTTTAAAGCTTTTTAACTCACTACACTTTCTCTATGGTACTTTAAATCTCATTTTATTATCAAAAATTTTCAACACTTAATGAAGCAAAGCAAAATATAAGCATGCTACTTTTAAGGATTAAGGAACTAAAATAGGATGAACTGAAGTTCAGCTTAAATGACACAAAGCAAGCATTTATAAGGGACAGAGTGCTCTGCATAGTTGAAGTGGAAGACTGATTCATATGCTTCGACATTTCATCAAAGTAGTTTACCTCATGGCCTCCTTTACAGAGGATTTGGTAGTGCCAAAACTCTGCTCTCTTAATGTTTAGGTCCACCTAGGTCTGTAAGAACATCAGGTTTCTATGTTGGGAAGTTGTTCATAAAATTAAACAGTGTTCTGAATATGAACAGTATAATAATTTTAGTGGACTTGATGAGAGGTTCTAGAGAGGGACATACATGGGTAAAATGATTCCCTGTATTTCTGTAGCTGGTTCCTGTGTTCTAGTCAAGAGACTAGATGGAAACACAGAAAAAATTATATTCATAGCTTCTTTACTGAAACTACCCACTCATTGACATTCCAGGAAAGGGTTGTAAGATTAGAGAGAATCCTAGCGATACTATATCCCTGGGAACATTCTCTTGTGGTATAAAGACTGCAGTGGCCTCCTGTGGGTTCCATGCAAATGCTGATTGACAGACACACACACCAGGACTCATGACCCCCGTGGAATTGTTTCTAAGAGGCAGTGGAAAGACAGAGCCAGAGCCGAGTCAGACCCCCACCCTGCTTCATTCTTTGGCATATCTAGGTTTACATGCTGAAGTAGCTGAGAACTGAGAGTTTGCTTCCTCTGGGGATTGACAATTCAGTACAAGGAAGTCAGAAATATGTTTTGTGTATGTGTATGACTGGACGCATAAAGGTAGCATATGAATACCATTAAATCCGACAACCTAGAATAGAAAAGGTTCTATCTGCAGAAATGCAGAACACCGTTCCTATTACACTGTGGCAGATTTGAGAGAAGTATGTGACTACAGAGAGCTAAATCTTTCAAGAAATAAAAACTAATAGGCTCCAATTTCACTGAGACTTCAAGGGCCAGATGAGATTTTAACATGTGTACAAGTGTAAATCGTACTCAGTTGCATTCTTTTTTCTACTAATGTTTTTTTTTCCTCTATTAGGAATTTATACTTGATGGTAGAATAATAAGTATACATTAGTATACAGATGACAATTTAACACAATCTATAAATGTTGTGAAGCACGGATAAAAAAATCTGCAAAAAGGAATTAGTATTGCTTGAAAAATGGAGAGTGAATAGTGAGACACTTCAGGCTGATGGAGAAGGAATGGCAGATAAACAGTTGCAGTACATTTGAAAAGCTTGTGCATGTGCTTATTACTATTTGAGTCAATACAAAACAGATATCAAATCTATAATATATTACACACTTACATCATCTATAAAAATTGATATTATATAATTATTTAAATATGTGACATATATAGAAGTATATAATATATACTTATCATCTATGGGTGTGTGTACATCGCTATTCTTTTTCTAGCTCTATCCATTTAGAGTCTTTTAACTAAGGAGATGGAGAAATAATTACTTTCAGATTTGGTAGGTATATTTTAAAATGCATCAAAAAATTCCATCCACATTATGCTAATACTTTTAAGCTAATAGTGAAGGTAACACACACACACAACATATTCCATATCTAGTATTTCACATTTTGGCCTCTTTCCCAGACACCATTTGTGTGTAATCCTCACAAGGGTGCCATGAAGAAGAAGACAGGACAAAGGTGTCTCAAACATGACTGCCTCCTACCTGCCCAGATCATGAAATAACCCACACTCCTCCCATTGCCAGGGGCCCTCCCAGCCAAAACCATGTGTGAGAGATGGGCTGTCCAGCCATGCTTATGATGCATGGATAGAGTACATGGAGGCGTTGCTTTAAGAACCAGGATTTTGGTGAACATATGTAATCCCTGCAGTTCAGGAGGCTGAGGCAGGAGGACCATCAGTTCAAAGCCCGCCTCAGCAACCATAAGGGCCTAACCAACTCAGTGAGACTCTGTCTGTAATAAAATACAAGATTGGGCTTGGAATATTGCTCAATGGTTGAGGGCCCCTGAGTTCAATCCCCAATATCAACAAAACAAAACAAACAGGATTAGGAACATATGTTATTAAAGGATAGCAGCAGCATAGTAGCGCCACCTTGTGTCCTTAAGGGAAACAGTAGCCCAATATCTCTGGCTAGAACATGTCAGAACCAGGGAGGAAGGAGGTCCAGGTCACCTAGTCTCAAGTCCCGTGTGCCTCCTCTATTTCACCTTGGACAGCATGTAAGGGTTCCTTTCTGTGATTAATGAGTCATAAAACTGATTTGTCCATTAATAATATTAACATTTATTCATCTTTGTTGACTCACTAAAGTCTAATAAAGCTATAAAACATAGAGAATACACAGTATTTTGAAAGTCTACATTAAAAATCCAAATACAATTATCATTAGCCTAATGAGAGATGATAACATGTTAATGGTAAAAGTCATCTTAAAAGAATGGTAAGGATTAACAAGTTATGAGTTACTTTCAAAATTAAAAGTGTGTGTGTGTGTGTGTGTGTGTGTGTGTGTGTAGCTCATCTTTTCAAATCGTACACTTTTTTTTTTCCAATCCCTGGGGATTGAACTCAGGGCCTCACACATGTTGGGCATAGATCTTACAACTTGTGTCTACACGTAGGTCAAATGCATCATCAAATGACCAGCTTATCAGACTGAAGGAACTCTGTTCAGGGAGACAAAGATGAGCACTTACTCTCTCTCCTTCCACAGGATTTCTTGGAAGTCTTCCAAAGGCAGCTGCCAGGCTGAGACTTTAGTCACTGCATTCTCAGGGGACAGGTTCCCTGCAGGCAGTCTCAGCCCAGGCTTCAGGGCACAGCTTCCAAAACCACCCTTCCTGAACAAATCAGTGCAATCTGGATTTGGTTTCATCTCATCATTTAATCTTAATGAATCAAGAACCACACCTTCTTCCTGAGAAAAGGAAAACATAATCCAATTATCGTGTTGAATATTTTACATTCAGGAGAAAACTCATAAGGAAAACATTCTCAAAGGAAAATAAATGGTGTGATAAACATCAAGTCTATATTTGCATTTCATTATCATTCCCTAAAGGTCATATTGTGTGACCCAACAAAATCACATTCTTCTTCAAACATTTCTTTCTGTATTCTAACATTATTATAAAACAATTTCTCCAGGGGTCTGCTTTAACTTGCAGTTTGTCTTCTTTTCCTAATCACAACTAAAAATAAACCTGGGTAAATTTGAATAGATGCAGAGTTTTTAATAAACTGATTAATTCTTTTTTAAAATTTATTTTGTCACAAGGTCCTTAAAAGTTTCAAAGTAAAAAAAAAAAACTGATTTTTTAAAAACATTTTTTTGAAGGATGGGATAGAAAGAATTTTCAGGAAGGTCCTGAATGTTTTAATAGGCATGTTTGTTTAATTTTAGTTTACTAGTCATATCTCACATAGAAATTGAGACATTTTAATAAACATGGACATCAATTACCAGGACAGCACACTGAATCAAAAATCCTGTGTAATAATTCCAAAACTCCATTGAACTCAAGTTGTGGACATTTGTTTATAATTTAAATTTGACCTGACTTATGAGATTTAAATAGAAGAAAGCTAAGTGCAATTAAAATTTCAATGATACTTGATTTATACTATTTTCTTTTTAAAATACTATGTATTTTAAAAAGTTACCTAGTATTATTCATGTCTTAATTGTCTTCATAATTAATATTGCAATTATTTACAATACTTTAAAAACAATAAAATGAGTTCTGTACTTCATTTTTAAGGTCTAAGAAAAAAAATCATTGGTTAAATACAGTGTTCACCTAAGTTCTATGTTCACAGGTTTTCTTCTTATGTGTCCAGAGATAGCAGTGAAACTTGTCAAAGTAAAGAAACCAGTGAAATTTCTTCAACAGAAAACATTTATTTTCTTGCAATCACAAGGCATTTTGTGTATTTTTTCCAAAATAAAACTTTGAATAAATACATCTATGTATTATTTGTTCTTGACACTAATGACACAAAATATTCCAAATGAAAGTGCAAGAATTTAAGAATTTCCTAGCATAATATGTGTACAGAAAATCTTCCATTTTCTCAAATACAATCTAGTGACTTCTAATAATAAAGAAGTATTTTGTGGATTTATGGCACATTATATTGACTGCATTCCTGTAGCCAATCTCTATTTCCAAATTTGTATATTAACACAATTAAATTTGGAGAACATTTCCCATTCCTAGGAAGATGTATATAAAGGTACTAGCAGCCTTCATTGTCAAGGTAAGCAAAAGCAATTAGAAGACCAAACCAGTAGAAGTAATCATGTTACTTCAGTCTGTTGAAATTCTTCATTTGCAATTGGATCTAGACTATATCTAACATAAATTGCAA